>NC_133408.1:27347500-27972500 GCF_049350105.2 Macaca mulatta | reverse complement strand
CAAATGTATGTATATATATACCACATATATATAAGTATATGTGGTATATGTTTATATTCTATCAGAAAAATTTCCACATAAAAGGGGAGGGAAATAGAGAGCAACCAGACTAATATTCCAATGTGTAGCACACCCTAGAAATTACTAAATCAGTCACTAAAAATATAGTTAATTTCATTTTGCAGCTACATAATAAGGAGCAATAAAGTGCAAAATGACAGTACAGTTCCATAATGCTTCATTAGCGGTCATCTCAGTCCCTATTTCTAACTAGATAGTTTTTGTATGGAACTTTTACTTTGCATCATTATTTGATTTTGTCACTGTTAGCCAGAGATCCACAGACCTGTGTGGGGGGTGTGTGTGTGTGTGTGTGTGTGTGTGTGTTTGTAGATATATTGTCTTAGTCGGTTTGGGATAAAATGCCATATACTGGTTGGCTTATAAACAACAGAAATTTATTTCTTAGAGTTCTGGAGGCTGGAAGTCTGACATCAGGGTACCAGCATGCTCAAGTTCTGGTGAGAGCTCTGGTGAGAGCTCGTCTTCCAGGATGCAGACTGCTAACTTCTCATTACATCCTCACATAGTGGAAAAAAGCTGTCTGTGGTCTGTTGTAAAAGGGCACTAAATCCATTCGTTAGCTCTGTGCCTTCACGACCTAATCATGTTACAAATGCCGCAGCTCTAAATATCATCATGTTGGGGTCAGGATTTCAACATACACATTTTGGGTGAGCACAAACATTCAGTCCATTGCATATAGACATGAAATTTTTTTTCATTATATGTGTGTTTGCATGTATGTATTGACACACACATGCATGCACACATGCACACATGCACACACACATGCACACCCATACATGTGTGAGGAAGGAAGAGAGAGAAGCAGGAAGGTTTTTGTTAACGTTTTGTTAACATTTATTTTAAGTTCAGGGGTACATGTGCAGGTTTGTTATGTAGATAAATCCCTGTCATGGGGGTTTGCTGTACAGATTATTTTTCCAGCCAGGTGTTATGCTTAGTATCCATTAGTTATTTTTCCTGTTCCTCTCTTTCCTCCCACTCTCCACCTCTGGTAGGTCCCAGTGTGTGTTGCTCCCCTCTATGTGTCCTTGTGTTCTCATTACTTAGCTCCCACTTACAAGTGAGAACATGGAAATTCTACCAGATGCACATCCAAATTCTACAAGATATTTCTTTTAAGAAAGTGGCTCACAGAACTGTGGAGACTGGTAAAGTCCAAAATTGGCAGGGCAGGCCAGTAGGCTGGAGATGCCAGGAAGAGTTAGTGCTGCAGCTCAAGTAGGAAGACAATCTGGAGACAAAGTTTCTTCTTTCTCTGGGGCTCTCAATCTGTTTCCTCTTGAGGTCTTCAACTGAACGGTTGATGCCCACTCACATTATGGAAGGCAGCTTGCTTTATTAGAAGTCTACTGATTTAACTGTTGGCCTCATCTAAAAACTGCCTTTACAGAAATATTCACATTGTTTGACCAAAGATTTGGGTACTGTGGCCTAGTCAAGTTGTCACCTAAGATTAACCATCATGTCACCTGCAATTTGATATAAAATACATGTCTATATAACACGATTTTTCATTTTGCTGTTTATAGTCCCTCGCTATCAATTTAATATCGCTACCTCTAGCCGTGTCTGTTTCTATTTTCACAGATTTTAAGAAAATTTTCTTATCAAATGCAATCTTGGTATATTTCTGTTGTCTCTGCTAATTTTCATCAAAATTGGATTTCTTTATTGTTACTTCTTTTTGACATTCTGAACTTTGCCTTTCTCTTCTGTATGTTTTTTACTTGCTTGTTGTGAGACTGCAAGGTATTTTTATAGTTCACCTGGCTTTTGAATGAGGGAAGTCTGCCAATTGAGTGCTACTCAAGATTCCATCATTTCACAGATTAAATTGGGTGTGTGTGTGTGTGAATTATTATATATTCCCACAAGTCAACATTTCTGACTAGTTTTTAATAATCCTGTTTATAATTTTTATATACATTAATAGCATCAATTTTAATTGATGGCTGCTACAGACAAAATATTTATGTCCAACACCCAAATTCATGTGCTGAAATCCTAACCCTAAGGAGATGGACCTTAGGGCCTTTGTTAGGTGATTAGGTCATGAGGGTGAGGCCCTCATGAATGGGATTAGTAACCTTATAAAAACAGTCCAGGAGAGCCTGGACTTGCCCCTTGCCCCTTCCACCATGTGGGGACATTGAGGAGATAGTCATTTATGAAACAGGGAGGGGACCCTAACCAGAAACTAAATTTGCCAGTCCCTTGATCTTGAACTTCCCGGCCTCCAAAACTGTGAGAAATAAATTTCTGCTGTTTATAATCTTTTTTATAGCTTCCTGAACAGACTAGGATAACAAACACAATAGAAGTAAAAAAATTAAAAATGCAATCCACATAGCAGTCATTTTTTGTTAAGCATAGACTTTATTATACATAAAATTTTAAAAACGCTCTTTCATATGCCACCACAGTAATCAATTGCTACTTGCTGCTAAGAGCCTTAGTAGAACTTCATGACATTACAGACAAACATACCTATCCCCCAAATGCAGTGTCTGACACAAAATAAGTAGACAATCATCAATGAGTAAATAAATATCAATTGAATGGGATTGCTAGATTGACTTGACAAAATGATTAGCTTTATGTGAGGTACCTACCATATGGTTCAAATGAAATATAAAACAGTAAATTGGTTTGGAGATTTCAATCTCAAATACATAAAACTCTAATAAGGGTCACGAATAACATACTTAAGAGACAAAGCGCATACCTGCATTATACTATCCAAAACCAGATGATACAGGACAGAGCGGTTTTTGTATTTTTAAAAGGCATAGAGCATAGTTGATAAGAATTTCTTAAGGCTATGTGTAGAGTTCTCTAAGAATTGAAATCTGGCACATCACATTGGGCAAATCTCAGAGAAAATATAAAGATAATCAGTTTGGAACTGGATATGAGTGGTCACTAGGGGAAATACAGATAGAACAATGGGAAATTGTGAAAAAGTCACTGTAATTGCTTTATAAATTAATCAGGTGTTACAGAAAACTCTACAAAGCATTTGGTTACAGCAATATATTTATAACTTATAAATATATTAAACTGCAAAACAAAACAAAGTAAAACTAATGTGAGCGAGGAAGAAAAAGAGGGAGAGACACAGAGAGAAGGCTTGAACATATCTTTGAATAATGCACAAATTTGATTGCACTAAGTTGAACAAGACACCTGACACAAATTATCTTCTCAAATAATACACCCAAATAATCTACATTTAAGGTTAATAGTAAATGCCTATGCTTGGTGTTACAGAAATTTGCTGCCTTTGCACAATACATTATTTAAGCTAATTTGCTTCTCTGACTAACATCTATAACAAAATCTCACTGGCATAGTCATCAGTGACTTATTGGCAATATACAATAATTGAAATTATCAACAGAAGAAATTAAAGGATGAAGGTTTAAATGATAGAATTATAATACATGCCAGCAATTTCTCAAAGTGAATTACCCAAATATAATTGCATATCTCTGTTGTGTTCTAAAGTTCAGCGGCCTAGAATGTTATTTAATTACGCATGCATTAGTAAGAAACTGCATCCCAAAAAGGGGAAAATAATGGAGAAACTGTGTAAAACTTACATGGACTAGAAATCTAGTAATAATTTTCAGGCATTATATACTCTATTTTCTATTATATTCCTTCTAGATATATCAACCAAATAGCTTGACGCTAATGTAAACCATCATTTATATATTATCATATTAATCAATCTCATCACTAAAATATAAGGATCAAAACCATACTTTGTATATTGTTTTGTTTTGAAAATGCTGACTTTTTATGCATCTACCTTCAGCCAAGTTTTGTATTTGGCACACATACATTTGAATTTGTTCAGTTTGTCTTTAATATAGTCATGCAGATGGTGGCATGGTTTACATAACATTTCCTAACCGATTGCCTCCTTAAAGGATTTTGTTTCTGTGAAAAAAGAGCATAGATGTTGTTACTGATGTTTATTGTCTCTCTTTTTGCAATGATAATGAAACTAGTATTGCTTATTTATGAGTCATTTCCATATTACTAGAAAAGTATAGTGATTTGTCTTAAGTATTACTAATTAGGACATTTACTAGCTGGGATTAAAATAGATTATAACTATCTATATTTTAAAGAAAATTTTATCTTCAATGCCTTCATAGGATTTGGGTATACCAAAAGAGAAACTCTAAAATGCTGAGAAGCAAGTGAGGAAAATGTTAACTATAATTCAAAAGTAATATATTCTAAGAGAGTAGAAATATACAATTTTCTGATGAGTGCAAATTTTTCTCTCAGATTCTTAGATTTGAGATTGTAGCTCCAAACTACAGTCTGAAAATACACAGGTGCACTTTGAACTGTCTGAAAATTGAATAAATAGTTGATGTATATGCATTCATACAAGCATGTTTATGTTTAGATATTTTCAAATCTTTATGAAATAAAATGTAAATCTGACCACTCTTTTGCTAGACATATGATGTTATTTCAATCAATGTATACAATAACTATAACTGCTAGTGAAGAAAATATCTCCAAAACAAATAAGAAAATATTATTTTGAAGCGGGATACATGAACAAAACTTCTGTGCATGTGTTTGATAGGAGACACATTACATAATGCAACTCTGATGTGGAACATAATGGCGTATGTTCAGAAAAAGAGTTGCTTGCTTAAAACGTAACTTTTTTTGGGTTACTTTTAAGTTTTTTGATTGACAAATATAAATTGAATATATTTATCATGTATAACATGTTTGGAAATATGCATACACTGTGGAATGGCTAAATAGAGCTAATTAACATATGCATTACCTCACATAATTGTAATTTTTGTAGTGAGAACATTTAAAATCTGCCCTCTTAGCAATTTTCTAGAGTATGTACAATACATTAACTACAGTGACACATGTTGCACAATATGTCTCTTTAACTTATTTCTCTTATCTAACTGAAATTTTCTTTTAAAAATATATTTTTGTATTTTAAATTGTACATTTTTATAAATAAAATTTTAGTTTTTAATTCAACTTTTATTTTAAATACAGGGGATACATGTGCAGGCTTGTTGCATGAGTATATTAATCCCACGTTGTGAGCATAGTACTCAACAGGTAGCTTTTCAATCCACACCCCTCTCCTTCACTTCCTCCTCTAGTAGCCACAGTATCTTTTGTTCCCATGTTTATGGCCATGTGTGCTCAATGTTTAGATCCCACTTGTGAGAATGTGTAGTATTTGGTTTTCTGTTCCTTCATGAATTCACCTAGGATTATGGGCTCCAGCTCCATCCATGTTGCTGTGAAGGACATAATTTTATTCTTTTTTATGGCTGCATAGTATTCCATGTTGTAGATGTACCACGTTTTCTTTACTCAGTCCACCACTGATGGGCACCTAGGTTGACTTCATGTCTTTGCTGTTGTAAACAGCATGGCGATGAACATGCAAATGCATGTGTCTTTTGGGTTTAATTATCTATTTTCATTTGTTTATATATGCAGTAATGAGATTGCTGGGTCAAATGGCAGCTCCCTTTTAAGTTCTTTGAGAAATCTCCAAGCTGTTTTCCATAGTGGTTGAACTAACTTACATTCCTACCAACACTGTACAAGCATTCCCCTTTTTTAGCACTCTCACTAGTGTCTGTTGTTTTTTGACTTTATAATAATAGCCATTCTGACTGGTGTGAGATAACTCATTGTGGTTTTAACCCGAATTACTCTAATGAATAGTGATGAGCATTTTTTCATGTTGTTGGCCGCTTCTCTGCTTTTTTTTTTTTTTTTTTTTTTTTTTTTTGAGAAGTGGCTGTTCATGTCCTTTGTCCATTTTTTATTTTATTTTATTTTATTTTATTTTTTGCTTGTTGATTTGTTTAAGTTCCCTACTGATTCTGCATATTAAACCTTTGTGAGATGCATGGTTTGTGAATATCATCTCCCATTCTGTGAGTTGTCTGTATTGATAGTTTCTTTTGCTGTGCAGAAACTCTGAAGTTTAACCAGGTCTCCCTTGTCAATTTTTGTTTTTGTTGCAATACTTTTGGGAACTTAGCCAAAAATTCTTTGCCAAGGTCAATGTCAAGAAGGGTATTTTCCAAGTTTTTTTCTAAGATTCTTATAGTTTGATATCTTACATTTAAATCTTTTTTTTTTTTTTTTTTTTTTTTTTTTTGAGTCTCACTCTGTCGCCCAGGCTGGAGTGCAGTGGCGCGATCTCTGCTCACTGCAAGCTCCGCCTCCCGGGTTCCCGCCATTCTCCTGCCCCGGCCTCCCGAGTAGCTGGGACTACAGGCGCCGCCACCCGGCCTGGCTAATTTTTTGTATTTTTAGTAGAGCTGCGGTTTCACCATGTTAGCCAGTCCGGTCTGGAACTCCTGACCTCAGGTGGTCCACCAGCCTCGGCCTCCCAAAGTGCTGAGATTATAGGCGTGAGCCACTGCGCCCAGACGGATTGCATTATTAACACAGGACAACGTTATAGTAACATGCTTCAGCCTTGGGTGCACTCAATAAATTCTAGCCATTTATATCTGTATATTTACTTTAAAAAATATAGAATTCTAAAAATGTCATTATTTTCATTAATTTAGAGATGAAGAATACAAACCTCAAAGAATCCTTTAATAAAACATTTATCACTTCCTGAGCAAAGAGTAAGGAAAAATATTATCAACTGAATTTCGATGACATAAAATAAAATAAAGCTTTTTATTTAAAAAAATATATAAAATTATTATTATACATAATCTAACAAAGTTTGACTATTTTGTAAGATATTTGAAGTTTTTTAAAGTGATAATCATTAGATTATACCTAGATAATATGAAATATATTATACCTTTAAAAATTGGACTTGTACCCCCTAAAATTTTAAAATAGTATATATGGAGCATTTCTGTTGAATTTCACAATGAGGGTCATTAACATATTGTGTGCATTCTTTTTCCCCATCTTTATAATGTTTTATGATTCCGTTTTATATGTGCTCTTACATGTATGTTTGTATTTTTAATTGGTAGCTTATAAATCTCTGGCTTTTTTGACAAGCATAATGAAAGATGTGCTCCAGCAAAGAAGAATATAATTCAAATGAGATTAAACCAAGGGCTGCACGTGACAGTGGATCTATGCAGAATATGTGTAATTGGGGATCCCGAAATGATTGTATAAAGAAACCACATTTGGATTTTGGTGTTACAGATCCGATGAGCAAACAATCCAATTAGAAGTTAGAGGCCTGTAGATTCCAGGTGGAGGACTTTGGGATGGGGTAGAGGAGAGAATAGAACTGCTGTTCTTGAACATTAAAACACATTGTTTTAAGGCAAGTAGTAGAACTGTTGTTTACTTTTATAAAATTAATGATTACTACATAGAAAAACATGTAAGCATAAACGATGAAAAAAATTAGTACGACAAAAAATAAAGAGCGATAAATCAAAAGTGCAATTGTGTTGTTAGATGGTGAAACCCTGTCTCTACTAAAAATACAAAAAAAATAGCCAGACATTGGGGCAGGCTCCTATAATCCCAGCTACTCGGGAGTCTGAAGCAGGAGAATCGCTTGAACCTGGGAATGGGAAGGTCGCAGTGAGTCGAGATCTTGCTATTGCACTCCAGTCTAGGCAACAAGGGCAAAACTCTGTCTCAAATAAATAAATGAATAAATAAATAAATAAATTAATTAATTAATAAAGCAGTCTCAATAATTCTTTTACATTGGTACTAAAAATATTCACATTTATAGATAAGGAACTGGCTTAGACATACACAAATTCAGTATTTTATTTAAGGTCACATACATTGTGTTTAGAAGTTACTAGGTAAGTGATAATTTATTAATACTGATACCAAAACAATTACTTAGTTTTAACACATAAATTTGCTAAAAGCCTTATAATTTTTTACCACAATCATATTTATTAAAATGTGTCTTACATTCAAAAGATAAAGTCAACTTTATTCTTACCTGAATGTTACATTTTTTCTAGAGTGATACAAAGATAATAATAAGACATTTTATTTTAATTTTCCTTATGTCAGTGCAAGCATAAATTGTTAAAATAATAATTCCTTTAGCCAAATATTATAACTGAACACTTATTTTAATAACCTGAACTAGGATGTAGTCTTCATCATAATATGCTATTAAGTTTATACAAAATTTAATCTAATTTGTAAGTTAACACTAGTTATTCTGTTTTATGTTTAAAGTTGTCATCTTTTCTCATGGTTGTTTTTATTTCTTTATTAATAATAAGAAAGAGACCTGATGTAATATACTATTTCTTATGTAGATAACTTTTAAGGAAGATAAGAGAAATAAAATTTGCATCCTGCTATTTGTATAAAGTTATGAGATATATGATAATTATATGTTACAAACAAGTGCATACTTGCGGAAATAAATACATCACAAAGGTGAATGAAATAGAATTTTACTATTTGGCATGATACATTATGTGTCAAGGTCATAATGAGATATACAGCCACAGGATGGAAGGAATCTTGGTCTCCAAGTAGATTTTGTAGGAAAAAGAAATAGTCAAACACCTGTACTATTTAGTCAAGGAGATTTTCTCATTGTTTGAAAACATGTATTGTGTAATCTGACTAAAGCATGTTCAACAAATTAAGCGTTCTCCACCAAAATAAATATTCTTATGACCTGTTAAAATATCTACTGAATCTATGTTAAAGATTTTCAGTATACGCATCAAACTTTCTGACTCCAACAAAGACAGCTTCAAAGTTTTGCTATTTTTGTTCCAATTTGAGAGATCAATTTAATCATATAAACACATATCATATATTTAATTATTTTACATTAAGTTGAAATCACTGAAATCAAGTTAGATCATCCTGTAAACAAAATATATAATCAATTGCTAAAAGTCTGAAATGTAGTTTGTTAGAAAGACACTTTTTTTTTAGAAAACAAATAATGAAATCTACATTTGAGATTTCTATTCCCTAGCTAAAAGAACTAGTCTCAAGATATTTGCAACCTTCAACTGTCTTCTGTTTGACTTATTTCTCTCTCTCCAGCCGTATCTTTTTTGTTTAATCAGATAGAATTTCGTTGAATTCACAAAACCGTAGTTAGAAAACAAGTGACCTTTATGAATTGTCTGGCATTTTGGTGCAGAGAGTGACGATTTTTAAAATATAATTCTATCATATGTTCATTCTTTAATTTCATTTTCTTCCCTTTATAAGATAAAATTTAAATGATGCAAAATGGTCAGAGTTTTAAAATGTCTTTTTTCTTCCCTCGCTTTGAATTCCAAGATAAATCTGTTTCAGCAAAAATAACTCTAACATTTTTATCTATCCCTTTTACTTATTTGGCTTGATAATTTTCAAGTTAGATAAGAAAATCAGATTTGTTTTATTTGAATAACAAAATAATATTTACAAAAATATAACTTATCATATACATCATAATGAATGTGTACAGGTAATGTACAGTTTTATATGTTTCTTCATCCAATGGTCAGAAAATTATGAAAGTCATCTTGCATTTTGTTCAGCCATCTTGAATTTTGTATGCTTTCTGTTCTGTAACTGCACATCTGGCTTTCTTATGATTAATTTTGGAAGCAGGAACAGACCCAGGAAGCAGAAAAATAGGCTTTGAGAGCCTCAGTGTGCTTTCTTGTCTGGATTGACAATAAAATTCAAAGGGAATTTTCTAATGAATCCTAGGAAACATTTAAATAGATAAAAATAAATTAGCAAATGGCATTAAATCCTGCTGTGCTTTCACTGATAGACAAGAGATATATTTTAAAGCAGCAATAACAATTTCATACAATGCATTATTTCTCATTAAAACCAAAAAAGTACATATATATATATATATATAGGAGCCTCATGATTAAATTTGAATTCAAAGAACAGGTCAAAGTAATATAAAAGAATGAAAAGAAGAAATAAATCAGATGGGCAAAAGAATATACAAAGAAACACATTAATAGAAAAAGACAAACAATATAAATGACATGAGAAAGATCAGAAAACCAGAAAGCAAAGTCAGCAAAATAATGACTGAGGACTGAAAGGAACACACAAAGTTGAAAGATGTACTGTCTCCACCTCCAACACCACTCTCCCCGGATAACCACCTCTGCACTTACCTCCAATACATCCGCCACCATCATCAAAAATAACTAACAGTATGAAAACTACTACCACCACCTCCAACACAACCACCAACAGCACCAACACTAAAAATGCCACCATAATGACAGTCTCATAAAAGCATATTCCAAATTACACTTCCCTTGCCTCTATAATGTGGCCCTGAATTTCTTCATTTTTATCACTAACATTTAAAGAGCTTGTGTTATGTGTGAGGGATTGTAGTAAATGCTGATGGCGCTTAATCTGAACTCTTAGATTTACCATCTAGTGATTTAAGAAAAAAACCACTAAAGGCAAATAACCAATCTAACAAGACTTAGACGGAATAGAAATTCAACAGCTTCAATTGAGATAGGAAGACTCTGTGCCCATGCATGTGTATATATATGTGTGTGTGTCTGTGTGTGTGTGTCTATGTTTCAAAAGTCACAGAGATAAAAAATAAGCTTTTAATTTCTATAATGTATCAGCACTGTAGAGGAAAATGGGCATACAGTATGCCACAAAACAGAGAATCCCTTTCGGAAAAGGAAGAGATCAAATACTTTTCCATTAATTTAAATGTAGCTATATAGAAATGCTTACAAATCAAAAGGCTCAAACTAGACATATGAGTCTCCATAAGAAAATATCCAGGCCGGGCACAGTGGCTCATGCCTATAATTCCAGCACTTTGGGAGGCCGAGACGGGTGGATCACCCAAGGTCAGGAGTTCGAGACCACCCTACCCAACATGGAGAAACCCTATCTCTAATAAAAATACAAAAATTAGCTGGGCATGGTGGCGGGCACCTGTAATTCCAGCTACTCAGGAGGCTGTGGCAGGAGAATCGCTTGAATCCAGGAGGCAGAGGTTTCAGTGAACTTAGATCTCGCTGCTGCACTCCAGCCTAGGCGACAGACAGAGACTTCATCTCAAAAAAAAAAAAAAAAAAAAAGTATCTCCCAGTGTAATAAAGCGTAACTAAGGTTCAAAAGTACCAAAGGAGATCATGGAGTCAAAAGTTAAGAAAAGTCTGTGGGCGTCTACAGAAAAATAAACTCAGCGTCCTGGTAAGATGTGGCTAGAAAGAAAAGTAAAAGCCAGATTATACTAACCTTGAGGTCTATTTGAAGCATGATGGATTTTGTTTTGAGAGGAATAAAATACATTATTTTGAGTAAAAATATTTTTTAGATATGCAATGTTAACTCTTTTCCACTATATTTTTATTTTATTTCACTAATATCTTTGATAATTTTCCTATATTTTCTTATCTTTGTGGAGGGTCTATTACTTCCTATTTTGAAAGTTTTAGCAAAAAATGAAGTCTCATTAGTGAGCTGATAAGATTATAAAGCTAAAATGTTTCTCTTTCTGCTTATGCTACTACAGCCACCTATTCACTGGAATATGGATTTAGTTGTAAATTACAATTAAAAGCAAGTATGTAAACCTCTTAACATAATGAGTGATAACTATCACAAGTTTGGAATTCCAAAGTAAAATGACTTTCCATCTAAAACTTTATAATCTAACAATAATCAGATAACCATTATAATGAATAAAGGCATTGTTATACATTCAAGGGCCCAGCAATTTTAGTTCCTGAGAATCATTTTTGAAAAGCTGTAGCAAAACAGTCTTCAACAAAAAAAAGGTAAAAAAAACGAAGAAAGCAATCTGTGAGATCTGTGGGCAGAAAATTTAACCAACTCAAAGAGGTACAGGAGAGTTGCCACTAAGAAGAAACATGGAATTGGTGAATTATTTAATGTGTGTTTTTTCTCTTTTCTCTTAGCAGAGAAGTGTTCTAATTTTCTAACTCTACAGAAATTTTCAAATTAATCAGTGTCATAGAAAAGAAAGCATTTTTTAAAGAACAAGTAAATTATTAATTGAGTAAAAGAGAACATTATGCAATTCAGGAAATGGAGTCATAAGTGACTTTATTATTTACAATATTTGTACAATAATAATAAAAATACTGAAAGTTGTTTCACACAGAGTTTCTACTGTAAAGGTATTGGAAAAATAAAAGAGATAGTATTTGCAGTGGTATTGTGAGGTGATATCATAGGATACCTAAATTTTCTTCTCCTATAAATTCTATCACTAGATAGCATTAAACAATTTAAAATAAGGAGAAGTTAACATTTTGAGCACATTAGACAGATAAAAATAAGTAAATGACATAGGAAAAATTTAAAAGTTAAAATTTCTTTAGTCTGACAAATCAAGAATAACCATGTATGCCAAGGAAACTATTTTTGTAATAAGTCCTATAGTATTTTTTGGCTATTTAAGCAATATTTTTAAGCATTTTATTTTTAATTTTAAATTGATAAGAACATATTTAATATGAAGTAATTATATATTTAGAAGTTGAAGAAAAGTATTATCTCTATTTACAAAATAAAAAGCAGAGAAAACTTACGTGACTACTACCCAGGTTTATTCATCTTTGCTGATAAGACAAACAAATGAGAAACAAAAAAGGAAAGTTTGTTTGCCCGACTTGAGTGTGTAATTTCATTGACTATGTGTTGTTTTTTTTTAAAATTATAACTGAAAAATGTTGAATTAAAATGAGGAGTCCTGGGTGTTTTTTTCCTTAAGGTACCATAGAAGTGTTGATGATTAATGTAAATATAGTTAAGCGCGCACACACACAGACACACACACACACACACACTCATACACACATACATGCACATTATACTTCCATTGATTTCAAGTATATAGTTAGAGAAATTAGCTGCATGACTTACTGAAATTTGTTTTTTATTGCTTTGCATTGCATCAATTATCTTCGTAACATTAGATGTGAATTAGTTTGATTAGTTTGATGAAATGTTCAGATTGAGACACCTCAGGCATAAATCAAAATGGATTTAATTTAATTTCCATGTGTGAGTTGATTAGAATGATATTGCAGCTAAACTTATGTAGATGAACTAGAATTTACACTGTTTTTATTATTACTTGAATAGCATTTTTAGAAAACCTAATCACTAAAAAAATATTAAGTAACATTTAAAGAGCACAATTTCCGTATATCTACTGATGGAACTCCTTGATTTATTTGAAGAATGTGTTCTAATGCTCTCATGTTTTAAATTTGACATTTTTAGCATTGTTTCTGTATACTTGTTCTATGACAGTGTGTATATACCCTATGATGATACAAATTACAAAGTTGCAAGTGAAAATATTTCCAAATACAAGAAAATAGATCAGATTTCAGGTATTATCAGTGTTTGACCATGGTAATGTTTAAAATGCTCATTTATTTCATTTTTATTCTTAAAAATCAAAATAATATATTCTAAACAAACCTAGGATTTCAATTTGCATTAGCTAAGTAATGGAAGTAATCTTGGGAAACATTCTTTACCCTAAAGAAAATCATCATAGTGAAGATTTTCAGGATAATTTGGAGTTCCCAGAAGGCGATAAAGGTGTATTTTTTTCCTAACTCTTAACTCTCTTCCTAGACCATAGGGCAGAAAATAAACATCCATGAATATAATTATAAGGTCTATCAAGAGAATAAATAATATATTTGCAATAAGTTTAAATATTCTAAACCATGAGAGAGGTTGTTATGTAACTGTTTAATTCTAAGTCATTATAGGCAATTATTTTTTAACAAAGATCTATTTAGAAGAATAAAGATATGTTCTTCCTGAGTGTAAATATAGCACAAGTTCAGTTTCTATCCACATAATGCTCCCAGTCATATCTCTCAAGGGATTTTCATCTTAATGATAAAATGCTAATTTATAATATGTATTCTTTCTTTATGAAGCAGCTCTATGACCTAATCCCTAAGAATTTTAATTAGAACAAGGCAACTTTTATTTTTCAAAATGAGGAAAATTGTGTATTCAGTGACAACATAACTAATGCTATCTTTGTTCCTGTTTGCTCTGTGTGTGTGTATGTGAGTGTGTGTGTATGTGTTTTGGTTGTTTATTTCAATGCTATTGTAATTCAATTTTTAAATTCAGGTAAGTAGTAATTCAATAACAAACCATTGAATATGATAGATAGTAGTTTCATATAATTTTATCCAATGTATTCACTTGCCTATGGGTAGAGTTATTATTATGTAGTAGACAAATCTGTACATGAGAAACACTGCCCTAAAAAATCTATAAAATATCTTAATAGCAATTTTAATTTCATAAAATATTTTTACATATAATGTAGTTATTCTAGCAATTAAAATCAATTTCTTTTTTAATTTAGATCAACAGTTGATAATTCTGAAATCCTTTTCATAGATCAATATTTAGAAAAATAAAGGAGTTGGTTTAATTCCCTTATATATATTTACACTTTCCCTTTTACTGACTGGAGGCAAATTATAAGCAGAATCATTATATCTGATGACTACTGAAAAGTTAGACCCACTCTGATGTATAAGTCTCCACTGAGACTTAAATGTTTCCCTACTAGTCAGTAGAGAAATCTAATTTTAACTCAAATCTTTGTAAGTAATTTGGTTATGATGTATCAAAGTGAATATGTTGGGTAAGGTAGGTTAGTTCTTCAGAATCAAGTTTCTAATGAAAATATCTATGAAAATATACGGATAATAAAAATTAGCAATGGTTTCAAATGTTAAAGGTAAGAATGCCTGACTCTAAACTGATGTAGCTAGTTTTATTTTGTTTTGTTTTGTTTTGTTTTAACAGCATCATCTATGAAAACAACAGGAGCATCAAATAACACTGGTATGATTTTCATTCCCAACTTTAGGACGGTAAAATGTCACTCACTTGAGTGACAGATGATTGGCAAGGATAACAAATCCATCAGAAAGTCCCATTAGAGTTCTACAACCGGCAACAGTCAGACTTCATTTAACTTCAACATATTAGCCACATTAAATTCTCATAGTCTTATGAACTTAATAGTTCATTAATCTGTTGAGCACAGCTCTATTTCGATGTGAAGTATGGGGATCCAAACATGAAACAGGCACCGATTCTGTCCTCGAGGATCTCAGAGGTTAATGGAGGAGACAGACACCTCTTTAACTGGATTTTAGTATTATGTGATGAATGAAATAATAGGAACATGTATGAAATAGAGCAGAGAAGGACAAAAGGGATATTTAGAGAGTTAGATAAATGTGTTTGTTTTTTACCATGACAATAGCAATTATAAATATAAATACAAGAGTAATCATAATACATTGGATACTTAAAATCTTTTGTTAGATCCAAAAGCTAGAGGTACTTAAAAACATGCTTTATCATTATGGATAGTACAGAGAAAGTGAACCCTTAAGCTTTTGCTAGACACTTAATATTCAATGAGGAACACAAAATTATCTAAATCAAAGATATTTATTTTTCATATTACTGGGATGTTAAGATTACAGAATGACGTTAGTAATTCAATGGATATTTTTAACGGATTTCATATGTTAATAGTGTGAAAACTTGACTTACATAGGAATTATGATAGAAATAGAAAGTATTTCAGTTGTAAATGAGGCAAGTACCTGAAAGCCTTGGTGGTAGGTACTTGTAGAATGATGGTGTCACATTTCCAGTTGTCATGTTGGAGATCTTAGATTGGATGTGTAGCACTGTCACATGACTGATATGTAGTCTTTACAAGGTCAATTATTCATTTTCTGGGTCTCTCTACCTACGTTTGAAGTCATATATTTCTCCATATAATTCTGAGAAATAAAGATCAATGCTTGTTGAAAGCATTTAGCTAGATTCTGGTACACAATGGGTTCTTAATAAGTTTACATTGACTTGAATTATGATAAAACTCTACTAGGTCTATATATTTGGATTTGCAATTAAGTGGAAAGACATATATTTTAAATTTTACACACATTTCAAATAACATTTATTCATTTTTGTGTTATGCATATTCACATATTGAAAACAAGTGAAAAGTACTTGGTCGTTGTATTTATTTTAGTGTACTGAAACTAGAATTAACCAAATTTCACCATGCAAAGTTTTCCATTTTTAATAGGCAACAATTAGTGCATATAATGTAAAAACCTATTGTATCACTTATATTTCTTTTATTACATGATTATTAACTCATAGAAATTAGATAAAAGAGAATATTATATTTGCATTTTGCTGTGGTTTAAAACATCCTCCCAAACTCATATTGAATTTTAATTGATATTGTGATAGGATTAAAACACAAAGTCATTAAGGGGTGATTAGTCTTTGAATGTTCCACCCTTATAAGTATATTAATGTTGCTATTTTAAGAATGTGTTGTCGTAAAAGTGAATTTGGCATTCTTTCTCCCCTTCTCTCTCATGCTTTCCTTCTCTTCTGCTGTCCAACATGGGATGACAAAGCACAATGGCCCTTAATGGGCAGTGCCACACTTTTGGACTTCTCGACCTCTAGAACCAGGAGCCAATTACGTTTTTATTGTTTATAAATTACCTACTCTGTGATAGTCTGTTACAGCAGCAGAAAATGGACTAAGACGCTGGTCTTCCTGGGTTTTTTGTTTTCCTTACAATTTACTAAAAGTTAACAGAAATGATCAGGTTAGGGAAAAATAGAACACAGCTAATTTGTATTCAGACATGTTCTTATGTTTCTGCTTTCATTGCAGAAAGTTTAACAAAGTTTTGACAGATAGAGTTATATGCCGCGGTTGAAGTCACAATAACTCTCTCTGCTAAGCAAATTTAACAATGTCAATGTCTTATCCTGCCCAGCTCAACAGATGCAATAACATCCTAAAATGAATTTAGTCATTTTATTTCAAATGAGAAGTTTTGAATCATATCTATTCTCCTGAAGTTGTTGAATCTTCCTTTAATTTGAAACTTCATTTTTTTATTATACTTTAAGTTCTGGGGTACATGTGCAGAATGTACAGGTTTGTTACAAAGGTATACACATGCCCATGGTGGTTTGCTGCACCCATCAATCCATCACTACATTAGGTATTTCTCCTAATGTTATCCCTCCCATAGCTCCCCATTAGGTACCAATGTGTGGTGTTCCCCTCCCTGTGTCCATGTGTTCTCACTCACTTATGAGTGAGAACATGAAGTGTTTGGTTTTCTGTTCTTGTGTTAGTTTTCTGAGAATGATGGTTTCCCATGTCATCCATGACCCTGCAAAGGATATGAACCCATCAGTTTTTATGACTGCATAGTATTCCATGGTGTATATGTGCCACATTTTCTTTATTCATTCTATCATTGATGGGCATCAGGGTTGGTCCCAAGTCTTAAGTGTTCCTATTTCTCCACATCCTATCCAGCATCTGTTGTTTCCTGGCTTTTTAATAATGGCCATTCCAGCTGGCATGAGATGGTGTCTCATTGCGGTTTTGATTTGCATTTCTCTAATGACCAGTGATGATGAGCTTTTTTTCCATGTGTTTGTTGGCTGCATAAATGTCTTCTTTTTAAAAGTGTCTGTTCATATCCTTCACCCACTTTTTGATGGGGTTGTTTTTCTCTTGTAAATTTGTTTAAATTCTTTGTAGATTCTGGATATTAGCCCTTTGTCAGATGGATAGATCCCAAAAATTTTCTCCCATCCTGTAGGTTGCCTGTTCACTCTGATGATTTGCTGTGCAGAAGCTTTTTAGTTTAATTAGCTCCCATTTGTCAATTGTGACTTTTGTCATCATTGCTTTTGGTGTTTTAGTCATGAAGTCTTTGCCTGTGCCTATGTCCTGAATGGTATTGCCTTGGTTATCTTCTGGGTTTTTATTTAGGTTCTACGTTTAAGTCTTTAGTCCATTTTGAGTTAATTTCTGTATAAGGTGTAAGGAAAGGATCCAGCTTCAGCTTTCTGCATATGGCTAGCCAGTTTTCCCAACACCATTTATTAAATAGGGAATTATTTTTTCTTGAATTTTTATTTAAGTTAGCATACTTTTTTTAATGCTATTGTATTATTCTAAGATAAATCAAGCATATTAAAATTTATGTGACTAACTTCTCTCAAATCAAGATAGGTGAAAGCTGCAGTAAAGCATAGTTAGGTGTTGAATTCATTTTTGAATCAATTTGAGAGGTTGAACAACTGTTCTTTCCAACGTTATGAAACTTATTCTAAATTTTTCATTTGATATTACAGGTGGATCTCATGATTTATCAATTTATAATTTTCTTAAAGTGTGTATGGATTACATCAGAGAGATTTCCAGCATATAATCAATTTCCTTGGAATTAACTTCTCGATTTTTCCATGAAGTAAAGACTTTTGTTTTACCAAAAATATCCGTAAAATAATAAAATAAAAGGATTAACCCATTCTTCGTCCAAGTGGAAAACATTAACACAACATTTTCAGAATTTGATACCTATTAGAATCCAAGCTCATATATCTAGAATGTTCTCTTTACACTGCCCTAATCTTCAAGAGAACTTTACACATTCATTTTAAGACTTTTCAGTTTTAACTATTCTTAACTACCACATTTTTTTCTATATATTTTCACTACTAAAATAAATGTTACTTATTTTACTTTCTTACATATAAACAACTTAATTGGCTTAATTCATTTATTTTCATAACTTTTACCTCTTTTTAAGAGTGGATTTTGGTTTTAAACAATAAGTCTTGGTAATACTTTTCTTCACACACGATGCCTGTATAGCACTATTAATAACTTGAGATAATAACTTGGTTGCTCTATTATGATCATTATTCCTAATCCCTTATGGAACCATTAAAAATGTTTGAAAAGATAAAAAATGTATTTGGTGAGGTTGAGTAAAACATAATAAACTTTTTAGTGAAGAGATGCATCCAAGTTTGACTATGAGGCTATCAACTTTTCCAGTATTTCTAATCTACCAAAAAAAGACACAGCATGTTTAAATTTTATTGAATGAGAGGTGTAATTCTACAACTGCCGTTACTTGCTAAACTACGCTTCACTTGTGAAAAGGCAACTGCTAGTGATACAGAATCAGGGCAGGGAAATGCTGGGAGGAGAAGGGAGGGTCCCTGGTGAGGGCTCCACCCCAGGCCTATACCCACAGACCTAGGTGACTACAGGTACTCTTGTCTTTGGGCCCAAATGTTGCATTTCCCAAGACCACCCTGGCCCACCACACCCCTATCCTGTGTCTATGAAAACCTCAAGACCCTAGTGCGCACACACATAGCAGCTGGACATTGAGAGGAACACACTATTGAAGAAGACACAAGAGGCTGGACATAAAGAGGAATGCATCAGCCTTAAGAGCACACTGACAGATGCTGGCAGGCCAACAGGCCATTGACCAGAGGAATGACAAAATATTTGGCCTGGGCGGTCAGAGGACAGTCCGGCTGCTAAGTGGCTTGATACCAGGGGAATACCATGTTCCCACTCTGTCTCCCTTCTGGCTCCCCCATCTACTGAGAGCTACTTCCACTTAATAAAACCTTGCACTCATTCTGCAAGGCCATGTGTGATCCTATTCTTTTAGTACACCAAGGCAAGGAACCCTGGGATACAGAAAGTCCTCTGTTCTTGCAATAAGGCAGGGGGTCTAATTGAGCTGATTAACACGAGCCAGTTATGGTTGGCAAAACTAAAACTGCACCCTATAACACACACTCACTGGGGCTTCAGGAGCTATAAACATTCACCCCTAGACGCTGACATGGGGTAAGAGCCCCAGAGCCTGCCCGTTTGTATGCTCCCCCTAGAGGTTTGAGCAGCGGGGTACCGAAAAAACAAGCCACACCCCAATTGCCTGCCTTGAGAGGGGGAAAGGGAACTTTTCTCATTTCTCTAATAGTTGTAGAATACAATGGTAATGTGAATAGATTCAAAACTGAGTATTTTTTTTAAGAGTTGAAGAGAGTAAAATGTTTAAAATGCAAAGAGCAACATTCTTCTCATTATAGCTTTGAGTGCTGTAGGAGAGTTGTTGACATTCCTTTAACAGATTAAAGATCTGTATTAAATATTAGTCATAGAGGAGTAGTAGAGTCATATTTTATTTCTGACACAGAATGCACCAGTAAACCAGGAACACAATATGCACAAGGGGGTGGTGAGTGCTCTCGGATGTCAAAGGGGTACTGTATTCCTCCCTTTTCATGCTCCTGATAAAGACATACCTGAGACTGGGCAATTTACAAAACAAAGAACTTTAACTGGAGTTAGAGTTCCACGTGACTAGGGAAGTCTCACAATCATGGTAGAAGGCAAGGAGGAGCAAGTCACGTCTTACATAGATGGTAGCAAGCAAAGAGAGGTTGTTCAGGAAAACTCCCCTGTATAATAACCCATCAGATCTCAAGAGACTTGCTCACTATCACGAGAACAGCATGGGAAAGACTTGCCCCTGTGATTCAATTACCTTCCACTGGGTCACTCCCACAACAAATGGGAATTAAAGATGAGATTTGGATGGGGACACAGCCAAACTATATCTCTCCAGCCCGGGTCCCTTCCATACCTCATGTCCTCACATTTCAAAACCAATCATGCCTTCCCAACAGTCACCCAAAGTCTTAACTCATTTCAGCATTAACTCAAAAGTCCATACAGTCCAAAGTCCCATCTGAGACAAGACAAGCCTCTTCTGCCTGTGAGCCTGTAAAATCAAAAGTAAGTTAGTTACTTCCTAGAGACAATGGGGGTACAGGCATTGGATAAACATAGCCATTCCAAATGGGAGTCATTGGCCAAAACAAAGGGGTTACAGGTCCCACACAAGTCCAAAATCCAGCAGGACAGTCAAATCTTAAAGCTCCAAAATGATCTCCTTTGACTCCATGTCTCACATCCAGGTCAAGCTGATGCAAGAGGAGGGTACCCATGATTTTAGGCAGTTCCACCATTGTGGTTCTGGAGGATAGAGCCTCCCTCCCAGCTGCTTTCATGGGTTGGTGTTGAGTGTCTGTGGCTTCTCCAGGCACACAGTGCAAGCTGTAGGTGGATCTACGATTCTGGGATCTGGAGGACAGTGACCCACTTCTCACAGCTCCACTAGGCAGTGCTCCAGTAGGGATTCTGTGTGGTGGCTCCAACCCCACATTTCCCTTCCTCACTGCCCTGTCAGAGGTTCTCCATGAGAACCCTGCCCCTGCAGCAAACTTTTGCCTGGACATCAAGGCATCTCCACAGATCTAGGTTCCCAAACCTCAATTCTTGACTATTGTGTACCCACAGGCTCAACACCACGTGGAAGCTGCCAAGGCTTGGGGCTTGCACCCTCTGAAACCATGGCCCGAGCTGTACCTTGGCCCCTTTTAGTCACGGCTGGAGTGGCTGGGATGCAGGGCACCAAGACCCTAAGCTGAGCATAGCATGGGGACCCTGACCTTGGCTCACAGAACCATTTTTTTCTCCTACGTTTCTGGGTCTGTGATGGGAGGGGCTGCTGTGAAGACCTCTGACATGCTCTGGAGACATTTTCCCCATTGTCTTGAGGATTAAGACTGGGCTTCTAGTTACTTATGCAAATTTCTGCAGCTGGCTTGAATTTCACCTCAGAAAATGGGATTTTCTTTTCTATCACATTGTCAGGCTACAAATTTTCCAAACTTTTATGCTCTGTTTCCCTTTTAAAACTGAATGCCTTTAACAACACCCAAGTCACTTCTTGAGTGCTTTACTGCTTAGAAATTTCTTCCGCCAGATACCCTAAATCATCTCTTTCAAGTTCAAAGTTCCACAAATCTCTAGGGCAGGGGAAAAATGCTTCCAGTCTCTGCTAAAACATAATGAGAGTCACCTCTGCTCTAGTTCCCAACAAGTCCCTATTCTCCATCTGAGGCCACCTCAGCCTGGACCTTATTGTCCATATCACTATTAGCCATTTTTTTCAAAGTCATTCAACAAGTCTCTAGGACATTCCAAACTGTCTTACATTTTCCTGTCTTCTTCTGAGTCCTCCAAACTGTTCCAACCTCTGCCTGTTACCTAATTCCAAAGTCACTTCCACATTTTTGGGTATCTTTTTAGCAATGCCCCACTCTACTGGTACCAATTTACTGTATTAGTCCATTTTCACGTTGCTGATAAAGATACACCCAAGACTGGGCAATCGTCCAAAAAAAAAAAAAAGAGGTTTAATTGGACTTACAGTTCCACATGGCTGGGGAAGCCTCACAATCATGGTGGAAGCCAAGGAGGAGCAAGTCATGCCTTAAATGGATGGCCGCAAGCAAAAAGAGCTTGTGCAGGAAAACTTCCCATTATAGTAACCATCAGATCTTGTGAGTCTTACTCACTATCATGAGAAAAGCACAGGAAAGATCTGCCCCCATGATCCAGTTACCTCCCACCAGGTCTCTTCCACATCATGTGGGAATTAAAGATGAGATTTGAGTGGGGACACAGCCAAATCATATCAGGTACATTTCTCAAGGAAGGGCATGGCTGACAACTAGAGGTTATTTCCTAGGAACTCCTTTCAAAGAAAGGATTTAGTAAACATCTCCACTTGGATGTGGCAAATTAGCTCAGACCTCACACACACACACAAAAAATCAGAAAAAAGGTGTATTGCTTCAGAGATTCATGCAAAGAAATATGTGGTCCTTCCAGTGAGAAGAAATCAGTTCCCCACAGACCTTACAGCTTTATCTGAATATAGTTTTGTCTGAATACAAGTGAGAGTTCATTAATGGAGGGGTCTTGTACAGAGAATTGTAGCCATATAATTGTGCAGTGGAAGCAGTTAGTTGTGCTTGTGGTGATGTGTGAAACTTGGGACATTTGAGAGAGTGAATAAATCCTAGAGCAATTTAGTGATCAGGTAATCTAGCACTCAAACTAAACTCTAGGAACTATTACAATTAATGATTATGATGGAACAATTAAAAAAAAATCCCAGAAGTATCCTGGGAAAGCTGTAATCTATATGAACTCTAAATTTGAAACATGGTTTCTTCAATGCAACGTTTAAACCAGAGTAATCTTTATGAATTCATTAAAAGATATGTGTAGCAAACCAGCCCAGGAAACTTCTAAACATAGCACACACTTACTTTTGTCTTTAGAATGATATAGCCCCAAACTAGTTGCTATAGTCCAGATGTTTGTCCCATTGAAATGTTTTGTTGAATTTTGTCCCCACTGTTGGAGGCAGAGCCTAATGGTAGGTCTTTGGATCATGGAGTTGGATACTTCATGAATAGAATAAGTTCTCCATAAGTCGGGTGGTGAGTGAATTCTCTTTCTATGTGTTCATGTGAGAGCTGGTTATTAAAAAAATTCTGGAACTTCTCTCCCCTCTCTCTCTTGTTTTTTTCTTTCCCCATGTGATTTCTGTACTCTGGCTCCCTTTCACCTTCTGCCATGAGAAGAAGCACTGGAGGCCCCCATCAGAAGCCAAACAGATGTCACTGCCATACTTCTTGTACAACTTGCCAAACCAGGAGCCTAATAAAACTGACAGAAAATGTCCTCCTGGAATATTGCTTAGCTGCTGTTGCGTCTCACATGTGTGGAAAAATGAACACTCTGATACTCAAAATAGTGGATGGGAATTAGATTGGTATTCAAGTCTTGATAAGGAACTGGGAGAAATTCTTTTTTTTTTTTTTTTTTTTTTTTTTTTTGAGATGGAGTCTCGCTCTGTCGCCCAGGCTGGAGTGCAGTGGCCGATCTCAGTTCACTGCAAGCTCCGCCTCCCGGGTTCCCGCCATTCTCCTGCCTCAGCCTCCGGAGTAGCTGGGACTACAGGCGCCCGCCACCGCGCCCGGCTAGTTTTTTTTTTTTTTTTTTTTTGTATTTTTTAGTAGAGACGGGGTTTCACCGTGTTAGCCAGAATGGTCTCGATCTCCTGATCTCGTGATCCGCACGTCTCGGCCTCCCAAAGTGCTGGGATTACAGGCTTGAGCCACCGCGCCCGGCCGGAACTGGGAGAAATTCTACTGGTCAATGGCAAAGGACTCTAACATTACATAATGGATCTATTAAAATAGCTTTCAGTTTAAATATCGCTATAGAAAGGTAGCGGAGTGACAAGGTAGTACATCCAGCCAACATTTTAAAATACTAGAGAACTAGAATGAAACATATCACCTCAAACCAGAATATTGAATGTTACAACAAAATAAAAGAAGTGGCCAGTTCACTTTGGTAGTGGGGAACTACTGGGAGAAGAAACATGAGCAAAAGGAAACTGAGACACAAGATATTTCTTCAAAGAGATGATGAAATTTCCAAATCTTAGAGCTGGTTTGGCATATAAAATTTCACCAGGGAAGTGGGTGTTTTTCTCCAAGCAATAATTTTTAGTCTACATCATTCAACCCTGATGACTCAAGTATCAAAATATATGGTCAAAAGAATGACTTCACATATGGGAGATGGATAACTCAGGGCACAGGGAGCTCTTAGCTTTCAATTTCAGGCAACCTAATTGTAGATACTGAGAAATATAACTGACAGTTGTATTGACTTAATATAAACTACACATGGGTTGGGAAAAAATTTGCATTGTGGTTTTATGCTCCTTGTTGAGTGAACACTGTAGTAAACTCTAAATCTACTCTTTTTGCAGGAGTGCAGTTAGTTTTGAGTGATACCATTTTTTTTTAAAGACCTAAAATTGCAATAAGGAAATTATTTGACAATAATTTATCTACTGCATCCCCTACCACCACTCTTGGCTACAACATGCAGCAATTAGCTTGGTACTTTTCCAGAAATTATTGAAAATAATATATACACACACATACACACACACACACATATATATACACACACACATATATATTTTTAAAATTATATGTTATATATACATATTTTAAAGTGTGTATCTGTGTTTGTCGGAGAGGTTGTCTTTGTAGTTTTGGGCTGCTATAGCAAACATAGGATAAACTGGGTGACTTATAAATGAGATAAATGTATTTTTCATAGTCCTGGAGGCTAGGAAATCCAAAAATAAGGCACTGTCAGACTCAGCATCTGGTCAGAGCACTCTTTCTGTTTCATAGACGGCCGTGTTTTCACTGTGTCCTCACATGGCAAAGAATGAGGGATGGCTCTTTGACCACTTTCATAAAGAGCACTAACCCAATTCATGAGGAATCCACCTGTATGAATTAATCACGTCCCCAAAGTTTCATTTCCAAATACCATCACATGGAGGATTAGGTTTTGACATACACATTTTAGGGGAACACATACATTCAGTCTATAACAGGAATTTTAATAAAGTCAAAGAAAGAAATTGACTTGTTTTAATGTAGTAAAGCACAAAGGTATTCTGAAAGGCTTTTCATCTCGATTTTTCAAAACTTTATTTCCTTACTGTGGTATAGAAGACTGACCAAGAAGGGCTATTTTCCTTCACCCTTCACCCATTACTCCAACGGGCAGTGCCTGAAAAATAATAATCTGCATGAGAACCAGTGAAAAAGGAGTACATTCTGAGGATAAGGCAGTGGAGATTTAAAGTAAGGAATTAACAACAGTGAAAAAAAGAGAGAAAATGTTATTATTTTGTTTTTCTAAGGAGAAAATTATATAAACTGATCAGATAAAATTGGATACAGAAATGCAGAAATGTCAGTATCTCTCTTGCACCATCTGCTGTGAGGCACATGTGCTCTATTAAAAAGATTTCTTAGTAATAAAGTATATCTTCTCACCCTTTTGTATGCTAAGGTCTTATATAGTAAAAATGTGACACATAGGTACCTGGACATAAAATTTCATTTTCAATTTATTTGAACTCTAGTATTGGTAAGTATAAAGGACATTAAGTTGGAGGATATCGCATTACAAACATGGTTTGAGTGCTTGCCTGCTAAATGCAGTGGGAATGCAGGCTCAGTTGTTAAGTATTTAAATATATCTAAAATACACCATCTATTTAAAGTCTAGTGTTTACTTTTCAACCTCGGCAAATGTTTGCTCTAATGAATTGTAATACCTTTACATTTCCCTACTTCTTTAATTCAGTTGTCTAGGGAGGTCATAAGCTGTTTATAAATATGAAGTCTTTTGTGAATATCCAGAATCACCAAAGCATGAGCGAAAGCAAAAATGAAAACACAATTTAATTTGTCAAGCATGCTTTTTTAACAATCCATGAATATTGCAGGAGAAATTTAATCTTACTCTTAAAGTAAATGAATAACTACAATTAATTTTGCAGTTGTTTAAGTAGTCTTAGGCATTTAGTTATTTTCTGTGAAATTACATTTAAAATATAACTTTGGAAAAGTTATTTCAAATGTAATTCATGTATTATAATAAATTGAGAACTCATGCCATTTTGGAAAACTGTAGATAAATGATATCAACTTTGATTTATTCTTCTTATGGAAAGACCTAGTTCATATTTCATTTTGTGTTTTTTGTTATACTTTGAAGTTTAATTTATACCTTATATTTTAGCTAAAAAGCTTTGGTTGTAGATAAAATACATTCTTAAGAAATAGATTCTGTCTGGTTCCAAAAGCTTTTATTTACAGTAAATCTTTTTTATTATTATTATACTTTAAGTTCTAGGGTACCTGCGCACAAGGTACAGGTTTGTTACATAGGTATACATGTGCCATGTTGGTTTGCTGCACCCATCAGCTCATCATTTACATTAGTTATTTATCCTAATGCTATCTCCCCCAGCCCCCGACCCCCGACAGGCCCCGGTGTGTGATGTTCCCCTCCCTGTATACAAGTGATCTCATTGCTCAATTCCCACCAATGAGTGAGAACATGCAGTGTTTGGTTTTCTATCCTTGTGATAGTTTGCTTAGAACGATGGTTTCCAAGCTTCATCCATGTCCTGATGACCAGGGGGTCATCAGAGAAATGCAAATCAAAACCACAATGAGGTACCATCTCATACCAGTTACAATGGCAACCATTAAAAAGTCAGGAAACAATAGATGCTGGAGAGCATGTGGAAAAATAGGAATGCTTTTACATTGTTGATGGGAGTGTAAATTAATTATACCATTGTGGAAGACACTGTGGCGATTCCTCAAGGATCTAGAACTAGAAATACCATTTGACCCAGCGATCCCATTACTGGGTATATACCCAAAGGATTATTTATGGTAATTCTTAATTTATTATTTTATTAAGAAGCAGCTGCTTTAATACAAAAACACATGTCATTTTTAGTGTTAAGAAATATGTGACAATGTCTTAAGTATTGAATTATAATAAATACGATTTTAATTTTAAAATCTCATGTTTGAAGCTTATTTACTGTGTGTACTTTAAATATATATCTGTTAACTTATCTTTTATCATATTTGAGGATTTTTTAAATTGGAAGTTTATTTTTATGAAGACAGTCAATATTTGTTCTTATATTGTAGACACTGAAATACATACAAATAGACACTATTCACCACTAAAGTTTTTAAAATATACTTCTGTGGTTCTTAAACATCTCAACCTGGTGGCCATTACCTTTGATATCTGTAATATATTTCTAGAATTGCTGGAAGCTGCTTCCCATTTGAATGATTCTCTTTCTTGGAGTTTCTTCTTTTCTGAGCCTGTCTACCATATAATTTCACCTTGAACTTTTATTAATATACCTTACTTTGCTTCCTTAGATGGATAGCATAGGTTTGAACATTTCCTGTTGTTGGAATTTCTTGTTTGATTTGATACGTGACTTTCTGTTTTTATTTCTAAAACACCCCTATATTTAATTTTTAGAAACCTACTCTGGTCCCTTTTTGGAAAAGATGGATGTTTGTTTCACTCTTCTCTCTTAAATGCATCTGAAAGGGGTGGGGCACTTACAGGTATTCATGTGTAAACAGTAGATATTATTCATTTATGGCATACAAAGAATCTTCTTGTTGATTAGGATGTATAGTTCAGTCAGGTTAATCCTAGTTCACAAGCTAGAAATTACACTTGGAATAGCTTTTTGAGTAAATATATATCTTGTTGAGTAAATATGGCTATTAGGAACTAGACTTGAGGTCTAGAAAACAAAATTGTTTTACTCTTTTATCTACTTTCACTAGATCGTGCTGCTATTCCAAAGGCATTTTTTATGATTTTGAATAAAAGTCATGGTATTAACATGTTTAAAATACAAGATGAGAAAGATTCAAAATGTAATCAAGCAGTAAAAAATTTTACACTGCTTGCTTAGTGAAATAACTAGAGCTTGAGGTTTCTTTCTCAATCACTTTTTAATAAAAAAGCTGTGTTTTATAAAATTTATATTTTTCTTCCATTCTTTAGTGTGACAATTTTGGTGTAACATTTCCAAGTTTTGAACACATGAGTATTAGTGTGTTCTCTGTGAATTCATTTGTGTGACCTAGAAATACAGTTTTTCAATATTAATTTATTAACAAAATTAACAAATGTATAGCTACCTAGAGTATAATGTATTGAGGTGTTTTTTTTTTTTTGAGATGGCGTCTGGCTCTGTCGCCCAGGCTGGAGTGCAGTGGCGCAATCTCGGCTCACTGCAAGCTCCGCCTCCCGGGTTCCCGCCATTCTCCTGCCTCAGCCTCCCGTGTAGCTGGGACTACAGGCGCCGCCACCACGCCCGGCTAAGTTTTTTTGTTTGTTTGTTTTTGTTTTTTTTACTTTTATTTTTAGTAGAGACAGGGTTTCACCGTGTTGGCCAGGATGGTCTCGATCTCCTGACCTCGTGATCTGCCTGTCTCAGACTCCCAAGTGCTGGGATTACAGGCGTGAGCCACCATGCTGGGTCGAGGCTACTGTACTTTTAACTGTACATGAAAAACTTTATGGAAGTTGGATTCATTAAATTATGATAGAATACTCCATAAATGCATAGTATACTAGATATTTCTGTTTTACTTTAGTTATGACATTAACGCTTGATCTTATTAATATAGGCAGTAAGAATATTTTTTAAGGTTCAGAATACTGCTTTTAAGATAATAAACTATATATTTTGGAATTTTAATTTGTAAGTTATATTTTTACTCCCAATAACTATAGTTTATCATTTCAAAAGATAATGAGATTTTAACTGTGTGAATACAAATTTTATCAGCTGAAATTTAACCCAGCTTAATGCTAAAATGTAAAATTGAATTGATTTTGGCAGATGACAATGTTTGGTAAACTAAAAATTCTCAAGTATTCAATGATAAATAATTTCTCCTTCCAAGTAAAACTGAAAGATTATATAGTTGTATTTTTATGTAAAACTAGTTTGGCGGCCGGGCGCAGTGGCTCAAGCCTGTAATCCCAGGACTTTGGGAGCCGAGATGGGCGGATTACGGGGTCAGGAGATCGAGACCATCCTGGCTAACACAGTGAAACCCCGTCTCTACTAAAAAATACAAAAAATTAACCTGGCGTGGTGGCGGCGCCTGTGGTCCCAGCTACTCGGGAGGCTGAGGCAGGAGAATGGCGGGAACCCGGGAGGCGGAGCTTGCAGTGAGCCGAGATCGCGCCACTGCACTCCAGCCTGGGCGACAGAGGGAGACTCCATCTCAAAAAACAAACAAACAAACAAACAAACAAACAAAAATAGTTTGGCAACGAAAAATTATTTTTTCACAAAATCATCTATTATAATATTTTAAGTATATGTAGATATATACATATATTTGAAGTTTCTGTTATTAATCTAAATAATTTTATTCTTATGATGATTACATATGTTAAATAAACTTCACCATTTTTCTTTTGTTTTAAGAATTTCTTCTTGGAACCACCAGTTGAATATAAGAAGTTCGATAAAAAGCAGACTAAAATCCCTCTCACAAAGACATCTATTCTGAAACCAAACTCAAGATCCCCCAAACAATCTTCTATTAGGTGTCATACAGGTGGTGAATGAAGATGACTGTTTATTTCTAAAACTGCAGACCAACATTAAGTTGTCTAGGGTCTTTGACACCCAAATTTTGTCCCATCCCGTGTATAAGATGACTGCCCAATTATCAGCCAACTGGCAATGAAACTTCTGCAAAACCAAAAGTCTCTTGGGATTTTCCTCTGAACATTGCTATTGTCAGAGACACAACCACATAACTTCTGCCTGAAAAGTACAATCTTTTAGCACTCCAGCATTTGAAGGCAAAGCAAATAAACCTCAGAGGCTTTCTAATTTTAGCCACTCTTGTGCACTCTTTTTCCAGTATTATCATAATAGGGAAGTAGATGGACTAAGATTCTATCAACCTCAAAACTCTACATTTTGATGTTTTTGTAAACATATTTCTTGATACTATGAAACTTAGTTTCTTATCAATGTGGACAGTTATTCTTGAATTTTGCCCAACAACCAAATAAATGAATCTTTATTTTATTGCCTTTCTAATTATCAAGGCAAATTTTAAATAGTTATCATAAAATGCTATATCCCTTTCCTAAAACATATCGGTAAAAATGTATTGGAAACAGTTTGGGAGGAGATACAAATCAGCTTTAGTATAGCTGCAAGATCCTGGTCCCAAGTGAAAACTCACTGACCCAGCATAGTAACCACATCAGCTCAGGCTAATATTAGACTTCAAACTCAAATGAGTCTGGCTGAACTAGTTCACTGCATATTCTAACCTTTTCTTTGTATATAAATTAGAATATCTGAAAAGACTTTAAAGTTAAAAGCAAACAGCTCTATGTTTTAAGGAAAGAACAGTGATTTGGCAAATAGTTTAAATCAAAGCTAAAGTTAATATTTTGGTTGATGCCAATATATGCTTGTATAAGCATGACCAAAATTTTACATCATAGAAATGAAGATTTTTTTTTATCATATGAGAAAAGAAATGTGCAGTGAATGTGTCACAGACAAACTTAAAAAGCATTTTGTTTATTTATATATCTGCATATTAAAAACTTAAGCTCTAACGTGTTTTCAATGTGAGCTGATTTCCATGTTACTTTAATAGGTTCTAATATTTTATTTGCAGCTTATTATAAAAGTTGTGTGTTCGGTTAAAATAAAAGTGCTGTTCTTAGATCAGAGAGATACACATGTTACATGCACCTGAGTATCCACTGACCCTCTCAAAGAAAGAACCCATAATAGCCTACTAAGATGATATTCTTATGTCCTATTTTAACTTAAAGAATATGGTTTCATCAAATCATTTTAAACAGTTTCAAACTCAAATACAGTATGACACATTTTCAGTTGAGGTATTATAAAAATAAATATATCAAATTTTAACACTGAATATTTTGTTTTAAGAGCCTGTACCATTGTTTTAAAACTAACTTACTTATATTAGTATTCCAAAGACTGAACAAGCTAAGAATGGATTACTGCTGCTGAAGTTTTAGGATTTGTTTACTAGTGACATTCTCACCTCTTTAACTTTAATTCCAATATATTTATCATTATTTTGGTGGTGAGAAGCAACAACTATTTCTTACTTGATCACGTGTTTATTATAGATTCCTTTAACTGTTTTCGTTTGACTTTGTCTTAAAGCTATTAAAGATGGAATTTTAAATATTTTTTATCCTCAATAACAAAATAAATAGCATCGTATATTGTGCTACGGTGAGTTACAAGCATTAAAGTATTCATTATTCAGAAAGACTCTGTACACCATATACAGTTTGATGTAATTTGCAGTTATATGAGAGTTGACATGGCAAGAATGTAGCTTAGAGAGCTGAGTTACTTGTCTGATCAAGCTCCTAGTAAGTAACAAAGTTGACACATACTCATATCCATTTTACTTTTGGATTTTCCTAAACAAATGGTACTGTGTCCTTTAATTATTCCCTGGAATTATACAGTTTGATTCATACCTTGGATAATCCGAGCTACCAATATTGCTTTTGTTATATGATAGTCTGTATTATAAAGGTTCCAACACTTTAGCTTGTACAAATGAGAGCATTTCATTGAAACTACTGGTGGGAACTAAATGAAAATCTTAAATGCTATGTTACCAACGCCTTTCTCTCTCTTAATTTTAAATCTGAAATTCCCAATTACTTTATAATTCTAACATATTTGCTTTTATAATTCTATAATGTCTCTTTTATTTAATGAATGACATTATAAAATTTAATTTAATATAAACAAGTGATTTAGTTTATTAGTATTAGAAAAAAATTTGGACTGATATGAACAAGTGTGTGACAGAAACTTTTACTTCTGTGAAATTTCCATATGCTCTCTTCCCTTCCTCCATTTTCCATGCCCCTTAGACTTAGAATCATGTGATCAGTTCTGGCCAGTGGACACTGGGAAAAAATGCATCACTTCCAGACAAAGGCATTTAATACCTAGTATGTGATCTTCCAGCTTTATTTTCTCCTGCTTTGAAGAATCCTGTAACTATATATGAAGAAAATAGAGACTCATGGATACATCCTGATGATCAGCAAGAAATAGAACTTAATAGGGTTAAGCCATGGAGATTCCAAGGTTTATATTTTATTGCTGTATAACCTAGTTACTGACTAATACAGCATTACTTTGTTTAGGTTTTGTTTTTATAGACTATATTATTGTATTTCTTTTAATTCTATCTTATTTTAAACTAGAAATGGCTTGATATTATATTGCTTTCAACTTTCACATCCTATACTGTAATTTTGTTTTTCCTTGCTTGAACCACATAGAAATATTTTTGAGCAACTACAGTAAGGCAGTCTATAAGTTTTGAAGCATTATGATAAGGCATTTAGGGAAAACAGAGAGTGACCTACTTAACTTTTTTTAGTAACGTCAGGAATTGCTGCCTGGAATAGGTAACACTGAGGCCTGGTCTTAGAGATGGATGGACATTTTCCAGTGATACAACATGGCTTAGTGCATGTCATGCAAGAAATGAGAAATAAGAGAACTTGCAAGTATAAAGAACTAAGAAAATATAAAGGGGCTCTAAACATGCTTTGTTATTGAAACTAAGGGAACAGAACAGATAATTAGGTTGGTGATGGGGATGTACCATTAATTTACTTTGTCTTAAAATGAACATCTTTTAGATATTGAGGAGTCTGGATCCTGGTTTAAAACTTACAGGTGATTATTCAGTCCTGCCTATAGATCTACAAGAGTCTACAGTAAACTATTAATGCTGTACCTATTTTTTGAAAGCAACTTGCTTTTCAATTTGGAAGGGGTCTCCTAACAGTCTGCAAAGGTATTTCCTGGCAGGCCTCACAGGAAAGGCAGTGCTCCGTGCACACTCCGTGCTCTGTGCACAGTCAGTACGCTGCTGTCTCTGAAGGGAGATGTACTCAGGGACTCAGGATCCCCTGGCCAGCCATGCTCTTACACGACCCTGTTCCTCCCTATCGGAGGCCTTGAGCTGAGGTCCTCTTCAGGTGCCTCTGCTGAGCCCTTTGTAAGGGGAAAGGAAAGAACAATGTTTTTTTTTTTTTTTTTTTCTTTTAGACGGAGTTTCGCACTGTCGCCTGGGCAGTGGTGCGATCTTGGCTCACTGCAACCTTCACCTCTGGGGCTCAAGCGATTCTCGTGCCTCACCCTCCAGAGTAGCTGGGACTGTAGACGCGCACCACCACGCCCGGCTGGTTTTTTTTTTCTTTTTGCATTTTAGTAGAAATGGAGTTTCACCATGTTGCTCAGGGTGGTCTCAAACTGCTGAGCTCAGGCGATCTGCTGGCCTCGGCCTCCCAAAGTGCTGGGATTACAGGCGTGAGCCACCACGCCTGCCTGGCCAGGAAAGAAAAATCTTAAAAGACTCTTTTCCCCATTCTGACTTAATACCCAGTATTTTTCCATGGCAAGTCTTTCCCTCTCATCCTTTCTCCTTCCTTCCACTTCAGGGTTAATAAAACTACCAGAGACTTTTGTTCTGGGCTCCCTCAACAATGAGACAAGCCCACCTGTCTCCACTCATTCCTTGCTCTCCACTGCAATACTGTTCCAAGGAGAGGAGGCTCGTTCTCTGGATTTAGACTTTTGCCAAACCATCGCAGTCACTGATTTAAATCTTAACTCTTTCATTTTTGTCTTGCATTAATCAGTTACTCCAACACCTGACAACTTATTTCTTTCTCTCTCCCTTCTCAACTGAACTCCTGACAGACATCGTTATGCTACAGATTAAATGATAAACCCATGTAGCAGATGACATAGTAGGTGTGATGCAGTTTGCATTCAGAAACCTAAAGTTACTATCAGTGTTGAACCTATTTCTTAAAAACAACTTGCTTTTCAATTTGGAAGGTGTCTCTTGACAGTCTGCAAATAGTGCAACCTAGGGAACATCATTATGTAGTAGCACAAAGACATTTTACAAATTTATCTTTGATTTTCTTGTAAGCATATGTTTTTCCTGGAAATCTAGGGTGTATCTACTTTTTGCCTACCCTTTCTTATTAGAATTGCATCGTCAATATAGTGGACAAAGGTGTTGCCCTTTGGGACATTGAGATTATCTTGGGATTTGGTAGTAAAATTATAACATAGAGTAGAGAGGTTATATAACAATGAAGTAAAACATAGAAGGGTATTGTTACACTTGCCAGCTGAAAACATGTTGCTTTCTGTGTTCACAACCCATTGGTACAGACCAAAGAAAAGTTTCCAAACTGTCAGTTTCATGTCTATTGACAAATGTATGTTGATTTTCTTCAGTAAGTAAACTACACTGTAGGAACAACTATAATTGAGTTCATCATGTGGTTAAGTGTATGACAGTCCACTGGTATTCTCCAGGATCCCTACCTATTCTGCAGAGGCTAAACAGGCAAACCGAAAGAGGTTAAATTAGCTATCCCAAATATTACTTATCCCAGGAATTGTTATTGTCATTGATTTATTTCTTGCTTAAGGAAATACACTTCCAGGAGTTTCTTCAGTGCAATTTAAGTGGTTACAGTTCTCATTATAGGGAGCAACATAGGAATTGAAAGCACATGCCAAGTGGTAATAACCACAGGGTGTATGAACACAGGATGGGTTCAAGTATCCATCAGGAACCCTGTGAGATGGTCTTTTGTCAAGACCCTTTTTTCCATCAACTTTGACGTTTCACTCTAGTGGATTAGACCTTCATTTACTAGCTAATAACAATATCATAAATCCTTTTATCTGAGAGAGACCTAAGCAGTGCTGGTCAGTTTCAAAATCTCTTTACTCACTTTATACTTTCAGGTTGAAAGACTTCATTTTCAAACAAAGAGAAAATACATTGCCACAAAGAGAAAGAATAAATCCCCCCCAGCTGCCGTTAAGCAACAATAATTTTTTTTAAATTCCAGTAACTGGTTTCAGTTAAATTGATCAGAAGGCTTCAAGGCAAGAGAGAATTGGGATAAGTATCCTAAGAGTAAAGGATTTTTTTAAGTTGCCTATTTTTAGTCCAACTGATTGTTTCATCCAGGTGATAGATTTTCTTTTCACCATTGATTTTAGGTATATTTAACTGCATTATATGCAATATATTCAAGTAATATTTAACTTAGCTCTTTGGATATGAATAGAAAGCTTTGTTTATTTCAGAAATTTGGGGAAGTTTACAAACTATTACTTGTAAACCATACAGATTTCTTATGAAGATAAATGAAAACATTATATATCAAGTAACAAATTCCTTTGTAAAGACCATGCCCTGGTCTGGCATAAAAACTATTGGAAGAAAAAGGATATGCCTATGAGGAGAAATTTCACAATACCGAAGTCCGGATGAGACTAATCTACCTGTGCTTATATCGCTTTGTAAAGTCTAAAATCCACGCTGAAACTCTCACTCAGCTCCACCTAGAAAAAAATTAAGGTATTCATTTGTACAGTGATCTTATCCAAGATTGATTTCTAACTCTTATGGCATCAAATAATCCCTTTTCCTTAGAATGAGATAGAAGAGATGTTACTTCCTTTCACAGAAAAGCAGTCACAGTCCCAGGGAAATTGAAAGTATACTACTCAGGAAAAGATGTGAATCTATTTTTTAGCTTATTTTGTCATATTTTACTGTATCAAAGTAAAGTACTGGTGATGCTCATATTCTAGCTTATATTCAACTTAACTGTTATTCCTAAATTGTTTGCTATATTTTGTGAGATATTAATAAACATATACATCTTAAATACTATGCTATTATTTTTATGCTATGTAATTTGGTAAGATTTGTCTAGTCACCCTTTGAACACAAGAACAAAGCACTTCCTTTCAATGCGCTTTAACATTGTTTTACTATTTTATTATTTGAGTTTACCATCAACTGATTCTCTGCATATTACTGCAATCTTTCTTTGGATAATAGTTTTACCCAGCATATATTGGTATTAAGATGAGCCCTTCACTCTCATCTTAAATAGTATTACCGGTTTTTTTAAATGATCAGTTTTAGACTAGGCTGCTCTCCAAAACCATCATGACTTGGCCCCATATTTCTTTTGAGTAATCAGAATCTTCCAGGAATGAACTCCCTGAGTAAAAGTTCAGTGCACCTTTGACGACACGCACTTATTCTTTTGGAAAAGGTATTAATACTTTCAAGTCACTTGGGAACCATTTGCTCTATATAGCCACATGGTGGTTTCACATCTTAATGCTGAAATTGTCATGTAATATTTGGGTGGAATAGGATCATAAATAAGTAAAGGGTGAGTCTTTTATAAGCTTATGAGTCTCTTACATAAGTATCTTCCCCTGTTTCTGCCCTCTCAGGTCTCATATTATTATTTGCGATTAAATATTACCTCTTTACTGGCCTTATTCCTTGAAACTCAGACCTTCTTAATTTCTCTAGACCAACAGCAAATGCTGCATATTTGAATCATAAATTAATTTGTCTGAGAGTAACTTCCACACCTTCGACAGCATTCTATTGCTTAGTGTGCTTTTAGGGTAGATTTCTGCTCTTATTTTGAATATTACAAGAATCAGCGAGGTCGCAAACAGAAATGGAATTAGCTGAAGCTGAGAGAAGTTTCAGAGGACTTTGTATTCAATTGTATTTTGAAACATTGAGGAGCACTTGCCAATTTTTTTAATGGACTCATTTACATGGAGAGATGAATTCTCCAAACTGAACAAAATATGGGATAGATTATTTAAAAAAAAAAAAAATATATATATATATATATATAACTGGAACACAAAATCTTTGAAATACAAATAAAATGTGGTCTCTTTTAGGCCTTTCTAAGCTATCTAGCCTATGTTGAAGCAAATTCCTAATAAGAAAATTTAGGAATTATTTAGCCATTCTAGCCTATGTAGAAGCAAATTTCTAATGTTAATAAATTGGGTTTAGAATTGAAGCAGTGTTTAACAATCACAACATGTTATTTATTTATTTATTTATTTATTTATTTATTTTTAACTGAAACAGTCTTGCTCTGTCACCTAGGCTGCAGTGCAGTGGTGCAATCTCTGCTCACTGCCAACCTTCATCCCCCAGGTTCAAGTGATTCTCCTGTCTCAGCCTCCAGGGTAGCTGGGACTGCAGTTGCCCACCCCCATGCCCGGCTATTTGTTTTTGTTTTTGTATTTGTGTTTGTTTTTGTATTTTTCATAGAGACAGGGTTTCACCATGTTGGCCAGGCTGTTCTTTGACTTCTGACTTTAGTTGATCCACCCGCCTCCCAAAGTGCTGGGATTACAGGCATGAGCCACTGCGTCCACCTGACAAATTTTTATGAATATCTAACTTTTATAACAGTTTGAAAACAAATCGTTGTGTATCCTGCAATACAAGTGTAGAGTGAAGATTTCCTTTTGTGCCATTTGTTTGTTTTGCTCCATATGACTATTATTGAATAGACTCAGAAATAAATATATATCTATATTTTCTAAATCATCAAATGTTATAATCAGTAGTATGCTGGTAAATGCTTTATCATTTGCATTATAATGTAGAATTTCTTGAATTTTGCCATGTTCCATTTATTGGAAATACTTCTCCAAGACCAAATGTATGCTACCAAACTGATGTCTCTGGAGTTATTCCAAAAAGTGAAGAAATACCCCAAATTGGCTCTCATAAGATGAGAAAAGTCAGTGTCAGCCCAGCACTGGAGTCACTCATGGTGCAGATACATTAGAATGCTATTATTATGAGGTTAACATGATAGCACAAGATTTGCCTTTCTTTTTTTTTTCCCAGTTGTTTACATTTTTTATCTCTCCATGTGAACTTTTAGAATCATCTCTGTACATATGTCCATTACCTCTAACATTCCTTTATTGTATTTATACATCACAATCTGTCTTATTGAGAAATGATGCTATTGTTCAACTGGCAAAAGTGCATGTAATAAGAAGTGGCTTCTCAGTATCATGAACAAATTTAAATCCATCGGTCCACAATATTTAACCTATTCACTCTTCTTACCAGTGCATTTATCTTTCCAAATAACGATAGACTCTTCTTTTATGATCATTCAGAGGCAAATTAACTAGTAAAGAAAAGATTAATTCCATTACATTCATTTTTAAAATTTTATTTTACTATAAGCTCAGGGATACATGTACAGAACGTGCAGGTTTGTTACATAGGTACACATGTGCCATGGTGGTTTGCTGCACCCATCAACTCATCATCTAGGTTTTAAGCCCCAGTTGCATTAGATATTTGTCCTAACGCTCTCCCTCCCCCGACAAGCCCTGGTGTATGATGTTCCCCTCCCTGGGTCCATGTGTTCTCATTGTTCAACTCCCACAAAAACACATTGAGCACCGTTTCTGACCCTTCCCTCTTCTTATGTTTTCCATTATTTTCATTGCCATGGGCTATGGAAAGGAACACTTGGGTTATCCACTTTGCAGAATGGTTGTGAGACATAAATGTGTTAATATAGCGAAGAGTTAGAAAAATGCCTCTATGTAATAAGTGCTGAATATGTCTTTACATTATTAAAATATTTAGATTCCAAACATTGTGCCTAGGAATGTAGATTAAGAGATAATAAAAGTAACCCAGAAGTATTCAGAGCGTACAATGTGTGAGTAATTTTTCTTATCAATTTGCAGGTATCAGCTTATTCTGCCCTTCCCAAACTGCTATCCTGTGGGTTATATTATTTTATCTTTTATACAGGTGAGAAAACTGAGTTTCACTGAGGTTATTAAATAAGTTTCCTGAGTTTTAGAAAAGTGTCCCATAAGAATTTGAAAACGGTAAGTCTGGCTAGTAAAATCTTTCCATACAATTTATCTGACCATTCTACTGCATGTCTTCACAGAATATTGAATGAGAAGGAAAAAGATTCAGAGAACTAGGATTGCTAGAACGGATTCGTCACATCAACTCAATGGCTGACCACGTTCCATTGAGAGGGGTTAATGCACATTCTCTTCATGCAATAATTTAAAAATTCTTTGGAAGGGTGGTCCAACGTCACTGAGAGTCTTTGTTAAGTGGAGTAGCTCCAAAGAAAGTTTCATTTTACTGCGTGTTGCTGAGTAGCCCAGTGGAATTATGTTCTGTTTGCCAAGGCTGGTAACTTGATTTTATGCTTTTTTCTGTATTTTCATTCTTTTTTTTCTTTTTGTACTTCTCTCTGGTTACTGTTGTTGTAACTTTCGGTATAACGAAATTTTCATCTGAGATGATCATTTGATTTTTAGATCTATTTTCTTTTTTTAGCTCTGGAATTTCCATTTGATTTTTTTCTATTTATTTCTGTTCTATGGTAATAATCTCCATTTTATCACTATTTTGAATAATGCAAACACTATGAGTGTTAACTCTGCTTTTTATAACTCCAATATCTTGGACAAATTTTGGTTTGGCTTTATTTTCCGTGCTTTTGTTTGTTTGTTTTGTGACACAGTCTTTCTCTGTCATACAGGCTGGAGTGCACTGGGGAGATCTCAGCTCACTGCAACCTCTGCCTCCTGGGTTCAAGCCATTCTCATGCCTCAGCCTCCAGAGTAGCTGGGACTACAGGTGTCCACCACCATGCCCGGCTAATTTTTTGTGTGTTTTAGTAGAGATGGGGTTTCATGTTGCCCAGACTGGTCTGGTACTCCTGAGCTCAGGCAATCTATCCACCTCGGCCTCCCAAAGTGCTAGGATTACAGGCATGAGCCACCGCGCCTGGCCATTTTCTGTTTTATACCTTGATCTTTTGTTTGGCATTACTCATTAATCTCGAAAGTTTTTAATGAATGCAAGATATTGTGCATGAGGAAAATTCAAATGTAAACATTCTCTCAATTATATCTTCTCCCTAGGAGCAAAGGGGCGGGCCATCACATTCCAATGACTCATTTCTGAATTTCAATCTTACAACGTTTGGGCTATCTCTAGTTTATTTTGCACTCCTTAAATATCTCCTTATGGAATCCATACTCAATTTTGTATTTTATTTTTAAATTTTATTTATTTATTTATTCATTTATTTGTTTGTATTCAAAACCACTCTCTTTTCAGAGTTCTGAACTCCAATATTAGTCCCCTTAGCAACATATGTCTGCTAAATATTCCTCTTTATTTTTTTTTCTTTTACTTTTTCTTCTTTTACTTTTTATTTGGCTTCTTTACCTCACATCCTGCAAAGCTTAACAAACAGCAGATGTCTCCATAGAAAAGCAAAGTACCTGGTTCTCACCTCTGCTTCTTTTTTTTTTTTTTTTTAAATTCAAGCTCTTGGGTCTTTATGTCCTAGCTTCCTAGAGAGCCTGGAGTGCCACTTTCTATTTCCATGCGACTCTGGTTACTCCTATGGAATACTCTGCGTGTTAATAGCTGTCTCCTCTATGGCTTTATAAGATATGAGTTGGCAAATTCTCCAAGAGGAAAAGCAGCATGCAGAATACAGGGCTCAGCTTAATAGGTATTTCTTCTCTATCGGATATTATTTTAAAATAGCATGTGAACACATTTCTAAACTCCCTACAGTTCCCTGAAAAGTTTCGCTGTAAAGAAGGAGCCATGAAACTCTAGATTTATTAGCTTATCGAATAAATATAGAGGTGATTAAAATCAAGATTTAATGAATTCCAATGCTCTCTAAATATTAGTAGATTCCATAATGTGTTATTGGGAAAACGGTAGTGATCCAAATTTAGAATTTGCTATGAGAGTTCAATGCAGATTTTCTATTAGATGTCATGATAAATGACATCTATGAAATGACTAACATACACAGTTTAAAAAGTTTGAAACAAGCGTTGATTCTGAGGGAGGTAGCAGCCTGTATAAGCCTGAAGAGATATGAAATTTTATTATCAGTTGCTGAATACAGTTGCAGAACAGAGCATTACTGGAAAATGGGTAGGAATAATAAACTATAAAGATGAACAGTCAGAAAGCAGATTATAAAGACCGTTGTACATCATGATGGAAGCAGTCTACTAGATGTTGTTCTGGTTACAATAACAATAAAATTTATTATTATTACTCTAAAGACAATGAAAAGTTTCAAGCACAGGTAAAACAAGTAAATTCATTGTTTAAAAGAAAAGTAATATTAAGTGTCAGAGCACAGAGGTATGACAGTTGATGCTTGTTTTTAGCTGTTTGAAATGAGACTAGTTGTCTAATATTGTTGAGATTTTGTACCTCATCAATGATTGTTATTTTTACCTTCCCTATAAGTCTCACTCATGTATTAAACATGATATATTTTAGAATGAAATAAATTAAAATATTTCTAAATAACTGCATAAATGCAAGGCACTAGATATTATGATACACTGACACAATCCCATATTTGATTTCTTTTTTATTAGACACTAGACTGTTGTTAAAATACATTGAGTTTATGGTCAATGTTAGTACATTAGATAAATTGCAGAGAAAGTCCATTCAAAATCACATATACTTGAGAAAAATACATGTACAGCAGTCAGAAATCGTAGGATACTTGCATATTTAGCAAAGCGAAGATCTAAATTTACTTAAAATGCCCTCCCAGTGCTCAGATGCAATAATCTCTCATGCACATTGTAGAGAAGGTCATTGAAAAAAGTAGCTTCAGTTGTCTTATTAAAATGGCAATGAAACTAGTCAATATTACCAGACAAATGAGAATTTGAAGAAGTGTTTATATCTTCTCTAGAGCGTGTCCAAATGTTATGGGACTACATTAAATAACGTGTGTTCTGATTTCATTTCATTGACCCTGGGGAATATTTTCAATTCACCACTACTCTTACATGATTTCAAAATGCTCAATGTTAATTCATACTTGACTCAAGTTACTCTGGTGTTAATATTCTCTCTCTCTCTCTCTCTGCGTGTGTGTGTGTTTGTGTGTGTGTGTGAGAGAGAGACAGAGAGATCTATCACCTGCTCATATCAATAGAAAACGTTATTATTTCATCCTTATGGTTCTTGAATGAGTCGATTAATTTTTGTCAAATACGCACAATAACCCTTTTCAGAAAAGACATTTATACTACCTTGCAGAGTCATTTGTATGTAGCTACTGGAATTTCAGACTTGCATAATCTATCTGGAATAATATTTGGCAAAGTTTATTTTTCAACTCAAAGCCATGAAATAATTTATGACATATCTATTGGCTACAATATAACTTAGCCATAAATATTTTCTTCTGAATACACTTGATTGACATGGATAAATTGACATCACATAAAATTTATTAAAAGAGTAGATACACCATTTTAGGGATAACATGATCCAAAATACATAATAAACCTGCCTTTATCTCTGTTATGCATCGTTTTTTCATTCATTAACCTGTTCTTCTGCCATCCAAAATAAAAAAAAATTAATACCAGGGACTGTTTCATTTCCAAATGCTTGTGTTGCCTTTCTGTACCTGCATTTGATTTTTCTAGAAGGGATATGCATTTTTAAAGCTGTTTTTTCTTTTTAATTCACCAAAGAGATTCCTGTGTATTCTAAAGATTTCAAAAAGTTTAAATGTAAATTAAAGGTGTGAATCTTCCTCCAAACCTAAAATTTCTAAAAGTGAAAATTCTGACAAAAGCAGTTTTAATTTAGAAAGATATTGGTGATTTGCCATCTGATAAAACTGCACTAATGTAAACTAGTTTAAACTTTTGCCATCTGACGAAGCCGCACTAATTTCAACATGTAAGCATGTATGAACCTCCTCTCAACTGTGCTAACATTATTATTAAACTTTTGAACTTTCCTATTGTAATAGTTAAAACAAAATTTTAAAAAATTACATATCATTATATATGAGTTCAAGGGCTTCATGTGGTAAAGCTTTTGAACATTGTTTATTTTCTACATAATGCCTATCCCTTTTACCTTCTTTTTTTTTTTTTTTTTTTTGAGACGGAGTCTCGCTCTGTCGCCCAGGCTGGAGTGCAGTGGCGGGATCTCGGCTCACTGCAACCTTCGCCTCCCAGGTTCAAGCAATTCTCCTCCCTCAGCCTTCTGAGTAGCTGGGACCCAGACATGCCCCAGTCCTCTCCTGATTTCACAGAAGTATCACATAGTTACTTACTCAAGCCCCAAACATAGGAGGTAGTCTGGAAAAGTCTATGCTTCTTGTAAGGCAAACCTATTACAACAGCCTAGCATTTCTAGCAATACTTTTTCCTCAATACATGACTTCAGGTCAAGGAACGCCTCAGCCTTCCAAGTAGCTGGGACTGCAGGCGTCTGCCACCACACCCGGCTAACTTTCTGTATTTTTAGTAGAGACGGGGTTTCACTGTGTTAGCCAGGATGGTCTCGATCTCCTGACCTTGTGATCCGCCCGCCTCAGCCTCCGAAAGTGCTGGGATTACAGGCGTGAGCCACCGCGCCCGGCCACAGATTTCTTACTATTTGGGTGTATACATTAAAATATGGTCAGATGATCTGATGATATTTTTGAGATATATTTATTTACTACATTTCCAGTCTATAAGAACATAGAAGAATTACTGGCTTGCAAGAACAATATTTTGAAGGTATTTTTAGAATTTTGAATTATTAGAATAATGTGATGATTCAAATAAATGGCACTTTATATTTCTGTACAGTAGATATCCCATTAAATAGTTTTATTTGTTGTTTCAAGAATTTTAAATCATAGCTACACTGAAGTTCTTGATGAAGATAATAAATTTTAAGATCATATATTACTATATAATAAAGTATAGAACTTTATTACTTAAAGTAATAAATTAAAACTTTAAGTACTTTAAGTGTGCTTAGTTTAAAAAAATAAATGTACTTTAAGTGTACTTAAAGTACTTAAAATATTAAAGTATTTATTACTTTAATAAAGTTCTATATTGTATAGTATTGTAATAATATTATATAGTAATATATGGTATATATAGTAATAAATATAGAGCTTATTGAAAAAAGGAATTATTATTCTATATGTTTACATTTTGAATGTTTGATTTAGAACTTGACCTATACTTTGAAAAATCAAGAAATATATTTTTAAGAAATATGATTATCTTAAATTCACATTTCCGTATTGTGGCTATTGTTTAAAATAACAAACTCAATAGATCCTGCTGTTTAGCTAAAGTGCTTGGTTGGAAAGATGGATCATCTTTTTACTTACAAATGTCAGAACTAGTGTGGGTTATTGTAGTAATCATTGAAAATCTTATGTAAAAGGAGCCATCATCTTCTATTCAAATAAATAAGTAACATGGGTATCATTTTGGTGTGTGTTTTCAGCCATGACTAATCATAGCTAATTTATAAATTTATATCATTTTAATCATTTCAGTACCAGAGTGAAGAATGTTTTGTAAATGTTAAACAAAAGAAAATTAGTAAATAAGTGTATTTAGCTAAATGTATTACTTTTAATTATAGTATATTGGTAATTTTAGTAATTAGAGTATATTAATGGTTTTATTGAATTACTTATTATACCTAACAGAGTAATTAGAGTATAGTAAATATAACAGAAAAAAATTGAAAGTAATGACCAGCAGGACTAGTTGCTCTGTAAAAAATTGCCTATATTAAGCATTTTAATGCTCACAAAAATCTCGTGAGATAAGTTCATTATTATACCATGTATACATGAGGAAAGTATTAATAAATAACTTATCAAAGATTACATTGCTTACATTTTAATATAATTGGGATGTGATCACAGCCCTCAATATATATCAGATGTGAGTATATAATATGTGATATACATGCATGTTTTTAATTCTGACATGTTTGTATTTATTATAGACATATATGCTATTCTAATATTTTCTATATTCACATACTTTTTGGTAGATACAGACATATACATACATACTTAAAAACAAAGAGAAGATAATGTTTATATTTTACAAAAATATATTTGTCACTCTATGATTGAAGGTAGAATGCAACAGATATAAGTTTTAAGTTAAATTGCAAATAAACCACAACTTAAATCTGTTATTCACCGATCTAACAATTAGCTTGTTGAATACTTTAAAATTATAGCTGGCCATAACAATGCTATCTAGTCCTAAATACTCAAAAGCATACATGGTTCCAGATATTACAATAGGACATCTGGTGCTACATTTCATAGATCATCCAGTAGAGGATTCAAACTGCTGTCTTTTTCGTTGTTGTTCTCTAAGAAGACTAGCAAACAAACTGATCGTCCAGGGCTTAAAACTGAAATGTCTTGTTCAGATTTCAATTCCTTGTATTAAATTACATAATAAGGATAATTATTAGTGATAGCAAGGAGAATGCAACAGATATTTCTTGTTTTTTAAATGCTTCATAAACACATATGTTTCTATTACTTTTTTTCTATTTTGGAGTTTAAGTTTGCTGTTAATGCTTTACTTTCTGTTGAGATGTCTGAAAAAGTAAAATCAATGGAACATTTTCTGGGACATATGTATGCTACGAAAGTTCACTCAATATCTGAATCTACCGATAACTAAGGATAAAACTGAAAACATATGTCAGAGAATAAATGTGAAAATGCAAGACCTACATTTTAAAACTGCATTCTTTCCAACTTTCAAGTCATGGCTAAATCTTATTTAATATAAATTGATACGGAGCACAGAAAATTAAGTGCTACATTTTACTTTCTGAAAAGATAAAACTTTGATATCAAATATTATCATTTACCATAAAATTAAATATAGACTAATTAACCAAATATTTCAAAACAAAGACTATTACACACAATAGAGTTTAGGATAGTAATATATAAATATGATGGGGTTATTAATATATTAACGTTATGAGTAAATTTGATGACCTATTTATATATATTGCCCATATTCTTAGAAAATTAGGAAGAAAATACATTCTTCAAAGGTAAAATGTAATTGTATAAAGCAAGCAGCTCACATAACATTTAATATAAAAATGATAGACTGGCCTCTCCCAATAAGTTTTTGTGGAATGCAATTTGTCCAAAAAGTTAACAAATTATCACAAATAAATTATCAATTACATACTAATACTGATTTTATTTTATTTTCCTTTTTTCAAAATAAAAATATTGTTTGATAAATTTATCCATGCTAAATATGCAGGGCCTAAAACTGAAATTACTTCTTTCTTTATTTCTACTCTATTTCTAATTCCTATTTTTAACTACATAATTTATTGAAGTTTATTAGAGAAATTCCAAAGGAATAGAGCAAGAGTGGAAATTGCATGGGTGAAGTGAGACAGGCATTACTCCAAAACAGTAAATATCCCTGACTGTGCCCCCAAAATAAAGCAGCTTCATAATCCAAGACTCTGAACAAACTTGTGTGTTTTAGAATTTTTACAAAAAGTAATTAATTATAAGGAAATAATTCATAGGCTTATATTTGAACTTTAAAAATAATAATTTAACATAAACATAATGTTTTAAAATATATATCTCATGATTATATAATAACATATTCTTCCATTAACACCCTCCTTTAGAGTTGTTATGAGCTTGTTTATTACCTCTGTAACAAAAGTTCCATCCCTGCTCCTGGGATAGTCAGAGAAACACATGTTTTGGAGAACCGAAGTTACCTATTTGAAAGACAAATGCATAGCACAAAAGCAGGCCAGGACACAGGCTGCGCTGCAGGCCGTAATAGCTCACCCCACCAAGCTGGGTGGGGCCGTTCACAAGCCACCATGGCGCTGCTGGTGCCTTGCATTAGCACACACTTGCCTGTCTCCCGTGGTTTATGCTGACATCCTGCTCCTTAATTGTGCTCGTGATGGATATTGCTTAATAATTCCAAGGCTGAGTGTACTCCTGATTTAGTACTTTTTGAAATCATTCACTTAGTGTCAATAAAATATAACTTTACTTTGTAATATTTATACTATACAAAAAAAGTACAGGTGAAACTACATGATTTAGTGAAAACGATATAACTTAGAAGCAATCGAAAAACTTTATTATTCTAGGAACATAAATTTGTTTTAAAAGCTCCCTGTTTTATATTCTAGAAAATGCAGTTTCCTAGAATGTTTTTAATCTGGATTTTGAAAGGCATTGGTTACAATGAACGCCTCTATCTATTAGGATTCAAACTATTATTTGTTCTAATTACACCTGAGGTTTCCTGTCATATGGTGTGCTCTCTCAGAGGAAAAAAAAAAAAATTCACTTTGTCATCTGGAAGAGAAATGTGCTCAAAAGTATTGTATTTTCCCAAGCAAACATTAAGAAAAGTCTTGGCCGGGCGCGGTGGCTCAAGCCTGTAATCCCAGAACTTTGGGAGGCCGAGGCGGGCGGATCACAAGGTCAGGAGATCGAGACCACAGTGAAACCCCGTCTCTACTAAAAATACAAAAAATTAGCCGGGCGCGGTGGCGGGCGCCTGTAGTCCTAGCTACTCAGGAGGCTGAGGCAGGAGAATGGCGTGAACCCAGGAGGCGGAGCTTGCAGTGAGCCGAGATTGCGCCACTGCACTCCAGCCTGGGCAACAGCGTGAGACTCCGTCTCAAAAAAAAAAAAAAAAGAAAAGTCTTAGCAATAATTACAGGCAATGGTAAACACATGGGTAGTGCTGTAAAAGTCACAAATTCATTCATTAATAAATACTCTGGAAGTTACATCACTCCTGTAAAAAAGCAAAACACGATTTTATTAAAAATTACAAAACTTTCGTTAAAGAAAAGAGAAGCATCATTTTTTCTCATCAAAATATAACTAAATTCTTTGAGTTGGACAATTGTAAGGTATTCTGTAAAGTTTTGTAGGCTTAATGTTATTTAGATATATCTAAATATAACTTTAATTTATTATACATTATTTAAACCTTATAAACAAGGTCAATTAAAACATTCATGGATCACAGAACTAAAGGAGCTCAATCTTGTTTGAAAACTCACTTATGTTCAGTTGTTGGCCTACTTTTATATCGCTTTTTATGAATAAATAAGTTTTAATAAGATCCATAATTACCTTTTTTCAAGATCTTTTCTTAATTGTCTGACTGATTTTCAAAGAAGATGCCCATAAATTAGCATTGCCTGCTTGACGAAACATAGGAGTGATCTTAAATGTTGCTTAAGGTACTAATGTAATTTCCAGACTTTTTCAAGATAACCAGATGTGTTTGTACAGAAGGATAATAGATCTCTCCACTTTCATTACTGAGAAAGTGATTGCTGAAGCTGGTCTAGTATGTTAGCTGTTTTCGCATGGTTAAATGGTGGAATAATTTTATTACTATGTCACCTTTTCCTAGAAAGGCATATCATTGTATTTTAAAGCTCAAGTAACCTTCAGATTGTAAAAAGGGTTACTTGTCTTCCAAAATAATGAAAGCGTAAATTCTGTTTTTCAGGATGGAAAAAGGTTTAGTATTAGGCAGCAGGCATTCTGTTAAACCAAATGTACTTTTATGTAATTTTACAAATGTGGTAGGCAGGACAAAAATAAAATTAGTATGCCGGAACTGTTCATGTTACCTTTCTGCCACTAACATAGGCAGAATACCTACGAAGGTATATTTAATGTTGAACCAGCAATTACTCTCTTGACCTTCTTACGCAATTCCCCACTTCTATGGAGAAACCTTTCCTTCTCCACCTCTGACTTTTGATTTTCTCCCTTATCTCCCACCACTCTTGAAAGATGCTTATGAAAAGTGTGCCAGCCTATTATCTAAGCAGGCAGGTAGCACTAATTCTGTGGGAAGGAGGTAGTTGAATGAAAAGATGTGGGTGTCTGCTTCTTCGATGTATAGTTAGCTGATGTTCAACCAAGGGTTTTTGTGGGTGTGTTTTTCATTTCAAACTAAAAATCATCATTTTACAAGTGTATCCAATTTCCCTTGATATTGAAAAGTGAGATGAGAACATGGATCAAAATGAAATAGTGAACAAAATCACAAATGGGAAATGAAAATTTAAATATGAAATATTTCATCTTTTAATTCCTTGGCTATGTGGCTAACAGGGACTTTGTGGTCCCCACAGTCTCAAAGATTGTACACTTCTTTGATATTATGCTAAATAAATATCCCCAGGTAATCAGCATATGAAATACTATTTCTGTTAGATTATAAATTTTAGCACTTTTATATAAGAGGCACTTGATATTTCAGTCAATGGCCAGCTCACTGGGTGTATTCCTTTCACGCTCTCATCGTGTTTTAAGCTGTTGTTGTCTGGCTTGGCCAATCAATAATTGATCTCAGTAATGTGGCTATCTACTTAGCCACAGAGCAGCAATCTGAAGTGAGGGTATATTTCTACTGAAACTCTTGAATATGGCCCATGGGGCCGTGATTTTAATGTCAGTTCCATGCTTGGTGAAACAAGTGCTCTTCTGTGAGCTGAACTCTTTTAATGAGATTATTTGTAAGTATAATGGGGAGTGTGGAAATGTGCCAATTGAGGAGTCAATGGAAGAGGAATAATAGGAATAATGAGAGAGAAACAGGTAAGCCACGGAAACTGGGTGTATTGAGAACGCTGCAAAATCAAGTGAGTGAATTATAACTGTGAGAGGACGTCTAATGGTACTTATTGATGAGTTTTATACCCCAGAGTGTGAAAGTCACTTTATGCATTCTCTTTTTGATAATTACGAGTAATTTATAGGCTTTCCACCTTCCCTGTTTCCAGCGGCAAGCCTCCAGATTCCTTCTGGACTGTGACATTGCGGTGTGAAGTGGCGGCAAAACAAGTCCTCAATAAGAGTGCTCCAATTCCTAAGTTATTTCTATCAAATACATATGTTGTTAAATAATTGTTATATTTTGGTTTTAGTTAGCATATTCTTTTTAGTAGGGATATGAAATTGTATTTGTTGATAGTTAGTGTTTATGCATTTTCTTCATGGGAACATAAAGAAGAATCTAACTTTGACAGAACTGGAGAATAAATATCTGTAATAATAATTTAATGATATCTGCATTTGTATTTCTATTTCCTGAGGGTTTAGGCATATAGATCTTTGAGAAACATATAGTGCACATCTTTTCAGCATTTGTATCTCTTATAGATGATCGCTTTATTATTGCTGTGGTTGTCAAACTAATTACTTTCCCATATCCACAATTCAAAATATGTCATGTTTTAAGATGATGATAATTAGTATACTTTTACATTTTTACATTGGATGAAGGGGGAAATTGGATGAAGGAGGAAATTAGAGTGACATAAGAAATAAGACTAAAGTCCGGGCGCGGTGGCTCAAGCCTGTAATCCCAGCACTTTGGGAGGCCGAGACGGGCGGATCACGAGGTCAGGAGATCGAGACCATCCTGGCTAACATGGTGAAACCCCGTCTCTACTAAAAAATACAAAAAACTAGCCGGGCGAGGTGGCGGCGTCTGCAGTCCCAGCTACTCAGGAGGATGAGGCAGGAGAATGATGTGAACCCGGGAGGCGGAGCTTGCAGTGAGCTGAGATCCGGCCACTGCACTCCAGCCTGGGCGACAGAGCGAGACTCCCTCTCAAAAAAAAAAAAAAAAAAGAAAGAAATAAAACTAAAACCTGTTGTTTACTGCTATTAAAAATGGAAAATGTATCTAGAGTAGGAAAGCAATGCCAATATAAAGGTAGGTTCTGTTGTTGTTTGTTTATTTTTAAATTAATCTGCACAGTTGATTAGTTCAATGGAGTCAAATAAGAAGTTAAAATACTATTTCATTTCTAATATTACATTTGAAGATTAGATGAATGGTTTAATCTTCATGAATTTTAGTTACTGTTTCTTTGAAGTGAAGATTCTACCTATTTCATAGATTTATCACATGCACATAATATGAGATGCTCACTATTTGATTTCCACTCCTCTCCATACACTTGTTTCTCCATTGCTCTGCCTCTTCTCTGACCCATCATATTCCCTGTAATAACAACTTGACAAATGTCATCACTCTTACCTATGCCCCATGTTTTCATTGATCTTGAAGCTCAATTTTTACCCATACATCACTGTCAATATTTAAAACAGCACATTGTAAAGGCAGAAGCCAACACACACACGTACATTTTCCCACATGTCTTTAATAGGTAAAATATGTGATATAGTTTGGATGTGTGTCTCTGCCCAAATTTCATATTGAAATGCAATCCCCGACGTTGGTGGGAGGTAATTGGATTATGGGGGCGGGTTGCTCATGAATGTTTTAGCACCATCCCATGTGGTACTGTTCTGGCAATAGTGAGTGAGTTATCATGAGATCTGAATGATTTAAAAGTGTGCTGCATCTCCTCCCTTGCTCTTCCATGCTCCTGCTTTTGCCATGTGATATGCAAGCTCACACTTGGCTTTCCACCACGATTGGAAACCTCCTGAGGCCTCCCCAAAAGCCAAACAGATGTTGCTATGCTTCCTGTACAGCCTAAAGAACTGTGATCCAATTAAACCTATTTTCATTACGAATTTCTGAGTCCCAGGTATTTTTTTATAGTCAGTGTGAAAACAGACTAATACAACATGTTTCACTCATAGTGAAAAAAGAACACCTAATATCTTATTACAAGGCAAGAAGGAGAATGTAGAATCTGTGGGGTCTATCTCACTCTAAAATTCACAAGAACAATATTGGTGTCAGATGAGTCCCCATTTATAAATGACTCTGTATTTTACTTCCTAGGGCACTGTACTTACACTGTACTTACACTTTTGTTGTCATTTGATCAATATAAAGGCAAAACTTCACATTTTTGGCTGTAGTTTTCATTTGCAAGAATATTACATAAAATCAGACTTTAGTCTCTTCAGTCAATATATACAAATTGAAACCTATGGACACCTGGGAAAACTACAGATATATTTAAGGAATTTAAAGAAATGTTTCCCTTTAAAATGTCTCTATATTATTCATATTTAAAATACACTTCTCTAATTTGTTGCTTTGGAAAAGTCCCATTAAATATATACTAAAGTTTTATTATAAGATTTGATAATTTATATAAATCATCTTAATAAACTTGGTTCATCCTGTTTATTGAAATCAAAGTCATGCACAATTTTTTTCCTCATTTCTGTCTTTCAGTAGTCCACCCTGTAAAAGAATGTGTGTACATATCTGTTTATTTTTAAAATGGCACCAACAGAGAATCATTTTCTTTCAAGATAATGGTCAAATAGCACATTGGTGGTTCAGCACAATGATCTAAGTAGTTTTTTTTAATAAATAAAATTAATTACATGGGTGCAATACATGGCATTCCTATACATAGGTTTCCCATATTTAACAATCAATTTGACATGTTTTTACTATATATTAAATATTTTAAGCCCTATACAATGACTTACTTTATAAATTAAAACATTGAGTTTAACTGTGAGCTTTTGAAATCTTACGAAATACTCTTGAGAATGCCGATTATAACTTTTTAATCTATCTACAATGCATTTAATCTTTGAAAGTACTGGAAATCTGCATATAATAACTGTAATTCAAAGGAATAAGCATATTGTGAAGTCTGGCTAATTTATCATAGGCAGTTATATCAAGAACATCAGATCATTTCATTCTTACCGATACAGAGTGAACATTTTTCGTAAATGCATTATGCTTTCTTCCACATTATTTTTCAGAAGAGCCACAGTGAGCTTAAGTCTTAAAAAAAAAAAATGCCACATTGCAAAAGAAGAGGAATATTTGAACTGTGTCAGCTGTACTATAAAAACCCTTTTGATCAGATAGTCTCTCAACTTTTGTAAATTCAACATTCTGAGCTTTAATTAACAGAAAATATGACATCCTAATACTGAAAAAGTTTCTTCATGTTGAAAATGCCCTTGAAGACTTTAAAAATGACTTTGGAATCCCTGCATATTTTCAGAGAAATAAAGCTGTTAAAGCAACTATATCTGGTTTTCATTGGTACGTTGTCTCAAATTGGTAACTACTTTCCAATTTAATAAATCATTTTTCAAAATTCCACATAAAATCTATTATCTGAATTGCAGGAGAAAATAAAAATGTGTTTAAAAACAAGAGTTGGCACCATGGCAATGACTGGATATGATAATGAGACCATGAGAATAATTTGTCGTGAAGTGTCACCATCCACCTTCAGGCTTCTATTGATTCCTTTTTATCATTGACTCTTGGCAAACGTGGGAGGACAGTCTCTACACATGGAAAATGCCAGTGTGGGTGGATAACTCCTTTACAATTGTGCAGATCATTGAAATATAACATCAAAACTGTTTCTGTTTTTGTTCTTTCCATTCATTTATTCAGATAATTCAGTGTATTCAAAAATAATATTTTCCTGAGCACCGAGCTAGATGTTTATCATATGATCAAGAAAATAAGGCAGAATTTCCATATACATCCATATATATGTATATATACAGCATCATGTTGCCTATAGTCCACACAGTAAAATAATTTTCTTGAGTTTGTTATAATAGTACTAATAATATAATTTTGTATGACAATTTGAGAATTTTACAAACATAGAAAATTTAATTTCTTACTTTGGTACACATTCAATGTTAAAAATAAGTGTTTAATATCAGTATGATTAACTTCAAACTTTTGTTGATGAAGATAATTTAACAATTTACAAATGTATTTTTGATAGTCTGTGAACTTATTTCTGTTCTATTTCTGCTTTTGATTTTCACAGACAAGTTGGTTACTTAGCTTTAGGCTAATATTCTACCTAAACATTATTATTATGGATGATCTAGAAAGACTTTTTTCATTACAAAGAAAATAAATGAGAAATTTAGATTATCTTCAAGTATCCTTGATAATAAAAAATTATACTTGCTCCAAATTTTTTTAATTTTGAAGCATTTATTATTTGAAACTTCAGCAAAGTTCAGAGCAGATTGTGACAAAAGTCTATTTTCATAAACAATTTGCTAATTGTTTGCTTTTTTTAGATGGTATTTTCCAACTATTAAAAACTGTACAAATAAATAAATATTATTTTAAAAATATTTAACCACCACATCCACATCTTCATACACACACACATACACACACACACACATAATACTTATATACACATACACACATGCACATGAATTCAAAACACAGACTTTTAATATGATTGAATAATTTTATAGACATAGAATATCAACACTAACCAATAATAAAACCTGTTTTTTATTCCTTATACAGTATGTATCTAAAAACTGGAATGAAAACTGAGTATTTAATGAAGTAATTCTATCAATAGCCCTGAGTATTTAGTGAGGTAATTCTCTCAATAGCCAGAGCCCATGTGGATGACTCAGTGTGGTAAAGATCAATAACAGATGGCCAGGTATAGCCCAAGCAAAACAGCTAAATTCTCCCAGCAGGGCTTTTGGCTTAGCCAATGTATAAACTGTCTTAGTTTCTTTGGAATACAAATTTACTCAACACAATTTTGCAGGTGTATAAAGTGGATTTCCCAAGAGTACTGTATTTGCCTGGTCAAATTCAGAGCAAAGAAAAATGATATAGATATACGGCTTCTGCATATGTTGTTCTAGTCACCTTTATTTCAATTATGAACCCAGGGTTTGGTAAATTTATTCATTTGGTGAGTCATCAGTAAAAACAAAAAATCTAACAAAAATTCCTGGTCAAATTTTGCAACTCTGTGAGAACTTCTCTCTGCGGTTCTATGCGAAAGCAAGAGAAGGAAATTATTGGGATCGGTTTTATGAAGTTGTGTTTTTTTCCTAAGCAACGTTATTTAAATGTAAGAACATGGCTCCCTAGAGCATTATAGGAGCCATTCATAAGTATTAGGGAGACAGTCATGGGCAAATCATAAGTATAGTGGAGTTCAAATAAGAATCAAGAATAAATATATAAGCGAAGTTATTAAGGTAAGGGAGATTATTTGGGTCATAAAGAAAATCCAACAATTAAATTATGAAATGTTTAAAATTTAAAAATAACTGGTACAATATTCAGTAGTCTTCTCTCTGAAAATATAACATTTGATGTAGATATAATTCATGATAGATGTAATTCATGTAGATGTAATTCATGATAAATATAGATTTAATTCATTATATCATGTAGATATAATTCATGATAAATGTTGGCACTGTCTTTAACAGTGGAAATATTTAATTTATATTTTATTATATTTAATTTATATTTTTACTGTTACTTTTTATGTCTTAAGATTTATATTGACAGCTAGAAAGTATAATACTATACTCATCTCATTTTATATAACAGTTTCAGAAACAGATGAAAAAGTTCAGATAAGCTGATTATATAAATATCTAGGAGAACAAGTAGAAGGATAAACTGACCTATGTACATGGATTTTTAATTTCTTATATGTTAGCAAAACAATAAATTTTTTTTTAGTTTCTATTCTAATCAAATACTATAGACAGATATGTAGGTTTCTATTAGTGTTTATGGTTGGAAGAGAATTAGAGCCACCACCAAGAGAGATTTTCTTGCTTAATTTTTCTGAATGCATATGTGTAAGAACATTGATTGACACGAGTCTATTCAAATCACAAATGGAATTTTAAGATCTCATTCACAGACATATTTCTGGCCCCAACATGACTGCTGTTCTTCAGTAGCTATTCAGAGTTTATCAAACCATACATACAGATCAAGGAGAGAAGGACCCTTTGCTCGGGAGAAATTCCAATTTATCTTGTCTTCTGTGATGCTTCACTTTATCTCATTATATTTAAAAATATAGTTTATGGGGAACATGTATAGATTTCTGATGGTCTCACTACAGACTCTGTGGTGCTAGAGTTTACAGTCTTCCCTACATATTTACTGGGAATGCAGTCACCTTCTTTTTGAGTCAGTACCTCAACACTAAGTAGGTGCAAATATGTGGATTATTTAAAGATTTAATATCAATCAATAATAATTAAATAATACCTAGTTATAAAGAATAACTTAATAATACATAGATAATAACATAATGTAACCACACACACATACGTGCGTGCACACATGCATTCTCCATTCTATAGTCCATATCTCAATTCTAGATTCTGAAGAAAGGAAATCCATTTGTGTGAAGCAGGGTAACTGTGCAGTACAGTCATTACTACTTCAACTCACTGCATCTTAGGCTGCAATTTTACTACTTGCCTGAGTCCAGTGAGACAGAACACTGAAATGCACAACAGTTTACATGATGTGGGCTCAGTATTTACTGAGAGACAGCAAGGAGAATCAGAAGCCTAGGATTCATGATGAGCCAGTACCACAAGGATCAGGAAAGCTTCTGGGGCAGGTGGAGTCTCATGTGCATGTGCTCCACTTGCACCAAAGCTGAAGGACCCTGGACAGTATCCCACGCTAGGATCTCTTTTTTTTTTTTTTTTTAAATAGAGTCTCACTCTGTTGCCCATGCTGGAGTGTAGTGGTGCAATCTCGGCTCACGGCAACTTCCGCCTCCCAGGTTAAAGTGGTTCTCCTGCCTCAACTTCCCAAGTAGCTGGGATTACAGGTGCCTGCCACCATGCCTGGCTGATTTTTGTTTTTTGGTTTTTTTTTTTTAGTAAAGACGAAGTTCCACTATGTTGGCTAGGCTGGTCTTGAACTTCTGACCTCAAGTGATCCACCCGTCTCAGCCTCCCAAAGTGCTGGGATTACTGGCGTGAGCCACCGCACCCAGCCCCATGTTGGGTTTTACATCCTGGGGTTGTATGATGAATGGAATTAAAGCAATGAAGGACATTCTTTCTAGGAGGGACTGGAACAGACCCTGAGACTATTCCAGTCACTTCCTCCTTATTTCAGAATGTTGTACTCTAGCATATTTTACAGTCATTCTTGAAAACTGCAAGCAAGAAAGAGGGAAGAACTAGGTTGATCCAAGGCCACCCAGTGAACTGATCTGAAATTTGATATTTAGACTACATATGATATACTCATTATATCTGTGTTTGAACAGATATTCTTAGTTGTCAGCATGACCTTTGCAATAACATGACCTTTCCAGTGATCTTGGTAATATTTTCACACTGTGTTTGGGAAGAATTCAAGAGGCTTGGGATCGACTCCTGGTTTAGGCATTTTCTGTACAGAAATAGAAAAATCACCTGTTTTCTTTGGGTATCAGGGTTTTTTTTTTTTTCATTATTAGACAAAAGAGAAAAAAAATGATATGAAATAAAAGAGCTGAAACAAAGACTAATGGCAGAATTAGTGTGCCTATGCTTACACAGAATAGCATCTGAAAGAAGTCGTGGATAAAACAAGCAAACTGGTAGTGACAGAGGGTAGTGAGTTCTATTATGAAACTTAATTAAAAAATTAAATCTTATATTCCTTAATAATTCCTACAAAGTTACCTATAGTAAAGGTCAAAAATATTCCTACTTTCAAGATATACATGCATATATGTAAATATAGATGTACATATATACATATATCTTATAACATATGTCTTATAACAAAGCATAATGAATATATATGCATCCATACCTATTTAAGTCCAAATTATTTGGCTATAAGAAAAGTAGGCAGAAGCAGTTACTAAGTAACTTGAGCCATTTGAGGGGTCTCGAGGAATGTATCAGACACGTCCTATGAAGTTCTTAATTCTCTTAGATTCAAAGAACCTAAGATCAAAGAACCTTTGGCGACTGGTTCCAACTCCAGTCAACATTGTACAGCAAAGTTTTTTACATGGACTCTGTCCAACTTTCTGCAGGTCTAGATTGACAGCACACTTTTTCTCATACTCATACTGCACATCCCTTGCCTTATTTTCTGGGATCTCCCTGTCAAGGCTGAGATGTTAAACATGGGAACCACCGGGCACCATGCATTCACAAGCCAGCAGTGCAGAGGAATTAATGTATCATGAGGCAAACCTTTGAATAAAGAGAAAAAAGACTCAGGAAAGAAACCTCTCCATCCCCTTTGGGTTGATTGTCTCAGGCAACAGTTATATACCAGCTTGCAAGACAGCTCTGAAAGCAGTCAGAGTGATTTCACATCATGCAGTGGCCAATTAAAAATGTAGTACCGGCCAGGCGTGGTGGGTGGGTCACGCCTGTAATCCCAGCACTTTGGGAGGCCGAGGCGGGGGAACCACGAGGTCAGGAGATCGAGACCATCCTGGCTAATGGGGTGAAACCCCATCTCTACTAAAAATACAAAAAAGTTAGCCGGGCGAGGTGGTGGCTCCTGTAGTCCCAGCTACTCGGGAGGCTGAGGCAGGAGAATGGCGGGAACCCGGGAGGCGGAGCTTGCAGTGAGCCGAGATCGCTCCACTGCACTCCAGCCTGGGCAACAGAGCGAGACTCCGTCTCAAAAAAAGAAAAAAGAAAAAAAAACATAGTAGCAATATGTTGTCTGTTTTTCTTTCCTTCCCTGTCTCCCCTTTCCCCTCACTCAGGCCAGGATTGTATTCCCTTATACAGTAGGTATATACAGTGTATACATACAGTATATACAGTGCTAGTACATACACCTTTCCTCAGGCTCAGCTTTCTGGGGAAATTCAAGTTAAGACCACTGATGTTAGATATGACCCTAGAAAGCATAACTCAGGATGACAGTACGGGTCTGAATTACTGGTTCTGACAGCAATCAAGGGCTCCATTACTGATGGTAGATATGGTGGGTATAATCACTGGAAAGGAATAGAACCAAAACTGTTAATAGTAATTTGGCTGACGTACAGGATGGAATCTAAATCCATTAAGGGATTCTCAACAGCCACTACCTCCAATATCTGGGTATCAAATGCCATTTCATGGTGTACTGTGAGTAGCTTCCATTCAATTTTTAGACACTGCAATATCAGGACAGAATCAAATTTTAAGACTGTAAGACTGCATGATGTGATTAAGTGTGCAATTTCAAAAACTCCCATTTGTCAGTGTGAGTTTTTAGAAGAGTAGAAACCTAAAATCTATGATGAAGAATATGATTGGATAAATCTAACAGATTTGAATTCCCAATTTCACTAAATATATTGTTTCAGCAGAAGCTGCCCCTCATTCCTTTGTTAGAGAAAATAAGCCTCTTCTTGAATGGTGACCTTGAAATGACCTCACCTGAAACAGACATTTAATAAGATGGAGCTTATTTTCATAAAAGAACTTTTCCTGCCTTTCCTCATTGCTTCTAGGATAAGCACATTAGTCACGGTTCCTTAGAGTGACAGGGCTAATAGACGTATAAATGAAAAGGAGTTTATTAAGGAGTATCGACTCACATATCACGAAGTGAAGTCCCACAGTAGGCCGTCTGCCAATTGAGGAGCAAGGAAGTCAGTCTGAGTCTCAGAACCTCAAAAGTAGGAAAACCCCCAGTGCAGCCTTCAGTCTGTGCCTGAAGGCCTGAGAGCCCCTGGCGAACCGCTGGTGTAGGTCCAAGCCTCCAAAAGCTGTAGAACTTGGAGTGTGATGTTTGAGGGCAGGAAGCATCCAACACGGGAGAAAGATGAGGTCAGAAGACTCAACCAGTCTGCTCTTTCCATTCCTGCTTTTATGCTGGCAGCTGATTAGATGGTGCCCACCCAGATTGAAGGTGGGTCTGCCTCTCCCAGTCCACAGACTCAAATGTTAATCTCCTTTGGCGACTACCTCCCAGACACACGCAGGAACAATACTTTGCATCCACCAATCCAATCAAGTTGACACTCATATTAACCATCACAGTGTATAAGGACAGAATTAAGAACCAAAAGGGAAGTACAATCCCTCTTCTAGAAGGATATAGCTTGCACATTACAGGAACTATAGAAACTAGCTAATTTTTACTGGTAGAAACTATTGGACAATATTTAAGCATTTAGATTGAGTATATTCATCAAAAGGGTATAAAATAAGGCTAACAGTAGACAATATCATGATTTTGGAGACATAACCATGATAAGATTCCTAGGATATCCTAACAACCCATTAGGATGGCTACCAGAATCTTGCTCTCATTTACATATTTTAAAGTACCACATTTCTGACGTGTAAACATCAGAGCTGCATAGAACTTGAGGATTTTCTCCCATTTGAAAAGAGATAGTCCCCTTAAGAGGTACCGTATTAATTTGTATTGATTATTCACTTTTTTTCATAAATTAGTTTACAGCATTTTTCTAAGCATAATTGGAGTATACATGGAACACAAGAGAAGAGCATGATGTGCTGGAAAAACTTAGTAACAGGAGATGACAAGGAGAGTTTATAAGTTAGAGAAAACACAGGAGATTGAGGAGACAAGCGCTATCTCACAGATATATCAAGACAGACCCTAGAATTGGGAGCAAATGTCAAGATGTTTGTCAAACTAGTTTATAAGATGAAACTCAATGATATTATGTTAACCACTTATTGGTTTTGGAAAAATAATTCATATGTATACATGGAGAGAGAGAGAGAGAAATGAGATGTGGGGGTGTGTATGCATAATAGACATGGAAGGATTTTCGAAGAGAAACTGTAAAAAGAGCGTGCATTGCCCCTCTTGATGGCTAGACCTGAAGAGCAAATTCTCTCTCCATTCCATTTTATGTCATGATTTGTTTATGGCAGGAAAACAAGTTCCTTTTTTTGAAGTATTTTCTGAAACATATTAGCAAGGACTCACAGATCGTATGGCCCAACCAGAGGTCACTATCAAAGAGAAGAAGAAAATTAACAAGGCACATTGCTAGAAACATTTACATTGCATCCTGTAAAACAACAATAACTACTAAAAAAAAAAGAAAAGAAACAAACACAAATGCAAAACCAAGGGAAAAGCAAACCAAAAAGTCAGTTTGAGCAATCCCATTCTTTCCTTCGGAAAATAAAATAATGACATCAACGTCACAACAAAAACAACAGTAGTAGTAGTGGTACTACAACAGTAGCAGTAGAACGACTAATAGTTTCATAATATTCATAATAACAGAATGTAATAGTAACAGTAAATAAATTACATGTGCATAATTTAAAAATATTTTTATATATTTAAGCATATTAGTTATCTGTGAAAGAGAATATTACCTCAAGGTATCATATGTCAAATACTGGCAAAGTTTAAGGGCTCAGATACGTGCATAAAACTGCTAACAGTCCCACTAGGGTTTATGCCAAGTCATAAGTAAAGAGTTAAGGGAAGTTGTAGGTCTCTCAGACTGTGGATAACATTTCTTTCTGACCTACAGCAGCCACTCCTTTGGTTACTGAGTGAAAAGAAAATGCAATGATTATTTCTGCTGAAGACATTTATTACGGAAATTAAGTATCACAAATTATTTTATACTATATATTAGTGGATAAGCCCAAGAAATAAAAAGTCTCACAAATTATTAAGTCAGATGCTTTGAGAGTCATTTATCTCCATAGAATGAGTAGCTAGTGCTACAAGGTTTTTTTAAAAAAAGAACAAATAATAGGGTAAAGTGGAGAATTTGACTCTCTATTAAGAAGAGTCTGCATCATATTAGATACTTTAATCTTTGTCTTAAGTTGCTTCCTGTACCAAAGTTTCCAGAAATTTTAAACATCGGTCAACCAAAAAATTACACATAAAAGTAACTAGCAAATGTATTCAGCAACTTCTTCCACGTGATATTAAAATTAAATACATAAACCAAGGAAAAGCACACCAAGATTTTCACTTTATCACTAAATTAGGAGAAATTTTGCTAACTTCTTTAATTTCCTTCTTATGATTCAAAACTTTTTTCATGAAATACATTGATAATACAGACCATCTAGACCTCTGTGGGGCTTGATGATTGTCAGAAATAACTTTACCCTTCGTGTCACAATTATAGACTATATGCAGACATTTCATTCCATGAGAGTTTTTATTTTTTTAATTTATAAAAATATTAACAATCACTACTTTTTTGTCTTTTTTTATTTGTATAAAGTTGGAGGGTACAAATGAAGTTCTGGCACATGCATATATTACGTAGTCTTGAAGTCTGGATTTTTTGACTAAACTATTAATAACTAATGGTGAATATTACAAACATTAGATACTGTTAGAGAATTGAAATTGCATCACAGTGGATTTAGCAAAACATAAAAGGATTAGAATAAACACAAAATAATACAATGCTCTAAAAGATGAGATCATTGACCCCTATTCATTTAAATTTATGCACACAAATATTACAGTTTTGATATAAAATAATTTTTAAAAGCAATCACTAATTCACTGAACAAATAAGGATTGAAACTTGCTAGTTTCTGCATATACTGACCCTCTAGATGTGCTTGTCTTCATGTTATCAGTTTTTTATCAATGTATTTTTATTAAATTGAGCTATAATATGCCTTAGATACAATTATGGTCAAAAGCTGTCATCTATCTAAATGATATTTGTGATCTGAAATTTAAAAAATCTTTAGGAATTATTTTTTCTGGAAAAGAAATATCATTTATAGTCTCAGAAGTCATTAAAAAGTTATTGGGAATAAAGTTTAATAGAAGAGTACCTTGAATAAAGACTTAATTTTAAGTAGAAAAGCTCATAAATATATTAAAAGATTTATGAGGTTCTTGTTGGAGTAAAATAATACAAGGAGAACAGAAAATTTTGTGCCTCTTTATTAATAAGCTTTTTTATAACCACCTAGCATTTGGCAATCAGTTCTTGAAACAAATCAATTATCACTTACAGAAAACATAAACAGTGGAATTTAATGAAGATTAATTGTGAGTTTGTGTTTCACTCCAGAAATGCTATAATAGTCAAAAGTACTAATAAAGCTATTCCTCTCTTTTTATGACAATAAAATAGAAAGAGAGTGTAACTCTGCCTGTGGTTTCAGTAGTTTTGGACAGGAAATCAGCCATCAATCCAGTAGAGAAACTTTTGTGCATATATATATATATATATATATATATATATATGTATACGGACAGATGATAGTTAGATGCCTTTATATGTATTTAAATATGTAAATGTGTTACATAATACTTAACCTACAATAAGAAATTTGCTAATGTTGAATAGTTTCTTCAGTTTAAAATAAAACTAATTTTGATATATGAGAACAATTAAATCATATGGAAAAATGTTGGTGTTTGGGATTATAGATAATTTTGGAACTCGGTATATAATAGAAATGAGCTTTGTCATGAGTAAGAATATTAATAAATATTCAAATATCTCTAAGTATCAAATTAGTTCAAGTGATTAAGATTGATGAAACTATCTGCTAACCTCCAGCAATAGAGCTGGTCTTCTGACTTGGATAACAGAATAAATGACAGTATTAGTTTCGTATTACTTTGTAACACATTACCACAAACTAGTGACTTAAAATAACAGTTATCTATTATCTCACAGTTTCTGTAGGTCATAGATCTGGCCATATGGTTGGGTTCTGTGCTCAGAACTTCACCATCCTGAAGTTAAGATGTTGGCCAGGGCTGCAGTCTCATGTGAGCATTAGGTTCTTCTTTCATGCCCGCTCAATTTGTTGGCAGAGTTGAGTTTCTTGTGGTTGTAGGAAGGAAGTACGTATTTTCTTGCTGGCTGTCAGCCTAGGGTTGGTCTCAGCTACTAAAAGCCACTTTTGGGGTTTTCCTTTTCAGAAGCCGTTCATAACACAATTGTTGACTTTCTTTCTGGGCAGTAGAGAACATCTGCTGCTGCTTCCTGTTTCTTTAAAAAATACACATGATCAGGTCAAGCCCACCCAAACAATTTCCCTTTTAGTTAACCCAAGTAAATTGACTGCAGACCTTAATTACTATGTAAAGTGTATTTTGCCATTGTATTAGTTTGCTTGGGATGCTGTAAGAGAATCCCATAGACAGGGTAACTTAAAAAACAAATACTTATTTTTTACAATTCAAAAGGTAGAGGAGTCCAAGATTAAGGTGCCAGCAAATTAAGAACTTGGTGAAGGCTATTTTTCTGGCTTCTTGCTGTAGTCTGACATGGTGGAGAGTGAGAGAGCTGTAGTCTCCCCCTCTTCTTATAAGAACATTATTTGCACATTGGGGACCCTGTAATCACGACCTCACCTAAACTTAATAATCCTCCCAAAGCTCCACTTCCAAATACCATCACATTGGGAGTTACAGCTTCAAAATATGAATGTTGGAAGGGACACAAATATTTAGTCCGTAACATCCATGCAGCAGATTATAATTGAGAGTGATATCCCATTATATTCACAGGCACTCTCTGCATTCAAAGGAAAGGGGTATTACACTGCATGTGTACATCTGGGGAGAGGAATTCTGGAGATAATTGTGGAATTAAGCATAAGAAATTAGCTCTTTTTATTTTGTCAATGACCAGTTAAGTCAACATCAAAGCTGAGGCAATTAAGGGATCCGAAAATTCAAAAAGGGTACCAAAAATTCAAAAAACAGAAAACAAGTAGATAAACGGAATATAGAGATAGAGAAGTGAGAAAAGAGTGAGAGAGAGAATAAAAAGAGAAATAAGAAGTAGAAAGAGAAATAAATATAAAAGTGAAACAAAAAATATAATTATGATTGAGGTAATAATTAGGATAAAGGCACTGGGCAGAATGCTGTAGTGTGACCCTCTATATTGTAATTTTATACTTATAAACATGATTCAAAATATTTAAGTCTGAAAAAAAGACCTATATAATTTTCTTGTTCGTTGTAATTACTGAAAAGTTTATAATCAGTTATTTCCTTATTTCACTAAAAAATAACACACTGGCTCACTGGTGTTATCACTAATACCACCACCACCACCACAATCCTTTCCCTCTACTTCCTTTTATCTTCTGCCTCCTTCTTCTCCTCATCTCATTCTTTTCTTTATCTTCTTTCTCCTCCTTTTCCTCCCTCCTCTTCTTCCTTCTTCCACTCCTCCTTCCTTTCCTTTTTTATCTTTTTTTCTTCCTTCTCTCTTTTTCCTTTTTCTTCTCCTTCGTTATCATCAGTGGTATATCATAATCAATCCAGATGACCCAAGAGCCGTGCTTGACCCTTCTCATTCAACATCATGTTCAATTGATCCATAAGCTCTGTCAATGCCAACTGCTGAATATCGTGGATGTAAAATACTGACTCCTCACACATACCTCTAGTTTCTTAACTAATGCATACATTGTATGCATTGTATTTTCCATGTCTATTCTTATACTACTCAAATCTATTATCTAAGGCAATAAATCCACCATTTTATTTCTCCTCACTTACACTAATATAGTTTCCCCATAGTGGAAACCCCATGTAAGATTATTTTATAACTTGGTTTTTGGTTTACCTCCTAAATTTTGAATCTGTTTTAAACCCTGTTTAATTAATATTAATTCATTTAATTCATATTAATTCATGTGATTCATATTGTTCCCATATAGATCTGAGTGTCATACTATTTATAATCTACTTTTATTTGTACATCCTGCTCTCCTTTCTCTTGAATGCTTTTCATATGGTATAGTGGGTTGGATTGTGCCCTGCAAAATGATACATTGAAGTCCTGACCCTTGGTACCTAAGAATAAACATTATTTGGAAATAAATTATTTGCAGATGTAATCAAGTTAAAACAAGGTTATGCTGGATTAGAACTGTTCTTAAATCCAGTGACTGGTATCCCAATAGAAGAGGAGAGTAAACACACACTGGGGAAACGGCCATCTGACGATGGAGGAAGAGACTGGTGTAAAGCAGCTACAAGTTAAGGTACACCAAGGACTTTTGAGAGCCATCAGAAACTACAAAGAGGGAAGAAAGGAGTATTTTCAAGAGCCCTCAGGGGGAGTTTGACTCTGTTGCCATCTTGAGGACTTTCAGAGAATAAATTTCTATTGTTTAAGTCACAAAGTTTCTGATAATTTATTACAAAAATCCCTAAGAAACTAATACATATGGATAACTTCTGTTGGTTTTCAAAACTTAATTCAATTGTTACCTATACTGGGAAATTATCATGACTTCCTCACTCTGAATTAAATCTCTTTCTATATGCATAACCCATTCATACACTATCATATAGTACAGGAGGAATATTTCTTTGTTTGTTGGCTTGTTTATATACACAGGTTGCTTCGTGAGCTTTTTCAACTGAGTCCTGTTTTCAATACAGTGACTGGGACTCAATAAACATGAAATAAGATGAGTTTGAGTAAATAACTAAATCCATTAAATGCCTCATACAATGCACTTGGCACTAAGATACAGAAATATGTAGGGTAATCTCAGTAAACATCCTCCTACACGCTCTACTCTCTTCCCCAACTCAAGCAGTGACCAGATCTCACTTATTAAAAACTAAATTCTTCATTTTCAGCTCAGAGTAATGTTTCTAACAGTCATTTTCAGCTTTCAAGATTGTTTTCAACTCCATTCATGTTATTTTAAAGAAACAAAATTCCGAGTTTTGTTTCTTTAGTTAACTCTTTAACCATAAGATTTGCCTTTAAACGGTTCCATCACTTCCAGCATTCAGGCTATGATGTGAAAGTGTTCTCTGGAGCAGCTGCACCATGGAGTAGCGCCTAAGCCATTTGAAATTTTGAGTAATTCAAGGCAACCCTATTGGTCCAGCCTGATGAAAGTTTATTCACTATTAATCGCATTGGGTGAGAGGAGTGGGAAGAAGAGAAGTGAGAGACTCAAGAGGCAATTCTCGGGTTTTCTCAGGAACTGGAATAGAGATTCCATTTATTCATTTTGGCAGTTATAAGCATAAGTATCTAACAGGATTTGGGGAGGAAAGAGTTATTTGTTGCCTAATTCCAAAGCACTAGAGAAAGCAAGTTTTACTTTCACTTTCTCAAAGTACATATAAAAGTTGCATTAAAAAATAACTTTGAGTAGCCCACATATCCTCATGTAAAGCCTGACTGTGTGTAAGTGAACCAGAGTATGGGATTAATGCCTGAAAACCATTTTTTTTTTTTTTTGTTGAGACGGAATCTTGCTCAGTTGCCCAGGCTGGAATGCAGTGGTGCGATCTCGGCACACTGCAACCTCCACCTCCCAGGTTCAAGCAATTCTCCTGCCTCAGCCTCCCAAGTTACTGGGACTACAGGCGGCCGCCACCGCATCTGGCAAATTTTTTATTTTTAGTAGAGACGCAGTTTCACCATCTTGGACAGGCTGGTCTTGAACTCCTGATGTAGTGATCCAACTGCCTTGGCCTCCCAAAGTGCTGGGATTACAGGTGTGAGCCACTGTGTCTGCCCAAATGACTGAACATTCTTAAAGAGTCCTCAAGATGATTCAAGTCTTTTATCTAGAAGCATTTACAAAAAAAAAAATGAAGTTTATTTGCAGTTACTTTAGGTGGCAATATAATAGGGCCTTTTGCGGTTTGGGGAAGCACAGAGAGGCCAATTATTAGAAACAAAAGAGATGACAGTGAGTAAATAAGTGGAATCTAAGAGGAAGATTCTCTCATTTTAGAGATAAGACCAAGACCACCATCACACATATAAGAGGTCATATGCGAAATGGTTTGTGATACTCTTACTCTATGTTAATAATTGTTACCAAAACAAAACCATAGCAATAATAAGACTCAGAGAAACATATTTTATCTTTTTGAAACTATAAATCAACTTCATCTAACTAATGTTCACTTTTGTGTGTGTGTGAACTATTTTTTGGCTAGATGTAACATGCTCAGTTTAATTTAGCATTTGAACAGATTTCTTATCTTCATTGACACTTTAAAGTGAGCATGGAGTGGGGGAAACCTAATGATATTCGTTTGAAAAAGAGGTGGGGATGCATTCTCTTTCAACTAAGATGTAAGATTCAGGTTTCCTCCAAGATTGTGTAAGATGATAGATCAAAGAAGTGATTTAGCAAATATTGCTGTAATATTTCATGGTGATCTAAAAATCTGAATTTGAAATAGAAATCAAGTTCATTAAGTCCTTTTATAGTAATAATGTATCATTTTAATAGTAAAATTCCTAGACACCTGTCAGACCAGGCAATGATAATTTCAGTGCTTCATGCCAATTGTATTAATCAATATAATTATACTTTTCTGACTATTCTTGAGTATAAATGCAGAAAGAATGAGGAAATAATCATCACAATAGTGATGGAGAAATAGTTATGTCACCTCCAATATGCAATAAGTACATGAGTACCTGTTTATTTATAACATACATTTTGCATTAATATGGTACAAGGAAGCACCACCAATATAAGAAAGACCTGCTGAAGTATCTTTAAAAAAAAGCAAAAATACTAACCAAATGCATTTTCATATATTAACAGTGCATGTCTGAGAGAGGAATCTGGAAAGATGTAGTAGAAAGCAACAGGAGTCTGTCTCCCCATCTAGACAACAATTGAATTGACAGATTCAATTGATATGATATGATATCTGGCTATTGATATATGACTATTCCAGAACTTCGGAATCTATTGAAAAATTGCAACTTCCAGAGGAACCTTGGATGGTAAATTAAGTTAATTTTGGTCATCTTCAACCCCTGGCTTCGTAGCAGCTACCCATTCCCCACCCAAGCCCTGTGGCAGGTAGTTGTATACAGGTTCCTGAAACATTTTGCATGTAGATTGCAGGGTCAGGGTGGCAAAAATGATGCCATTCTTCAAGGATTGGGTATTTGTATTCTAATCACTGATTGTTGCTTCTGATCACTGAAGTTCACACAAAGAGGCAGATGACCATTGTTTTTGCACTTCCCCCTCTGGCTGAAGTGAGTTCCAAGTGATTTAAGGGTTTGGCACTCTTTTTCTCCCTTAATCTTTCTCTTTTTTCAATTTTGGGAGGCAGACATTAAACACTAGGACATTCAAAAGTGACTGCATATGAAGAAAAAATAGGAAGTTACCAAACATGCCCAAAGAAAGGCACAGGATCAGAGACAACCTGAGAAGACCTTAAATACATACCCTTAGGTTGACTCCTGGGACAAAGGCAGCCTACAAGCAATCAAAACAAAAGGCAATTAAAAACAAATAGCAACCAAACAAAAACAGTAAATGCAGGAAAAGGGAGGGGGGCGGGGAGTGGGGAGGGGCGGTGGGGGGAGGCAGGCGGGATCTGATTTCTAGAGTTGCCACATTGTTAGATTTCAATGTCCACTTTCAATCATAAATCACATTGCATACAAAGACACACGAAAGTACCTCTCACTAAAAATAAATAAATATACATAAATAAACAGAAACTGTTACTGAAAAAGACCTGATGGCAGATCTACTAGACAAAGGTTTTAAAACAATTATCTTAATAAGTAATGATGCTCAAATATCTAAATAAAAATATGGATAAAGTCAAGAAAATGATGTATAAACAAAATAAAGATATCAACAAAGAGAATCTAAAAAGAAAAGGAAAATAAATTCTGAATCTGAAAAGTACAGTATCTGAAATGAAATATTTACTAGACAGATTGAGAGGAGCCGGGCACATTCCTCAGCCCCGGGCTCAAAACAAACAAGCCCAGTACAAACACACCCCATCCTCCCATCTCACCACATATCGCCACATATCTCTCAAACTTCCTGAGCCCAGTACAAACACATCCCATCCTCCCATCTCACCACATATCGCCACATATCTCTCAAACTTCCTGGGCCCAGTACAAACACCACCTAGAAAGTCTCCGATAAGGAGACAGCCGTTCAAAGTTTTACTGAAAGCGCGGGAACCAAAAGAATTCCTTTGTTCCCCTGTAACTTTCGGGCTATAAAAAGCAAACACTCGCATTGTTCGGGGCCCTCTTGTATGCTGTGTAATGGAGGGACCAAGTTTGAACTTGTCATAAAGATCCTTGCCGCTTGGCTTTGACTCTGGACTCTGGTGGTCTTCTTTGGGGAACAGAGGGTCTGGGCATTACAAGATCAAAGTATAGATTTGAACAAATACAGAATTGGTAAACTAGGATACAGGAGAATGATAATTACTGAGTCTGAGGAATGGAAAGAAAAAAGATTGAAGTGAGCAGAGTCTCAGAGACCTTGTAAGACACCATCAAGCAGATTAACATACACACTGTGTGAATTCCAAAAGGAGAAGAGAGAGAAAAAAGGGTGGAAGATTATGTGAAAAAATAATGTTTGAAAATGTCCCAAATTTGACAAAAGACATCAAGCATCCAAAAAGCTCAATGAACTCCAGGAAACATGAGCTCCACACCAAGACATTGTAATCAAATATTTGAAAGCCAAAGACCAAAGCCAAAGAGTATTGAAAGTAGAAAAAAAAAAAAAGCAACTGAAACTAGGCCTCATAAAATTTAGAAACTAGGCCTCATATAGAAAAAATTAACACCAGGTGGCTCTGGATAGGGTCCCACCCTGCCTCAATAAGGTCCCACCCTGATAGGGTCCCACCCTGCCAATTCCGGGAAACAACCTCATGGGGTCCCACCCTGCCAATTCCGGGGGTCCCACCCTGCCTCGAAGTTCCCGGAATCAGCAACTCCAAGAAAAAACCTCATAAGGTCCTGCTCTAACCAATTAGCATAAGACAACTTGCTCAGGCCATAGACAGACCCAATTACCACGCGCCTAAAGCTTTGTTTGAATTTCGCGCCTTAAGCTGTGTTTGAACTTGTGTTTGCCTATATATAAACAACCTGTAACAAGCACTCGGGGTCCCAGGGCCAACTTAGAGCTTGGGACCCTAGCGCGCTAGTAATAAATAACTCTCTGCTGTGAATCTCGTGTCGGTGATCCTTCGCGGCGACCCCTGCCCAGGAAGGAATCGACAGTTCGGTTCCAACACAACTGATCACATATAAGGCAGTCTGAGTAACGTAATTACCAGATTTCTCACCAGAAAGTTCAGAGTCCAGAAACAGCAGGCTAATATATTTAAAGTGCTAAAAGAGAAAAACAAAACCTGTTAAGTTAGAATTCTATACCTGTCCTTCAAAAGTAAGGGAGAGATTAAGGCATTTCCAGATAAACAAAATCTGAGGGAGTTCATTACCTGTAAACCTGCCAAGAATACACTCAGGGTGAAATGAAAAGACAACAGATTGTAACTTGAAAAAAAATAAAGATTTCAGTAAAGGTAAATACATGAGTGATTATGAAAGCTAGTAATAATAATTTGTAACTGTATTTTTTTCTTCCTACATGATTTAAGAGACTAATAGATTAAAAATTGTCTAAAAGATATTAAAATTTAACTTGATTTTTAACTCCACATTCGGTTTTCTACAAAATTTAAGAAACAAATGTATATACAAGAATTATTAATTTATGCTTTCATACCCACAATGTGTGAATATATAACCTTATGACATCAACAACAGAAGGGTGGTAATGGAGTTGTAATGGGGCAGAGTATTTGTATGCCACTGAAGTTAAGTTGGTATAAATTCAAATTAGACTGTTACAATTTTAGGATGCTAAATGTAACCTTCAATGCAACCATAAAGAAATGTACTATATAATATACACAAGAGAAAATAAAAAGACATTTAAACATTTCACTACAAAAAAAAATTCAACCAAACCCAAAAGATAGTAATGCAAGAAATGAAAAACAATAAAAATCCATAAGATATACAAAAAATAGCAAAGAGACAGAAGTCTCCCATTATCAATAATTATTTTAAATGTAAAATACTTGATTATATTTACATACACCCACAAAAAACGATGAGTCTATTAATATGTTTGTACTATATCTTAAAATTTGAATGTGTATGTACACTTTTGTTTTTCTTCATTCAGTTACTTGAAAGAAATCTTCATAAGCAAATATTCATATTTACAAGTGCATTCTCTAAATAATAACTAATTATAACTATATGGAATTGTCTCAGTTAAATAAAAGTTTTGCTTTTTTTTGAGGGAACAAATTTGTACTCCTTATTTTTAAAAACTACAGATTACTGTCAATGTTCAAATTATCACTTTTTTCATCATTCTCATACATTTTATGTGAATTCAATTTCAATGAATATTTTAGGGCATCTTTTGGTCATAGTTTCATTATATATGCATGTATATTAATCAGAAAAACAGAATCACTAACACGTGATCTGTGAATGGGATTATGGGATTTAATTTAGGAGACAGGGTCGCAGGGTGGAAAGACCTGTTAGAGCGTCCGTGAAGAAATCCTTTCCTTCCAAAGTAAAAGTATAATATTTGAATCTAGAACATGCCTATTTCAAAAACATCTTAACAAGTCATTACTACTTGCCTCATCCTGAAAGGCAGTAGTATGTTTATTGATTAAGAATTTAGACTGCAAGTCAGCCTGCCAGGCTTGAAATCCAGCTCCACTATTTACTAGGTGGGTACAGTAGAGCAAGTTACTTAACAAGCCATATCTAATTTTTCCTAAGCATACAAGGAGGACATTAACAGTGCCCACTTTATGAGGCTGCAATACTAAGTAAATTACTTAATACGTATAGCATTTAGAACAGCACACTATCTAAAACAATAAATGCTAAAAAATAATCCATTAATGATTAGATTATTAATTCTGCTAGGTCTAACCTTGATGTGCTTTACCTGGCTTCAACTTCTAAACAATATATAATTTAAATTACAGTTTACTTTGCCCTTCATTTCATAACTTCCTTCTTAAAACAGAAAAAAAAAAATGTACCCTTTTCAACATAAGAAGTACACCAAAAGAGAATCTGTAAAGCACATACACACACGTGTTTTCTTTTAGGTACCAATTTATCTCTAGTTTTACGTTTTCCTACTACAGTTTAAACTCATCTTAGTCCAGAAAATCACTTTCTCACTCATTTCAAATTGCAGAAACAGGTAGAAAGATCTTCTTATCAAATTAATCTGCTCTAAATAGGGTGACTTAAGTCTAACATGATGTGTTTCTTAGAAGTTATTCAAACTGAAAGACAAAAGCATTGTATCTCAAAATCCTGTTCAGTTTCTCACAAGTACCTTAATATTCCAGGTACATTGCATCATTGTGCAGGCATTCACTCATTCACTCCCTGTCCCTTTCTAAAGGGTTCTATACAGCACCGCTGCTAAGTGGTTTGTGCCTTCAGTAAATTAATTTCACTTCCCTATCCTATTGAAAATGTCTCAGCCTTATGACTTGCTTTAACCAATGAAATTTGAGCCATTATGGTATATGCCATAGTTGTGTTATATGTAACATCAGAGTAGAATATGTAAGTGGAATTGCATGGTTCTATTCACCCTCTTTTCTCTTTCCCCTTTGCCACAAAAAGAACGTATTTCTCACAGGGATTTAGCCTCCAGCTAAAGGAATTAGCTGGAGATATGTAAAGAATTGGCAGATAGAAACAATCTGAAACAACTTCGCTTAAACTGAGACATAGCTCTTCTTTGGTCATCCATCTGTATGTAAGTAAGATATAAATATTATTGTAAGCCACTTAAATTTTGGAGTTATTTACTATGTAGCAAAGATAAGACTTAAATGATGTAACTTCTTAGGTATAAGACAGAGCAATTATGTAGTTATTTTGCTATTGGACTTCCAATGACTCAGTCCTATAGAGAGAGGCCCCTACCATTATTCACCCTGCCTTTATTCAGCTTAATCTAAATCATAAGGATGGTGATTTTTATTAGTACTGATTTTTTTTTAGTTGCGAGTGACAGAAAACCTAAGCCAAAGTGCTTTGAAAAGGAGCGGGTGAAATTTAATGGTACACATAACTCAAAAGAAATAAAATTTGAGATTCAAGTAATTTCCCCATGACAAATCCTTCTCCAACTCTACTCTGTTCTGGATTCATTGTCAAGGTCTGTGTGGTGTCATGGTAGCTGCCAACTACTCTTGGCATGCATCCTCAGAGGTACAATTACATTGATAATAATTAACCTTTGAGTGCTTACAATGTGCCAGACACCCTTCTAAGGAATTTGCATGAATTGGCTCATTTGATCTTCACAATGAATATATCAAATAAAAACTAATATTATCCTAATTTTATAGTTAAGAAAACAGATGAACAAAAAATTAAGATGACTCATAATAATATATGTATGTGTATATATGTATATATATGTGTGTGTATATACATACATGACTTGTGTGCCTGTGTGTGTGTGTATATATATATAGCATTTAGAACAGCACACTATCTAAAACAATAAATGCTAAAAAATAACCCATTAATGATTAGATTATTAATTCTGCTAGGTCTGTATATATATATACACACACACACACATATACACGACTTATGGAATCTATCAGAAACAGTGATAGCAAGAATCTTGCAAATAACCATATTTGCAATAATCTAACAGAAACAGTGATAGCAACAATATTACAAATAACACTATTAATCATGGTCTAGTAGAAAATATATTCTTGCAAAAGTGTTCAAAGTATACTTTCTAGCCACAAAATATTTGTTATGGCTTTAAAATCGTAACATCAAGTTAAAGAATAATTAAAACCATGCTGAGATGGCCTGCTTGAAAAACAAATAATGTTTTGTTACATAGGCAAAAATATCTAGGACAGATTGGATTCACTGCATATACCTTCTAGTATGATGATATAGGCTATAGAGTTGAGGGTAAGTACTTAAAATTGCTACAAATTATTGCTTTAGAAGATTAGATGTAGGATAAAAACTAAACTTTTTCTGTAAATTCTGTCTGTAGCAACATGAGTTTTCTATAACATATTAAAGGAACACAAAATTAATCAAAAGTTGAAGAAACAAATTAACTTTTACTTTAGCCAACTTATATAATTTTATTGCATAACCTGTAATTTTTATTTATGTAAGGAAGAGCATTGACTCTTTGATTTTTTAAGCTTTGTGTAAGAACTTCATGGTAATATTAAAAAGTAGCCAAACCTGATATGAAAGCAGACATACTCAATAACTTTCAGCTTATTGGGCTTTTGTACTAATATATTTGTTAATATTTAATAAATATAAGATGTTTTTGTACCTGTAGAACCCCCTTATTTACTCTTTGCTAAACACACACATGCCTTAGTGTTTCTCAAAGCACACATTGCTTCAGATCTTTTGAATTCCTTTCCACCTACCAGCAGCATTCTTCTAAAATACTCCTCCATAATTCAAGCTTATGCTCAAATGGGTTATATGGGTTTTTACAAAAACCCATATAAAAACATTGCTTTTCACACTAGTCATTCTTCTATGTCCTATATTTATTTTTCTTCATAGCATGTATTACACATAACATGGTACCTCTTTGAAATAGAAGCTCATGAGGGCAGGAATGTTACTTTGTCTATTTCTACATCCATTATGCCTAGAACAGGGTCTAGTACATGGTAGGCATTTCAAATATTTCTGTAACGAATGGTAATATGAGTAGAAATCATGATACTACTTAGTAAACCTCATGCACCGAGTGTTACTCATCACAAATAGACTAGACAAAAAAATGTGCACATGTTATTTTGGATTATTTAATAATTTCAGGACATACTTCTCACATATTGGTAAGTATGTAGCTTTGTGTGTCAGGGGGATGTTGAAATTCAAATTTTACTTTTAACTTCTGGGAGAATGTTTAGTTAATTAATTGCTGATGATTTTAATGTACATAATATTAAAATAATCATGTTTATAAAGTTCTACAGTAATTTCATAACAATTCACCTATTTTGTGAATGTTTAAGACTAGCTAACAATTATTAATTAATACAAGTATGTACACACTTAAAATTTACACTTCACAACAATTCTATGAGTGAATAGCATTATTCTCATTTTTCTCCACTGGAACACTGAGGCACAGAGAAGATTTTCAAATGGTCAAGACATGAGCACGCAGGTTTGAAATTTGAAAATGGAATTAATCCATACTAAATAATATTACTTTTCTTTAAATAAGATATTATATCATAACTAGTCTGCTATTTATTGAAAAGTCTCTTTAGAATGTATTCTTTGATCTCCCAGGTACATGTTCACTTTGTAATCATGTATCTCCACTCCTTGTTTCAACAATCAAAATGTCTTTGATAGGATACCTTAATCTTTTGTATATATTTTCAAATTGTATAGTGTTGTTGTTATGTAGGTACTTTAATTTTCTATAAGTTATATTAATGTAAAAAAGATAAAATACAATCTCTCTTTGGATGATTTTTTTAAAATTTCCTAGTTAAGAAAACCACAGCAGAAACAGGATACATTGAGAATAGGAGAAAACTAAAGTTGTTGGAAGTGATTGAATAAGTTTATTCTAGGGTATAAAAACTTATTTAGGTGAAATTAAAGAAGATTAGGCAGTGAAATTGAGCACTCCTATTTCAAAAGTGTAGACCTCCTTATTAAATTATATTGAATCATTATTTTATAACATTTGGGAACTTATTGTTTATTTCCAGAGTGGAATTAAATTACTATAACAGTAGACCATAGTGGACTCTAGAGAATTAACAGTCTAATTAGTTATATAAAATGTTAGAATTAAATTTTCTTAAGCTTTTTAAGCATTTTATAATCATTAACATTTTCGTAGTACTCCCATAAGCATAGCACATGTAATTGGGTCTCATTTCAAAGTGACCAATTAAAAGAATTGAATAAACAACTAACTCTGGTTTCCATGTTAATAATGGAATGTAGGGTGGATATGGGTATATGTGTCTACTATGCTTTTCTGGTATTTGTTAATATTGTCTGTAAGTAGGCTTCAGAAGTGTGCTGACATTGTAATTCCAAGACAAATCATCTATAAGTATAGGAAAGCATATCTTTAATAGAAGTCTGTAATTTTATTAAACTTTGTCTTTGAAATATATGTCACAAGAAGCACTGAGAATTGCTGCTTAAAAAAGCCACTGCTTGTGGCTGAAAATTTTGTGTCTTTCTCATTACTCATTTGACAGTTTGCATTACCAAGTATTAGTAATTTTGTTGTTTAGTTGGTCGGATATCGAACAAAGCACTTCTATCACATGAAGAATTTTGTTGAAAACTAGCACTGGTAGTAATTTTCTGTTTTCTGTTAGACTAATAGCAGGGCTTCCAGAACTGAGAAAATAATTTTCAGGAGGGACATGAAAAATCCATTTAGTCATAAAGAAATGTAACAACTATATATTTACAATTTATTCTATGATAAAGGCATATATTTGCACATTTGTATCTGTATCGTGCTTATGAGAATCTGAACCTCTCAGAAATTAGGCAGTTTTGAAAGTCTGATAGTCCAGTGGTATCAGAGAGTTAATATAATGTATCCTTACTCCACATTGATAGATGAGAGATTCAAAGATAATAGCTACGGTGCAAATCTTATAAATCGAGAATATACATTTTATTTTTCTTTGTAGAAGAGTTCATTACTATTAAAAGATAAGCTTGAAACTGAATGTGAATTTTCTTTATTTTTCCAGTACCACTCTTTTTCATGTTTCTTCTTAAGATAATTGATAGTCTCTAGAGAATTATCTATCCAGTTACCCAGGTCACTTTCTTAGAAACATTCTAGAAAAAAGAAAAATAAATTCTCTTCAAAGGTGAGAAACATATTTCTTTCTCATTGGAAATGCCAGGCTCCTTTTATCTTATTAGATAAGGAACAGTTCATTGCTATGGAGGCTGAGGCAGGAGAATGGCGTAAACCTGGGAGGCGGAGCTTGCAGTGAGCTGAGATCCGGCCACTGCACTCCAGCCTGGGCGACAGAGCGAGACTCCGTCTCAAAAAAAAAAAAAAAAAAAAAAAAAAAAAAAAAAAAAAGAAAATGCTTAATGCGGTTTTCAAGCCCAGTATTTATTCTGGGTCTAGATTTGAGACAACTTTCTTTAGACTCTCAGACTCTTCCCTAAGACTTCAGCAGGCACTGCCTACCTCTGCCACAAAGAAGTCTTAGGGTTCCTGCCATGCTCCCATCATTCTCTTAAGCAATTGGTGGGGACCAGAGAAAAGATTTAGCAAGAGGTGCACAGTCATCAATTATGTAATTTCCAGAGATTTAAAAACTGTTATGTTGATCCATCCTTGGCTGATTAGAGTTCAGTAAAATTTTGGTTGAAAAATAAAGGAAATACAGACATACACAGAATCTTCCCAACATGAGTTGTGAACTCAGAATAAAGTAGAACAGAATTAACATACGATTTGCCTTAAATGACAAAGCTTTTCTATATGTCTTCATGATACTGTGGTGCAAACTTGTTATTTTTACTGTGAAAATTTATTTGATCATATCCTTTAAGGCAAAACACGACTTTGAAATTTATCAGACTAGAAGAAACAAAACACAATTTGGCAGTTTTGTAGATAACAGAAGGTTTGTTTATTTTATACATTACTGTTTATATTATACTATTAGTTGAATCTGTTCTCTTGAGCAAACTTCATAATTTCTGTGAGTTGTATCTCAAGAAAAATAATTTATTATATTTTGTCAATGTTTATAAGCATTGTTAAAGTTACTCTCCTCTCTTCTTTATATAGATTAGAGACACTGTGAAACTATTGTATAATACAATAGTCATCCTTACTCTCAATTCTTCTTTCAGAATTTTAATTCATTTAATGATTAAAACATAGGTATATTAAATCTGACAGTAAACAGTAAACAGTATTTTACTGTTTAACATAGGTATATTAAATCAGACAGTAAACAGTATTTCAAAAATAGCAAGATCTATCTATCATCAATCTATCTACCTATCATTTTTCATATATATATATATGTGGATATATAAACATGTGACTATCTAAACAAGTTATCAAAACTCATAATGTAAGATTATGAATAGACCACTATTCATGTAAAACTAATAGTTTCAGTATGTAAAAGAGTGTTATATCTTTGTAAGTAATTATGTTTATTCAAAAAATCTTTTGTACATACCTTGCTATCTATACCCAACTCCCTCAAATTAGCTAAATGCTTGTAGAGACTTAGCCATTGTCTGTTCTACTTTGGAAGCTTTACCTTATGTATAAATAAGAAATATAGACCATCAATATTTTCTTTAGTTGAATTTGAAAGACGCTGCCAAGTAATTCAAGTTTTTAACATGACATATTTTTTAAAGTTAATATTATTAAATGTAGAACACTCTCCAAAATTACCTTTGGCATATTTTAAAATGCTTATTATTATCTATGCTAAATGTTTCTAACAAATTTTGGAATATGTAAAAAGTATTTAGTACAAATACCAGGTGTTAGAAGATTTCTATCAGATTGATAAAAGCTTTGAGAGTCTACATATCTTGTCATTTGTAATGCAAATAGGCGCTTCTTTCCCCTCAGCATACTGTGGATTATTAATGGTTAACTGTCAGTATTTGATGCTATTAGTAATATCTTATTCATGGCTATATACCCATCTTATTTTCTTAAACTGTCATACTATTAATATCAGCTTACAGAGGCAAGAGTGAAATCTCAATAACTGCAGAATTTTGTCTGAATATTGGTAGTAAAGTACAGCACAGTTTAAATAGGTTGCTATTCTGCAATGTGTTTACAACCTCAGTTAATAAATAAATAAAAATTTAAATGAAATTCAGATCACTTTCGTGAGGATTCCTCTGAAGTCAGCATTAATAAAAAGTTACATGACTGTCAAAAGATAACATTAGTTATGATATTTCAGTATTACTTGCAGCATATTAAAGTTGAAAAATTCTACCATATTTATGATATTATTACATTTTGGATTAAAAGATCTGTTGTGTAAGAATCATAATATTAATAGTAAATAGTGTTAATTTCATTCATAATTGGAATTGACATTGCCTTGACATCTCCTTGAAATTACTAGACCAGAAAGTAAAACCAGAGAACACAAGAAAGAACAGGATCAGAGCCAGGAGACCAATTACCTCTTATCTTTACCACATTGGTTCTAAAAAGTCATGAGGTGATTTCCCCACATATGGCGTGACTGGTTTGGTCTTTACAGGTGGATTACTGTGATAACTTAGACTTTATCCAGCATGGAACACACTGAGAGCCTTGTCAGTGGAACAACTGGACATTTTTTTATAGTTGAGGGCCCTTCGACATATGTCCAAAGAACATGGTTTGAATTCCTGAACCACACAATACACTTTGTGCCCGATAATTTCTGGTGATGCATTTTTACCAAGTACACAAGAACATTATTATGAACATGCAGGTCTAATACTGGACTGCCTGGATTAAGCCCTGCTGTGCAGAGAACTGAGAGTAGGCTGTGGTTGGGTCAAGGTAATAACTGGATATGAGTAAGATGGCAAGGGATGTGTGACTGTCTTCTTTGAGGACAGGAGAAAACGTTTCACATCTGTTCTTAGAGTTGTAAGGGTGACGCTAAAAACCAAATTTGAGGTAAAAGTCAATGTAGGCCCCTCTTGGATCAGAGAGTTATATAGAACAAGATCCTATCAAACGGCTGAATCCTTTATTCAATTACCCATTTATGAGTAAATAGAGCTTCTTGTAGAAGAAACATTGGGATATGACACAGAGAAAACTACCCAGTAATTGCCCATTACAACTACTAGAGAAGAGAATAAATCTCAAAGTAGGAAATGGCTAGAGAATAACTTAACACTTTAAAAAAATTAAACAGATAAAGTATCCACAGAATTTAAGGGATTTTTTTTTTTGAATGTAGGAATTTGGCCTGGTTAAAAGGATGACTACTTTGAAAAGAAATGATTTAGCCGTTTTATACTTTACAAAATTTATTATGAAGAAATATTAGTTATCACTTTTACAGCAATAGTTCAGGAGCTACATAATATCTGGGGAAAAGTATATACAATAAGAAAGATACATATTACAAAATGACTTATTTTCTAAGACAGACTCTATAGAAAAGAATATGTAAAACAGAGAACATTTTGAAAATATTGATAAGAGTTAGAATGGCAGGGTGGTGGATCTATGACACAGGAGGAGGAAAAGGCACAAAGAAATAATAAATGTTTGAGGTTAAGAGTATCCCCAATTACCCTGATTTGATCGTTACACGTTGTATGCATGTATCAAAATATCGCATGTACCACATAAATACGTACAAGTATTATGTGTCAATTTGAAAAGTTCATACATTCAAAAGAAATAGAACAGTCAGGTTTTGATGAGAAAGAACTAGAATTAGACTTTAAAATGAAAAGCTAGAGGAAAAAAATTAATAAGAAACAGGCCGACTGTTAGAGTGGTTTTTACTTTTTAAAATAGCCCAGGAGTAAATAAAGTCATCATCACAGGATGAATCTGACCAAGTGGGGTTAAATTATCTAACAAAATTACACCACACCTAATGATGATGGCATTTTAATGGGAAATACTGCGGGCAACTGGTGTGACCACCATCACAGGAGGAGTTGTATGTGATCAATGTAGTCCCACCTTGAAGGAAAATCTGAGAAACTGTGGCATTAGTTAATGAGCCAGAATAAGATATGAGAAAATAAGAGAAAAATAATTAGAGCTACATATAAAACAGTGACCTTGCCCAGACTATTCCATGGTTTTGTATGACTATAGATATGTGATTTCTTATGGGGACACTTTTTACATCAACTATTTTTGGTGCACAACACCCTTAGTATTTCATTATTTTTTTCACATATCTCTTAGACAAAAAGAAAAACATAACTGAAACATATTAGGTCTAAACAATTTAATCATCGTCAAATGCACGGTTTCTGGCAAATGTTGCAGTAATTCTCTCAAAAATGTTAAATACTGTAGGACACCCTAGTGAATTTTCTATGATGCCCCAGGATGCTTTTTCACACAGTTTGAGAACCACATGTAGTTATTTGGTCAAGCAATTACATATCCACGTTGGCCTCCCTGTTTTACTCATTGGTACTACTGGCTCAAACAAACATTGATTGTAGGCCTCTGAAAGTTGGCCAGGGTTTGGAATCATTCAGTAACTTACTTCTCTAAACTCTTACATTTTCATCTCTCTAGAAGTTCACACTTACACAGAATTAGATCCAAGGCCAAGTCAACTAGATCATCTAGAGTTGATGTGAAGGTACTCACTAGGAAATAAAATGTCATAAAAAGTGTTTATGCTTCTACATATATGTCTCTGTTTTCATAAGATATAAGTGTTTAGTTTTATGGCATTGCATGGAAATAACACCCTGAACCTCCATGGTGATAAATTTTGTGAATTTTTAAATTAATTATTCAATTATATATGATAGTTGATATCATTATTTCAATATCTTAGATGAGCAAGTTGTGACTTAGTAGGGCTATGAAAAATTTCCAAATCTGAAAATGACAGGGACAGATAATATGCAATTCACACCAAAGTTTTCTGACTCTAAATTTTATAGATTTTCTTTTAAATTTTATACAGTCTATATGTATATTTTAGAGTTATAAATGATAAGATTTAAGATGGTTACTCAAAAAATAAAATCATTGAAGAAATTTCAGAAAGTACAGAGAAGTTTATAATTTAAAGGAAAATAAGTGTATAAGTATAAATTTGTAGATGGAGACACAGAGATTGATGATAGTTGATAGACGATAAGTTGGTTATTAGATTAACTGATTGTTTGATTGATTGATGGAGAGTGATGTCTTATTGTTACTAGATAGGGTCCTCTTGTCACAGGATCCTTAGAATGTGCCTTCACTAGCCGAAAACCTCTGTGGTCAGTGGCGCCTTTGCCAGAGCTTTGCTCAGACCCACTGGGCTCATTCAGCCCACGCGGCCTGGCTGGACTGCATTCGGCTTTCACTCTTGATCCAGATCCTATGCCTGCCAAGGGCAAGCCAGGCGTAGAGCAGCAAGTGGTGTGTGAGTGAGTGAGCGCAGGGACCAGCCGCTGTGCACAGCCAGACACGCCAGCTCTGGTGGGGCAGGCAACTCCAGGTGCTGGCATCTGCGCTGGCTCCTTGCTGCGGCTGGACCAGACATACCACAAGCAGCTTGCGCTGCAGGCACTGGGCAACTCTGTTGCACCCTGAAGCTTGGACATGTCAGGAACCCCAGAACCCCAAAAAGGGTGTCACAGCCATGGCTTGGGGAGCTCCTAAGTCTGGTTCCCGGGAGGAATGCAGCTCTTCTCACCTTCTCTCTTCTCAGTGCCTGCAACATGGCAAGAGGTGGGAAGAGGGGCGTGTTTTGTTTCAGCCCTCTGTGTTACAGCTCTTTCTGTGTCACCATTTGGCGGGTCCCGCCTTCTTGTTCTGCATCCAAGAATGAGGTACACAGACAACTAGAGGGTGAGAAAGGAAAAGAGGTGCTTTATTCAGTGACAGGATAGCTCTCAGGGGACCCGAAGTGGGTAGGTCCTTTCCACAGGCAGGTCGTCCCGACGGTGTCCAGCCCTTAGTGCAGGTGAGACTCACAGTGAGCAGCTCCTCTCCGCAGGCAGGTTGTCCTGTAGTCTATGGGCAGCCATTGGTGGGCTGGAAAAAGAATCATACGTTCTCACTATGGTGCAGAACTGGCAGCCCAGTCCCCAGGCTTCAGGCTGGCCCAGTCTTGAAGGTGGGGCTTCACAGGGGACCCGTCCCTTTCTGCCCAGGAGCTGTCTCCTGCCGCCATCAACCTATGTCTACGTTGCCTACAGTGCCCAGGCTGTTCATGCCAAGCAGCCCGTATCCCCGCCTCAGCTTCCCACCCATGCTCCTTGGTGCCCAAAGTCCAAAAGAGGCAGAGGCAGCAAGGAGCTGGTGCGTCAGTGCTGTCCTGAGTGCGAGCACACGTGGAAGAGTTGTGACAGAGCCTGGGCTTGACTTTAACTTTGCTCTGAAATCAGAGAGGACGCCAGGAGTGGGGGGAGGCCAGGCAGTGGGAGCAGGTACTTCCAAGCCTGCAGGGTCAGAGGAGCCTCCCAGGCCCTAGTGTTGATGGGAATGCCTGGGTCCGCAGCCAAGTTTGGACGGCTGCAGCTGTGCCCTGGAGGGCGGGGCTCCCACCCCTTTAACTCAGGAACGGGTGTGGCTCCCGCCTGCTACCCGCTCCCACTGGCTCCCTGGCGTGCACAGCCCCGGCCACGCCTTCCCCGCTGAAGTCAGTGTCTTTGAAGCAGCTGCTCCAGATGGGCTGCTGCTGCCATAAATTCCTCCTGCGAAAGGGACATCTAACTGCCATTAGGGGTGAAGATCGCTCTTAACTGCTTCATGCTGACAGGGGCATTGTTTTGGAGAAAACAACAGTTAGATCTTTCTCAGAGGCCTATCTGAGGTTCAAGTTGTATGACCACTTGGAGTTTGATGGTCTCTAGATGAGAAGAAACAAATTTGACCAGAAGGTTAAGTATGTGAAGGAAAAAATCTAGAGCCAATGATAACAGAAATAAAAAGTAAAATAGACTAATTCTTAAAACAATGTTGTGGCTAGAGCTGTCTCATCCTGGTGAAAGAAATTGAATATTGTATGAGGGTGGGTAAACTTTAAAAGAGAAATAACTGTTAAGGGGAATAAGTAATCCCCTGGGAGCTCAGAATAGAGGAGTCCTTGACAAAGACACCTTATGATGAGGAATAGAACAAAGATGAGAATGGTAAGCTAGAGGTCTTCCCAACTATAACTAAGGGGTTGGGGAAAATACTGGATTAAAATTTTTTTTGAGATGCCCTCCATGGTCCTGCTAAGAGAGGAGTTGGGGGGTCAGATTGGAGAGGAAAACTGAAAGTCTGCTATGGTGTCCAGGAGGAGGTCCACCTTCCTCCCTTGAAATCTGAACCATCAGAGGTGGGAGAGGAGCCCTGGAACCCACCAGTTCTCCTGGACTCAGTGACCTGTGTCTCCAGAGACAGTCTGCCTTCCAAAGGTGCTGTGATGGTTAATAGTAAGTGTCAACTTGATTGGATTGGATGACGCAAAATATTGTTTCTGGGTGTGTCTGTGAGGCAGTAGCCAAAGGAGATTGTATTAGTCCGTTTCCATGCTGCTAATAAAGATATAGCCAAGACTGGGTAATTTATAAAGGAAAGAGATTTAATGGACTCAGAGTTCCACATGGCTGGGGAGGCCTCAAAATCATGGCAGAAGATGAAGGAAGAGCAAAGGAGCATCTTACATAGTGACAGACAAGAGAGCTTGTGCAGGAGAGCTCCCATACATATAACTATTAGATCTTGTGACACTCACTCACTACTACAAGAACAGTATGGGGGAAACCACCTTCCTAATTCAATTATCTTCACCTGGCCCAGCCCTTGACACATGGGAATTGTTACAATTCAAGGTGAGATTTGGGTGGGGACAGAGCCAAAGCGTATCAGAGATTAACATCTGAGTCTGTGGACTGGGAGAGGCACGCCTACCCTCAATCTGGGTTGACACCATCTAGTCAGCTGCAAGCACAGCTAGAATAAAGCAGGCAGGAAAAAAGGTAGAAGTACTTGACTTGTTGAGTCTTCAGCCTTCATCTTTCTCCTGTGCTGGATGTTTCCTGCCCTCAAATATCAGACTTCAAATTCTTCAGCTTTTGGACTTGTGCACTTACACCATTGATTTGCCAGGGGATCTCAGGCCTTTGACTAAAGACTGAAAACTGCACTGTCAGCTTCCTTGTTTTTGAGATTTTGGGACTTGGACTGGCTTCCTTGTTCCTCAACTTGCAGACTGCCTAGTGTGGCACTTCACCTTGTGACTGTGTGAGTCAGTACTCCTTAATAAACTACGACTTAATGAAATAAAATACTACTTAATAAACTAAATGTCCTTCTAGAGAACCCTAATATAGGTCCTCATTGCAAATTGGACAGGGTCGAGGTGGCTTCCTCCTGCTGTGCAGACAGTTCTTCCTAAACTTCCCTGGCTTGCCCTATTTGGGGACTCTGGGGTCTTTGAGCCTGTAAGGCAGCTATTAAAACCTCTTTCCTTTTCTTGTGCCTTCTTTCTCTCTCTTGTGCTTTCTTTCTCTCTCTCAATCCCTATTGTAAAAGACTGAAGTGGCCACTTTCAGGAGGTTCTCTAAAGCACTATCTGGATCTATAGCTTGTATTTGCAGCTACCTCCTGATATCAAGGGGTGCCTGATTAATAAACGTATCTTTCAGGATGAGTTGTCCCTTCACTGAATCGAGAGAAAGAGAAGTGTGCTTTACCAAGACCCCTCTTAGCCTTTCCAGGAAGCCAGTGTGATTCTCATCTAATCCCTGGTCTATCATGGATAGCTTGGAGTAACTAAGAGACGTAGTCCTAGTCCTTCATAAGCCCTCCACTACACACACCAGAAAGTACTTCCTTTTCCCTTCTCCCATCACTGGGGTCCTATTTAAGGCCTTCCAATGGTACTGCTATTCTTTCAATTGGATAACACTCATCTCCTTTGATGACACTATATGAGGTGCAAAGCTCATCCCTGAAATTGCTACTTGCAGGGTGGCCTGCTTTTCAGCAGTAGTCAGAGTCTGATTCAAAAGTAATGTCCCTCCAGGAAAGTTCAAATGCTTGGGTTAAATTCTGGAAAGTCTCCATATACCCATCAGGGTTGTCTGACAACTCGCCAAGATCCGCCTTAATTAAAACTGAAAATTAAACAGCAAACTACTAAGTAACCAAATGATCAAAACTAAATTACGAGAAAAAATGGCATCACCTTCTTTCTTCCAACTTTATCTCTTTAATTCCTGGTGACCTTTGCAGGTGCTGACCATGGATGCATGTGCAACCTTCACCCATGAAGTGGGGAGGGATAGCTGGCAGGAATATTTGCATTAACCTACACAGAGCCTAAGCCTCCCGCTGTTGGCAACCTTTGAGTTCCCTAGACCTTATCTATGCCATGGATGTGAGTATGACTTTCATCCACAAAGCAGGAGGGTTTGATAACCAGGGATTAGTCATGCTCATATGTGCTGTACTCCTAGACTTTTGCTGTTATCTGCCTCTGCTTGCCTCAGGTCTAGTTTTCGCTTCAGGACTTCAGACCATAGCCTGGGACAACAGGCTGCCTCAGGAGGATGTATAGACTCATAAAATTAAGTGTCAGGTGGTCCTCTCCAAATTGCAGCCAGCAACCAGTGGGACAGCCCATCCATTGCTTCCCTATCATAAGCAGGTGAAACTGTGTTACCAGGTTCTCTTCAAACAAGGGAGAGAAAGGAAGTCCCGGGAACTGGGAACCCAACTTAACAAGTTGCCTCTCAAGAGGTAAAAAAATCAATAGAAAAGCTCCCTGTATTCACAGGATCTTATGACTCTTGACATGGTAGAGGAAAGAGAAAAAGTAACTTAAGTGCAAGGAAGGGGAAGGTGTCTGAGGGAAAAAACTTCTTGCCCTATGCAAATGGATTCCTTCAACAGAGGAAAGAAAATTCCTAATCACTACATCCTCCTTGCTTTTAAGAATAGACAGGCATCACATTTTTCTGATTGACCAACCGGAAAGGTCATTCTACTCAGTAACATTATCTCTGTGGTTTGCAACAACATCTCTAACATTGTATATAAAGAAGGGATAGGAACCATGGCAGCAGCCAAAAAAAAGCAAGCAAGCAAGCAAGCAAGCAAGCAAGCAAGGAAGGAAGGAAGGAAGGAAGGAAGGAAGGAAGGAAGGAAGGAAGGAAGGAAAGAAAGAAAGAAGGAAGGAAGGAATGGACGGAAGGAAGGAAGGAATGGACGGAAGGAAGGCAGGCAGGCTGGAACGAAGGCTGGAGGTCCTAGTGCCCACACCCTAATGAGTGGTCAGAAACTAGAGTTAGTTCAGGGACCTTTGGATAACACCAAGGTGGAGCCTCAGACAGATACCCTCAGTTGCTCCAAGACCTCCTTACAATCTCATGCAATGACAGACCTCTTTGAAGGGAAACTGGATTGGAACAAAACTAACTTTTCTAACACATGAGGGTGATGGAGGATTGACAGTGTCCTCCCCAGCAAGGCAGTCTTTTGTGTGTCTTAAGTCCAGCGGCCAGGATAGTTGCTTTTAACTAGCTGACAGAGACCTAGTATTTTTCTTTTATTTTGGCTGTTGTGGAGTTCAGGAACTGTGAGAAAAAAACAAAACAAAACAGAAATCATCAGTAAGTCCACATTTATTCACCCTTCTGCAGATCCCAGACGAGCCCCCCCAAATGTCACAGGATCCTTAGAGTGTCACTTCACTAATTAGAAACCTCTAATCAGTGGTGCATTTGCCTGAGTTTTGCTTGGGTCCTCTGGGCTCATTTCACCCATGTGGGTTGGCTGGCTGTACTCAGCTTTCTCTTCTGGTCTGGATTGCATGTCTTCCAAGGATGAGGCAGGTATGAAGTGTCAGGGATGCATGAGTGTGTGGGTGCAGGGTCCAGTCACTGGCCACAGCCAGGCACACTGGCTGCAGTGCGGTGGGCAGTTCCAGGGATCAGGAGCCAGGTGCCAGATCCCTGTAGCAGCTGGACCAGAAGTACCACAAACAACTTCCACCACAGTCACTGGGAAATGAGGTGGCACCCATAGCTTGGAGACACCAGGAACTGTAGAGCTCCAAAGAGAGTGTCAAAGACCTGGCTCTGGGAGATCCTACATCTGGGCTCCCTGAAAGGCCACAGTTCTCTCCCTCTCAGTTCCCATCACCTTCAATGTGGACAGCCAGGGAGACATGTTTCAGCCCTGTTTGTGTTACAGCTCTTTCAGTACCACTTATCATTGGGTCTTGAGTTCTTGTCCCACATCCAGGAAGAATGAGGTATGCAGATGACTAGAGGGTGAGCAGGTGAAGAAATGCTTTATTGAGCAACAGTACAGTTCTCAGAAGACCCAAAGTATGTAGCTCCTTTATGTATGCAGGTCACCCTGACTAGTGCAGCTCTCAGCAGAGCGGAGACCCAAAGCGGGTAGTTCCTCTCTGCAGGCAGGTCATCCCATTGTCTCTCTGAGTCTGGCTGAATCTGAGGCTCTTATGGGCTTCAGAGGAGAGGAATTGTATGCTGATTTGTCCCTAGGCAGCAATGGGTGGGCCTGAAAAAAAGCATCATGAGTTCTCAATCTGGTGAGCAGAACTGGCAGTCTGATTCCCAGGCTTCAGGCTGTTCCTGGCTTAAATGTGAGGCTTCACAGTGGACCTACCCCTTTCTGCCCAGGAGTCTGTCTGCCTCCTGCTGCCATCAACCTGCCATCCATTACACCCACGGTGTCCAGACTGTTTGTGCCTAGGGGCACCTGCAGGCACACACTCAGCTGCCCTCAGTCATCCCTTTGCTTCCCTCCCTTGCTCATTGGTGCCCAAAGTCTGGAAGGGGCCAAGGTGGCAGGGGACTGGCATGTCAGTGCTGCTCCAAGAGCATGCAAACCCAGCTAGGTCACAACAGTGCCTGGGCTCAGCCTCAACTTTGTACCAAAATTGGAGCATACATTGGGAGCATGAGCTGCACCCAGGATGGAGGCACCCCCAACTCCTTTAACTCAGAAGTGGGCATTGCTCCCACATATTCCTAGCTTCCATTGACTCTGTGGAATGTGCAGTCCTGGTCATGCCTCTCCCACTGAAGCCAGCATCTTTGCAGCAGCCACTCCAGATGGTCTTCTATTACTATGAGATTAACACAGTTTAGTGTGCATTTCTGTTTTAGTTTGATACTGTGGTTCTAAGTTTTATTATAGAAAGAGTAATAAGAAGGTTTATATTATGGTTTGAATGTTTGTGTATCTTCTAAAATTCATGTTGACATTTAATTCCCAATGCAATGGTATTAAGAGGTGGGGCATTTAGGAGGTGATTACGTCATGAGGACTCCACCCTCATAAATGGATTAATGCCTTATATGAAGTCTCAAGGGGATGTATTTGCCACTTCTTTTCTTTCTACCATGTGAGGACATAGTGTCAGTCCCCTTTGAAGGATGCATTTTTAAAGGTCCTATCCTGGAAACAGAGAGAGCAGCAGCCCTCACTAGACACTGAACCTGCTGGTGACTTGACCTTGGACTTCCCAGTCTCCACAACTTTGAAAAATAAGTTCCTGTTATTTATAAATTACTTAGTCTCAAATATTTTATTATTGCAGTACAATGAATTAAGATAGGATGCAATAACTTTATGAGTCCTGAGGCAATAGGAAGAAGGCAATGGCAACAAAACATAACCATGAAAGCATTAAGGCTTTAATTGTTTACTGCAGTGGTATGAGAATGAATCTGAACCAGAAAAGCACCAACTCCCCCTGTTACATTTCCCTCCATAGAGAGTTAGAGTCACTTTAATCAGCATGGATGGGGGTGGGGGGTTATTTCACTATAGAGGGAATTCAGAACACAGGCTGTGGCAGTTTTATGATGCTATGCTTGGAGAAATGATGGTGAAGGGTTAGGATTAGAAAAAGCACTGAGTACTGAGTCAGTAAAGAAATGCATGTTCGGCTGGGCATGGTGGCTCCCGCCTGTAATCCCAGCACTTTGGGAAGCCGAGACAGGTGGATCACCTGAGGTCAGGAGTTCGAGACCAGCCTGACCAACGTGTAAAACCCCATATCTACTAAAAATACAAAAATTAGCCACATGATGTGGTGCACACCTGTAATCCCAGCTACTGGGGGGGCTGAGGCAGAATTGCTTGAACCCAGGAGACAGAGTTTGCAGGGAGCTGAGATCATGCCACTGCACTCCAGCCTGGGTGACAGAGCGAGACTGTCTCGAAAAAAAAAAAAAAGAAAGAAATATGTGTATGTGTGTTCAAGGTTTCCCCCCATCTTCTCTGTCCCCACTTCACCCTCCATAAGGAGGTCTTAGCAGAGGCACCTGAAGAGGACCATACAAATGGCCTCATATGAAGAGACCTAGAAATGGAGACACCTGGGCTGAGAATGTCGATGCTTACAAGGGCATAGCTTAGCAGGGGGCCTGAGTTTTATATTGCAACTCCCTCTGGAGACTGCAATGTAGTGGCTGTGCATCCATTTGAGGAGGTAGGTTTTTCTCCTGAGGCTTGGCAGGTAAGGCCTTTGTGACTGCTTATGGTTAGGCCTGGAAAATCACAGTTTCTTAACTGGGAGCTAGGACTGCTCAAGAGTAGACATGACAAAAAGAGCAGCAAATACATGTCCTTGGTTCAAGAAACTATTAGGTAAAGAAATTATAACACCTCTTAACAGTATTTTGCATGGCACCCATCTGGATGAGAGAGAATTAAAATACATCAGTCACCTTATAAATCTTTTCTCACTTAAATCTTGCAGAAGTCAGTGAGATTAATGTGATTAGACACACTTTATACAAAAACAGGTTCTGAGAAATTTTTAAAAATTCATGAATTTCACAGTGCTTTCTACTGGACAAAGAAAAAGTAGAAGATTTATTCTATGTAATTGTTACTAAATATTCAAAAGACTCAGTGTGTTACCTGACTTCCATTTCCCTTAATTTGTTTTTAATACATGTAAATCACATTTATGAAACTAATTTTAAAAACTAGATTGAGTTTCAAATTTTCATGCAATCACATTTATCACTTTTTGTGCAAATGTTCTATTTTTTCGTGAATTGTCAAAGAAATTACTTCCAACTACAAACAGATAAATTAGTTGTATTGTTTAATTTTTTACTTTTACATTATATTTTAAATGCTCTTAAAGATTTGTTTTCAAAAATATGGTTATAATAAAGTTTAAATTAATAAATGTTATGCAGTAGTTATCTACTATCCCAACAGTAGTAATATTATCCAAATATGATTTAATGTACAGTTCATTTCTTACTTTATGCTGGCTGTGAGATTATTTTAGCCTACTAAAATCTATTTTGTAATATTTACTATATCATATATTAAGTTTCTACTTGTGCATGGGTCTATTTCTAATCATTTTATAATTAAATATCAAGATAAGGAATGAATACCTGTATGCAAAATTACTGATAGAAATTGTTTCCAAGTTTTCAAAAAAAGAATGTAATAGCTTAAGAAGTGTAAGTAAAATGGACATAAGTTTTATATGTAAAGATTGCTTTGCTAATATTTGAGAGAAAATATAGAAAATTTATGAGTAGATACAGAACGGTAGTTTCACAGTTATTTGAAACATTATTCTCCGGACTTTTCTGTTGCTTTTTTTTTTTTTCAATATAAAAGACTTTTTAATAAAAGCTTAGTATTCACTTTCCCTTAGTGTCATAATGGGAAAGTTATTTGACTATTTACTAATAAAGAGGTTTTAGACAAAAAGAATTGCATTACTGGATTGAATTGAAGAGTGATTTGTATTAAATACAACCCTAGAAATGTCTTTCAACTGCCAGTAACTGCTTCTGTTAACTTATGTTCCCAGCTTCATTTTATTATTGGGAATGACCTTAATAAGTAGGCAGGACTCAGAAACCGTCTATAAGGTACTCTTTTATGGGCACCAGGAAGGCCAACTACCCAAAATTTATACCCTGCAAGCTGTTATGGTCTCTGAACTCAATTATTAAAGATTTATTTCTTTGTTTCTCAAACCCTTTTCAGTCTTCTGAAGCACTGTCAGAATTCAAATAGTCCTCAGATTGTGGAGTCTGAAACCATAGCATTTACTAAAAAACGAAAACAAATACAAAAACACAAGTGGATTCAATCCACATCCACACCGCTTATTTTCGTTATAAGAACTGAATGTAAATAAGATAACTAATTAGTGATCAAGTCTGAATTCAAACCCAGGATTCATGACTCTCAATCTAAAGCTCTTGTTTTATAATGAATCTATTTCTACTAGATAAATATAAAATAAAGACCAATTTGTTTTAAATGCATATTCCTTTCTGCCATGTGCTCTTTTAATAGTAAGGAAAACTCTCTCCCAAACATCAATTTGACTTCTCCACTATCTTCTCTTTACTCATAAAATACACATACACATGCACGCGCACACACACACACACACAAAACAGCAATAAAATAACCCTTTATCTGTGTGAATTAAAATATTAAATTACATAAACCAATGGAGCAATCATTTGCTATGTATTATTTATCATTCACTTGCTAAACGACAGCAAATACATTTATTCTTAACATTTGGTTCACCATTTCAGTTCCTCCACTATTCAGTCCTAATTTTCTATATTTACACTTATTTCATAATTTTATATAGTAAAAATAAATGATAGTTTATGAAACAAAAATTCTTATATATGCTTAGTTGCCTATAAGTAAACTTCAAAGTAAAATAAAATTCTTTCAATTTCCAGAGCCGTTTCTCTTTTCTTCCCTTAGGCTGGCTGTAAGATTATTTCAGCCTCTGAGTATGGCTGTCTACCATAATTCATGATGATACACTTCTCCCCACTCTCATTCAAAGAAGTGTGCCCCATGTCTATCGCTTACATAATATTGACCACTGATATTTAATCTTTCTTCTATATTAATTATATAAATATTGTCAACTATATGCTATTAAATAAAAATATATTTTAGAATCTGGTATTTAAGAATTTTTACAGCTTTTTTTCCTACCACTAACTTAAATATCCTGTGTGATGGCTGACACAGTAAGCCTTTATTTATAATGGCAGATTGATGCCTTCAATTACATTCCTCATGCTACTCACTCTAAAGGTGACAAAGAGGTTGTATCTTTCAGGCCAAATTCATTTAAATAAAGATCTGGTTCAAGGCTATGGGCTCTGAGGCAACAAGCTGGACACTAGAGAAACAAGTGATGGCACAAAGGTTGTGTTATTGCTGAAGCGGATTTGAATCCTGCTCCATGCCTTCCTTTTTACTTGTTCCATCAGTTCCATCTGCTGATTCAGTTCTCTCCTCCATGATGTACTTTGTGTTTACCACTAATTCAAAATGTATCACAGTGTATCATAATTTATGGCTTATCTATTCTATTAAAAACTTAATCCATTAAGTTAAGAGTTTTATTGATTCATATATATTCAGTGCCCAGGAAGATGCTTAGGATACAGCATAGGCCCAATATATGTACTGAATGAAATAATTTAAAAAATGAAATTATATTGTTAATTTTTGTATAATGAAAAATAATTAAATTGAATAAAAGACCTAAGTGAAAAACACTTCTAAGGATTAGCAAATGTGAGCATGTCAAATAATTGTTAGGACATGAAGGTATATGTGGAAATGGCAGAATTATCTATTAAAAATATAAGTCGAATAAAAATTTAAAAGCTCTTTCATTGCCTTTTTAAAAATAGAAATGTTTAGGCGAAATTCTATGCCAAAAATCAATAGTAATAAAGGTAGGTAGATGGCCAAATTAGCATATAAATAGTTAACATTTATATATGTGTATATGTATATGTGTGTGTATATATATGTGTGTATCTCAGGTGTAAAAAGGAAAATAAGGTTTAGTAGATGACCACAGTTTGCAGTTTTTAGTGACTTCTTCACACTCAGTGAATTTAATAATACAATTGAATGTGTCGCGTTATTTATGATCCTAGAAAAAAAACATAATGGCCTTAAAAAGTTAACAGTGTGAAAAAGTAGTACCAATTACACACATAATATATACAGAGAATCTGTTTCTTGAAAGTGAGTTTTTTAAATTAAAGTCAAGAATATGAATTAAAAATATAAATAAATCCAAAATATAATAAATAGGCTTTTCAAGGACATAATTCTATATGTTTAAATATGATTTTTAAACTTTTTATTCATGTGCCTGTGCTTCATGTTTTTTTTTGCTCACTCAGCTTTCTAGTTTGATCGTTGTTAATATTTTGATAAGAAACAGTGAACTGCGGATAATCTTCCTTAAAAGTAAATATGATTCTACTTCTGCTCCAATAAGAATGCTCAAGAATGAATAAGCATATCTAAATCCTTTAGGGGAACTCATTCAATGTGAAATTGAATAGATGTTCTGATAACCAACAAAACATATCCGCTCGGAAACTAAATTCACTGTATACAAACTTGAACCTCTTCTCCAAACCTTCATCTCCGTCAATGGCAACAGCATTTATCTGACATCATATAGACACTGTTCTGGAGAAGTTTTTCTTCCTTCCTTTCTTCTTTGTACTCTAGCATATGTGAGCCTCAGTTTCCATATCTGCAAAAAATAAGATATTGGAAATAAGATACCACACAAAACCAACTACCAAAGTGGTTGATGATAACAAAGGTTAGTCCTCAAAATCAATCATGTTCACTCTCACCAACACCAAATCTATTTGCAGCTTTATGTTCCACACGTCTATTGCCAAGGTTATTTTAATTTCTTCTCTGGATTTTGGTAACTATATTTTTAAAATAAACTTTTGTATCTGCCTTTTTCACTTTCATTTTACGTCAACTTTAAAAAATAGTATGTTCCCTGAAAAATTTATATATGTCAGAAGCCTAGCTGGCAAAATCTAAATTTATGGTCTTGACATTAAAAACCTTACATTAATTCACTCCACCTTATCCATATTACCAAATCTTTCTTTATTCACAAATTTATTTATGCCATTTTTTTTTTTTGAGATGGAGTCTCACTTTGTCACTAGGCTGGAGTGCAGTGGCATGATCTTGGTCACTGCAACCTCTGACTCTCGGGTTCAAGTGATTCTCCTGCCTCAGCCTCCCAAGTAGCTGGGACTACAGGCGCCCACCATACCCAGGAAATTTTTTCTGTATTTTTTGTAGAGATGGGGTTTTACCATGTTGGCCAGGATAGTCTTGATCTCTTGACCTCGTGATCCACCCACCTTGGCCTCCCAAAGTGCTGGGATTACAGGCTTGAGCAACCGCACGTGGTCTATTTATGCCATATTTTAACTAGAATTTAAATTAGCCTGAGATTCTCAAAGTGCAATATAATTTACATTGAAGGTATAAAAGTAAATATTACAACTACTTCAGAAATAAATTTACCAATAACTAGTCAAATTGAAGATTTGAATAGCTACATTTCACCTAAAAAACTCTTAGGACTACACTCACTGGAAATTTTGGCTTCTATGTACAATGATTACGGTACCTGGCTATTCACTGGAGCATTGTGTGATAGAGAAAACATTAAATGCACGCATACTATGACAGGTAGGAATATGCATCACTGTGTAATAAATATAATGCAGTGTTATTTTTGAGAAATGCTTTGGAGCTGTAAGGAAAAATAGTGTAGAAAGAATTATCCACTCTATGAGTCTAGATTTAGGGTTGTTGCAATGAACAGAAAAACTAACACAGTTTGCCAGAATGGATAGGAAGAAGCAGAAACTAGGAAGTAGTATGAAGGCTGAAGAGTTCATTACAGTGACCTAGTGAGTAAATTTTCTGAGCACTAAGGAAAGCACTAGTTATGCAGATGTACCAAGAGTAGTTACGGTACCTTGTATTGCATAAAAAAGTATAATAAATTGCCAATTTTTAGACACCCAAGGATTTTCTTCCCTAACCCTACAACCTGTAATGGCAATAGTGTTACTTCTACTCAATACCCCTGAATTTGAAGGGAGGGTTTTCACTGCAAAAGAGTTTCACCTATCTGGCTTATGCAAATAAACCTGAGAATGCCTGATTTCTAATAGGCATCATGTCTAAAATATTTTCCATAATATTATCTATGGTGATGTTATATGTAGTTGATATCATAACATATGAATGATAATATACACTATGATGATATTTTATACAATAATAATCATTGTTGATCTATGGTGATATGTTATATGTAGTTGATATCATAACATATGAATGATAACATAATATATGCTATGATGATATTTTATACAATAATAATCACTGTTGATCTATGGTGATATGTTATATGTAGTTGATATCATAACATATGAATGATAATATATGCTGATATTTTATACAGTAATAATCACCAAATTTACATATAGTAATAATATCACAAATTATTAACATTTATTAGGTGCTTATTTTGTGCCAGACACTGTTCTATTCTCGTTATTATCAATACACTTAATTATCAAAACAAGCATAACATAAGGGTATTCTGAAAATTACCGTTTTACAGATGAGCTAGGAGAGGTTCAGAGAAGTCGGATAATTTTTCTAGGGTCATATAACAGGTTGGTGGTAGAGTTAACTAGTATTATCAAGTCTGTCTCTAGACCTCAGATTTTAAATACAATTAAAATTAATTTCTACATAATTTTATTCTTAGAGATTATATCTCAGAAGCATATTTTTATGTAATATGCGTTTTATGTCACTTAAGTCTAAAATAATGATATTGGAGTGTGTTTTGAAAACAGAGAATGAAGAGGCAGAGATACAAAGGAACAGCAAATTAATGGAGAAGACAGGAAAGAATGTCATCAGAAGAGTTTAATCCCATCAAGATTCCAAAAGAAGAATTGGATGCCAGTACTCTTTTTGCTTCTAACTTTCTACCCACGTCAAGTTTTTTTTTCTGAGTTAATGACATATACATTTGGTCCTTGAACGACACCAGTTGGAACTGTACGGATCCACTTATATATGGATTTTCTTATGCCTGTCGCTCCCCTAAGATAGCAAGACCAACCATTCCTCTTTCTACTCCTCGTCAGCCTTCTAAACACGAAGATGACAAAGATGAAGACTCTCATTATGATCCACTTCCACTCAATGAATAGTAAACATATTTCCTCATTCTTATGATTTTAATAACGTTTTCTTTAGTTTACTTTTTTGTAAGGATACAGTATATAATACATATAATATGCAAGATAAATGTTAATCAACTGTTTATGTTTATCATAAGGCTTTTCATCAATAATAAGCTATTAGAAGTTATGCTTTTGAGGAGTCAAAAATTATACATGCATTTTTGACTGTGTTAAGAGGTTGGTGCCCCTAACTCTTGCATTGTTCAAAGGTCAACTGTACTTCAATTTTACAGAATATTTGAGACAGAAGAGAAGACCAGTGTTTGATGTAGTTCTTGAATTTGGAATATTTGATTTTACTACATCTTATTTATATTTTAATTATTTTCAAAGGCCTTATGAGTTCAATCATTTATGTTTTTGTTTTACTGCTAGCTTAAATATGAATGGTTTATTCTACCTTGAAAAAGTATGCATTCAAGCCTATTCTGCAACTCCATGTTTTAAAGAAATAGTTTATATGTGGCAGTGGAAATGAGCACCTTTTATCTCGTATCAAAATCCTACCAATATATTGTTCCCAGGTAGTTCAGATGTACCAAAAAGCCTTAGCCAGTTCTCACCTTTCATTGGTAAATGTTTTCTTTGGTTTCGTTCTTGTTTATTTACTTCCTACTGTGAGCATATAAATCTAACAATATAATCTATTTGCTTGTGTTTGTTCATCCCATTAAACTGCCTTTTAAGGGCAAGGAGCAAATAAAACCTGTAAATCTCAAACTACTTACTGCAATGTCAGCAACCTGGGAATGCATGATAAATATGAGTGGATGACAAACAGTCGTGTCGGGAGCCATGAATAAAGACAAGGAGAGTGGGAACCTAGTACCACACGACTCTCAAGCAACTTGCCTTATCCTGAAAAATCTTTTGAGTTAAGGCCAGGAAATCAAGTTTTGTGTTGATTTGCTCTATAGCATTGTCATTTGTACAATGTAGAGGGCATGCTGCTTAGTATTGATTTTACTCTGATGATTGCTTAATAAGCATAGTTATGCCTAAATGACTGATGAGACAAGTGACCCACCAAGGTGGCAGGGAGACAAAGAAATGTATCTACTGGAAAGATGAAATAATTAGAATGAAATATACTGCCCAGGCTTTGCCAGTATTGACTTGCTGAATCAAACTTTAAGTATGTCTTTTCTTAATAGAGAGAAAAAAATGAATTGCATAGGGATATCAACATACCTTTCCTGAATATCTAATTTGTTCTCATATTTGGTTTCAAAATAATTATGCTAATTATTCCTATATGCTAAAATTGATATGGTTTGTCTTATATTGATTGCATGACCATCATTGTATTATTAGAAGTTCTGCTTTATCTGAAAAATAAAAGTTTAGGGATAAAATAGTTTCTGCTTTTAACAACAGAACACTTATGCTTTTGCCCCAAAGTGATATTTAGTCTTTAAGACTTTTTTTATATGATATAAGTGTCACTCACTCTGGTGGCAGCAAAAGTGTTAAGAGTTTCCAATCCCAATAACAAATAATTTTCAGTCATCTAGAGGTTTACTTGTTGGAAACACGTGTAAAAAATTTGTGAAATACCACATTCTTTTGACTGGCAATTTTAATTTGATCTTGTGCCATAATTAAACATTGCTTCCTATATGGGCCCAACCTAAACTTGACAAAGAAATAAGCCCAAATTCAGCATAATTGGTTGATTAAATACATTAAATGGATAGAAAAAAATGATTAAAGAGTGTCCTAAGAAATAGGTTATCGGTAATATTTAGCCCAAAATGGAAGTTTCATATTAGTAGTAGTCTCCACATTTTCTGAATTTCATTTTCAAACTCACTCAACATTCAAGTTGATACTGTTTATCATTTCACTCTATTATGCCTCTAGTCATTTATTAATTTTAACCTGAAGTCTTTTATTTAGCTTATGATACAACTACTGAAATGATTTCCAGGGAAGCTCAATGTTTATTTTGAAAAGGGCATAAGACCAGTTGAAATAAGGCTAACGTTGAAATTTTTCACATATTTTTATTGTCTGGAGTTAAAAAATTAATTGGATTTGACAAAGACCCTTTACTTTGAAGAAAAGCTAAAGAGTGGAGGCACTAATGTTTGCTAAATGTAGTGTCCATTGCTCAGAAAATCAGATGATGTGCCTTGCTAGAAAGTGTCGCTAGCTACACACTAAAAAGAACGTGAAAATCAAAAGGCATATTTAAAAAATTATAATAATATACTGGATGCAAACAGGAGAGACAGTTACTGAACACAAATATAATAACGTGGATCCTGTAACACAGGTCTGTATCCAAAAAAAAACCCTGTACAACATATTTTAAAACTTATGTACACAAAACCAAAGATTATATTTTTTCCCTAATCCAAATGCCGTCCTAGCCTTAGAGTCCTGCTCTTTATAAAAATAAAATAAAGAAAAAGAAAAAAATTATAATAGTAACTGGTCTCTTCACTAGGTGTTCAGGGAATGGGCAAACATGAGCATCCAATAATTCATTTGACAACTAAATATTTTAATTATTGTGTACCAAGCAATGTGCAGAAGACACAAAAAAAGAATCATGGTGAGGAGAAAGAAGCAAGTAGGATAAAGTATATAAAGTGTGAGAAAAGCTAAATTTTACAGTACATTTTAATTTTACTAAATCCATGCATACTGGGCTATCTTTTGGGGTGAGTACTGATGTGTGTGCCTCTTTTTGTCAAGGAGGGAGTAATGATAAAAGAATAGAGATGTGTTTAGCCATATTAATAATTCTTGTTTTCCCAACATTAATTTACCTTCAATATTCCTGTTTATTATCTGGGAGTGGGTGGAAGACATTTTAATTTTCAGAATGAGATAGGATAAACATTAACATAAATCAATATGGCATAATTATTGTGTGTGTCAGGCAATCCAATATTTCTGAAATACGTTCAAACTCAGAGCGCAATGGGAAAATGCAACAGCAAGAAGAATAAGTCAAGAATATTGACTTGTTTAACCTCTCTTTATTGACAGCTCACTGATTTCCTACACATGTGTATGTGCATGTCTGTGTATGTGTGTGTGTGTGTGTGTGTAATATATTAGGAAACCAGCTAGAAATATTAGTAAAAGCTATGGAAAACTACAAACTTTTCACTTCTTTTCAAACAAAATCAATGACGTATTTTGGTTTTATCTCATGATAAGTATAGAACATTGATTTTTACCATAATATTATGGGACAGTTGTGGATCAGTAGAGAAGAGGGGATCAATTGTTAACATGTTGGAAATGCTGAAAGCCCATCTCCTCTATTCAGTAGTCACTAATATGATGAAAACCAAATATAAAAGTCTCAAATGAGAACATCATCTCTTGAGTATTTTTCAAAACATTTGAGGGTGTTTTTATAAGGGAAACAAATTTAGAAAGCACTAGCCTATAGAAACACATACACACAAGGACACACACATGCATGTGAGCCCACATGCGCACGCACACACACACATACACACAAAACCTATATAGATTTATGAAAATTTCACAGCAAAATATTTTAAGTATGATAAAATTCTGTTTTTCATTTTTATCCTTGTAAAATAGTATTACCAGTTACTTGCTACTTTCCTACTGCTTAGAGGTTTTGAATGAGGGCATTTAAGTATGTTTGAGATTTAGGAACATATATATATTCACAATCATGAAAGCATACTAAAATATAACCTTGTAAGATAACATATGTGGGAAACTGAAGAAGCTGGTGATGTTTGAGTTATGTACATTTTATATTCCTACATAGTTTGATTCAGCTGGGTGTAGTTTTCTGTGTCAACCTAGTCTTTCTTGCAAATTAAATCCTGCATAAGCAAGCAAAGAACTCCCATCACATGCAGAGTTTTCTGTAATATAACAATCATGTAGGAACAAATTTGCAGTTTCAAAAAAAGCATTTTAGCAGAACTGATTGTATTTGTCTATCTTGACTCTTTCCATGTGGCCTCAAGGCTGTGCAGTTTCTAAAGTAATTCTCATAGTACATTTGTTGCTTGCTGTTGAAATTATCTTATTTATATCCCTTTTATGAGAGATACAGATTATTGGTAATAGAGACAGAATGAGAGAGGGAAATGGATTGGGAATAATTGCTACAAATATTTCATTTTTTGTTTATGGAGCACCTGTGCAAGCAGTGTTAAGTCTTCCGTACCATTTCAATACAATTTAGAACACTAGATTATAACAATAAATGGTATGTGCATATTCCACTTTTTGGAAATATGCAATTAATCTGGAATTCAGATATACACAAACTTACTCTCTCTGTCTCTCTCTCTCTCTCTCTCACACACACACACACACACACACACACACACAGACAATAAATCAACATCTTTCCTAAAAGTGATCTGTATCAGGTAAGTCCCTGGGTAGTCCAAAAGTCTCCTTGGGCTTGACATCCACAGATGATGAATCTCCAGTTTCACGTCAGTTCTAGCAAGGTTCATGAAAAGGTTAAGAAGTTTGCTGTCAGGCAGTGGGATCACTTCCAGCCTGCGTAAGACTTCAATGCTAAACCAAGTTAAAAATAAACAAAAAATAAATAGGTAAGAAAATAAGAATGAATAAAGTAAGAAAAGATAGTAAAGGTAGAATTTGTATTGCTATAAGTCAGATATCTCAAAAAGTAGTCTAGGGACTTCTAGCGTTTGCCAAGGTCAAAACTATTTGCATAATAATACTAAGCCATTATTTACTTTTGCATTCTCATTCTCTCAAAAGAGAAAAGTAGAATTTCTGGACGCTACATGAATTTTGACATCACAAAAGATTAAAATAAAGTAGATTTGGTAATCCAGTTGTTTTTTATTGTCACGATTTTGAAAAAAGGAAAACGACTCTACATTTTTACTACTATTTATATTTTAAAATACTTATTTTCATATATTGTATTTATATTAGCATGTAATGGGTACATTATTGTTAAATTAACAGAAATATTTTACAAAATTATTTTAATTTTCAATATGGTAAATATTGATGCATATAGCCACTTAAAATGTATTTGGAGTCTCAATAATCTTGAATAATTTAGTTATCTTGGCCAAGAAGTTTAAGAAGTGTCACAGTTAATTTAAAAAAATCTATTCTAGCAAATAAAGTAGTTGAAAAAAACTGTGAAATTAAATGTCTAAAACTGACTTGCATTATGTCTGTATTAATGTCATGAGATAGTAATAATCTGTGGAATACTGTAGGAATTTTTTATTTAAAATTTTTCCCATTTGTTTAGCGTCACACTTAAAATATGTGCTAAGTGAATCCATAATAAATGATAAAATCAAGTAGAAATATTGCTGTTGCAAATATGTTAAGCTCAATTGTTTGTAAGTTCATAAACAATTTGAACTATCAAATTAAGAAACATCATCCATTTAAATGAAACTTTGTGAAAGTAAAGCATATATAAATCTAAAAATAATAATATGGACAGAACTCATTCTGAAAAATAAAACATGTCAGTTAGGAAAATATTGGTTGTTTAATAACAAAAATGGCCTCCACCCTGAAGTACAGACTATCCATTTGGTTTGTCCTTTTGATATTTACTTTGCATTTTTAACTGAACTTGAGCAAAATTAAACTTTTCACCTCAGAATAAACCTATATGTCCTAAAGTTACACTGATTTAAATGTTATGGAGAAAAACATATAGAAACTGACTGAGAAGACCTAGACGTGGGAGTTACTAGACAAAGACTTTAAATCAGTGATTAAATATGTTCAAAGAGCTAAAGTCTAAAAAACAGAAACATGAGAATAATCACCCACCAAATAAAGAATAGCAACAAAGAGAGAAAGTATTTTACAACAATAAATTAAATACTGGGGTTTAAAAAGAATAATAATTAAAATTTATCAAAACTACACTAGGATTGCTTAATAACTAATTTGAGTTGGCAAAAATAAGATTCAGCAAACTTGAAGACAAATTAAAATTAGCCTTCTGGGGAGCAGAAATACATCTGAATGAAGAAAATTAAACGTAGACCCAGCGATATGAGGAATATCACGAAGCATCAAGTGCTTCATCAAGAAAGTAATGGAACAAAAGAGGGACAAACAATGCCATAAGATATACAGCAAAAGAGAAAAATCATATATATAAATCCCATCTTATTAAAAATTATATTAACTATAAATGATTTTAAAATTTCAATTAAAAGTTATAGTTTGTAATATTGAAATTTATGAAGTGATCCAACTATATGCTGTCTATAACAAATGCACTTTAGATTCAGGCATAAATAGGTTGAAAGTAAAAGTATGGAAAATATTTACAATGAAAATCAAAACCGAAAGAGAACTGAGGTGGCTATAACAATATCAGACAAAATAGACTTTAGAAAAAAATGTTACTAGAGATAACATGTAGAGGAATATATTATAATAATAACATAAAGAGGAATATATTATAATAATAAAAGTATCAATCCTTCAGGAAGTATAAGAAAATTATACACATATAAGCATCTAAGAACAAAACATCAAAATAAGTAAAACAGAAACTAATAAAATTGAGTGGAGAAATAGACAATTCAACAACAATAACTGGAAACTTTAATATCCTGCTTTCAATAATGAATAGAACAAATAGCAGAATGTCAAGAAAGAGAGGACTTATAAGGACATTATAAGTCTACTAGTCATTATACACATCTGCAGAGAACTTCACCCAAAAACAGGAGAATACACATTCATCTCTAGTATACATTCCTCTCACTTTCAATAATGAATAGAACAAATAGCAGAATGTCAAGAAAGAAAGAGAGGGCTTAAACAACACCATAAGCCTGCTAGTTATAATATACATCTGTAGAGACCTCCACCCAACAACAGGAGAATACACGTTCCTCTCTAATGTATATGGAATAAATAGGCAATAAATCATGCCTCTGCAAATCTAAAAAGACTTAAATCATGCAAAGTATGTTATCCAGCCAGAAAAGACTAAAATTAAATATCAGTAACAGAGGAAACTTGGGAAAGTCACACATATGTGAAAATTAAACAGCAAACTACTAAGTAACCAACTGATCAAAAATAAATTACAATGGCATTTACAAAATATTTTGACATGAAAGAAAATGAAAACACAACAGCCAAACTCATCAGATGTATGGAAATTACTGCTAAAAGGGAAATGTATAGCTATAAATACACACATTAAAAAAGAGGAATTATTTTAAATTAATAATGAGACCTCCAATTTAAGAAACTATTAAAAGAACAAACTGAATCCAGAAGAAAAAGAAGAAGGTACATGTTAACAATTAGCTCTATTTTAGTCCGTAAAATAGAGAATAGAAATACAATTTAAAAATGAATGAGTAGCCAGGAGTGGTGGCACCCACCTATAATCCAAGCTACTCGGGAGGCTGAGGAAGAAGAATTGCTTGAACTCGGGAGGTGGAAGTTACAGTGAGCCGAGATTGTGCCACTGCACTCCACCCCGGGTGACACAGTGAGACTCCACCTCAAAAAAATAAAATAAATTAAAATAAAATCAATCAATAAATACTTAAAAATCAATGAAACAATATTTATTCTTCAAAAATATTTTTAAAATGGACAATCTTTTAGAAAGATTTGAATAAGAAAAAAATAGGAGACTCAAATTACTAAAGTCAAGAAATAAAAAGGTGACACTACTACTTACCTTACAAAAACCAAAAAAGGATTGTAAGAGAATACTATGAGCACATCCATCCAACAAATTAGATAACATAGATGGAACAGACAAACTGCTAGAAAGGCACAAACTACCAGAACTGACTTAAGAAGAAATAGAAAAATCCAAATAAACCTATAACAAGTCTATACTCACAAATAAAAACTTAGCAATGCTGAATTCTATTAATTGTTAAAATAATAATTATAATAAATCCTTTACTAATTTTACCAAAACCCGAATAAGACAGAACACGTTCTAACTTACTCTATCTATGAGGCTGGTGATACCCTATACTGAAAATAGACAAAAGCATTACTGAAAAAGAACACCAGTGTCCTTTATGACTAAACACACACAGATTCTGAAAAAAAAACCAAGGTAACTGAAACCAGCAGCACACGAAAAGGATCATATACCACGATCAGTGTGCTTTATCTTAAAAAACAAGGTTGGTTCAACACACAAAAACAAAACAAAATAATGCGAAAGTGAAGAAAAAACAGTGTTGTAGGGTATATTGCTAGAATAAAAATAAAAATATCCATAGCCATTTCAATGACCAAATCCAACAACCTTTTATAATTAAAAAAACAGTCAGAAGACTAAGACTAGAGAGGAATATCCTCATGCTAAAATTGGCATTTGTTAAAACCCTAAAATTATTATAATACTTTATAATAAAATATTAAAAATCTTCCACCAAAGATCAGGAACTGGATGAGGATCTTCATTGTTGCCACTACTATTCAAATTGTACCTGAAGTTCTGGCCAGGCTGATTAGGCAATAAATAAATAAATCTAGGTAAGAGAGGATGTAGCAAAATTATCTCCATTGAGGGAGACATGATCGTCTCTGTAAAAAAACATGAAAAATACAGAATAAAAATGCTATTAGAGCAGATAAGGAGTTCAGTAATTTTGCAGGATAAAAGATCAATATACAGAAATCAATTGTATTTCTATATACTAGTAATTAACAATCCAAAAATGAACTTAAGAGAACATTGTCATTAATAATGCTATCAAAACAAAATATATAAGAATATTTAAATAGATAAGTGCAAGAATTGTACACTGAAAGCTACAATAAGATGGTAGCATGTTCTCAACTGATATACATATTAAACACTATCTCTATAGAAATCCAAGTGGCTTGTTTTCAAAACTTGAAAAGCTGATGCTAAAATTTATATGGAAATGCATAAGAGTAAGAATAGCAAACACGATTTTGAAAAAAATATAGTTAAAGAATCCATACTTTCTAATTTCACAACTTGTTATGAAAATACAGTAAACAAAATTTTGTGATAGCAGCATAAAGACAGACAAGTTGGTCATTGTAACAGAACTGAAAATCAAGAAATGAACCTGCTTTTTATGAGCAATTGTTTTTGACAAAGGTATCAAGAGATTATAGCAAGAAAAAACCTTTTTAACAGACAGTGCTGGGACATCTGTATATCCACATGTAAAACAATGAAGTTGGTCATCATACTCTACATTACATGCAAAAAAGGATAACTCAAAATGTATCAAAACCCAAATATAAGAACTTAAACTATAAAACTCTTAGTAAGGCTGAGTATAGTGGCTCAAGCCTGTAATCCCAGTACTTTGGGAGGCAGAGGTGGTCAAATCATGAGGGCAACAGATCGAGACCATCCTGGCCAACATGGTGAAACCCCATCTCTACTAAAAATACAAAAAATTAGCTGGGCACGGTGGTGCGCACCTGTAATCCCAGCTACTCGAGAGTCTGAGGCAGGAGAAACACTTGAACCTGGGAGGCGGAGGTTGTGGTGAACCAAGATCATGCCACTGCACTCCAGCCTGGTGACAAAGCAAGACTCTACCTGAAAAAGCAAACAAACAAACAAACAAAACTCTTAGTAAATAGTATGGACGTAACTCTTTGTAATCTTGAATTATGCAGCAATTTCTTAGATATGACATGGAACGTGGAAGCAGCAAAAGAGAAAATAAAGTGGACTCCATCAAATTTTAAAACTTTGTACTCTGAGGAATCTATCAAGAAAATGCAAAAACAACCAACAACATTGGAAAAAAATTGGTAAATATTATACAAGATAATGGTCTAATATTTTGAATATGCAAAGAAGTCTTACAAGTCAATTAAAAGACAACCCAATAAAATTATGCAAAAGATTTGAATAGACATTTGTTCAAAAAATATATACAAATGCTTAACAAGTAAGTGAAAAGATGCTCAAAATTATTAACCATTAAAGAAATACAAATCAAAATCACAATGTGATACCACTTCACCTCATTAGTGTGACTATTATTTTTTAAAAGCAGATATATCAATTCCTGGCAAGGTTGTGGAGAATTTGGAACTATCATACCTCGTTGGTGTGAAATGTAAAATAGTTTAGTCTCTTTGGAATATGTTTTCCCAATTCTGCACAATTATACATTATTACAGTGTGATTCAGCCTTTCCAATCCTAAATATATAGCCAATTGAAAACATATATTCACACAAAAGTCTTTGTATTAGTTTGTTCTCACACTGCTATAAAGAAATACCCAAGGCTAGGTAATTTATAAAAGAAAGAAGTTTAGTTGACTCACAGTTCTGCATTGCCGGGGAGGCCTCAGGAAACTTACAATCATGTGGAAGGCGGAGGAGAAGAAGCCACTTTCTTCACAGGCTTATAAAACCAACAGATCTCGTGAGAACTCACTCTCAAGAGAACAGCATCGAGGAAACCACTCCCATGATTCAATTATCTCCACCTGTCCCACAATCAACACGTGACGATTATGGGGATTACAAGTCAAGATGAGATTTTGGTGGGGACATAGAGCCTAACTATATCAGTCTTATATATGGATATTCATAGCAGCATAATTTATAATAGCTAAAATGTATAAACAAACAAATGTCCATCCACTGATAAATGAATAAACAAAACACTACATTTCCACACAATGGAATATTTTCATCTAGCAAAAGGAATAAAGAACTGATTCATGCTAAAATATGGAGGCAAGTTAAAAGCACACTGAGTAAAAGAGACTAGCACAAAAGGTTAAATATTGCATGATTTTATTTATATGAAGGGATCAAAATAGTCAAATCCACCAAGTCAGAAAATAGGTTGCCAGGTTTTTGGGTAAACAGGGAGTTACTGCTGATGGGTACATGTTGTCTCTTTGGGATCAAGGAAATATTCTGAAAAAAGTATTGTTGGTATTTGCATGATTTTATTAGTACACTAAAAATCACTGAATTGCACACTTTAAAAGGAGAAAATTTATGTCATGTGACATATCTCAATTAAAAGCATCATATGTGTAAAGTGGGATTTGGCCCAAAGGCTGTAGTTTTTTAACTCTTTCATCTCCTTACATAAAACATAAAAAAGGATCTAAATTACTAACCTACTGTCACTAGGTAAATTCCACAAGAGCAATGACAAAGATACTAGAAATGTCCTTGTTTCCAAGGTCTTTATTTTGAATCATCACTTGTTTAGATAGAATCAATCAGTTCTTCCTTCTACTTGGTTTAAGTTGTCACATGTGGATTTGCTTTTTGTTATATTAGAGTCACTCAAGGAAGCATTATTGCCAGGGTTCATTACATTTTGAGAAAAATTTTCAAATTGTATTAATATATAAACTGTTAAGTCAAAAATGAGTTGGCATCTTGAAAGCTTCACAATTGAGCTAATACTGAGGATATTTTACCACTTCGATTCTCTTAATATCCCAAAGCAATCTACAGATTTAATGCTATTCCTATCAAACTACCAATGTCATTTTTTTGCAAAATTAGAAAAAAAACTATTCTAAATTTCATATGGAGTCAAAAAATAGCCTTAATACCCAAAGCAATCCTAAACCAAAAGAACAAAGCCAGAGGCATCACATTACCTGATTTGAACCTATACTATCAGGCTATAGTAACAAAAACAGTATGATACTGGTACAAAAATAGACACTTACACCAATGAAACAGAATAGAGAACTCAGAAACAAAGCACACCTACAGCCATATGATCTTCAATAAACTTGACAAAAATAAGCAATGGGGAAAGGACACCCTATTCAGTAAATGGTGCTGGGATAACTAGCTAGTGACGTTTAGAAGAATGAAACTGGACACATGTCTTTCACCATGTATGAAAACCAAGATGATTTAAAGATTTCAAAGTAAGACCTTACATTATAAGAAACCTAGAAGAAAACCTAGGAAACAGAATTCTGGACATCAGCCTTGAGAAAGAATGTATTACTAAGTACTCAAAAGCAACTGCAAGAAAAACAAAAATTGAAGAATGGGCCCTAATTAAAGAGCATCTGCACAACAAAAGAAGTTATCAACAATGTAAACAGGCAACCTACATAATGAGAGAAAATTTTTGCAAACTATGCATGTGACAAAGATCTAATATGCAGAATATATAAGGAACTTAAACAATTCAACTAATAACCCTACTAAAAAATTGGCAAAAGGCATGAATACACACTTCTCAAAAGAAGACATACATGTGGCTAACAAACATGAAAATATGCTATTATCACTAATCATCAGAGAAATGCAAATCAAAACCACAGTGAGATACTATCTCACACCAGTCAGAATGGCTATTACTAAAAAGCCAAAAAACAACAGATGTTGGTGAGGCTGAAGAGAAAAGGGAATGCTCATATACTGTTTGTGGGAATGTAAATCAGTTCAGAAACTTTGGAAAGAAATTTGGACATTTCTCAAAGAACTGAAAGCAGAGCTATCATCGAACCAGCAATCCCATTATTTGGTATATATCCAAAAGAAAACAAATCATTCTATCAGAAAAACACATGCCCTTTTATGTTTATTGCAGCACTCTTCGCAATAGCAAAGACATGGAAACAACCTATGTGCCCACCAATGGTGGATTGGATAAAGAAAATGTGGTACCTATATACCATGGAATACTATGCAGCCATCAAGAAGAACGAATTCATGTTTCTTGCAGCAACATGGATGCAGCTGCAGGACATATTCTAAGTGAATTAACACAGGTACAGAAAACCATGTACCACATGTTTTCACTTATATGTGGGAGCTGAACACTGGGTACTCATGCACATAAAGGTGGCAACAATAGACACTGGAGACTACTGGGAAGGAAAGAGGGAAGGGAGCAAGGGTTGAAAAACAATCAGATATTATGCTCACTACCTGAATGCTAGGAACTGTGAAGACCAGAAGAAATATTGAGAAGTTATCCTGGACCCTGATACCATCTCAGAAGAAAATATATTTCTGGATAATTGACAACCCTTGAGACACAGGAAAGAAAAGCTTATGGATATATTTATGTAAAAGAAAAACTAAATGTAGGAAATTTTAGTGAAATAATTAGTCCTAGTATTAATAAGAGAGTAGTATCCTGTAAATGAATTCACTTTCAGTGATGTAATATGATTCTGAATTGTTCACAGAATGAACAAAAGATTCTAAACTCACTTTTAGATAAGCATATTACTCGCCAGCCAAGAGGACACCTACAGTTTTATTTCTTGTTATTTATGCAAAATTAGGTATGGTATATGTGCTATTTCAAGCTGTATATCTTTGATCTGATATTATACCCTTTTGTCTTCCATGTGCCAGAGACAAATATACCACAAGGTTTGATTTGCTGTAAAAATGCTATTTGTTTTACTTAGTTTGACTTTACACCAATTTGGAGTATTAATAAGTTTGTTTTAGTTCAAATGATCCTGCATTAAGTGTTGATAAGGCAAAGGAAAACATTGACCTATCAACAGGACCAGTAAAATCTGAGAGAAAAGTCTAGCTTCGCAAATATAAAAACATATATAGAAAGAAGTAAATGTAAGGAGATTGTTGACTTAGTGAATCAAGCATAATCAGTTTTAACTATTCTGTGAAGTACTCAAAATCGAAGTGACAAGGACTAAAATTATGGCCTTTGTTATCATTGGGCCATTTAAAGTCTCAGGAAATTACAAGGTGACAGTTTAGCAGAAAGTGACAGAGCACAGACTTTGAAAGCAGGTAAGACCAGATACGGACATTGCAATTCATGTCTGGGAGTACCTTTGATAAGTGGCTTGGCTTTTATAATTTCCAATTTAATTTATGTAACTTCTATAGCAAAGGCGATAATATTATACATCATTTAAAGTTTGTTGTAAAAATTAAATGAGACCACAATGTAAAATGTGTAGGCTGTCACACAGATTTTAGTATATATTAGCTATTCTATTACTTGCACAATTTTCTATTATTTGTATTTTAATTTTGTATGACAGGTCATATTACCAACATCAAAAAGATGTTAAGGTTTTCCTTTTCTTTTCAGTCAAGGGCAAGTTCATTTTCTTTTTTTTTTTTTTTTTTTGAGATGGAGTCTCGCTCTGTCGCCCAGGCTGGAGTGCAGTGGTGCGATCTCGGCTCCCTGCAAGCTCCGCCTCCCGGGTTCCCGCCATTCTCCTGCCTCAGTCTCCCGAGTAGCTGGGACTACAGGCATCCGCCACCACGCCTGGCTAATTTTTTTGTATTTTTAGTAGAGACGGCATTTCACCGTGTTAGCCAGGATGGTCTCGATCTCCTGACCTTGTGATCCATCCCTCTCGGCCACCCAAAGTGCTGGGATTACAGGCGTGAGCCACCACACCCCGCCAGTCAAGAGCAAGTTCTACGATAAAAGAAATAACCACCATTGCATTATTTTTTTAAAACAACTTGAGTTCTGAAATTTTAATGCCAGTTTTAGGGTATCTCTTCACTGCAGTAGCATCATCCAGTTCTCTATATTGCAGAGACTATGTGTTGCAACTTTCTATGCAAATTGCATTCACATTTACATATTGAATGGACAGATTTGATCATGCAACTTCACTGCTCAAAAAAGGAAAAAAGGAACCCTAGTTTCTTAATGTATAAAAGTTGAAGTTTAATCCCTTTAGAATCAAATTTAATTATCTTCCCAACTTGGCCGCAATCTAACTTGCCTTCGATTTTCTTATATCACTCCTGCCCCCATTCCTGTAACATGTGGATAGCTGAATTTTAGTGGGATGATTTGGAAAGATTTAATTGCTTTAATATAAAGATTTCAGGCAAAATACTCAAAAGTACAGCCTGAGAATACATATCTCTGTAATATGCGTATCATATTTTGAAAGCTACAGAAATAGCAATTTAATGTTACAAAAAGATGTTTTTATCTTTTTACCTCATAGATATTATCTTCTAAAATTAGAAAAAATCAATACCCTAAGTCATAATTACACGGTTCTTACTACAACTTGTGATTCTTCTAAATTTATAAATTAAGACTAAATTGTGACTTAAACATAATGGATTTAATGTTTGTAAAATATACAAATTTTTAAAAATATACATTAATATTTAAACCTATTAAAGTTAATACTAAACATTAACTTTATTATCTAAATTAAAGTCAATTCTATTATATTTATCTTTTAAAGTGGTTAATTTTGTTCACTAAAGAGAGCAAATTAATGGCATCCTCTACTTTAAAATGGCAATCTTAGTTTGATATTTATGTAACAACCTCTCACTGCAGTATCTCTTATAAATTATTAAAATCACTAATGACTTTAATATTATCTATTTATTTATGTTATTACAGAACTGGACACAATGCACACTCCTGAAATTCTGAAAAATATTAACATATGTGACACAATTATATTTATTCATATAAAAGCTCCTATAAATAAGACAGCATTCTAAAAAGGAATATCAAAATTTTGGTTCAATTAATGTTTAAATATGAAATATAAAACAATGAAATATAAAACAATGAAACTTAACTTGCTGGAAAAAAAAGAAAACTAAAATTAAATAGCAGAATTTAAATAAAACTCCAGCTTTTATGCAGAAATAGGCTGAAATGAGCAATGTGTAGAAGAACAAGGGATGGGAGCAAATAGGGATTTGGTGTTAACCTCTGGGATTTGCATACACAGATGGGTTTCATACTGTGGGAACATGTTGTGGACCCTTCAGGGCACCCCTAGAGTGGACTGTGTGCTGAACAGAATGGGAGTACTCCAGACAGGGCTCCTAGAGATGACAATTATGCAAGGTAGAGATAAGAACCTCTTCTTGTGAATAATTTTTGCTAGCACAATATGTTAGGAGGGAAACTTATGAGTGCAGAGGTGAGATATATAACAGCTATGCCTTTGAGATTTATAAATATTAATTATATACATATGTATACTTCTACTAAGTCTATAGAATGACTATATCAAGTAATTTTAACATAAATATATTACTTTAATAATAAATGCACATCCTTTGCATTGATTAAAGATCTCTAACTAATCTGTATCAAAAGTAAGATTCAAATATTTAAATTATGCCTCATTCTAATAACTTAACAATTCATTTGCATATGCATATATATACAAGTATATAAATATATTCCTAAGGGCATACTAAATATCTAATTGTTTCAATCACACATAGCTTTTCTCTTTTTCCAATATCAAAATGTTGATATGTGTTTGCTTTGTAAAAGGAAATACCCAGAGGCATATAGTATTGCAAAAATTGGTGAAAAAATATTTAGAGATAAGCTTTATGAATAATCTATTTTATAGAAGTTATTTCTTCTGGAAGTAAGATACTTTTTTTTTTTAATCACAGAAAACCTCCGAGTTAAGTGTGTAAGCACTAGAGTAAGTTATGAATAAATAAAGCGGCACTATCTATAAACAGGTATTTCATTCTTAAGGAGGAAATTTCTGAAATCTCAAAACACATTGTCTGATATCCTTATGAAACAGCCTTAGAAGTAAAAGATAGCCTAACAATAATTCTTTTTTATTATTTTTAAAACTATGAATGCATTTTTCTTCCTTACATTGTATTTTTATAGTTTAATATTTGCTCAAAGTACCTCAACAAAGATTGGGATTGGCAGGGTAAGGGAAAAGAGTGCCCACTATAATATACCATCACAGGTAGAAGAAAGAGAGTGGTTTTGTTAAAAAAAATTTTTTTCATGGTAGAAACCAACACAATCATCCTGCTATTATTATCTGTTGAATTGATGACAATTTTCAAGTGGCAGTTAACACAGACACAAAAGTCATCTATAGCCTTCTCTGGTGTTTACAGGTACTATGGAGTCACTAGGGACTTCATAACTGTCCTTGAGGCTATTACTTCTTTCATTAGGCTTTCCTTTTTTTATTACATTTGGGCTTTGACTGAGTTTTCGCCGAAGGTCAAAGTATAACTTTCATGCCTGAAAGCCTTCTTTTTTGAGTACAAAGAAAGTGTCAGCTAAAATAAAACATCTTCCACTAACAAACCCATTTCTACCTTCAAGTTTAGCAGGACTTTTACAATGAAACTAGAGATAAATAAATTCCCTAGCTGGGAGAAGAAATACGCAGGACTGAGTTAGTTATTACTTTATTTACTATAATATAATAATAGAATAATTGGTTAAAATATTTTAAGCACACTGTCATTCAGATGTCACAATGTGAAGAACTTTTCACTCTGTTCTCTCCATAATTTTGGTTATTTCCCTTTTAAAAATAGTAAATTTTATTGCCACATACTGTTCATTTCCCAATTGGGATTAAGCCTGGAGATTTCCAAGCAGGGCTGGTGCAGTTTTGTCAATGTAGCAAGAGCACCATCTTTACTCTTCAAATTGAGGAAACAGTACAAAACTAAATCCACAAGAAGCAAAGGAGAGAAAAAAGCTAAAATGACCAACAAAATTCCTGGGAATTTCTATACGTCCTCCACTTTTAAACTTCCCACAGTCCTGATAGGTGGGTGGTTTCCCCTACTCTTTCTCTTTTACGTTATGCTACCTCCAAATTTAAATATGCTTTTAAGTTAGGGCCAAGATGGGCCTTGACATGTGGAGCGTAAAAAAACTCAATGTCCATACTTTCAAGAGTGTTAGGTCCTAGTTCTAGATGAGACTGGTCATTAAAGTTGTTTGTAAATGAGAAAATGTGGTGGAAACAAAGTATAGCCTCATAAAATGGGCCAAAAACACTTTGAAATTGAGTCAGATCACCCAAGTTTACCAAAGCTGAGGTTTAGGGATAGGTTGCTATCTCATGGAAAATTACCATGTGAAATTCTCATGGTGAAATTACCATGTGAAATAGGGAGTACTAGGGCAGAGTTGCCATTGAGCCAAGTGAAGACCATCAGTTTGAGTTAGCTAGAGAAGTTCCACCTTGATCATCACAGAAACTTCTCAGTGGCTAAATGTCTCTCAAAGACATATGGGCTATAGTGTGGGGGCTGGTAACAACAACAAAAACAATTGTAACAATAGTAGGAACAAACATAAACAGTTCACATTATTCAGACTTCTGGAGATACAGAGAAAACACAAAATTGAAATAAAAAAGACCTAAACTGAAGTCCTGCTCCATCTTTCACTAGCAATGCAATATGAATCAAAAGTTTGTAAGTTATAATAATTACACACTATTGTGGCCCATGAGCTAAAATTTGCTGACCTGTGTTCTGTAAATTAGTAAACAAATGAAAATCTCTTATTAGGAGAAGTTGGAAAGGCAAGAGATGGAATCCTTCTCAGATAGGTCCCATGCCACTGTATTTTACTGCCTACTTCACATTTCTATTGGTATACACAATAGGCATATCAATCATAGTATTCCCAAATTAGAGCTCCAGAACTCTCTACCTTCCAACCCACGTTTTTGATAGTCTTTGTCAACTCAATTTCTGGTAACTCAACATTTCTAGTTACTTAGGCAAGAATTCTGAAGTCTACTATGCCTTCAAAAATTATGTCTTTAAATTATTTAAGGTAATGGCAGATAGTTTTCACGTGAAAATGAAAAACTGCAAGGTGTCCTAAGAACTAGGATAAGAATTGGCTGTCAGACCTGCCTCATTTTAATGGCTCAAGCAAATCACAACCTGCACACTAAGAAATGACAAGGAGAAAATATACCTTCCTCTTTTCATAGGAGGGTCTACATAGTCTCATGACAAAAGGAGTGGATACAGGAAAAGGGAAATGAGTAAGAACAAAATGAAATCCACCAAAGGATAATTTAACCTCCCCCTCGCATGCTTATATTTATTCATGAAACAAAAAAATACTGTCTACTCTGTGCTAGATTTGTGTATAGGTAGTGGCAAAATATTTTTTGTTCCTCTTTAATGATATTTTTAAGTGGAAGAGTTAAATAATTGAACAATTTAAAAATCATGTAAGAAATACATAGTTTGTGATAAGTGCTATGAATAGATAAGGAGCATGCTCTGATATTTTAGAAAATTTTGTTTTGCTTAGTCAGTTGAGATATGAAGGATGAAGGGAGAGCATGTAAGAAAAACTCAAGCAAAAATCACTTAAAGCAGATCAGTGCAAGTAGATATATACATGTATATTGTAGGAGTGTTTGCGTGTGTGTGTCTGTGTGTCTTGCAAATGTGTGAGATGGGTAAAGCATGAACCATGGCACCAGAAGTACTAAAGTTAAGTCCTGCTCTTTTAAGTTCTTGGTGCTGCAGTTACAAGTACTTCATATAATTGCAAAAAAAGCAAACATTGACAAATAGGATCTAATCAATCTAAAGAGCTTCTGGATAGCAGAAGAAACTATCAACAGACTAAACAGGCAAGCTACAGAATGGGAGGAAATTTTTGCAAACTATGCATCTGATAAATGTCTAATATCCATCATCTATAGGGAACTTAAACAAATTTACAAACAAACAAACAAACAAACAAAAACCCGTAAGAAAAGTGGGCAAACAACGTGAACGAACACTTTTCAAAAGAAGACATACTTGTGGCCAACAAACACACGAAAAATAACTCAAAATCACTGGTTATCCAAAAAATGCAAATCAAAGCCACAATAAGTTAGCATTTCATGCTAATCAGAATGGTTATTATAAAAATAAAATAAAATAAAGGGGTGCTGGTGAAGTTGCAGAGAAAAAGGAACACTTACACACTATCGTTGGAAGTTTAAATTCATTCAACCATTGGGAAGACAGTGTGAGGATTCCTCAAAGACCTAAAGATAGAAATACCATTAGACCCAGCAATCCCATTACTGAATATATACCCAAAGGAATACGAATCCTTCTATTATAAAGACACATGGACATGTATGTTTCTTGCAGCACTATTCACAATAACAAAGATATGGAATAAACCTAAATGATAGACTGGATAAAGAAAATGTGGTATATATACAACATGGAATACTATGCAGCTATGAAAAATAATGATATAATGTCTGTGCAGGAACATGGATGGAGCTGGAGGTCATTATCCTTAGCAAACTAATGAAGGAACAGAAAACTAAATACTGCATCTTCTGACTTATAAGACAGAGCTAAGTGATGAGAACACATGGACACATAGAGAAGAACAACAGATGCTGGGGCCTACTGAAGGTTGGAGGGTGGAATGAGGGAGAGAATCAGGAAAAATAAATAATGGGTACTAGGCTGAATACCTAGGTGACGAAATAATCTGTACAACAAAACTTCGTGACACAAGTTTACCTGTATAACACACCTGTACATGTACCCCTGAACCTAAAATAAAAGTTTTTTAAAAGTAATATAATAATACTGAGGGTAGAGTCCTACTTGGACATTGAAGTACAATACTGAAGGAACACTTTTGAATGATCATAGACACAAACATTCAGAATACTTCTCTGTACATTATAAAAAGTATTTAAGTCAACTGCTTAAGATCAATGTGATCATTACTTCTGTTTTATAATTCAGAAAATAAAGATTTATAGAAGCTAACCATTTGAGTACAGAAACAAGTCTAAGATAGCTGAAACAAGAATTTGTTCCCAGGCTATATGCTTAACTACTGTAGCCTGTATCATTGTATATTACTTTAGAACATTTTAAAACCAGTTTGTATTTGTGTTATGTCACACAAATAAAAGACAAATTTAAAATGAAACACATTATTTTTCTACGTTTTTTTCCTCACATTTGAGATGTCTTCTGTGGACAGCCTCCACTTTTATTTCTCTAGTCAGAGAACTATGTGGTGCTATGAATTTTACATAGCAGTTCTGGGTACCACACCCTTTTATTTTACTCTGAATTTAATCTAAAAGTTTCTCCAAGAATTCCACGCTCAGTTTTTTTTTTCTCTAATTCTTTTCCATAGCAATTCCATCTATTCTAACAATTAAATTAATTAAATGTTATTCTGATCCCTTCTACCACTGTACTTCTAGTATCAGATTATTCACTGAGTTGAGAAGAAATGCGTAATTCTAACAACCTGCCAGATAGTTCCGTCTTGAAGGTCTAAAGTCATTTCAACAAGACCAACAGACTGATAATTCCTCTTTTCGCTACAAAAACTTGTTCTTAACAACAAGTTAAGAGCTTTGTATCCAGTTAAAAATATTAGTGCTGATCTGGCCGGGCACAGTGGCTCACGCCTCCAATCCCAGCACTTTGGGAGGCGGAGGCCGTGGATCACGAGGTCGGGAATTCAAAACCAGCCTGGCCAAGATGATGGAACCCCGTTTCTACTAAAAACTACAAAAAAATTAGCCTGGCACTGTGGCAGGCACCTGTAATCCCAGCTACTCCGGAGGCTGAGGCAGGAGAATCACTTGAACCTGGGCTGGAAATGTTGCAGTGAGCCGAGATCGCGTCACTGCACTCCAGCCTGGGTGACAGAGCAAGACTCTGTCTCAATAAATAAATAAGTAAATAAATAAATAAATAAATAAATAAATAAAATAAAAATTACTGCTGATCAAATTCAATTTCAGAGTTACCATCAACTTACAATTTTCCTTTCAATATATAATGCCATTTTTGGACTAATAATTTCCTATTGAAGCCAATAGAAATATTGACATCTTATTTATTTTCTTGAAAATTTATTAAAATTGCCATATTCACAAGGCTTTTCTTTATTTTTCCCCCATTTCCATTTTTTCCCACAGAAGGTACCCTCACCATCTAAAACACAGGTGTGATTTTCTTTTTTTAAAAATTTTCTTTCTTTTGTTTATTATACTTTAAATTCTACAGTACATGTACACAAAGTGCAGGGTTGTTACATAGGTATACATGTGCCATGTTGGTGTGCTGCACCCATTAACTCGACGTTTACATTAGGTATTTCTCCTAATGCTATCCCTCCCCCCTCCCCCCACCCCATAAGAGGCCCTGGTGGGTGATGTTCCCCTTCCTGTGTCCAAGTGTTCTCATTGTTCAATTCCCACCTATGAGTGAGAACATGCAATGTTTGATTTTTTGTCCTTGCGATAGTTTGCTCAGAATGATGGTTTCCAGCTTAATCTATGTCCCTACAAAGGACATGAACTCATCTTTTTTTATGACTGCATAGTATTCCATGCTGTATATGTGCCACATTTTCTTAATCAAGTGTATCATTGATGGACATTTGGGTTGGGTCCAAGTCTTTGTTATTGTGAATAGTGCTGCAATAAACACACATATGCATGTGTCTTTATAGTAGCATGATTTATAATCCTTTGGGTATATACCCAGTGAAGGGATCGCTGGGTCAAATGGTATTTCTAGTTATAGATCCTTGAGGAATTAACACACTGTATTCCACCATGGTTGAATTAGTTTACACTCCCACCAACAGTGTAAAAGTGTTCCTATTCACAACCTCTTCAGCACCTGTTGTTTCCTGACTTTTTAATGATCGCCATTCTAAATTGTGTGAGATGATATCTCATTGTGGTTTTGATTTGCATTTCTCTGATAGCCAGTGATGATGGCTGCATAAATGTCTTCTTTAGAGAAGGGTCTGTTCATATCCTTTGCCCACTTTTTGATGGGGTTGTTTGATTTTTTTCTTGTAAATTTGTTTAACTTCTTTGTAGATTTTGGATATTAGCCCTTTGTCAGATGGGTAGATTGCAAAAATTTTCTCCCATTCTGTAGGTTGCCTGTTCACTCTGATGGTAGTTTCTTTTGCTGTGCAGAAGCTCTTTAGTTTAGTTAGATCCTATTTGTCTATTTTGGCTTTTCTTGGCATTGCTTTTGGTGTTTTAATCATGAAGCCCTTGCCCCTGCCTATGTCCTGAATGGTATTGCCTGGGTTTTCTTCTAGGGTTTTTATGGTTTTAGGTGTAATATTTAAGCCTTTAATCCATCTTGAATTAATTTTCGTATAAGGTGTAAGGAAGGGATCCAGTTTCAGCTTTCTTCATATGGCTAGCTAGTTTTCCCAGCAACATTTATTGAATAGGGAATCCTTTCCCCATTTCTTATTTTTGTCAGGTTTGTCAAAGATCAGATGGTTGTAGATGTGTGGTATTATTTCTGAGGGCTCTGTTCTGTTCCACTGATCTATATCTCTGTTTTGGTACCAGTACCATGCTGTTTTGGTTACTGTAGCCTTGTAGTATAGTTTGAAGTCAGGTAGCATGAGGCCTCCGGCTTTGTTCTTTTTGCTTAGGATTGTCTTGGCAATGCAGGCTCTTTTTTAGTTCCATATGAACTTTAAAGTAGTTTTTTTCCAATTCTGTGAAGAAAGTCATTGGTAGCTTGATGGGGATGGTATTAAATCTATAAATTAACTTGGGCACCATGGCCATTTTCACGATATTGATTCTTCCTATCCATGAGCATGGAATGTTCTTCCATTTGTTTCTATCCTCTTTTATTTCATTGAGCAGTGGTTTGCAGGTCTCTTTGAAGAAGTCCTTTACATCCCTTGTAAGTTGGATTCCTAGGTATTTTATTCTCTTTGAAGCAATTGTGAATGGGAGTTCACTCATGATTTGGCTCTCTGTTTGTCTGTTATTGGTGTATTAGAATGCTTGTGATCTTTGCACATTGATTTTGTATCCTGAGATTTTGCTGAAGTTGCTTATCAGCCTAAGGAGATTTTGGGCTGAGACGATGGGGTTTTCTAAACATACAATCATGTCATCTGCAAACAGGGACAACTTGACTTTCTCTTTTCCTAATTGAATACCCTTTATTTCTTTCTCTTGCCTGATTGCCCTGGCCAGAACTTCCAACACTAAGTTGAATAGGAGTGGTGAGAGAGGGCATCCCTGTCTTGTACCAGTTTTCAAAGGGAATGCTTCCAGTTTTTGCCCATTCAGTATGATATTGGCTGTGGGTTTGTCATAAATAGCTCCTATTATTTTGAGATACGTCCCATCGATACCTAGTTTATAGAGACTTTTTAGCATGAAGGGCTGTTGAATTTTGTCGAAGGCCTTTTCTGCATCTATTGAGATAATCATGTGGTTTTTGTCTTTGGTTCTGTGTATTTATTACACATTTATTGATTTGCATATGTGGAACCAGCCTTGCATCCCAGGGATTAAGCCAACTCGATCGTGGTGGATAAGCTTTTTGATGTGCTGCTGGATTCGGTTTGCTAGTATATTATTGAGGATTTTTGCATCGATATTCATTAGGGATATTGGTCTAAAATTATCTTTTTTGTTGTTGCGTCTCTGCCAGGCTTTGGTATCAGAATGATGCTGGCTTCATAAAATGAGTTAGGGAGGATTCCCTCTTTTTCTATTGACTGGAATAATTTCAGAAGGAATGGTACCACCTCCTCTTTGTACCTCTGGTAGAATTCGGCTGTGAATCTGTCTGGTCCTGGACGTTTTTTACTTAGTAGGCTATTAATTATTGCCTCAATTTCAGAGCCTGTTACTGGTCTATTCAGGGATTCAACTTCTTCTTGGTTTAGTCTTGGGAGGGTGTATGTGTCCAGGAATGTATCCATTTCTCCTAGATATTCTAGTTTATTTGCATAGAGGTGTTTATAGTATTCTCTGATGGTAGTTTGTATTTCTGTGGGGTAGGTGGTGATATTCCCTTTATCGTTTTTATTGTGTCTATGTGATTCTTCTCTCTTTTCTTCCTTATTAGTCTTGCTAGCAGTCTATCTATTTTGTTGATCTTTTCAAAAAACGAGCTCCTGGATTCCCTGATTTTTTGAAGGGTCTTCTGTGTCTCCATCTCCTTCAGTTCTGCTCTGATCTGTTATTTCTTGCCTTCTGCTAGCTTTTGAATGTGTTTCCTCTTGCTTCTCTAGTTCTTTTAATTGTGATGTTCGGGTGTTGATTTCAGATCTTTCCTGCTTTCTCTTGTGGGCATTTAGTGCTATAAATTTCACTCTACATACTGCTTTAAATGTGTCCCAGAGATTCTGGTATGTTGTGTCTTTGTTCTCATTGGTTTCAAAGAACATCTTTATTTCTGCCTTCATTTCGTTATGTACCCAGTAGTCATTCAGGAGCAGATTGTTCAGTTTCCATGTAGTTGTGCAGTTTTGAGTGAGTTTCTTAATCCTGAGTTCTAATTTGGTTGCACTGTGGTCTGAGAGACAGTTTGTTGTGATTTCTGTTCTTTTACATTTGCTGAGGAGTGCTTTACTCTAACTATGTGGTCATTTTTGGAATAAGCGTGATGTGGTGCTGAGAAGAATGTATATTCTGTTGATTTGGGGTGGAGAGTTCTGCAGATGTCTATTAGGTCCACTTGGTGCAGAGCTGTGTTCAAGTCCTGGATATCCTTGTTAACTTTCTGTCTCACTGATCTGTCTAATGTTGACAGTGGGATGTTAGAGTCTCCCATTATTATTGTGTGAGAGTCTAAGTCTCTTTGTAGGTCTCTAAGGACTTGCTTTATGAATCTGAGTGCTCCTGTATTGGGTGTATATATATTTAGGATACTTAGCTCTTCTTGTTGAATTGATCACTTTAGCATTATGTAATGGCCTTGTCTCTTTTGATCTTTGTCGGTCTAAAGTCTGTTTTATCAGATACTAGGATTGCAACCCCTGCCTTTTTTTTTGTTTTCCATTTGCTTGGTAGATCTTCCTCCATCGCTTTCTTTTGAACCTATATGTGTCTCTGCAATAAGCACATTGTCTCCTGAATAAGCACACTGATGGGTCTTGACTCTTTATCCAATTTGCCAGTCTGTGTCTTTTAATTGGGGCATTTAGTCCTTTTACATTTAAGGTTAATATTGTTATGTGTGAATTTGATCCTGGCATGATGATGTTAGCTGGTTATTTTGCTCATTAGTTGATGCAGTTTCTTCCTACCATCGATGGTCTTTACAATTTGGCATGTTTTTCCAGTGGCTAGTACTGGTTGTTCCTTTCCATGTTTAGTACTTCCTTCAGGATCTCTTGTAAGGCAGGCCTGGTGGTAACAACATCTCTCAGCATTTGCTTGTCTGTAAAGGATTTTATTTCTCCTTCACTTATGAAGCTTGGTTTGGCTGGATATGAAATTCTGGGTTGAAATTCTTTTCTTTAAGAATGTTGAATATTGGTCCCCACTCTCTTCTGGCTTGTAGAGTTTCTGCTGAGAGATCTGCTGTTAGTCTGATGGGCTTCCCACTGTGGGTAACCTGACTTTTCTCTCTGGATGCCCTTAACATTTTTTCCTTCATTTCAACCTTGGTGAAACTGACAATTATGTGTCTTAGGGTTGCTCTTCTTGAGGAGTATCTTTATGACATTCTCTGTATTTCCTGAATTTGAAAGTTGGCCCGCCTTGTTAGTTTGGAGAAATTATCCTGGATAATATCCTGAAGAGTGCTTTCCAACTTGGTTCCATTCTCCCCATCACTTTCAGGTACACCAATCAAACATAGATTTGGTCTTTTCACATAGTCCCATATTTCTTGGAGGCTTTGTTTATTTTTACTCTTTTTCTCTTTAAACTTCTCTTCTCACTTCATTTCATTCATTTTATCTTCAATCACTGATACTTTTTTCCACTTGATTGAATTGGCTACTGAAGCTTGTGCATGCATCACGTAGTTTTCGTGCCATGGTTTTCAGCTCCATCAGCTCATTTAAGGTCTTCTCTATGATGTTTACTCTTGTTAGCCATTCGTCTAATCTTTTTTCAAGGTTTTTAGCTTCCTTGCGATGGGTTTGAACATCCTCCTTTAGTTCAGAGAAGTTTGTTATTACCGATCTTCTGCAGATCCTTCTGTCAGCTTGTCAAAGTCATTCTCCGTCCTGCTTTGTTCAGTTCCTGGCAAGAAGCTGGGATCCTTAGGAGGAGAACAGGCGCTGTGGTTTTTAGGATTTTCAGCTTTTCTGCTCTGGTTTCTCCCCTTCTTTGTGGTTTTACCTACCTTTGGTTTTTGATGATGGTGACCTACAGATTGGGTTTTGGTGTGGATGTCTTTTTTGCTGTCGTTAATGCTATTCTTTTCTGTTTGTTAGTTTTCCTTCTAATAGTCAGGACCCTCAGCTGCAGGTCTGTTGGAGTTTGCTGGGGGTCCACTCCAGACCCTGTTTTCCTGGGTGTCACCAGCAGAGGCTGCAGAACAGCAAATGTTGCTGCCTAATCTTTCCTCTGGAAGCTACATCTCAGAGGGGCACCTGGCTGTATGAGGTGTCAGTCGGCCCCTACTGGGAGGTGTCTCTCAGTTAGGCTACTCAGGGGTCAGGGACCCACTTGAGGGTGCAGTCTGTCCGTTTTCAGAGCTCAAATGCCATGCTAGGAGAACCACTCTTCTCTTCAAAGCTGTCAGACAGGGATGTCTGCAGAAGTTTCTGCTACCTTTTGTTCAGCTATGCCCTGCCCCCAGAGGTGGAGTCTACAGAGGCAGGCAAGCCTCCTTGAGCTGCAGTGGACTCCACCCAGTTCAAGCTTCGTGGCCGCTTTGCTTACCCAGTCAAGCCTCAGCAGTGGCGGACACCTCTCCTCCAGCCTTGCTGCTGCCTGTGGCAGTTCGATCTCGGACTAATGTGCTAGCAGTGATCAAGGCTCCTTGGGCATGGGACCCGCGAAGCCAGGCACAGGATATAATCTCCTGGTGTGCCGTTTGCTAAGACCATTGGAAAAGTGCAGTATTAGGGTGGGAGTGTCCCATTTTTCCAGGTACCCTCTGTCACAGCTTCCCTTGGTTAGGAAAGGGAATTCCCCAACCGCTTGTGCTTCCTGGGTGAGGTGATGCCCCACCCTGCTTCGGCTCACACCCTATGGGCTACACCCACTGTCCAATCAGTCCCAGTGAGATGAACCCCGTACCTCAGTTGGAAATGCAGAAATCACCCATCTTCTGCATCACTCATGCTGGGAGCTGTAGACTGGAGCTGTTCCTATTTGGTCATCTTGGAATGATCTCTGCCAGCCCGGGCACTGGGCACCTACGGCTCCCTACAGGAGCTAGGCCCTCCAAGTCCTCCAGGTTTCAGCATGCCCCCTGGCAGTCAGCACAGGTGGCTGAACCCCACTACAGCGGCCTCGCACCAGCCACTTGGTCCAGCTCCCCGGGCTGCACACTGCGTAAGAATCAACAACGAGATCGATGTGATTTTATTTCTATGTTTAACCACTGTGCTCGACTAAATGTGTCCCCACAAAATTCAAATGTTGAAATGACAACCTTCAATGTGATGGTCTTAGGAGATGGGGTCTTTAGGAGATTATTTGATAATGAAGATGGAGCCTTCATGAACACGATTATTGCCCATACAAAAAGGACACCAGAGTTCTCTAGACCTCTTTCTTCTATGTGAGGATACAACAATTATATGGCTACCTATAGGAACCAAAAAGTGGGCCCTCATCAGAATCAAGCCATGTTGACATCTAAAATATCCAGCTTCCAGAATTGTGAAAAATAAATTTATGTTATTTATAAACCACCCAGCCTATGAAATTTTCTTATAGTGCTAGGACTAAGATGATGTTTTTCAATGATATCCACTTTTTAATGCTTACTGTTTAACAAGTAAATAAGCAAAGAAAAGAAGCTTAACATATATGATTCTCTATATTTTGCTCCCAAACTTTTCTGAAGTTTCACATGGTGTTTCTTCTAGTATGGGAAGACTAAAACCATTTGCTATTAATGGTTCCAGTAAATATTCTTAGACTCATCAAATTCCTTTAAAATGATCACTTATACATCGTGTTATAAAGTCAACTTTCCAAACAGTGAGTATTCGTATACTTAATTTTATTTACTGGTCATCACAATTCTTATATTTATAATGTATCTTTTATAAATATATTTTTCCTAATAATCATGTTTAAATTATTCAGTACAGTTCACAAAACACCTACCTGTTTACATTTCAAGGCATGTTTTATTATTTGTTTGCTTTTGATTTGTGTATTTTCTCAATTTTACATGTATTTAAATTTAGTGTTATGGCATTAACTAAATAATATTTTATTGAAACTCTCTGAATGGATATATTAATATTGACACATGTATAATGATATATTTTAGTTATCACTGTGCAGATATAAATATTCCTGTGTGTGTGTATTAGTCTATCAGAGTGAACCACTTTGTTTCATATACTAGACAGTAGTCTAATGGCAAATGTTTGTTCTGGTACAAGTCCTTTGCTGGACAATTTTACTTCAGCTTTAATATATCAGTATGAATATTCATAATATGTAGTAATTTTACAAATGTGCTTGAGTAGGCAGCAATAATTGCTGCAATATGTTGAGAATTAAATTAACTGAAGATAACAAAAGTAGCAGGAAGTAATTAAAAAACTGGAACAAGAATGAATGGAGATCTTTTTAAAGTACCTTATAAAATGTTTAGTAGCCAGTTCATTTCTGAGAGAAAAACATATTATAATTAAGAGATTATTCTGTTCCAGATGTATTAAATATTTGTTGCCTTTACTAATTATTTTGGTGTTAACAAGCATATAAAAATAATTAGTTGAAACAAACATATCTCTGGTATGCCTGCAAAATTCTGGTTCTAGGGAGGAATAATTAATAATTAACAAATTCAATAAATATTTTAATTTTATATCTACTACATGTAAATAAATAGAGTAAATGATCTGAGGAATTAAAGCCTGGCAATACTTTACCTAAGGAATAATGCTATTTACTAGGGAAGATAAAAGGCACTCAAAGATAAGCTTGATGAAAATGATAGAGTGGCACATATACACCATGGAATACTATGCAGCCATAAAAAACGATGAGTTCGTGTCCTTTGTAGGGACATGGATGCAGCTGGAAACCATCATTCTTAGCAAACTATCACAAGAACAGAAAACCAAGCACCGCATGTTCTCACTCATAGGTGGGAACTGAACAATGAGATCACTTGGACTCGGGAAGGGGAACATCACACACCAGGACCTATCATGGGGAGGGGGGAGGGGGGAGGGATTGCATTGGGAGTTATACCTGATGTAAATGACGAGTTGATGGGTGCTGACGAGTTGATGGGTGCAGCACACCAACATGGCACAAGTATACATATGTAACAAACCTGCACATTATGCACATGTACCCTAGAACTTAAAGTATAATAATAATAAAAAATAAATGAATTAAAAAAAAAAGTAGAGTGTTGAATGATACTAAAATATCAAGAGAAGATTAAAGAAGGGTATTTCATGGAAAGAAAATAGGAACATGGCATTGTGTTTAAAAAAAAAAAAAAAAAAAAAAAGCAATGTGTTCACAGATACCGCATTCTTTTTCTTCCTTGGTACCCAGCAAAAGTATACTCCAGCCTCTGTGGCAGTTGGATGTGTCCATATTACTGGGTTTTATCCTGGGGCCATTTCCAGCCCCTTGTGTAAAACTTCCCTCTTACTCCTCTCCATGGTCTTTCTGGAATAGAAAGACTCTGAAGCCATAGAAAATAGCAGAACTCCATTATGGAACGATCTTGATTGCATGATGCCTCTGCTTAGTAAATAATGGTGTGATAAATACCCATTATAGTTATATGAGTCAGAAATAAACTGTGTGTTAAAATACTAATATTGGAAAGGTAATTTGTTACAACATCAGCTGATTTCTAACTAACAAAGGAAATGTATTCGATTTCACACAAATTCATACAGATCATCAGTAAGATGGAGTATAGTGAGAAGTAAAAATGAAAAAATGGGAAAGCAGACTGAAAGCGGATATGAAGAGAACCATATTCAGGAAAAAAGAATTTTAAAATTTATTTTCCAGACAAAAAGATAATGTGAGACAAGTTAGGATGAAATATGATGAATAGAACTTGTGTAACCAAGAATACTCTGGCAGCAAAACAGAGGATGGAGGATATAGAGAAGATTCCAGGAACAAGAAATCAGCAAGTGGTCCATATTTAGAAGAACTAAATTACCTTAATTCCACAAAATAAAAGTGTAGGTTTAAAATATGGTTAGGGATAAAGTTAACAGGCTTTGTTAAAGGTATCTGATAAGTCAGACAAAGCATGAGCACCAAAGAGTTGGTCAATGATTCAAGGCAGAGCTTAGAAAAAGATAATGAGAAAGCTTAACAGAATAAATCCCCAGCAGGGTTGAATTTGGTTTTGCTCAGGGATGGCCTGACAAAAATATTGACCTTTGATTCTTCCAGGCACACAGTAAATTTTCAGTACTGTGTCAGGATTATTTTACTTATGCCAGTTACTTATGTGTGATGAGTAGGTAACATGGCCAGAATCTCAAGCGTGCAGTGACTGAGAGACAGGCCAAAGTGAGATCATCATGCATGGTGCAAGCCTCATAGTAAAAATTGCATTTTCTTGTGGGAAACTGGAATCTGCATAGTTCCAAGAAATTGAATTCTTATTATCTTGAGTCTACTGTGAGTGAAAATCTTTGAATATCAGTATCACTTGTCATTAAAAATATATCATGTTACTGTATCTTTTATAAATCTTTTTATCATATCTTTGGAAATCTACATAGCAAAAAGAATAAACAACAAATCATTAGAAAGATGATATTTGTTGAGAATAATGGAGAGGTTACATTTTTTTTTATGTATTTATTACTTTCTTTTAACTTTCCAGGGGTACATGTGCAGGTCTGTTACATAGTAAACTTGAGTCATAGGGGTTTGTTGTATAGATTATTTCATCACCCAGTGATATGGTTTGGCTCTGTGTCCCCACCCAAATTTCACCTTGAATTGTAATTCCCATGTGTCAAGGGAGGGACCTGTAATCCCCACATCTTGAGGGAGAGAGGTGATTGGATCATGGGGATGGTTTTCTCCATGCTGTTCTTGTGATAATGAGTGAGTTCTCATGAGAAATGATGGTTTTATAAGCATCTGTCATTTCCCCTGCTTACACTTCTCTCTTCTGCTACCATGTGAAGAAGGTCCTTGCTTGCTCTTCAACTTCCACTGTGATTATAAGTTTCCTGAGGCCTCCCCAGTCATGTGGAACTGTGAGTCAATTAAACATCTTTCTTTTATAAATTATCCAGTCTTGGGTATTTCTTTATATTAAATATCAGTGTGAAAACAGATTGTTACATCCAGGTATTAAACCTAGAACCCATTGGTTATTTTTTCCGATCCTCTCCCTCCTCCCATCTTTTGCCCTCCACCCTCCAATAGACCTCAGTGTTGTCTTTTTTGTTTTGTTTTGTTTTGTTTGAGATGGAATCTCCCTCTATTGCCTAGGCTGGAGTGCAGTGGTGCCATCTCAGCTCACTGCAACCTCCGCCAACTGGGTACGAGCGATTCTCCTGCCTCAGCCTCCTGAGTAGCTGGGACTACAGGTGCATGCCACCATGCCTGGCTAGTTTTTGGCATTTTTAGTTGAGACAGGTTTCACCATATTGGCCAGGCTGGTCTCGATCTCCTGACCTCGTGATCCACTCGCCTTGGCCTCCCAAAATGCTGGGATTACAGGCTCTGTCTCAGCTCAGAAGCTGTGGCCATTAAATATATATATAATTTTTTTTTCTGTGAAGTTTCCTGCGAAACGAGAAATTTCTTGTCCCTTTATATACACACCTGCAACATTTCTCTTCTCATTTCTAGCGGGTCCTTTCTCCACATGTGAATCTATTTTTGCCTTTAAGTTCACTCTGCCTATGGACACTTTATTCTAAACATATGAATTATTATACAGTATCACTTTTCAAAATACAAAAAAACAAATAAGCTATCCTCCCCTTGGTCTGGCACCTTTTCTTCCTCCCTGCTAATCCTCTCATGTGCACTTCTAGAAAGATTGCTTTATGCTTGCCTCCTTTACTTCCGCAGATACAGTAACTTTTGAATGGATTGTTCTTGGCCTTTTTATTGTCTTCAAACGGTTCTTGCACATATATCTGATATGGTTTGGCTCTGTGGCCCCATCCAAATTGTGTGTTGAAATGTGTCTCCCAGTGTTGGGGAGGGACCTGGTGGGAAGTGATTGCATTATGAGGGCAGATTTCACCATGCTGTTCTCACGATAGTGAGTTCAATCTCATGAAATATGATGGTTTAAAACCGTGTGGAACTTCCTCTTCATTCTCTCTCTCTCTTGCTACCATGTGAAGAAGGTGCTTGCTTCCCCTCTGCCTTCCACCATGATTGTAAGTTTCCTGGGGCCTCTCAGTCATGCTTCTTGTTAAGCCTGTGGAACTGTGAGTCAGTTAAACCTCTTTCTTCATAAATTACTCAGTTTCAGGTAGTTCTTTCCAGCAGTGTGAAAACAAACAGACTAATACAATATCCAATAGCATACAAATTTCAAAAACAGAAATTTTCCTGTCATATAATTTTACTTTGCTGATAATATTTAACACTATTAGTTGTTTTTTAAACTTTGTTTAAATCTCTACCTCTTTTTCCAGGTTTCCTGCCCTTTTCCCTTCACTTACCATGTGTGTGTTTTTAAATTGAAGTTAAAAGTAGAAAAGATAATTTTTGCCTTTTAATTGAAATATTTTGTTTGTTGACATACATTGTTTCCTTTCTTATATTTGAGTTTATGTATACTGTTTTCCTTTACTGTTTCTCTCAACTCTTTTATTTTCTTTACTATATTACCTCCTTTGGGATTAACCAAGATTTTTTAAATTCCAATTTTTCCTATGTTACTATCAATATACATTTTTTAACTACTCTATTATCCCAGCAACATGAATTCTTGACATATTATACCCATGTATAAATAAGAAAATTTACAACTTGTCATATAATATTATGACCTTAAAACAGTTTACTTCTCTCACCATTTATGTGATTTTAAAAATTATTTTTATTTCTCTATACATTTAACACTTATGGGCGCTTACCTGGTTCTTTTCTTCTTAAGTTAATATTGATTTACTTGTATTGTTACCATCCCTATTGTTCTTTATTTCTGTCTGCGTACTTATGCTTCCCTCCAGGATCATGTTCCTTCTGCCTAAGGTGGCACATTAATATTTTTTAAAAAACAGGTCTACTAGGACATTTTTTAGCCTTGTATTGTACCATCCTATAAATTTTATAAAGAGGCAGGGTCCTTTCTTCTTTTAGGGAGAGGATAACACTTAACATATTTGAGGAAAACATTACAAATTAAACAGGACATGTCCTTGTTGATAGCTTACTTTAATTTCCTTAATATTCTTTGCTTTGATGAAACAACCAACAGCTCTTCTCTTATCCTACTTATAACAACTCTCTATTTAGTAGTACCCACTCACAGAGATCAAAATTTGACATATCGACATCATCTTTTTGACCTTGGCATTACTTAGGGAATGTTTTGGTCCACTTTGGATTGCTACCAAATATAGCAGTGACTTTAAGTTTTAGCACATTTTGGATCTTGATAGTGGCCCGGTGTAGAGGTGATGACCTACACCCCAGCAGGCCAGACTTGAAGTCCAGATGAATGACTGTGGTAGACGATGGCTAGGTAGAGTATAAGGAGCAAACATTCTTGGTATACTTCTCTGAGAAAATTTTTCAGAGAAAATACATTCTCCTGATCCTTTCAGAAAAATTCTACCTCTGAAGGGAGTGGAGGTTGGGGAGTGAAGAGGTTGAAGTCTCCCCAAATCCGGTGTTGTTTTTTCTACTGGTAAATGTCTTTCTCCCGGAGTAAAATATATACACAAGTTAGATAACACCTATCGGTAATAAGAATAATACCTTACATTATTTCTACAATGTGGGCTGCAAAGCATTGAAGGTTCAAGCAGTTTTCACATTTAAAAAAATTTTACTTTTAATTAACGAGAAATGATTTTACTTATTTACAATGTAGCATGTGATGCTTCAATAATTTGATGCACTAGGGAATAACCATATCAGACTAACAAATTTAGCATATTCATTATCTCACATACTTATCATTTCTTTGCAGTGAGGAAACTTTAAAATCTACTCTCAGCAACTCTGAAATATATAATACATAACTATTAACTCTAGTTAATTCACTGTGCAATAGATCATCAGAAGTTATTCCTCTCATGTAACTGAAATTTGTGTCTTTTGAACAAAATTTCCCCTTTTCCCATCAATGTCCTCCCCATCCCCCAAGCTCTGGTAACCACAAATCTACTCTGTTAATTTATGAGTTCAAATTTTTAATTCTGCATATAAGTGAGATCATGTGATAATTGTTTTTCTGTGTCTGGCTTATTTTACTTAGCCTAATATCCTCCAGATTTGCTTAATTTTTTGCAAACCTTAAAAGCTTAATAGTATTCCATTCTCTCTATGTCTCTCTCTTTCTCTCTCTCTCTCTGTGTGCGTGTACGTGTATCTGTGTGTATCACATTTTTAAATGTATTTATCTGCTGATGGATACTGACGTTTCTCCCAAATATTGCCTACTGTGAGTAATACTGGAGTGAATATAGGAGTGTAAACATCTCTTCACCATACTTATTTCAATTCATTTGAATATACCCAAAAATGGGGTTGCTGGATTAGATGGTAATTCTATTTTTCTTTTTTGTGGAACTTCCATAATATTTTTTCAAAATATTTTTCAAAATATAGATAGTTATATATACAAAAATATATACATATATCAGTAGATATATACAGCATTGTGAAAGGGAGAACAAATATGGAGTGGGATCTATCTTACTTAATATGTTACCAAAAAAAGAGAAGAAGGATTTTTTTCTGAGAAAATAATGCCTGTGTCTATTTTATGTAGTAAATAAAAGTTCTTCAGGAGAAAAAAATGAAAAAGGGTAAATACAAAGGAGTTATGTCCAAAGAAATAAAAATACAAAATAGCTGTGTTATTCCATTTGTGTCACTATAAACAAATACTGAGACTGGGAAATTTATAAAGAAAAATCATTTAATTGGCTCACATTCTGCAGACTTCTACAAGAATAGGGCTGGCGTCTGCTCAGCTTTGGGTGAGGGTGTCAGGGAGCTTATAATCATGACAGAAAGTAAAGAGAGAGCCACTGTGTCACATGGCAAGAAGGGGAGCAAGAGTGAGAGTGGGGAGGTGCCACACTCTTTTAAACAATGAGATTGCATGTGAACTCCGAGTAAGAACTCCCTCATTATTGTGAGGATAGCGTCAAGTCTCATGAGTGACGCATCCCCATGACCTACACACCTCCCACTAGGTCCCATCTCTAATACTGGGGATGACATTTCAACATGAGGTTTGGAGGGGATAAATATCCAAACCATATTGCAGCCCTACGTGAAGTTTGGCATGTTCTCTATATCTCTGGGCAGGCACGCCTTTTTGTCTGTCAGAGTGTCATTTTCTATTTCCATTCTGAACTCAGAAAGTGTGGGCTTTAAAAATATATATAATTTTTTTTTTCTGTGAAGTTTCCCCCGAAACAGGAAGTTTCTTTTCCCTCTTTATATATACACCTGCAACATTTCTCTTCTCATTTCTAGCAGGTCCTTTCTCCACATGTGAATCTATTTTTGCCTTTAATTTCACTCTGCCTATGGACACTTTGGTCTAAGCATAGGAATTATGCAAGAGTATCACTTTTCAAAATACAGAAAAACAAATAAGCTATCCTCCCCTTGGTCTGGCACCTTTTCTAATTCCCTGCTAATCCTCTCATGCGCACTTCTAGAAAGACTGCTTTATGCTTGCCTCCTTTACTTCCGCAGGCACAGTAACTTTTCAATGCATTGTTCTTGGCCTTTTAATTCTCTTCAAACTGTTCTTGCACATATCTCTGATATGGTTTGGCTCTGTGTCCCCATCCAAATCTCATGTTGAATTGTAACTCCCAATGTTGGGGGAGGGATCTCGTGGGAAGTGATTGCACTATGTGGGCAGATTTCGCCATGCTGTTCTTGTGATAGTGAGTTCAGTCTCACAAGATCTGATGGTTTAAAACTGCGTGGAACTTCCCCATGGTTCTCTCTCTGTCTCTCCTGCCACCATGTGAAGAAGGTGCTTGCTTCCCCTCTGCCTTCCACCATGATTGTAAGTTTCCTGAGGCCTCTCAGTCATGCTTCCTGTTAAGCCTGTGGAATGGTGAGCCAATTAAACCTCTTTTTTCATAAATTACCCAGTTTCAGGTAGTTCTTTATAGCAGTGTGAAAACAGACTAATACAATATCTGATATCTTACAAATTTCAAAAATGGAAATTTTCCTGTCATATAATTGTACTTTGCTGATAATTTTTAACACTAGTTGTTTTTTAAACTTTGTTTAAATCTCTACCTCTTTTTCCAGGTTTCCTGTCCTTCCCCCTTCCCTTACCATGTTTAATATTTGCAGTTTTCTTAGTCAATATATATCCACAATACTCTTTTGACTTCACTTTAATCAATTGTAACTACAGTATCAAGTTCATAAATCAAAAATAAATTTCTTAAGCCTTTTTCTCTCATGAATTTTATATTCATGAAACTTAATTCAAGTTCATGCAGGCATTTTCACTTGGACGTGTTGGGCACATATCCAAAGGTAAGTTCATTGTCCCCCTGACTTGTTATTTTTTAAACTTCTTTATCTGTAAATGGCACAATTCTTTTTAATTGTTGTGACTTCATTCAAATATATGTGTGTGTATGTATACACACAACCACACACACACACACATATATGTGCATATATATATATATACTGCTATGGTTTGAATGTTTCTTTCATAGGGTGGAGCCCTCATGTATGTATTAATGCCAGTATTGTGGAAGTGAGTTAGGTATTACTGGAGTGGCCTCCTAATGAAAAGACTGAGTTTCACCCAACTTCCACTCTTTGTCTCACATACTCACTTCCAACATCCCACCTTCTACCATGGCTTGACCCTTGACAGATGACAGTGTTATATTCTAGGATTTCCCAGGCTTCAAAATCAGGACCCAAATAAACTTCTATTTTTTATAAATTACACAGTCTGTGGTATTGTCATACCAGTAGAAGTTGGAATAAGACACGTGCACACATTTACACATATATATGCATATATTCATACACACATACATATGTATATTCAGTAATACTCTGGGGCATACCTAAGTCTATATATATAACTAACGTACTAGAACAGGTTTAGAATTGCTTTGGTAGATAAATGAATAAATTAATATAAGGTGGACATTTGCCTCATTTTTTTTTGGTGAACTTTATATTTTGGGCATATACAACATTGCAGTACAATTTACTAAAGAAACAAGTCAGGGTAGATATTCACTTTACTAACTTTACTTGTAATTCAACAACAAACCTATGATATTTTGTCAATCAAATAAACCCACCCCAAATGGAGCTATTTGAAGGACAATGAATCATGCAGATGAATGGTGTGTCATATGTGTCATGATCTAAATCTCATTTTCAGAGACAACACTGGCAATGAATCTAGGGCAGTCTCTAAAATCCATTGTCTGTTGGCAGTGCTAGCTTTGAGTTCTTAGGGAGGTTGTGGAGGTTAAATCTCCTTTGGACCATGAATTCTTTGCACTATGATAAAAGGATAAATTAAATCCTAATTTGGGGAGACTATTTTGATGATATCTATTCAAATTAATGTCTTTTGACTCAACAAGTACACACCTATTTGACTGTACTATAGATATTCTTGCTCATTAGCCACAAATAAGAATAATTTTGTTTATGTGTTCAGCAGGATTCTAAAAACAGCAAATTGTTGAAGCAGTGGTAACTATATATTCATAATACAGAAAAATACCATGGGTCTTACAATCTGCTATCAAGGGTGTCACTTATCTGGAGTCTCAAATGGCAAAATAACTCACTTCCAAGCTCATGTAGGCTGTCAGTAGAATTTGTTTTCTTGAAGCTCTATGGCTGAGCGCTCTGGATCCAGGAAGGTTGTCAAATGGAGGCCACCTTTAGTGCTTAGCCATTTATCTTTTCTGCCACATAACCTTTTTCATAAGCAGACCCTCACCAAAACATCTCAATTTGCTTCTTAAAGACCAAACAGGACAATGAGAGCTAGCAGAACAGTTTTACACAGTGTAATGTAATCACAGGTGTGACACTGCTTTATGTGTGTCATATTCTATTGTTTATAAGCAAGTCACAAGTCTAGCTCACATTCTAAAGAAGGGGATTACACAAAGGCTTTTAACACCAAGAGATTGAAAACCTTAGGGTCTGTCTACCACAGTAGAAAGAATCAAATATCCAGAGAGAAAAATGTGTTCCATTTGCATATAGCACAGAGTGCCTAAAGAACATACAGAAAAGTGGATGGTGATATATATATAAATAACTTAGTAAAACTTTGTAGCAAATGCATTGCATTTTCAAGGAAGTTTTAAATAACAAAAACCATTTGATGACTAAGTACTAATGAAGTAGTATTCCTTGACTGTGTAGATGACTCTGTGCCAATAATAAAATATTCCTTTCTGTAGGATAATTTATTACTTATTTTTATAATAAAATATAATCTGTGTAATCAAATTGAAAACACATATTTTCAAACTAGTGATATGAGTGGATATGGTGACATTTTTTGGAGGTTACCATGTTTTATATAATTTAACTGAGGATATAATCTTATTATTTGCATTATAACACGAATCTCAGTTCAATAATTATGGAGTGGCATTATTTGTACACCTCCAGATTGTCATTGTTTAATATTTCTGGTGAAGTAATCAAGTGTGTGGTTATTCAACTTTGTGCAAAATAGTCTTAATGTCTCTAGATAGTGGAAATGAGGTTAAGTTGAAGAATCTTAAATCTTCATAACACCAAACAGATAAATGAAGTATGATCAGCAGGTAGTGGTTCATTTCCACCCTATTTCCTCTTACTTTTCACGAACTCCATTCAAACATAAGTATGTTGCTGAGACATAGTATGGTGCTTAATATCGCTGGGGAAAAGGAAATACAAAAATAATAACTACATTGTATTGAATATGTGCAAGTAATAGTGTTCTAATAAAGGCATAATATATTTTGTTGAATATAGAAAAATTGTGTAGTGTAAAAAAATTTCCAGATTTTACATCTCATTATATTATATTCATAAGATTTAAACTGATGCTCCTTAGACTGTAAAACAAATACTGCCTTTCAAAAATAACTACAATAATTAGATTGTGTTTTCAGATGAATTTTCTGTTGCTCATATAATTAAAAAATAGTCCAATAGAATAAGAACTTCCAACTGAAAAAGAATAAAGGCATTGCCCATTGGAGTAACATATATACAGCTGTCTCTTGAGTAAAATACTGGAAAATAAAGATGCAAGTACTTCAACGACGTAATACTTAACATTTTCTAGCACATTATAAAGTGTAGTCAACAATTACGTGTATTATTATTTACCTCCTGCAATAATGTAAGCTGTGTAAATGTAGAAATTTCTGTCTATATTGTTCTCTGATGTAAAACTACTGTTTAGAGTAGTGTTGAATACAGGGTATATATATGTACGTTTTCCTAAAATTTCTAGATAGTTGCAAAAGTTTTAATAGTTTGTTTTTAAAAAGCATAATTTACAAAGCATACATGTATGCCCTTCCTTCCTTCTTTCCTCCCTCCCTCCCTCCCTTCCCTCTCTTTTCTTTTCTGTTTTTTGAGACAGGGTCTCATTCTGACACCCAGGCTAGAGTGCAGTGGTGCCATCTTTGCTCACTGTAACCTCCACCTCCCAGGCTCAAGCAGTTCTCACACCTCAGCCTCCTGAGTAGCCACCTGAGTAGCCAGGACTAGAGGCATGTGTCATAATGCTGGCTAATTCTTGTAAGTTTTGTAGAGACAGGGTCTTGCCATTTTGCCCGGGCTGGTCTCAAACTCCTGGGCCCATGCAATCCACCTGCCTCTGCCTCCCAAAGTGCTGGGATAACATGTCTGAACCATCGCGCCCAGCCCAACATGTATTCTTTTTAAACACAGCCCAGGTTTTTCCATTTAGTTATTTGATGTTATGACTTGTTCAAATAATCAAGTTATTCTTAAATTTTTTTTTCATCTAAGCAAAAGTTTATGGATGCTATATTAACTACATTTGATGTGCTGCATGCTTCCCTGGTATATATATTTATTGGCAATTGGGCGACAGAGAGATACTCCATCACACAAAAAAGAAATCTAAATCTTTAGTAGTGTAATTTAAAAACAAGATTTTTTTTTCCATACCAGCTTGAAGTCTGCAGTTTTAAAATAATTTCTTTTCAAGGTTTGCTTTACCTCAAAACCGGGAGGGTCTGTCTTTTACCTCAAACAAAACTACATGGAGAAAAGGTACCAAAGAAAAGACAAATGCATTGGATAAGTATAGTAAACCAACTTAGAATTATCCTGCAGGGATTACATAAATAAATAAATAAATAAATAAATAAATAAATAAATAAATAAAATAAACACCTTTATAAACACTCCGACTGAGTGGAATACGTCTGTATTCTTATAACTGCTTTAGTTCTAAAAGCCGGAGACACAGGAAGAGCGATTAAGAGGGGTTGAGTCAAGATGGCGGACTAGAAGCAGCTCCTGGGCGCTGCTCTCACAGAGAGGAGACAAAGGCCTGGCGCACACTGACCCCACAAGCTGATGTCTAAGCAACCATGTCGGACTCCAGCAAGGCAGTAAGCAGACAGAGAGCAGAGAGGCGTGCAGCTGGGCAGCAGCCTGTCTGGGATAAACGCGGAGCCGGGAGAAGCTCCCCGACACAGGAAAGGGTGAGTAAGGGGCCCGTGAGGGGATTCACGCTCTCCGCGGGATCCTGTGTGAGTCTGCGAACGGAAGACCCCCACCGCCGCCCCCCTTCCCCCGCTGGCCTCCCCGCACCCTCCCACCAGCTTCTAAACTGAGGCAGAGAGCCGCTGGAAATGTTGTAGAGGCAGCTCTCGAGTCCAAGGGGACCTCCATAAGCCTTGGACCCAGGAACAGAGGCACCAGTGCCATCTCCCCAGTAGAGACTGCAGTCACAGTGCCCAGGGGCAGTCGCATTGCTCCCCTCCCTCCAGCCCCCAGCCACCCGCCACCCCTCCACCCTGCACATGCACAGGGTTCAGCGCCAGCGTCCAGCCCAGCAGCCCCGTATGCCTGAACTTAGCTGGCGGGCGCAGCCACTTGTTGTTCCAGGAAATACCTGGCCAGAGAGCAGATAGTGAGGCAGTCAGGCAACGCCTGCAGGAGCTTCCAGCATTGCTTTCCTGCTCCTGAGTGAGTTCAACCGGCAGGTGTCGCCTCTTGTCCCAGGAAACCCCTGGATAGCAGGAAGGGGTGACTGACCAACCCCACCTCTCCTAGCCAAGCAGGCCACGCCTTCTAGAGCTTCCAGCCCAAGGGCCTTAATTCTCCCTGAAATCTGCTGAGCTGCACAGCCTCCTATTGCCCTGGGAAATACGCAGAGGGCAGGGTGGACAGCTCCACGCACCCCCGCCTGTAGCAGCCAAATGGACCACACTCACTAGAGCTTCCAGCCCAGCAGTCTCGTTTCTGCCTCAATTCTATTTGCATGCGCAACCCTGTGTTCTCCTGGGAAGCACCCGGACAGCAGATGAGGTGATCCCCACCCACAACACCCCTGCAGATCCCAGCCAACCAGGACTTGTTGGCTTGGGCAGTACTCAGGCAGAGTGGAGCCCTAACTCTCAGGTCACTGAGAGGTGAGGTGCCCAGTTTTGCAGGCTGGTTGAGGAGCAGGCATGTGTCTCCCTCCCAGCACCCAACGGGTAAGGATATGTCTTGTCTGCCAGCCAGCCTCTGCCTTAGTGAACCCTGTGGACCAGAAAACCTAGCAAAATAAACCCAGGCACGGAGTCAGTAATCGGAGGAGGTTCCTCCAAGGCACAGAAGCGGACTATGTGAGGGAGTCATCACTCTCTTCCCCTGTACCACAGAACACTACTGACCAACTGCGTCAAAACACACAGAACTAGGCAGCAAGGAAGAGCCTCTCTGCTGGCTAACATCCCCATGTCTTTGGCTTGTGTTCTCATTCCCTTGACATTTTCTATTTTTTTTTTTAAATTTTTTTTTTTGTTATTATACTTTAAGTTCTGGGATACCTGTGCAGAACGTGCAGGTTTGTTACATAGGTAAACATGTGCCATGGTGGCTCCTGCACCCATCAACGTGTCATCTCATTAGGTATTTCTTCTAATGCTATCCCTCCCCTAGCCCTCAACTCTGTGACAGGCCCTGGTGTGTGATATTCCCCTCCCTGTGTCCATGTGTTCTCATTGTTCAACTCCCGCTTGTGAGTGAGAACATGCAGTGTTTGGTTTTCTGCTACCATGTTAGTTTGTTGAGCTTCATCCATGTTCCTGCAAAGGACATGAACTCACCCTTTTTTATGGCTATGTAGTATTCCATGGTGTATATGTCCCAGATTTTCTTCATCCGATCTATCATTAGTGGGCATTTGGGTTGGTTCCAAGTCTCTGCTATTGTGAACAGAGCTGCAGTAAACATACGTGTACATGTGTCTTCACAATAGAGTGATTTAAAATCCTTTGGGTATATACCCAGTAATGGGATTGTGGGTCAAATGGTAATTCTGTTTCTAGATCCTTGAGGAATTTCCACACAGTCTTCCACAATGGTTGAACTAATTTACACTCCCACCGACAGTGTAAAAGTGTTATTTCTTCATATCCTCTCCAGCATCTGTTGTTTTCTGACTTTTTAATGATCACCATTCTAACTGGCATGAGATGATATGTCATTGTGCCTTTAATTTGCATTTCTCTAATGACCAGTGATGAGCTTTTTTTCATCTGCTTGTTGCCCACATAAATGTCTTCTTTTGAGAAGTGTCTGTTCATATCCTTAGCCCACTTTTTGATGGTGTTGTTTGTTTCTTCTTGTAAATTTGTTTAAGTTCTTTGCAGATTCTGGATACTAGCCCTTTGTCAGATGGATAGATTGCAAAAATTTTCTCCTATTCTTTAGGTTGCCTGTTCACTCTGATGGTAGTTTCTTTTGCTGTGCAGAAATTCTTTAGCTTTATTAGATCCCATTTGTCAATTTTGGCTTGTGATGCCATTGCTTTTGGTGTTTTAGTCATGAAGTCTTTGCCCATGCCTATGTCCTGAATGGTATTGCCTAGGTTTTCTTCTAGGGTTTTTATCGTTTTAGGTCTTACATGTAAGTCTTTAATCTATCATGAGTTAATTTTTGTATAAGGCATAAGGAAGAGGTCCAGTTCCAGTTATCTGCATATGGCTAGATAGTTTTCCCAACACCATTTATTAAATAGGGAATCCTTTCCCTATTGCTTGTTTTTGTCAGGTTAGTCAAAGATCAGATGGTTGTAGATGTGTGGCATTATTTCTGAGGCCTCTGTTCTGTTCCATTGGTCCATATATCTGTTTTGGTACCAGTACCATGTTTTTGTGGTTACTGTAGCCTTGTGGTATAGTTTGAAGCCACGATCAAGTTGGCTTCATCCCTGGGATGCAGGGCTGGTTCAACATATGCAAATCAATAAATGTAATCCATCACATAAACAAAACCAATGACAAAAACCACGTGATTATCTAAATAGGTGCAGAAAAGGCTTTCGACAAAATTCAACATCCCTTCATGCTAAAAACTTTCAATAAACTAGGTATTGATAGAATGTATCTCAAAATAATAAGAGCTATTTATAACAAATCCACAGCCAATATCATACTGAATGGGCAAAAGCTGGAAGCATTCCCTTTGAAAACCGGCACAAGACAAGGATGCCCTCTCTCACCACTCCTATTCAACATAGTATTGGAAGTTCTGGCCAGGGCAATCAGGCAAGAGAAAGAAAGAAAGCGTATTCAAATAGGAAGAGAGGAAGGCAAATTGTCTCTGTTTGCAGATGACGTGATTGTATATTTAGAACACCCCATCGCCTCAGCCCCAGATATCCTTAAGCTGATAAGCAACTTCAGCAAAGTCTGAGGATACAAAGTCAATGTGCAAAAATCACAAGCATTCCTATACACCAATAATAGACAAACAGAGAACCAAATCATGAGTGAACTCCCATTCACAATTGCTACAAAGAGAATAAAATACCTAGGAATACAACTTACAAGGGATGTGAAGAACTTCTTCAAGGAGAACTACAAACCACTGCTCAAGGAAATAAGAGAGGACACAAACAAATGGAAGAACATACCATGCTTATGGATAGGAAGAAACAATATCGTGAAAATGGCCATACTGCCCAAAGTAACTTATAGATTCAGTGCTATCCCCATCAAGCTACCATGGACTTTCTTCACATAATTAGAAAAAACTACTTTAAATTTCATATGAAACCAAAAAAGAGCCTGTATGGCCAAGACAATCCTAAGCAAAAATAACAAAGCTGGAGTCATCCCTTGATATTTTTAATTGCAGAGCATAAATGTTTAATTTTAATGAAATCTAAATAATCGATTTTTTTTTTTTTCATGGAGCATGCTTTTGGAGTAGTTTCTAAAAAGTCACTGCCATGCCACAACTGATAGAGTTTCTCTGTGCTATCCTCTAGGAGTTTTATTGTCTTGTGTTTTACATTTGGGTGTATGAAAGATACATCTAGAGGTAATTTTTGTGAAAGGTGTATGATCTGTGTCTAGATTACTATTTTTGTGTTTGAAGGTCTAGTTTTTCCATCACTGTTTATTGAAAAGATTACCCTTTCATCACTTTTATTACTTTTGCTTCATTGTCAGAGATCAGTTGATGATATTTGTATGGTTTCATTTCTGGGATATTATGTTCCATTGATATATTTGTCCATTCTTTCACCAGCTCCACACTGTCATGATTACTTTAGTTTAATAATTAATCTTAAAGTTAGGTATTGCCAGTCTTCCAACTTTGTGCTCCTTTAATAATCTGCCATCTATTTTTCCTCTTTTGTCTCTCAATACAAGCTGAAGAATCAGTTTGTGAAACCCACAAAGAGCCTGCTACGATTTCTATTGGGATGGCACTCAATCAAGTTGAGAAGAACTGACATCTTAACAATATTGAGTTGTCCTATCCATTCACATGGAATAGCTCTCCACTTATTTAGTTTTTCTGTAATGTATTTTATCAGAGTTATGTAGTTTTCTTCGTATAGATCTGGTACATTTCTTTAAACTTATATATACATAAGTATTTATTTTGGAGAAGTACAAAAGTAAATGGTATTTTATTTTTATTCTTAAATTGCACTTGTTCATTTCCAGTAAATAGGAAAGCAGTTGGCTTTTGTATATTAATCATGTACCCTGCAACCTTGCTATAATCACTTATTAGTTTCAGGAGTCTTTTGACTATTCTTTTATATTTTCTACATAGATAATAATGTTGTCTACATCTGAAGACAGTTTTCTTTCTTTCCAATCTCTGTAACTATATGTCTTGTCTTATCGGATTAGTGAGGGCTTCCAGTATGATGTTGAAAAGAAGCAGTAAGTGGACATCCTTGCCTTGTTATTGACCTTAGTAGCAAGTCTGTGTGTATTTTTCAAAATTCTTTGTGTCTGAATTTTGGAAGAAAAAACTTTGAAGCTTCCACATAGGTTTTAGTCACTGAATAAAGTTGTATTTTGTACTGCAATAAATTAAATAGGTTACTAAAAGCTTGCAATTTATATCAAATCTAGTGATAGCTAATTTTTACATAGTGTTTACAGTATGCCAAAAAGTCTTCTTAAAGATTCACATGTACTGATTCATTTAATATTGCGTTATTATTTTTCTAGTTATCAGCTAAGAAACCAGGAGCAGGGAGAGGTTAAATAAGTTGCACAGCCACTTTGCTGCAGGGCCAGCTTGCAGAATCAGGGAGTCCGGAACAAAGTCTATGTGCTTGACTATGAGATTATAGAATAGCTCATCAAAATTTCTGCCTTCCAATGTTTTGTAATGTATTCATGAAGTTAATATATATGTAAAAATTAAAGGATTTTAATATGATTTTGTTAATAACAATATTTAATGCTGTAAGAATTTCAACATGGATAAAACATACTTTATACCGTTCAATAGAAGGATGTACATTGGTCATTACATTAGAGGAATGGGAAAAGAAGAAGAGAAAGTATTGATGAGCAGGCTCTATATTATGAACTAAGAAGAGTTAGATGGGTAATGGGGTGAATCATTAGAAAACAGATGAATTGTTCAAATGGTGTAAGAATGAGTTAATATTAACTGTATCATTGTTACTGAGATAAATAGAGCTTAATATCCATATGCTTTGGGATCGTGATTGGTATTTTTAAAACACAAAATGAAAGACACAAAAGTCAATAGCAAAAGTTTATCCCTCTGACTTCATTTACAAATACTTTATGTGTATTAATTAAAATTATAAATAGCAAAATTATAAATCAAGGAAAATACTAGCAGCATATGTTCCAAAAGGTTAATATCATTTATTTATACATAATTAACATAATAAGCCAATAAAAATGAAGATCAACATGGCAATGGAAAAATAATCAAAACCTACCAACATTATGTATTGTTGAATTACATAGAATTTAAAAAGAAAAAAATTAAATTTACTTTTCAGTTAAATCTAAACTTGTTTCTTAGAATATAGGAAAATAACTTTGTTATTTTACACCATAACTGAAAGTATAAATATAAAGCGGTAATGTCAATGCAAGTTTCACAGAATAATTATCTGTTCAGATAAATAAATACCTCCAGTATAACCTAACAGATATTTAAAATTAAAGTTATTCAGAATTTTTGTTGAACATAGATGTTTTAAAATATACTTAGCATGCGTAAGGTTTCCAAAGAGGTAGCATTCTTAAGAATTATGTAAACACCTAAAATCATTACCTAATTCCGGTTCGTAGTTATGAGACCTAGAACAAGATACTTAAACTTTGTGCTTCAATTTCAACTGCAAAATAAGTATATGGTAATTATATAAGTATGCAGTAATTCCCATTTCAAATATTTGTTGTAACAATTACATTTTAAAATGTATGGTTTTTAGGACAATGGTTAGCACTAGTTACATATTCAAGAATTACCTGTTATTTTATGGCATATTTGTTACATTTTAAAATGATCAGTATTGTAATTAGTTATTTTAGGAAGTCAGAACAGCCAACATAGAGTGAGATGAAAGGAATAAGTCTTTTTGTGTTTCAGTTTGTCCGCATACTCAACAGAGTTTTTCCTACAAATCATACATGAATTTGTCCTTTCCTATTTAAACTTGCATTAACTTCCAGGCTGCAATCCAAGCCCCTTCCCTTAGCCTCCTCCAAATAGCCTCAATATTTCAGTATCACTTTGTCTCCTATCATTGATTTCTCCTTACCTTGGCAATATCCGTAGGACATTTCTCATGTTCCCCAGATTTATCACATTCTTTAAAACTCTAGGCTTCTCCAATATTATTTATTCTATTTGTAATACTTTTTTTTCTAGATCGTATTTTCCACTGAAAAGTCTATTTGCCCTTAAAGACATAGATTTTATGCCATCTCTTCCAAGAAGTCACATTCTGCTTCCATTCAGGTTAAATCTCTTCTCCCATTGGTTGTGAACACCGTAAGAACCTGTGATGGCCTGATTTGCATTTTCACTTTGTGTCTGCATTATCCTTTGAACATAATGAAAAATAAACATTTTTGAAGGGATCAGTAAGTCACAGAGCTATTGATAGACAAAAATATGCACTATTTTTGTAAAATGGAGCATTTGAAGTAACGACTGAAGCTTCCTAAGCTAAAGATTCTTTCCAAACTAAACGGACCTGATGAACTTAGCAAGAGAGAGAGGACAGAAGACTACATCTGCCCACTTGATATGTGTACTTTACAAATAGTTATATTTGACTGTCACAAAATTCCACTTAAGTGTATATAATCTCATTTTACAGATGTAGAAGTTGAATCTTACGCCTTATTCCAAAACACAGAATTGTCCAATCTTGATTTGTTTCAAAATGTTTGATTTTAAAATTTTATTTCCTTAATTTTTCATAATAATAAAATAAAATTATGATCAGTAATATACTTTCTAAATGAATAATATTAAAATTAAAACTGATTCATTTAGCCAGGCGCCGTGACTCACGCCTTTAATTCTAGCACTTTGGGAGGCTGAGGCGGGTGGATTGCCTGAGTTCAGGAGTTCAAGATCAGCCTGGGCAAAATGGTGAAACCCCATCTCTACTAAAAATACAAAAGATTATCTGGAAATTGTAGTGCATGCCTGTAATCCCAGCTACTTGGGAAGCTGAGGCATGAGAATTGCTTGGACCAAGGAGGCACAGGTTGCAGTGAGCCGAGATCATGCCACTGCACTCCAGCCTGGGTGACAGAGTGAGACTCTGTCTCAAAAAAAAATATATATTGATTCATTTATTGGGTAATTTAAGAATTTTTTAATTTAAATAAACATTTTTGTGGTATGATAATTAAAATAACTTCTTATAAGAATATTTATCATTCAGGTAATGTAACTACAAAATTTTAGTCTAACATTCTTCAGTATTCTTTAGTTTTTTTAGATTTTATTACCATACTATAGCTATCTATGCAATAAGAAAAAGATGGAGAAAGGTTAAGTTTTATCACAAGATTATTGCTGTGGAGATTTAAAACCATGATGGACAAAAATAGACACAATTTTTGTAATACAGAGCATTTAAAATAATAACTGAGGCCACTCATATGTTGTAACACATTTTCCTTCCCTATGGCCCTCAAAGTAACAACATTAATAACTAAATTTATCTTCCATTTGAATGTGGAATATAGACATTACCTCCAAGGTAATGTGCTTCGTGACAGTGTTAAGAGAACAAAGATGATACAACATTGCATAACCCAAAACAGGTCGGAATTTGTTTTAAGAGTGAAGAAATTAAATGATAGCTGAAGAAATACCAGTTAGGTACCAAACATCATAATCCGGAATTGAATTACTTTGTGAAATGAAAATATCTTTGTGGAATGCTTGAGACCATAGTGCAATAAAACAAAATCATAAGCTTCTCAGTTAATTATATAATAAATGTGAATGATTGCTAATCCCTAGAATATAGAATTTTGGGGATATGTTTCATGACACATGTGGAAGGTTTGTTTTTTAACTGCAATACTCAAATAAGTTTGAAAGCTATAAGTGCAATATATAATGTTTAGAGAAAAAAAATATAGTGTAACCATGTGAAATTTTAAGCATATGACAAAAGTAATTTTTGTGATCTTCATTAGGAAGTATACTGAAGCTGCTAAATAACATGATCACATAGAAAATTACAAATATGAGATGATAAAATAGAAATGATGTATTAGTTTTCAGATTCTACTATAAAAAACCCTTATATTTTATTTGTATAATAATAAATCCCAAGACTGCAAGCTGTAAGGATTATTTAAAAATAAAATAAAATCTGTGATAGAGAGCCCAGCATGGATCCAAAAGCATCTGAACTGGACCTTTTTAAATATATAAAATATAGGTTGTTTTTCTTTTGACAAGAGCATATTGGTGTCATAATAAATAAGATCAAGGTTAGAAACCAGTATGGGCTCCCAGCCGAATGACTTTCACTGCTAATATTTTCAGAATGAGAACAGTTGGTGCCTGAGCTTAAATAGTGTGTTTCCTTCTTGCCATTGCTTGAAGTGTCATAAATAGCTGTAGTGGCAAACAGCACAAAGGAAGCTGAGAGGAAGCTGTTAAAGCTTCATTATTGGAGGGGGTGGTGAAAAGGGAGTAAGGGAATGGAACTCTATGTTTCAGCCTAGTGAAATTAATAGATTTTAAACAAAATAAAATATATTCTGCTTAATATATTAACAGAATTAATAAATAGTTTTATATAATAATAAGCTTTTACTGTATCACTAAAGGGAAAAATCAATCCTAACATTAAAGAAAATCAAGGCATTCTGCACATTGCTCCACACCTATAGAAAACTTGGAAAAATTATGCATAGGATTGTTAATGAAGGACCACAAAAATGAAATGAGATTTTTGACTCTTTTTGAAAGAATTCAGATTTTCAGTCTGTATTAAAATATGGAAATTCTGGAGCGAAATACAATGAACACTGAGAGACTGTTATATTGAGAATTTTCAAGGAACTACTTCTTAATGTATAGCATGTTATGATTTCAAAATCATGATTCTTTTTATTCATAATGAATGGTTTAAGCTTTCATTTTCTTTCCAGATTCTCTTTAGAAAGCCTAAATTAGATAGAAAAAAAAATATTGAAACCTGAAGAACTGTTATACTTTCTAGGAGTAGATACTTTTGTCCCATTAAAATCTTTGAGTTTGTGGCTCTTCAAGAAAGTGGAAGATCTCTTCATGTGCTACAAAGCCTATTTTTGTGTCTTTTTTCTGTTTCCTTTGACATTCTTTTAAAATACAATATAAGACACATAATTAGTATATGGACATTTGATCATCTACATAAATGAAATTATAACTTTAGTACGTATTAAAATGCCATACAGAGTTTATTTAAATTTTTTACTGCCATGGGAGTGTATAGGACAAGTTTTCAGTAATTTAGTAAGGTCCAGGAACAACTCTGTAAGTGGAGTTGACCTTTTTTCAGTGTTGCCATATCAATAATTGAATAGAATTACACTTAAAACTATAAAAACGCTTAGACACACTCATAACCAAATGATCATAATCTGGATGCTTTGTTGAAATTATGTGATGAATGGGAGAAACTGAAGTATTCTGTCAGACATATTTCAAAAAGTGTAATTGCTGGAACAGAGGAAATATAAATATTTCAAGGCTGACACTGCCAAATTAATCTCCAAAAGTTTATACTAATGCAGGGCAGGTGAACCCCAAAGTGGAGCTTAACCCATGGAGTTTCTTGGCTTTGCTCAGTAAATAATTCAAGGGTGAGCCAGTGGTAAAAGAAAAGAGCTTTTTTGAAGCAGCAGTGTTAAGCTTCAGGGGCGTTACAGCTCTGGCCATGTTACAGCTCCATGACTGCTCCTGCAGACTAGGGCTACCCCATAGCAAGTTTGCTGCACGTGGCAGTCTAGGGCAACTTTGCAGTCATACTTATACCTACTTTTAATTACATGTAGAATAAGAGGCAGTTTATGCAGAAATCACTAGAGAAAGGGTGGTAAACTTCAGGTCATGGGACCGTTGCCATGGAAAGGGGCAGTAACTCCTGGGCATTGCCATGGCAATGGTAAACTGATGTGGCACACTGGTGGGTGTGTCTTATAGAAAGCTGCTTACAACCTGGCACTGTTTTAGGTAGTCCTCAATTTGTTCCAGTGTTTGAGTCCCGCCTCCCCTCAATATAACCTTACAACTGAAACAATCATACATGAAAATATTGATTCTTTCCTTTATGGCCAGTTCTGGATTTTATGGGAGCCCATGATACTCCCAAAAGACACAGTCCTCAATACTGTAATTCCCAATGTTGAAATTCCAAAAGATCAAAATTCTGAAAATATCATGGTAGAAAAATTAATAAGAATTATTTAAAATATCTTTATTTTAATTTTTAAAAGGGATTTATTTGGGAAACATAAAACGACAGAACTCTTCATAGGCCATTTTACACAATAAAATAGGCAACAATAACTTTATATTTTTGTAAGCATAGAGATTCAGTTATGCAAATGAAAGTCACATGGGTATAAGTTATGAGCAGACAAATCATATTCATAAAGAAATAGGTCGAAAAGCAAATTATGTAAATGTATATCACTATGGTTGGTAATCATGTGCATCCAGCTATATTCGGATGACTGATCTGAAATGTGATAAACAACGTAAAGATCTTTTGATGGCATCATCCATAACCATGATGGATCACAATCATATACGCCATCATCTGAAGAGTCTAGATCTTGAGAAGTTTTATCTTTCAAAAATGCACATGTACAAAAAGGACATATCTTCATTTATTGAGAATGTTTCAATGTTTTTATGTACACACACACACAGTGCTTACACACAAAGTCAATATTGTGATAAGACACTTTTCCAGAGTCAAATTTGAGAAAATTGCATAAAACAAGTTAAAACTCTCTAAAAGCCTCTACATAATTTATACCTCCAGTATTGGAAATGATGCAAAGATGAAATACATAGCATTGTGAATTGCTAAAAAAAATTAAAAATAATAAAAAACGGGTTCATGCTTGCAATTTCCAATGCTTTGGGCGGCCAAGGCAGGAGGACGGTTTGAGCCCAGGAGTTAGAGACCAGCCTAGGCAACATAACAAGACCTTGTCTCTAAAACAATAAAATTAATGAAAAATTAGCCAGATGTGGTAGTGCGTACCTGTAGTTCCAGCTACTTGGGAAGCTGAGGTGGGAAGATTGCTTAAACACAGGAGGTCAAGGCTACAGTGGGAACTTGGTGGTGCCACTGCAGTCTGGGTGACAGAATGAAATCCTGTCTCAAAGAACAAACAAACAAAAATGCTAACCATTTAAAATAGTGGGAGAAAAACTTAAACCTTAAAAACTGAAAAGAAAATTCTACATACGAAAATAAGTGTATTACAGGGATAGATCATGGGCAATTCCACAAAATCCCTAAGACCTGAACAACTTTCATGATCACCAATTCTATTTTGAAGTTTTGCATCATGATGAATAGCTGCTTTTATTTTTTTAGTCTTTTAGTACAGTGCTCTCCTTACAGAATACATTTACATTCATTTTCTAGTTGGGATTGCTTTTTTTGAAATTCTATTATGATTTTATATACACCAACATATACATTCTCTGTGAAGTTTTTCCATGCCTATGTTGTTTGGGGACACACAGAAATCCATTCTGCTTTGCACTCATACAGAGCACAGGTTTGACAGAAACAGTGCTGGTGATTGGATAGCAGTGCCATTGCATGAGTGTCTTTTTATTTTGCCAAGCACATAAACATTTTAAACCAGTCAGTAAGTTGGGTGGCTTCTTCAGGCAAATGAAGCTTTGAAAGTTCCTAGAATGTCATCAGCTGGAAGGAATTCCAATGCAGGCAAATGACACAATTTTAAGCTAAGGTTTTCATTGTTTTGGTATTTGTGTGGCTCATACACCCATCTGCATTTTCTGCCAAATGCATTGGGCTGAATGGAAAAAAAACGAATGTTATTGGTAACACTTTGAACTCCACTTTAAATATCCTTGACCATGCCCAATTCCAAATCTGTCATGATGGTGTGGAATTCAAATGACATCCATTTTCTTCTATAAAGTCCACCAGATCTTCAAATAATCATTTATAAAGTGCTTCATTTGTTCCAGTCATTAATACATAAATGAGCAAATAAGTTATAGAATTTGTGGATCCAACAGGGCATGACTTGTATACAGTTGATTAAAAAAACAGTGGGGACAGTTTAGAAAGTGCCATCCATTAGCCAGAGTGAAGCATTTGCCAGTTTTTCTGTTAGATTTAATGTTAAGTATAAAAACTCTATCTTCGACCAGGCGCGGTGGCTCCCACCTGTAATCCCAGCACTTTGGAAGGCCAAGGCGGGCAGATCACCTGTGGTCAGGAGTTCTAGACCAGCCTGGTCAACATGGCGAAACCCTGTCTCTACTACAAATACAAAAATTAGCTGGGCGTGGTGCTGCACGCCAGTAATCCCAGCTGCTGGGGAGGTTGAGGCAGGAGAATCACTTGAACCCAGATGGCGGAGGTTGCAGTGACCCGAGATCAAGCCACTACACTTCAGCCTAGGTGACAGAGCAAGACTCTGTCTCAAGAAAAAAAAAGAAAAAAGAAAAAACACCTCTTTCTTTTTCAACAGTTAAATCTCTAATCGAGAATGGTTCACTGTTCCTCTGTTAGTATGCTAAGGATACTCCAGCTCCATCCATGTGCCTGCAAAGGACATGATCTTGTTCTTTTTATGGATACATAGTGTTCCACGGCGCATACGTACCACATTTTCTTTTGATGAGAACTCACGGACACATAGAGAAGAACAATACACACCAGGACCTTTCAGAAGCTGGAGGGTGGGAGGAAGGAGAGGATTAGGAAAAATAACTAATGGGTACTAGGCTTACTATCTGAATGATGAAATAAGCTGTACAACAAACCCTTCCTTTTACGTATGTAGCAAACGTGGACTTGTACCCCTGAACTTAAAAGTTAAAAAAAAAAAAAAATTGTTCATGGCTATGCAAAGTGGCTCATGCCTTTTATCCCAACACTGGGAGGCTGAGGTGGGAGAATCCCTTGAGCCCAGGAGTCTCAGACCATGCTGGGCAACATGGCAAAACCCCAACTCCACAAAATATTAAAATAGTAGCCATGCATGGTGGCTTGCGCCTGTAGTCTCAGCTAATTGGGAGCCTGAGGTGGGAGGATCCCTTGATCCTGAGAGGTCAAGGCTGCTGTGAGATGTGATCACGCCACTGCGCTATGGCCTGTTTTACAGAGTGAGACCCTGCCTCAAAGAAAGAATAGTTCTCCATTTAATGTGTTTTGTAACACTGAAGGAACCTCAATATCTGCAAGTGTCTTCAGTTCACAAGGTCACTGAGCTCATTAAATTCTTTTTGTTCTCTGACAAAGAGCGCTTTTGGAAGGCAAGCATGGTGCTGTGTTAAGAGGCAGAAGGTGTACACAATTGAATAATTTGGCAGGGGAGTTTCTTGTATTTTTCACTGGTGTTTTTACTTTTATGATCTTCAAAGCACTTTGCACTTGGATTGAAGAGTGGTTGTGGTCTACACAGTTTGTAAGTAATTTGATGTCCATCTGCAAGTCTGGTTATTGGCCATTGCATTAAGCAATTTTCTGCAGTACCAATTCGCAGTACCAATAATAACAGCTTTTAGACTTTTTCATTAAGTAACCTGGTATACTTACTTATCACGGACTTTTTGTGAGGTAACAATTTCACAGTTTTCTATTGTGTGGTAAGGAATACAGTAAGGAGAAATGATAGTTAATTTCCTCCAACGCCAAGTATGTATTAATCAGGGTGTACCAGAGAGACAGAACGAATAGGGTATGTATCTAGATATATGAAAGAAGACTCCACAAGTTGGACACCCTAGGATGCTGGTAGTGTGACTCCGCATAAAATCCTTGAGACCTGAGGGGCCACTGGTGTAAGTCCTGGAGTCCAAAGACCAGTGAGCCTGGAGTTCAGACTTGCAGGCAGAAAAAGGAAAGCCTGTCCCAGCTCTCAGACAGAGACGTGGTCAGCTTCTATATTTGTTCTCCCGGGGCCCCCCGCTGGTTGGATTTTCCCCACCCAATCAACTCAGACTCACCCGCTAATCTCCTCTGGAAACATCCTCACAGACACTCAAAATAATGCTTTATCAGGTTTTTAGCTATTCCTCCAGCCAGTCAAGTTGACACCTAAAATCAAATCCACCCCTTGTCAATTTGGCACCTATATGCATCTCCTTGAAACATACTTAATTCCCAAATAAAGACAGTAACAAGGGAATCATCTGCCTAACATGATGCAACAATCCTGTGATTGTGATTTTCAGAATTTCAGACCCTAGGAATTTTAGAGCTTAGGAATTTTAAACTTTAGAGCTTTAAACTTTAGGGATTTTAATCTTAAAATATTTCAGCATTCAAGTTCGTGACATTTGGAATTGTGTCCTTTGGAATTATGATTCAAACCTAGATTTTATAGACTTTTTATAGGTCAGAATTTTATTTTTGTCAAAAATAATGAAAAGGCATATCACAATATTGTTTTAATTTGCATTACTTTTGGAAAAACACAGCATCCTTGAAATTTTAGACAATTTTTAAAAACTGTGAAATGCCTATTTATATATTTTGCCTATATTTCCTTTGGTTGGTTGTTATTATAGATAATAGAAGGGAGCCATTGTATTTTAATAATATTAAAACATTTGTTTTATGAATCACAAGAGGACTTCATCAGTAATTTATTTGGTTTTTAACTTTTTTAAGTGAAAAAATTCATTACTTTGTAGTCTACTATACTATCCTCTGCATCTTCAAAAATTAAAATTTAACAAACCATTTTATCTTAAAGTTAGATCTAGTTTATTCACTTTCTACAAAAAAAGTTGGCAAAATGTCAACCTAGCAATGAAAAGGTTTTGAAGAAAATATAACAAAGAAACTCTATGTGAATTTGATGTTTTAAAAGCCAGTACTTTTTAGCTTAACTATTTTTGTGGCAGTTTCATAATAAGCCACACTTTTTTAGCTGATAAGTAAGAAAATCACATAGATGATAACATATTTCAATAGCGTATAAAATACACTCACCCTACTTTACTGAAGTGATGCAACCTGTCATTCTATGTGTTTTTCCTGATAACTTCTTAAAGAATGTTATGTTTTTCCCCCCACGGTACATACCAAGGTTTGTTTTGTACAGAATACTGAAAAAATGTTTTCAGCTCTGTTCAATGTTTATTTTTTGTGTAGGCAGTTCTTTGCATTTAGAGTCTGATTTTTAAGGTGGGATTGAGTTTTAAAAGTACATAGAAAGGCTTGAAAGACTAAAAATAGATATCTGTGAATTCTAAATCCTGAAATATGAGTAATTAATTTGAAGTCATGAAAATGCTGTACATGGAAATTTTTGATAAAAACTTTAGTGTGAAACAGATACACAGTCAGGTAAAATGATCCAATATTTGGTGGTAAAACATCTCCTACATGAACAGCCTTACACGGTAAGTATGATAATGTCTATATATGTGCATTAAGGGGTATATTGAGTTGAGACATAAATCAGAAACCAAATCTCCCAGGCAAAATATATCTCAATCTAATACCTGACCTTATATTGGTGACTAGGCATTTCTGTCCCACCACGAAATGTGGATGTTGCAAATACAGTCACTAGCACAAATGTGTTCTTTCTTGGAACCTTTGTTACTTGGCTCTTTGAGTGTCCTTGAGCTGTCTCTAAATATAAGCTTAAGTTTCAGGCTGAAGTCCCACACAGTTCGACCACAACACTGTATCTTATTTTTTTAGTTTGTTGAAATATAGATTTTGCTGATTTTTAAAAGGTCTGCGTGCAGGAAGAAAACATGGCAACAATTCCAAACTTGAGTTTTGAACACGTCTAGTGCTCTATTTATACATGTATACAGTTCAAGATATCCTACCAATGCAAGAATTGTTCTTATATTAAAACAAACTTCAGAAAAGCAATAATATACATTTAGAAAACAAATCCACTACATACTTTAAAACCAGAAGAGTTAGTAACAAAATAAGGTGTACGTATGAAAGGAGATGGCACATAAACATTTGAAATGAAGAGAAGGCACACTATTCATTTTGAAGAACAATGAGACTATGACATTGAGGCAGTAAATTAAATTTTTTTGCTAGTTAATTATTTAAATTTTAGAATGTATTATGTGAAGCTATGTGGATTATGCTAGCTGCTTTTCATCATAGCACTCTTTCTGTGTCTGTACAAATCTAAACTTTCATACCTATATGTTTATGAGGCTGAATGTATACCTTTCCAAATATTCCCTTTTAAAAGCATTTCTTACCATCATTGTAAGAGACACTTGAAAGAAATGAACATGATGAGAGCCAGGTAAGGAGCAGTAAACTACAAATAAAAACAAGATAAAGCTTTAAGAATCCTCTTGCCAATGTTAGGTCAGTAGTTTTCTAACTCATGCCAGATGACCTTCAGCTGTGTGTCTTGGGTACCCTCATTATTTTTTATGACTTCACAGTGGTGTTTACTCAACCAGGAATAGTTGCTACAAGCTAAACCATTTTGAAATTTCTAAGTAAAAGTTATAGAGTGATGAAAATTTGGGGGCTTTCCTCCCAACTTTTGATTATAAGTGGTATGTATGATTTGTGGAAAATTCAGACCCACCTTATTTTGATGTGATTATCGTTTTCTCTATGGATGTCTGATGGATTGTAGAACAATTTGTAATAAGATGCATGTATGTGCATGAAGATCATTCAGAAATTTCCACAAGGCACTAGGTAATAAACAGTGCTTTCTCTATAATCCCTTTCCATAGATCCGGTCTTCCAAATGGATAGAGCCTAGGGGATATCAAGTTCAGTATGGACCCAGAAGCCACTGTTAAGCTAACAAGGAAACTTAGAATAGAGGTGAATATTTGACAGTGTCGGCAAAATATTCTCCAGGTGTTGAAATCTTCTTGAGCCATCTCATGCTTCTTTCCTATAACCTGTACACCACAATTCTATAAGTTGCAGACTATAAAATTAGAAGAATTGGAAGGGTCTCAGGTCACCTATTTTTGTGGCAATTTGATGTCAAAGTGTTTGTTAGTTCAAGGAGGAATTAGCCAAATTTTCCCAATTTGAGTTACACACTTCACCTGACTCTTCTGTGGAGGATTAGAAGTCTGCAATTAACATTTAAGTTGATAAGTTCTAAAATATGTAATGTATTTTCCACATCTTTGTATTTGAGGATCTACTAAGAAATGCAGTTTTTGAAACATTGCAACCAAATGAATTGCACATTTATTGATGCTCAAAGTTACATAAAATTATATATAATTAAATTTGGATATTTAATATGTCTTTGAGAAAATTCCTGCTAAATGGTATGTTTAATTTATTGTTTTCCAAGTTGATAAAATAAATGAGTAAATAATATCAAGAAGATTGAATAACAAAACTCAACAGAAACATTCTGTTATGTTCACAATGACCATATGTTAACTTTTCCTCTTTATATCATTATGGACTCATGACTTTTTAGAATTACTGTATATCATTGATCTCAGCCAATACTCCCCTTTTGATGCTCATGTCTCTCAGCTTATCCAGTGAGAGCCCACTTTAGATTGGCTTCTTTGTCCTTCTGATGCAGTTCCATTAAGTCTTGGAAGTTCCTTTCTTTCTGATACAACAGAATGTTCAAAAATCAATCTGTCTCAACCCCAGACATGAAATCAGCCATTTTTTTCAAGGAGAACCAGTTTCTTTTAATAGAACTTGTATTAGAGATATAAATCTGAGATCTAAGGTAGTTTGTGATAAAAGTATTAGTATACTTTCCATTTCAGTGACACATATACAGAAAGTATATGTTTACACTTTCTAAAATTTTATTTAAATGTGCATTTATAGTTAATATCACTTTTTGTGATTTTCACTGTGATTGTTGTAGGAAATTTGTTTTATTGAAGTAATTTGTTCTTACACTGAAATTCTAAATTTTTAATAAAATATAATTACTTATTTGTACTAGCAGATTTTACAAGTAAATTGTTGCAAAATAATATATTATTAATAATACAGTACAATTACTGAATTTCAAAATATTCTAGTGGTTTATTTAGTTTATAGAGTTTATGCTGTTAAATATCTGAAGTCAAATTTCTTCCTTCTAGAATCACTTATATTTTCTCAGTCTTTGTGGCTATTTAAATATTTATTGATGAATCTTGTTAGTTATTTTAGATTAGGTCACTTGTTTCAATTAGATTTTCATATGAGAGTTCTGGCATTCTACATCTCAAATTTCTAAATTTTTAGAAGGTTGAGGTTTTTCTTGTGACAATTTTTATTTACTGGAAGACAGAAAAGTTTGTTCAAACCTGAGAAAAGAGAAAAGAACATTTTAAATAGGCCATTCTCCAACATTTTAAGACTCCATTTAATTTATCTTAACACTAAATACAATGACTTACTACTGTAAGTACCCCTTTGTAATCATGCTTTCTGTAAGAATAAACAGATTTTGTTTACTACTGTTCAATTTCATGTAATATCAGAATTCATACATTTAATTATTGACAATTATTGTTCTGATTTTCTAACATGTAAGTAAAACATATATTTTTTAAAATTATGATACACTGATCATGTTTTTAAAATCTCACTGTATATTTCTAAATATAGTATTTGAATTTTAAAAGGCATTTAATTAAAAAATTGGAATAAATAGTTTTTCTAGGTCGAAAAAAGCACTGGCATTCTAAATTTAGTCTTAAACAAAGAAAATACAGATTTTTCCTTTGCTCCACCTTCACCATAATTCCCCTGCAAACTGTCTAGAAACTGGAATTTAACATTCAAAGAAATTCTAAACCCATAAATTTAGAGGCAAGCTTCATATAAATTCCTTATTATGTATCACATTCTTATTATCCAGTTTGTTTTTTGAGCTTAACACTACAAAAAAGGAATTATTGGTTGGAAATACGTTTAATTATATGTATCTTATATTTTCATATCCAGATATAAACACTTACTCTGTATTTCTGTAAACTGCAATACATAATTGAAATTTAGATTTTAAAACACAACAACTTTTACTACAATACCACCACAAAACATGAAATGCTTAGATACAAATCTAACAACATACATACATGATTTATGTGAGAAAAACTACAAAACTCTGATGAATGAAATTAAAGAAGAACTAAATAAATAAAGAGTCTATGTTCATGGATAGAAAGACTCAATATTGTCAAGATGTCAGTTCTTCCCAACTTGATCTACAGATTCAATGCAATCTTAAACAAGATCTCAGAAAGTATTTTGTGGATTCAAGCAAATTCATTCTAAAGTTTATATAAAAAGGCAAAAATCCAAAATTGCCAATGCAATGTTGAATTAGAACAAAGTGGGAAGATTGACACTACCCAAATTCAAGGTTAATTATAGAACTACAGAAATTAATGATCTGTGGTACTGGTGAAAGAACAGTCAGAGCAATGAACTATTTAGACAGTCCTCAAAACAAACATATAAATCTAGTCAACTTATCTTTGGCAAAGGCACAAATGCAGTCCAATAGAGCAATGATAATCTTGAAACAAATAGTGCTGGAACAACTGAACATCAGCATGTGAAATATGAATGTAGACACAGATTTAATACTTTTCATAAAATTTAACTCAAAATGCAGCCATTTTGAAGACAGCTTGGTGGTTTATAATGACTAAAATCCAGAACGCTGGAAGACAAAACGCTAATGAGGATGTGGAACATCGATTCTTATTCATTTCTTCTGGAAATGCACAATGGTACACGCACTTTAGAATATAGTTTGGCAGTTTCTTACAAAGCTAAGCATACTCTTTCAATATGATCCAGCAATCTCACTCTTTATTATTTACAAAATAAGTTGAAAGCTTATGTCTACACAAAAATCAACATGCTGGATATTTATAGCAACTTTATTCATAATTGCCAAAACTAGAATATAACCAAGATGTCCTTCTGTAAGTGAATGAATAAATAAACTGTGGCACATCCAGACAATGAAATATTATTTGGCACTAAAATGAAATAAGCTATCAAGTCATAAGGCATGGCAGAGACTCAAATGCATATTCCTATGTGAAAAAGCCAATCTAAAAATGCTATATACTGTGTGATTCCAACTACATGACATGCTGGATAAAGCAAAGCTATGAAGACAGTCAAAAAGATCAATGGTTGCCAGGGGTGGAGAGGATGGAATGAAGAAGTGAAGCACGGGGAAAATATTTTGTAAAATACCATAATGATAGACACACATAGTTACACACTTGCCCCAAACCATATAAAATGTACAATGACGAGAGTGAACCTAATGTATCTGTGAACTTTAGGTGGTTATAATGCGTCAGTGTAGATGCGTCAGTTTTAACAAATGTACCACTCTGATAGAGGATGTTCATAATGGGGGAAGCTGTCCATGAGTGAGGGCAGGAGTATACCGGAAATCTTTCTTCCTTTCTCTGAATTTTGCTGTGAAGCCAAAACTGCTCTTAAAAAAAAAAAAACTATTAAAAATGTTAGCCCATACTCTCTCTCTCTTTATATATATATACTATTTATATATTACAATATATAAACAAAATTCATTATATTTTGTTTTTAATGATAGGTTTTAATTTGTTATGTGAAAATGTCAGAATTTACTTAGTCGTTCCACCTCATCGTTGTTTTGTTACTGGAGTTGATCTGAGGAGAGTTAATCCATCATAACTCATTTCCGACCTCCCTCATTGTTTATATGGCACAGAAGTTACTTTCAGCAAAATATACTTCTTTGTTGGAAGTCTTGAGTTCATCCATGTATGTGGGCAGAAACTTCTGCCCATGATGTCTAAGGGTGTGCTGTTAAGGCTTAGACACTTTGAGCAATGATGATTCTACGACTTAGCATGTATTGAAGCTAGTTAGTAAGAGATTCCTTGGCAACCCCAGGAAAGAGGAATCTGGATGCTTATGTTTGTAAGAGCAAATATATAGGTTACTAATATTTATTCAAACCCTCAATTTTCCTGGGAGAGGAGACCACAACATTTTTAAAGCCAAAACCAAAAATGAGCTCTGAGCCAAACCCAGCTGGAAACACTATTAAGCTCCATAAAAGGTTGAATCCAGATTGTACAACTGAGTCACAAACTGCAGACAATCACAAATTTATTAGATTACTTTTCTCCTGGGTCTGGCCATGTTTTTTGTAAACAGTTTCTGTGTTCTTAATCTGGGGTATTGGCTGATTGAGGTTTTTCAACACAGCATTCCATTCCTGATTATGAGTGTCCCATAGTTCCATCCTCTTTGTTGCTAACCCTTGGTATCTATGAAGGTATACTGATAAATAGTCAAAATGATTCCAAAAAAAAAGACATAAACATTCCCAAACCAAAACGTCCCTTATACTGTGGCAGCTCCATGCGTGGGATGAGATAAGAAATTGAAGAGACAGCAATGGATCTACCTGTAATCATACTGAATATTGCCTTTAGACATTTCCCCTAACATATAGGCATGTATTTTTTTCAGATCCTGACAAGGTTGGACCAAAATGTTGTGGATATTAAAATATACAACACTCTTCCTCATTCTCTGTCTTTTTTTAGAAAATGAGATTAACCATTGATTTAAAGACCAATCAAAATAAACAAAGCCTGCATGAAGAAAAAAAAAAATAAGAAAGTAAGACAGAAGTTAGGAAAATACTCCACCACAGTTCTCTGTGTCTGATTGCTTAGAGTTTTAGATATACAAAAATTTTTGCTTGTATGTTTTAATGATAATTATAGTTTTAAAACAGTGTGGGATCTAAATACATAAACTTTTTTTTTTTGAGATGGAGTTTCACTTTTGTTGCTCGGACTGGAGTGGTCACCTCTACCTCCACCTCCCGGGTTCAAGCAATTCTTCTGCTTCAGCCTCCCGAATAGCTGGGATTATAGGTGTACGCCACCACACTAGGCTGATTTTTTTTTTTTTTTAGTAGAGACGGGATTTCTCCATGTTGGTCAGACTGGTCTCGGACTCCCAACCTCAAGTGATTGCCCACTTCTGCCTCCCAAAATACTGGGATTACAGGCGTGAGTCACAGTGCCCTGCAAATTTTTAATGTACTTTTGGATGTAATTTCTGCCTTATTTGTTGAGAAACAAAATGTGAAAGCAATACAAACTCAAAGGAGAAAAATTATTCTATATAAAAATGTGATACTAGCTTATAGACCCAAGGTGAGATCTGGGAGCAGAGGAAACTCAACTGTAACAAAGAGTAATACAGGGGAGGGACAAAGATCAAATCTCTTCCACCCTACTCTCCACAACTCCAATTCAGATGTGACCAGAAAATGAATGCAAAAAGCAATTATGCTTTTTACAACAGCTTTATGCTGTTGCGTCTTATGAAGAATACTGTGTCACCCCCTCTCCTCCTTCTGTAGAAATCCTCCAACACTTAACCAAAACTCTCTGAATCTTGTTTTATTAAGTTGGATTTAAAATTTTTTAAAAAGTTGAATCCTGCTTCAAGGTTAGATCAGACTGAAAAGGAAAACAGCCCCAGAGAAGAATAGACTGCCAGGGTTTGTCAGAACTTTCTGGAGAAATTCATCTTCAACAGTTCTGGAATAAAGATAATTTGATGGTTCTAAGAATGATGACTAAAATCACACTGATATTTGTTTTAATGGTTTAGTGGAGGTAGTTTTTCTGTTCTATGTGAATGTGCATAAAAATACATGAACTGAAAATGTTAAGTTCTTATGCCTTTTCATGACCTTGATTATGAAAATAAATACAACTTGATATAACTCATTTGAAACCTTATTGACTGTTTAATGTTCATGCTTAGAGCCTATTCCAATAATGACAGAAATGATAATGAGAAACCCCACAAAAGCCACCTTGCAATCTTTCTTTCAACTAATCCATTTGGTACTTCTAGACTACTCTGCTTTACTCTGCTTTAGCTCTCCTACTTTTCTTTTAGAGACATTCATGGAACTTGTTTTTGGGTAAGCTTGTTTCATCTTGGATTAGGCCAATAAATACACCCTTGACATAGGTGACTTTGGTTGTTCTAGATTAGTTTTTATTATCACTAACACAAAGTACTAACAACTTCCAACGAAGACTTTGGAGTAAAATGGAATGTGATGGAGAGAAGAGGGATAAAATATGAAGATTAATGTAAACTTTGCATTTTATTTCAATGGATAAAGTTATCTCTTATTTCTTCATAAAAATCAAATAAAAACTAAAGCACAATACTGTGAAAAAAGTGGAATGGAAAGAGAAAAAACAACAGATAATAACTAAGTAAAAGCAGGCACCTAAGATGATTCACCACTGATAGTAAATATTGAACTTCTCTACTGTGTGTGGTAAATTTATTAATATTAGCATACATTTTTGGAAACAAAAATACATTTTTAGCAACACACTTGAGGGAGAATATATCACAAGGGCTTTTAAGAATAATTAATATAATGCAAATGATCTTTGATAAGTCTTCTCCAAAAATATTTCCTTGGTGTTTTTTGCATAAGTCTCCCAAGTTAAATAATAATAAAATAATCCATACAATTGTTTTTTAATTGTGCATTATTTTTGTCTTTTCTGTCATCCTTTCCTTTGCCCTCCTTTTCTATTTTACTTATTACCTCATATTTACTGTATCATATCTTATATACTTTTGTATTTTTAAGGATACATTTATACAACATCCATCACAAAGTGATAGATTCATCAAAAAATCTTCATTTCTCTATTTGAAGCCTGGTTTAATCATGAATATTATCAATGAGAACTTGTCACTTAAAAACAATTTAAAATCAATATAAGTGTTCCTCAATTAGTCTTGGCATTCAGAGTATTCTTCACTTGAAGGATAAAAAAACTGGATAAATTTTAATTGTGGCTTTGAAAAAACTTTACTTATAAATTTATTGCAGCTTGATGAATTTTATTGTCATTTGTTGCATCCTTTCTTTGTGAATCTTGACTATATCAGTCACTAGATTTCTGATGTTTGTATTGCAGTAGTGAAAGCTTAAAGCATTATGATGTTTTTCTTATAAAATATAGTTTACTATTTAAATCTTAAATATTCCTTCTATATTTCTGATGTATTTTCTTAGAGTTAAAAACATTCTGTTAATTTCTTTTTTAAAATTAGTATTTCCTAATATTTGTGTACATTCTTTTATCATTTATTATATTTTATCTACTAAATCTTATCCAGCTTGATTCACCCAGCATTTGTGGTTCAGATATGGTCAAACAGAAGTGCTTTGAATCCAATATGACTGTAATTTACTGGAATTGTACACCCTGAGTAAGGATTTAGAGCTCAGTGTTCTTATCTTGACTGAATCCAGTGAAAACATCAAGGGTTCTATCCTGGTGTTTTTAGTGAAAGGTTCACTTTTATAACTCCCTATTATTGTAGAAGATTGTTAAAGCTCATACTGAATTGGAAATGTTCTAATATCCTATTGCAGTTTTAGTTGTTTTAATTAAGCATAATGCATGCTGCAATATCAAACAACAATATTTCAGTGACTTAATAGGTGGAGAGACCAAAGGAAAACTTCCCCTTTGCCCTCTGGACAGTCCCTAAAAATCAAGTGACAAAAGGTGAAAGGGAAATAAGGAAGTACTTTAGAGGAGTAATAGAAGATTTTTAGGGGAATTCAGTCAGCTTGGAGAGCACACAGTGGCCTGAGACAAAGTCTGTGGGCCCACAGAACAGACGATGGTTTGTGCAAAATGTCTTTCTGGGTGTGTTGAAAGACTTCAGTCTTTCTTCCTGTGATATGAGTTTTAATCTTCTCTGGTTAATACATTTCAAAGAAGACCATTGTGTTCCTCCTCAGCAGTATTGATTTCTTCATAAATCTTCATTCTGTGCTTTGGGAAAGAGAGATAATTTAGTTAGGAGGAGACAAAGGTCAGAGAGACCTTGACTTTGCTTCTTTAGTTCAGTTATATTTTGGGGTTAAATATTCTGGTTTAGTCCATAGGTAAACTTTTAATTCCTGTTCATATTCTCTGTCTTTGATAGGTAAGGAGACTGTCTTAGTTTGTTTGAGCTGCTTTGACAAAAAATACCATATACTAAGTAGCGGATAAAAAACTGAAATTTACTTCTGAGTGTTAGAAGCTGGGAAGTCTAAGATCAAGGAAGATTAGGTTTCTGGTGAGGGTCTTTAGTCTGGCTCATAGAGGGCGCCTTTTCTGTCCCCTCACATGGTGAAAGGATTAAATGAACTCCCTCAAGTTTCTTTTATAAAGGCTCAAACACATTCATGATGGCCTTGCCCGTATGATCTACTTACCTGCTGAAGATCCCACCTCCTAATACTATCACCTAGCGGGTGAGGATTTCATCATACTAGTTTTTGGGGAGCATGTAAACATGCAGACCATAGCAAAGAATTTTCAAGTAATGACTCAAATACCAGAACCCATTTAATCGTCTAGCTTCACCATATCAAAGGAAAGAAAGGGAGGAAGAGAGATGTCAGGCTATTCAAGAGCATTTTATATTTAATTACATGTAAAAGTTACTTTTATATTTTAGCTTGACTGGGCCATGTACTACCCAGATATTTTGCGAAACAATATCATAGTGTTTCTGTAAACATGTTTTTGGATGAGAAAAACATTTAAATCTGTAGGCTGAGTAAAGCAAGTTACTCCCTGCAATATGGGTAGGCTTCATTCACTCAGTTGAAGTCCTGAATAGAACAAAATGGCTGACTCTCTTCAAACTGAGACATCAGCTAGTTTCCCGCTTTTAAACCGAACAAAAATGGTGGCTTTCCCTGTGTGTCAAGTCTGCTGGTTTTTGGGCTGGCTTTTGAACCATCAGTTCTCCTAGGTCTCTAACTTGTCAAATCACCCAGAAGATCATGGGATGTGTCAGCCTCCATAATCTTATGAGCAGTTTCCTTCTTTATAATCAATTTCTCCTTAAGTATATAGATATTTATTATAAAGAACTGGCTTATAATCAATGTTAGTATTTAAATAGTAAAATAGTATATATGTATATGTGTGTGTATATACATATGGCAGTGAGTGTGTGCGTTTGTGTATGTGTATTCCATTGGTTCTCTTTCTCTAGAGAACTATAATACAGTATGGATGTGTTGAACACAACCTTTCGCCCCATTACATTGACCACAACCATATTTATGGTCTTGTCTAAAAGAAAGGGTGGTGAATAGTATAGTTTTTCACACATCCAGAAAGAAATTTAAATGGTTTTATAATTAATAGTAATATTTCTGCCTCAGTCTATCCCTCTACTGACCAGTTATGCAACTCATTCATTCTTTGTCCCTTAAAGCATCATCATGTTTTTGCGAGGGAATCAAACCCGAGTTCCATTCCAACATTGAATTCAGTTTGAAATATAGGATCTCCAGCTGATATGTAATCTTTTTATCATACCTAGATTAAGTTATTCTTGGAGAATGTGAGCAAGGGTGAGAGGTGTCTCCCTAGCTCCAAATATACAATTATGGATCTCAAATAAAATAACAATAAAATTACTTAAAATTCCAAATATTACAAGGCAGGCATTGCAACATTCTTGACTGAGAGAGGAGGTAAGGTTCCTTTATTAATTCATTCATCTGCTCTTGGGGATAGGAGAATACTTTGTCCAAGATTCTTGACTCTGCATTCTGAGAGGTTTTTCATTTACTCTTTATGGTCATGACTAAAATAGACGTTTTGGAATATGTATTTGTTGGATTCAGTTAGCATTTACAGCTCCCTTCCTGAATATGTAAGGAAGAAACAGAAGTTTGTTTTATGTCTTATTTACTCAAAGCATTTTTAGTACAAGCTGGTGATTTCTTAGCAATGGAATTCTATCAATATTTCAGTAGAGTTCTTTCTGCTTTCAGTCAATTTCATGTGCCAATAAATTCAAAATTCTTTCTTAGATATTACTCTTGATGCTAGTTTAACAGGCTTTCTCAACCCAATTCTCTCAATTCACTGATGACTATTTTTAGGCTATCCAGAAAAAGAGAAGGGAGGATCATTCCCTTAATCTGATCTTTCTCTTGAGTTGCTGTATTTAGTTGAGAAGTTTCGTTGGTCATTTGTCACTCAAAGTATTTATTAAATCCTATTTCTTATTCTTTGGGATCAAAAAGAAGGCCGTGTTTTCAATCATATGAGAACGAAGAAATAAATATCCCATTCTCACTCATCTCCAAACTTCTGATCTCCTGCTGCTGCTCTCCAATGGCCAAACACATCAGGGAGCAAATGAGACTTTTGGTGCAGGTCAGTGTCCCAGGGCAAGGCAGAGAAGAATGGAGAGTGCATTGGAGAGACAAAAAGCAGATAGCACAGCACTTACTTCTTATGATTTTTCTTCATGTGGATGTGGAAACTCTTTTGGTTCCAGTTTATATTTTTAAGCCCTCCATCATTAAACGAACACAGAAATCTTTAGTAACAATTCTAAGATATATTAATATGTATTTAAAACCTAGACATATGCAATTGAATTTTTCTTTAAATCATTTATAAGTTAGCTATCAATCACATAATAGGGAAATCACAAGATATATCTACTTGAAATTCTGAAGGTGATACCAAGTGTTATGTCCAAAAATAATGTGATTTGGGAAAAGAAATTAGAAAGAGAATATACTAGTATTTCTGCCAATCATGGAAACAATTTAAAAATATTACAGTTGCTCAACTTGTTCTATAATATAGAAGATTCCATTAATGTTAAAATAAATCTTAAACAATATATTAAAAGGACTTACACTTTTTCTTTTAATGTTTTTAATTTTTATAATGGTTTGTTGACATTTCAATATTGTAAAGAAAACACCGAGAATACACACCATTAATTTCAGTAATTTTTGGATATTTTACATAATATATTGCTAATGTAAAAATAATTTGAATTAATTCTTATGACTCCTAAGGGGATTCATATGAACTCATTTCAAGATTATAATGGGGGAACCAAGAATGTTTTTTCTTCGTTTGAACTATGACAAATATATGAATAAATCATTATTTGATCCTATTGTCTTAGGAAATTCAAAAGATGCTTATGGGTAAAGAAAAATAAAAAGGAAAAAGCATGACTGAAGACATATTAAAACAAATGTGTATTCAGACTTTTTTAAGTTATAGCATTCTTATATAAAATATAGAAAAAATGTATTATACAGATCAAATGTAACTTCTTTTTAAATGAAAAAAGTCTGTATATTTTTAATGCTTTGCTATTACATGTTTGTGCTTTGTTTCAAATGCCATCAAACTATTAAAACAGCAAATAACTGGGTACAAAAAGATTGACTCAGAATAGTTAATGGAACAGCAGTGACAATCATGAAAAATGTTTAACATTTTCTGCACTGGCTTGATGGTATTATTTTGAGCTCATCTAGTATATTGCTGAGGATTGCTAAAAAATGTTAGCAATTTGTGAAAATGCCATCATGTTAATGTATACAACTTTCTGTTCACATTTAATAAAATAGCATACTTTATTTTGCTTTTGTAGATTGCCAAAATAAAATATTTGAGAAAGTTTTCTGAGTAAAAGCTTGGGATTATTATTTTACCCTTGTAATTTTGTTGGTAATTCATCTTAAAAAGCCGGCAATAGTAAAGTTTACTAAAGTTTAAACTTAAAAGCAAAAAATGATTTGAACAGAATTTGATGCTCACTTGAATGAGCAATTGCAATTTCTTTTTCATGAATAGTTTAAAATTTGCCTGGATATTTTTCTTTCAAGAAACACTTTTGTTTTGTAATATTGTATTTTTTTTTTTATGACAGCCTCGTCAAAATGATTGAGATGTTATTCTTGAAGGATAGTCATTCAACAATTATCATCAATTGCATTACAGAAATTTTGCCCCACACTTTGTTCCTAGGGCCTTAGTTTAATAGACACCTTGTCCTCAGAATATAATTAGAATTCTTATCTTATGAATAACATTTTATTTTTGCCTTTCGATAATATACGATAATATGAAAGACAAAAATAAGAAGCAAATGAATTAATGTCATTGATTTTGTTGAGGTAAAAATAAAGTAATGCCTCCAGAGCACGCTTGAGACAAGTATAAATTTAGCCAAAAATATATGCTTTTCTCATGCAGATATGTACAATACATGGCCAAACACAATGTACAAAATTAGTATCCTAAAAAGTAATATTAAATGCACACACACTCATGGTCCTGAGTTATCAAAGAGGTTTAATTATGATCACTATCATCTAGTTACAAAGATAAAAAATTCAGTCAAACTGGCTGAAAAAGAAGACACTTTCTTGTCAATACAACTTTCAGATTTATCTGACCTTTGGACATGTATCTTGGTTTTAAAGGTACACATATGTGTGTGCATCTATAACTGAATATAGCTGTGTGGATGCCATCTATGCGTCTATGACTAAAGAAAAAGATAGTGCTGTTTTTAAATATGCTGTCAAATGACACTGTTTTAGGCTTTGAAAATTCATGGAAGGCTAGTCAGCTAGTCATTTTTGGAAGCAAATTGAAGAGTCGAAAGCAGTTAAATTTGCAGTATTTTATTCAAATATTCACAATTTCGTAATGCTGAGATCTCTTAGAAACCACAGAACACTGAATATCTACTTCCATGTTTCATACAGCAAATTAAATGATACAGACTATACTTAATGAAATACTTGCTCAACATAATGTGAGATAGAGAAAAAAATGCATGAACTTTCTGAAGTTGGAGATTGTCAAATAAAATAAAAATCAAGACTAGAAGAGAGAGGACCAGTAATATGCTGCAAACTGCTTACTAAAGTTTCCCAATTTTTATCACTGGTAACAATTCTTAATAAGTGTTAAATGGTTACTTAATCAAGAAAAGTGTATTTTGCAAATGATCACAGAATTTAGGTATTAATAATGGAGTGAATGCATGAAGTTTATCATATTTTTATAGTGTATTGTGATTTTAGCCATATAGTTTATTTATAATACATGAAAAACTTTAGTGCTTTGGCACATAAATGCTCAAAAGATAATTGAAAATTTACTTAGTATATACACAACTTTCAGCACCCCTAAAGCACATGAATAGAAGTTAATCAACATAATTTTTCAAAAGTGTAAATCAGAGTTTTGAGAGTCTGAGGTGGGAGGATTGCTTGAGGCCAGCTTGGGCAACATAGTGAGACCCCATCTTTAAAAAAAATGAAAGAAAAGAAAAGAAAGAAAAAGAAAGAAAGAGAGAGAGGCGAGGGGAGAGGAGGAGAGGAGAGGGAAAGAGAGAGAGAAAGGAAAAAAGAAAAAAGCAAGGAAGTAAGGAGGGAAGTAAGGAGGCAGAGAGGGAGAGAGGGAGGGAAAGGAAAGGAAGGAAGGAAGGGAGGGAGGGAAAGGAAAGGAAGGAAGGGAGGGAGGGAGGGAGGGAGGGAGGAAGGAAGGAAGGAAGGAAGGAAGGAAGGAAGGAAGGAAGGAAGGAAGGAAGGAAGGAAGGAATTCAGTAGTCTTAGCTGCAAGGGAGGCTAGGCCAGAGGATTACTTGAGTCCAGGAAGGAAGGAAAGGAAGGAAAGGAAGGAAGGAAAAATTCAGTAGTCTTAGCTGCAAGGGAGGCTAGGCCAGAGGATTACTTGAGTCCAGGAATTTGAGGCTTCAGGGAGCTATGATTGCACCACTGTACTCCAGCCTGGGCAACAGAGTGAGACCCTGTCTCTAGAAAAAATAAATATATTCTAGACTCCGATTTGGACACATATAAAGTTTAAACTTTACTTAATGTGTAATAGGAACCTAAAGAAAACCAGTGGATATGGAATAACCTGATCAGAAGTAAGAATAAATTAATTCAATGCTATAAAAACACGAAAAGGAAGAGATGAAAACAGCATAATATTTGCTCTTATGAAGCTAACAGAAATTGGAGACCAAAGTAAAACAAACAGTTAAAACAGTTAAAATTCTACAGGAAACATTATAATAGGTTTACTTATATGTGCTATTTGAGACACAAAAAGTTAGACATTATCTCTATCCTGAAGAAACCAAAGAAACATTTGTGACATATCATTTGACCCAAGTCATTAAGAATTACTGCAGAATTTTTAATTCTGTATATCCTTCAATTTCAAGTTCATATTTCTTCAATACAGCATTTTAGATGCAGGAACGCATAAGTAATTTCTTTTGAATGTCCCTAAAACTATATTTATGCTTTGGAGCTAAACTTCTAGTTTATTCTGAGTGTGTATACATTTTTTATCTACATTAATAATTCAATTTGTGAGAATTTTATTGCAGTTTGATTATGTTTATATCTCCCCAAGTACCAACCCAGTGCACTAAATGATTGTAACCTACTTAGGAGAGGAAATACCAAGAGTTATTTTGATTATATAATGCTTAAATTCAATAGCTGCAATATATGAAGACTCTATTTAGTACCTTGAATCTCAGTAGCCACTGCCAGTTACCAGAAAGTTTCTATAACCTAAAGTTATAAGTATTGTTAATGTGTGTGCCTGTGTCTGTGTGTGTGAAGAGAGAACAAATGACTGAAAGCACTATAATATTTTCATAGACACAGATTATTTAGTTCTTATTAATACATAAAAGGCATTTTTTAAAGTTGGTTTGTTTTGTTTGAGCTCAAGATCTGGCAGCATTGCATAATACTTGAGTAAAAATGTTAAAATAATTGTTATGCTCTAAATACACATTTAAATTAATAGATACTTAAATGCATTTAAAGGTGAACTTGAACCTTAGATTATTATAAAACTGTTAGTGTAGTCCTTTTTTGTTTTAAAGCTCCCTATCAAAATTACATCTCTCTTGCTTCCTAGATTTTGTTTTAGAGATTTATCTTCAATACAAATTACTCCTTATCATATAATTGGAATTTTGGAAGAGAGAAGTATCTACATTCTGTATTAGAATGTAATGATGTACAAGGTTTGAAATGTACAAGGTATAAACTAGCAAAGAAAAAAAATTGGTCAGAATATGGGGATTACCTCCTGAGATGCATATGTGAACTTACCAAGAATAAGACACAGCTATAATTACAAAATTAATAGTTTTGGATACTCTTAAGGATCTAGAGAGATGAAGAAACAAAGGGATGGGAAAGTTTTCTGAAATTGCCGTGAAGCAACTGGCATGTTTTTTTATTGGAATTACAACTGCCAATATGAAAATATTCGAATATAAAAATATAAAAATTGCAACTAAATATCCATCAAAAAATGATGAAAAATCTCCTGGATTTAAATGTGCATTGTGTATATATAAAGAAGAAAACACATTATTGCTGCTAAAAAATGTACAGGGAGAAGTTGAAAGTTAATTTGACTCAGCCTAACAGGACTTTGATAGTAGTACGTTTCCATTCTTGCATATTTATTTTTTGTTGTTTTGTATAAACCTAGCTTTGTAAAGTATAACATCATTGTAATTAGTATGCACACTGTACCTTGAAACAGAACAAACTATGGTTATTATCTGTACCTTGTCAAGGCAAGGTGTGACATTTGATAAATAAACGTACTTCTGGGAGTTTATAAGGAGAACTGTCTTGAACAATACTATGGCTTTTCTCTGTATTTTCTACTTATCATCTCTGCCATAGTATTAAATCCAAAAGAAGAGCAATTATTTCTCTTGAGACTAGAATGAGACAAAAATGTTACGTGGCTGAAGTAAAATAACTCTCCCATCCCTCTTTATTTTTCTTTTCACTGAGCTTGTTTTCTTTTCTTAATTTTCCATTTTCATTTCCTGCATGGGGTCTACACGCCGCCTTTCCTACCATCTGTTACCCATCTTCCTTCCACTAGAGAAAATTAAATAGAGTTTAAGGCCAATAACTTCATATGCATTTCCTTTCCAATTTTTTTTTCTAACATCCACGTTGATCTAAAAAAATCACCATAAGGTGTAGAGCTGTCTCACATAAGGCATTTATTTTAGAGCAAGAAAAAACATTTCTGTAGCTTCCATTTGTAAACTGAATTCCAGATTAACTCAGTACTTCTGATCTGATTTCACTAAAGCATGTACTGCATTAAATTCTTTATAACTTTCTACTACAGAATCGTAAGAAAATCATTTAGCTGCTTAGGATTTTTTTTTTAAAAAAAGGTTAAATGCTAATTTGTTAAAACATCCCCAAATTTGTCACTTACACAGAGCCTTAGCACTAATTACTGCCCTGGGATGACGGGATGCAACTTCCAGCTAGAAAAGAGCAGTGAAGTAGCATCTCAGGACACCAGCTGTCCGGCCAAGAAGCTGTAAACATGTATCCAGAGGCTATTTAGTTCTGGACTACATTCTTCTAATTCTTCTAATGCTAATGAGTCAGTTGTGATAGAATTCTGCTGTTACCCTCTTGTACTACATCTGTTGGAGTCTTGTTTGTGTGTGTGTGTGTGTGTGTGTGTGTGTGTGTTTTAACATTTCCTATTTGTCTGTCTCTCTGTCTATCTACCCAACCATTCATATACTCAGTTTTTACTTTTTAACAGTTTTGTCATTTGGGAGAATGAGGATTTTAAAATATTTTAATTATCAAGCAAAATAAATATTCATATGTGTCTTTAAATTCATTAAATTTATTTTGGTAGGGCATAAATTAAATGTGTTTAAAATTTCTAGTGTCTACAGGCGTGGGGGTTTTCTTTATATTGTATCTACAAAGAATAAGAATATATTCTAATAATAAATTTGGGGTAAATATTGCTTTATTTTTTACCTCACAGACTGGTTAAAAAATGTGTAAAGTTAGAAAAAAAAAGTGTGTGTGTGTGTGTGTGTGTGTGTGTGTACTCTAACACCCTGAGATCAAGTTATTTGATTTGTTATTAAAGTTCTAAGTAAATGATATTCGATATTAGAAACTATCATTGTGTTTCTATGTTTTTACATTTGCGTTATGTTCTGAAATCAATTTATGTGAATTTTGAAAAGTATATTCAGAATTCAACCGCTTCTCACTACCTTCATGGCCGCAAACACGGTTTGATTCACCATTATCTTGCATTAGATTAGAGATAATCATATAAATGGTCTCCCCAAGTCTTAGTCACCATGCATTCTCAAGCTACTGATTTCTTTAAAGGACTCTTTTGTCCTAATCCCTTCAACGGCTTCCATTTCACTCAGATGAGAATCCTGATTTCAATATTCTACCAGGTTCTATGTGATTAGGAACTCTTATCTCTCTAACCCCCTCCCATTCATCTCCCTCTTCCTCACTCCTCCAGCTATGCTAGTCAGCTTGGTGTTCCTTCAGAATCCGAGTATGCTTCTTCCTTAAGGGTTTTGTCCAGAATGCTCTTTTACCTTGTAAACACCTGGGTGACTTGTGCAACGTTTTTCAGTTTTTGCTTAAATTTGCTTTTCACTGAGATTCACCCTAACATTGTTAAAAATTAAGTGGTTTTTGGCATACTTGTGACTCTGTCTCCTTTACTCCTCTGTAAATATAACTCATTCGGTTGTTGAATATCTGATCATTTTCTGTCTCTCCACCATACAATGGAAACTCCAAGAAGGCAGCGACTTTTCTTTTGCTCACCAGTGCATCGCAACCCCTGAGGACACTACCTGGCACCTGGTTGGGGATCAAGACACGTTTGGTACGTGAATGTACCTATGTGTTACATTTAGAACCACCACTATAGAGATGGTTGTACTTGGTTGTACTATGGCTGTACTTTGTTTATTTCCCACTCTTCTCTCTCACTTTTAGATCATGGACTGTTTTTCCTTTACCTGAATTCATCATGAATCAGAAACAAAGATGTAAGACGTACATGGAATTAAATTTATTTTGAGGGGGGAAACCAGGTGAAACTAGTATTGGATAAGAATAGAGTAATATTGGAGAGACAATTCATAACAAATGGGAAGAGAAATGTAATATACGGATTTGAGAGTCAAGGGTGAGAAGCTACCACAGCAAGGACCAGGGAACTGGTACAAAAAGTCTATTGGACAAGCTGTTCTCAGGTGTGGACTGAGCTGCACTAAGCCAGTATTTGTAGCAGTACACTGCTATCCTGAAAGGAAATGCAGTTCTTGAATAATGATATTTTAAAATAAATGACAAAAACAAGAAATTCTATCAATAGCAAATTATTAAATAGGTTATACTCCATCCACATTATGGGGCATAATTCAGCTGTAAAAATCTTTAGGTGTAGCTACTATATAATATGAATATATTTGTAAGTATGCATATACATGTATATGCATACATATAAATGTGTATATACACCTATAGGTATGCATATATATATATGCATATGTAAGCCTAGAAAAGAAACAGATTTGTGTCCCCAAGCCGTTACATATTTTATTCTGTGTATTTATAGAAGGGTGAGGGTGGGATTGAGTAGGGCTTGCAGAAAACTTAACTTTTCTTTCATAAAATACTGGATTTGTAAATAATACCAGTAAGTACCCTTTTGTAAATATAAAAAGTTCTTTTAGGAAAAAAAAAAAAAAACTTGCCTCTCTAAGTTTATTAAGCAATCTCACTTATCAAACTCCCATATAATTAGCATTTCCGAAAGAAGTGATTACAAGTGAAGGTTGCTGTAAAACAATAGAGATTATCTAATAAGCTAATAAGCTCAATATGACATTTTATTTTAGTGACTCTTTAAAACTAGTCTTCTTACTTGCATTTCACATTACATTCACTATGGTTATGATATTCTAGTGTTTTTATATTCTAAGGCATGTCATTGAATAATTAGTTTACACGTGACCTCTTTTGTTTCCTCATAGATATTAAATATGTTAAGGGATGTATGTGTGTATTGTTTTTTGTTTGTTTGAAAAAAATGCCCTGTTTTCTTTGATGACTGTTTATTTTAATAGAGTTGTTGGTGCCGTTATTAACCACTATGGTATAACTCAAACAATCCAATTTTACATGTACATATAGTATAATCTATATACATTCTTATAAAGCCTTCATTTGAGTTAACAAAAGATGTCTACTGAATTTAAAACTATACTAATAACTGAATATCATATTTTTTTCTTTGAAAAAGAAGATTTACTCCAATACTACCATTTAATCAAGAATTCCTTCAGAAAATTTGAAGACTGACACAAAGTGGTCAGAAAAGATAATCTACTTTATTTTTGCTCTCTAGGCTCGATAGGAAGAGGCTGGAATGCATTACAGTATCAGCATTGTTCTATTTTTAGTTAATCTGAATCAAAAAGTGGCTCTGAGACTAGATATTAAATGTGATGAAGCAATAGCTTATTTGGAAAATTAGTTGCATGTTAAAATCAGAATAATTTAACAAACTTACAAAATCGATTTTATCTAGAATTCTTAGCAGTATTTTTGAATTTGCTCATGGCCTCATATTAACTGATTATAAGTGAATGTTTTAACACTGATGTGAATCTCAGCCGTAATTCCATAAGGTTTTATTTGTAAAAATGTAATAAACTGACTATAAAATTTCCTCAATGAATATTCTTCACTTGTGCCCATGTGCATTAGCTCTACAATGGATGATTATATTTTTTATGCATTTTTATAGACTTGAAAATGTTTTCAGAGCATCTTTTGAAATGTGAGCCTTAAGTGTATGTGCGTGTATAAATACAAAAATTATATGTAATATATAATATATACAATATATAAATAAATATGCATTATATATAACACATACAAAATAGTGTCTGGAACACAGTAAACCTTATATCAATGTTTTGCAGTTATTAACTCATTCGATCATTCTGTCTTTTAAGCAATATATTAGTGCCTGGCTTGAATGATTCTACCTAATTTTTGCTGGCCTTTCAATTACAGGTAAAGATTTACCTTTCTATATAACAGTTGCTTTACGCAGCTTCAACAGCACACCAATTTCTATTTTCATTGAAAGCATTATGTTATTTCCTAGCCATGAGGAAACATTTGGGGGACCTTATTTAAATCCTACCCAAGAGTCTTCTCTAAGAAAATTCTGCTCCCCAAAGAGAAATTGTCCTTTTAATAATATATTCTTAGGTTAGAAGCTCAACACTGTACTTTTCTCAAAAGACATCTGCAGTTGGTTGTTCACAGAGTGCCTACTTGTGGCAATTGGCATCCATGAATCCTGGTGAGGACGTGAAAACCACACAGCTACTAGTTCGACAACCACTGCAGCAGTGCCTCATGAACATAGTGTTTTCATTGTTCTTCCAAACACTGTCAATTAGACCTTTGAGGTATACATTTGTAGTATAAGTAAAGGACAGTTTGGTAGCCGTGTAGCAAGGATGAGCTAAAAAGACCATACCAATTTGAGCTCAGTAAGTTCCAGTACATACACAAAACTGAGCCCACATCAAAACAGAACTTTCACACCAGAAGCAACTTTGAATCTTCATTGAGCTTGCATGAAAATTTCTGTGTGGCTTATGGTGAAGAATGGGCTCAAATTATATAAAGCTGAGTAGGGTAAAGACTGAATGAAAGATAGATTGTATTCTACTTGAATAGAGTCAGTAATGGGTAACAAGGCATAAGGACATAATTTCACATTCGAATGGTGTTTTATTTTGAAAACATATAAGAATGCACACATATACTACCATACACATACATACATATGATTCACCAGGACTATGTCTATACTTCCTATTGCATTATCATATGTTGTGTCTATTTCTCCTCTTTTTGCAGTAGTTTCAAATAAAAGTGAGTGAAATAGATGTAACAATAATGAAAATGCAGAATATCATAATTGAAATTTAGATTATTTTAATCTTTCTAATTATCTAAATTTATTTTCACATTAAATACCCATTATACCAAGAATAATTCTTTCAGTTCATCATATGTGATACTACCATTGTGATCTTGTAAAAATAAACTTTACGTGGGTTAGGCATGTTCTCCATCTATATTAAATTGTTTTAAAAACAATATTCAAAGCACATCTTATCTCAATGATTGTTTTGTTAATTTCATGTTTGAAAGAAGAGAGAAAAATGAATAGAATAGTTACCCCGATACTACCAGTTCATCAGTAATCTGTTCAGAAAATTTGAAGACTGAAACACAGCAATCAGAAAGGATGGTTACCTTATTATTACTTTCTTGGCTCTATAGAAAGCGGCTGGAATTCTTTATATCATCAAAAAAAAATTTTTTTTTTCTTTAGTTAATCTGAGTCAAAAAGCCTCCGCAGGCTGGACCTTAAATATAATGAAACTAGAAGTCATGCATGTTATAGTAAACCCTGGCATATCTCCTAGAATCACATGCTCTCTTTCCTCTGAGAAGAACTGTCAGGATGAATCCTTCAGTTATGGAAAATGTAAACCAATACTTATTCACTAATTTGGGTCATGCCCTTTTACAATGAGATGTCAGTATTAGAAATGTCATTTAGGTCTCTCAGTATCATTAAGCCCTGGCACGGTTAGAAGAATGTTTTACCACAAGTCTGAACCACATTTTTCCTCTTGGTAGAAATGTATGCACATGTTTTTTTTCCCAAGAGATAATGTCAAAATCAAGAATAAAAGCTGTTGTGATGAAGATGAAGTCAGTGTGTCTTCGGTTTGTGATGTTAGCAACTCAGAGCCTGGATAGTCTATCAAATTCCGTATGTTGTGCCACTCCAGATAGTTCTTATCAGAGGTTGGAAAATACATATACTGAAATATTGAAATTGCTTTGCTTTGTTATGGAGACTATTACAGAATGTTAGTTGATCCCTCTCTCTGCCCTCCACAAATCTATTCTGTCCATTTTTCATAGTTTTGGAAGGTTATCGAGGCACATGGTTTTATGAAGATTACATTTCACACCTAGACTTACAAGTAACTTTGACCATGTGACTGATCTCTTGGCAGTAGAATGTGAATGCAAGCACTAGTAAAAATGCCAGGCGACTTGTTAGCTAGCCATTTCATCTCTTTTCTTATTTATTTCCATCAGCTGGAATTTAGGGATGAAGTTTTAACAGCTTTGGCTATGAATAGTATAACATCTTAGGATGATGAAGCAAGAAGATGGAAGAAAAAATGGAGTAAAACTGCTTACCTATCCGAGCACCCTCATTTATTTCCAGACTGTCATGTGAGAGATAAGGAGATGCTTATCCAATTTTAGTCAACATATATTTGAGAATCCATTTCAGCACCCTGTCCTTATATCTTAACCAATACGGGAATCATGCCGCACCTAAGGTGAGGGTTTTCACTACACTTCGTAGTGATTCTCACTGCCATTTACTTGGAGACAGAAATAAGGCAGTACTTAGATTCAAGACAGAAGGGCTTTATCTTTTTATTTTTCTTAATATTTGGTTGAAATATCATGGAATCCAGTTGAAAAAAGCATGGCAATTCTCATAGATGAATGTTGAGGTGACTTCACAACAATTAGACGTGTTAAAAACTAGGCAACAGCTAATAATTTTGAAACCAGTGTTTGAAAATTAACTTCAAAGAAATTATACAGGAAACATTCACATTATAGTAATTTGACATTCACAAAAATTCTAGGTTAGAGATACATTTTGAGAAGGACTAAAAATCAAAACTAACTTTCAAGTCCAATTACTAATGCTTAGGTGTTTAAAAAGGAATAGAGCTGAACATAATTAGCTCTAAATGTTGGCATATTAAAGATAATTATTTTAAAAATTCAAAATGTGAATGTTTTTATCCCAATAGAATAGAAAATTATGTTTTGAATAAAATTTTTAAACATTAAATAGGTTGGTGCTAATCTATCATGCTCCTTTTAATGGGTATTTATTTTCTGTATGCAAAATATGTTTATGTTCTTCTCAATGTTCTCAAGTTTTTTATTTTATTACAGTATCAGTTCGAAGTTCAAAATCTCATCAGCTCTAAACATTTAGAGGTCGTTTTCCAAATCTTTTAAATCAAGTACCATTGAACATCTTGAATATACTCTGGTAAGTAAAGATTCCCATAATGTAGTTCTTCTCCATATGTGAATTTAGGACACTAAAGGAATAATTTATCTTACCTTAACATTCTCGATATAACATGGTGATATGTGCATAGCATAAGCCTTATAGACATTCAAGTTCAAAAAGGGGAGTATGTAGAAGGCAAAAATAATTCTCTGATTGCAGGAAGCTGTCAATTTAACAAAACATATCAGAGAAAAATGTATTTTAAAATAATGATTTTATTAGAGAATAAGCAGAAAGGATTGTATTCTGGGATGCACAGATATAGCATGCCACAAATGCATCTGAAGAAGGGAGGGTGAAGGAAAGCTAGCTTGCTTGCTTCTTTCTTTCCTTTCTTTCTTTCTTTCTTTCTTTCTTTCTTTCTTTCTTTCTTTTTCTTTCTTTCTTTCTTTCTTTCTTTCTTTCTTTCTCTCTCTCTCTCTCTTTCCTTCCTTCCTTCCTTCCTTCCTTCCTTCCTTCCTCCTTTCCTCCTTTCTCTTTCCTTTCTTTCTTTCCTTCTTTCTTTCTCTCCCTTCCTTCCTTCCTTCCTTCCTTCCTTCCTTCCTTCCTTCCTTCCTTCCTTCCTTCCTTCCTTCCTTCCTTCCTTCCTTTTCTTTCTCTTTTCTTTTCTTTTCTTTTCTTTTCTTCTTTTTCCAGCAAAAGAGGAGTTTATTTAATCTGCTTGGAAATAGAATTTATTGGTTCTTGAAGTTCAAAGTCAAAGGTGCCATCAGTACATTGCACTTCATTGGTGGAGATGCTGTTACTGGGAAAGTGTTCTCTCCAGAGTTGCTATGTGCCTACACAATGTCTAGTGATAAATCCTGTCCTAGGAACATGTGTAAATATGCAAAACATGCAAGCTGTTGAAAGCATGAGATGCATGAAGGGTGTGAGAGAATTGATTGCGGGGTTATTTTTAAAAGTCTTTGAAACAGTTTTGATCTTCATACATGCAAGCATGAATTCCTCTCCTTTGTACTCTCCTGGCCCCAATATGTCTTGCTCTGACTACACTGACTTCATCATAGTATCTTTGACTTTCACAGTTTCAATATCAACTGGGCAAATTCAAGCTAGAGTTCTTCAACTGGGTTTCAAGGCTTGGGATTAATCCTTTGTGGTTCTCAGTTACTTCCTCTGAACTCTTGATTCTGCCTACTAGGCTTTTAGTTCCAACCCCTGCTTTCCAGTTTCTACCCTCTGAGTCATCCTTCATATGTCATGAAAATCACCACCTGTTTCGAACTAACTAGGTTATCAGCCTACGCTGGCCAGTATAATTTTGGGGGTCCAACAGGATTTTTCTATTCTGTACTCTCTCTGTCCCTTTCAATCCCAGATGGCAGTATTTCTAATGAGAAAAATTCAAGAAACTCATGGGCCGTGCATCAATTGCACTGGGTTTCACCCTTTTAGACAAAATTCATTTCCAGATATATTTCTGCTATAATATTTTTCTATTTTTGGCTCTAGTCAAGATGGCTCTGTGACCCTTAAGCTTCCTCTGATTTGATGAAGAAACCTTTGAAGCACACCCTTAATCAATTGTGAATACACACACTGACATTTTGGTCTTTCCAAAAATTCAGGAAAATAATTGTATAGAAATATACTCCCTTTTTTCTATACCACACTTTCAGCTGGGATATCATTCTTTTAGTATTGTTACTATCTGAACAGGCTAAAGTGTCCAAAATCTCCACCTGATTGCTTTTTGTCTAATAATTATTACCTTAATATATTTCTCTCTTCTTGCGTTTTACTGTAAGCAACAAGAAGCTAGGCATTATATTCAACACTTTGTTGTAAGACTTCTTATATTGAGGTTTGGCACTTACAAGTTCTACTCTCTTGGTATTTGTAGGATGCAATTTTGCCAAACTTTCTCAACCACGTTTCTCAACCTCCTTCCTGCAGTTTGGAGTAAGATGCCCTCATTACTTCTGAGCCCTTTCTAGCAGAATTTTTTTTTTTTTTTTTTTTTTTGAGACAGAGTGTGGCTCTGTTGCCAGGCTGGAGTGCAGTGGTGCTATCTTGGCTCACCGAAATCTTTGCCTCTTGGGTTCCAGCAATTCCCCTGCCTTAGCCTCTCAAGTAGCTGGGACCTCAGGCACACGCCACCATGCCAGGCTAATTTTTTTTTTTTTGCATTTTTTAGTAGAGACAGGGTTTCACTCTGTTGGTCAGGATGGTCTCGATCTCCTGACCTCATGATCCGCCCGCCTTGGCCTCCCAAAGTGCTGGGATTACAGGCCTGAGCCACTGCGCCTGGCCAGCAGTATTCTTAAAGTCTTAATTTCTGATAATAGTCTGCATGTGACAATTTGAGCTTTCTCTAAGGCAGTTTAGGATTTCACTCTAGTATTCCTTTCTTTTTTTGAGCCCTCCTCAGCAACATCTTCAGTAATCCATACTTTTACTAAAAATCTATTCAAGGCAATTCAGACTATTTCTACCATACTCTTGAGAATTCTTCCAGCCTTCATGCACTACGCAATTCCAAAGCTACTCTAGCATTTTAGGTATTTCTTTCAGTAGCACTCTGTTTTAGGTACCAAAATCTTTTATTAGTTTCCTATTTCTGCATAATAAATGATCATGAAATCAATTCAGAACCTCGAATAATTATTTTTCTACCTAGTCACCATGTCACACATCATATACTTACATTGCATCCAGCTACCTTGTAACTGGCAATTATAAAATTTTAGCATCAAATTTACTTCACATTCCTGAATTCCATGCAAAAGCATAGTTACTATGAATATTTCTGAGTAGATTGGAATGTATTTTCCAACTTAATGAAGAAAACATTCTAAGGTGTTAACACAGCTGCAGCTACATAAAGAAAAAAAATCCCTGAGTCTTCATGTAAATGAACTATGTTATAATAATCTGAGGGAAAAAAAATGATTAAATGGTAAAGGAAACCATAGTTATTGTAATAATCAAATGTCAAATTTATTTCAAAGCAAAGCTTCAAAAATGTATTTGTTACTTATTAAAACCTAACATGTGAGATCTCAAAAACACATTTTTATAAATGTAACTCCTAAAATTATTTTAAAAACTTCCTGCTGACAGTTATCAGCTAATGATGCACACTAAAACTAGTAAAACAACTGTATTAAACATTTGTTAACAAATTGCCATAGAGTTTAATTCTATTACATTTTAATTTTTCTTTTGTAGGTAGAAATTGTACAAATTGATGGAAAAATTGATGTTTTTATTGAGAAATGTGTTAGGTTCAACAAATATTTATTAATGGAAGATACTTACTAGATATTTTCATGTTGACTGTTTCATTCTAATATCACAGTGATCCTAAAGGTTGATTATTATTAATCACAAATTTATAGATGACAAAGCAAGCCCATAGTTCCTTAGTGATAATTACACATCCAGATAACTGCTAAAGTAGATTTTTATCCGGGTATTAGTAAACTAAGTACATTTTTTTTCTTATTTTATAAAAATAATGAATAAAAAATTTTACCTCAATAATAAAATTAGCATCTCTTTAGGATGATTAAGTGTGTGTGTGTGTGTGTGTGTGTGTAGATCACAAATTAGATATATTTTGCTTTATTTCCTTGTATTAGTTAGAACTGTTGTTAACTTGAGAAGTGTAGCTTGTAAATAACTATTTTCATTTTAATATACCTGCAGATAGTAAGAATTTATTTTCAAAATTTGTATCATTTTTCTTTGATTTTTGGTATAATTCATGAAGATAAGTTTTTAATACAAAGGTTCTTCTTTTCTAAATAGTTCTATATAATATTGGCAGCCTTAATTGTGTTGTGATGGTCTTTCTTTAAGTTGGAAATTATTTTTTGGTCTTAATATTTAATATTAATATTTTTTCCAAATTTTTGTAATACATAACATTTTATCAAAAGTGTTAGAGGTTTTAAATATTTTTTCAAGTTTTCTTGCAATTTCACAAAAGTAATGTGCCATAACCTGCTAGCTGAACTTAAAATCTTCTGCTTGCTCTGAGTTCACAGATTGACTGCATTTCCCAGCTTCTGTTGTTTCAGTGTGGCAATATGACTAAACCAATGGAGTAAGAGTGGAAGGAATGCGTGCCTGTGAAAATTCTGACTCATTAAAATTACTCTTTTCAACTTCCCCAAGTTTATTTCCCCTTGGTTGGCTGGGATGAATAAAACTCCCAAGACAAACTTAGAAACTATTTGTGTGATACACAAAGGTCTCTGACAGTCTAGTTCCTTGAATGGACATGGGAATGGAGGATACATGTTCTGAAAACATAGGCATCACCATCCACTCTTACATAATTAAAAACAAAAATAAAAACATTCTTCTGGTGTACTCAGCTATTATGTATATTGTTTCTGTTTGTTATAGCTGTTAGTACCCTTTCTCTCCGCACCCCAAAAAACAAGTTGTCTGTTCTCAAAATAAGTTTGTTTCCCTTCTTTGAAATTGCTGACTATGGTCACATTTGCTAGTCCTTACAGAGTGAAAACTTTTGTTCAATATTTTAGGCAGATTTAAGCTCTATAATTAACTTTTTAGTCTTCTTTCAATTATTTGCTAGGCATATCTTTTTCATTCATAGCTCCTTAGGATATCTGAATCAGTGTGACAGCACCCTTCCTTCCAATTGCTAGCCTTCTTAGAAGGACTGCTTCCTTATCACTACCCTCATTCATTCATCCTGACACTGGTAAAGTGTCGATTGCTCCATGTGACTTCCTGAGAAGCTGGATCCTCTGTCAGAGAACTCTTCTTTCTTTTCTTCTTTCTTTCTTTTTATGCTTCGTTACCTGGAGCTCTGGCAGATTTTTTTTTTTTTTTTTTTAAATTTAATTCCCCGATGAGGCTCTGCCAAAGTTTAGGAATCCCCAGTTCTCCCCAGTGGCTTCTAGTAGTCCCCAACACTCATTCTGCTTTTATTACTACCATTGTATATCATGTTTGTGGGAATATTAATATACTGATAAATCCCATATTTCTAGCAATGTCATGGAATGATAATATTGTATTTATTATATTAGTTTGGTCACTTATGTAGAAAATTAGTGAAAAGGGGAGTCAATTTTATGGACTTAGAATATCATCTTAAATTTGGCAGCCAAAATTCAATACTAAATAATTAGGTATTACTGGAATTACATACAGATATATTAATCTATTAAATATTACCAACAAAACAGCTTACATTTAATAGTTACATAAATTTAAATATCACTTACTTTCAAATTCATGTTTGCATTTTAAGCCAGGGCAAAGTAGCATTGAAACAGACTTGTAGGCAAGAAAGAGTAGTAAAACTATTGTAGGAGTGCTTGCAAGAATAATGTTTAATTATTCTAAATAATACTTAAAGACACAAGATGTGAAAGTTAAATAAATGTAAGAAAATTTTTTATATAAACAGAAACAATTTTCTAAAAGTCAGTTTTAGCATCAAAGTTAGAAAATATTCTAAATTCTAAACTAGAGATGAATTCTAAAAAATAGATTTTAAAGGACTCTCAAATTAAGAGAATTTTTAAAAACAACATTATAAGATGATTCTTGACAAATGTCAATAATCAGAAAAACTCCTACTCTAGAAAAAGAGAAAACAGATTGCTTGAAGAAAGAAAAGTAAGTAAAATTACAGTCAGTAGCAACAACATAGTCAGGGTTTATATTTGTGTGGTAGTCCTGTATGGATCCTTGAAATGTCTAGAATTTTAGAGAATATAGTTTGGAGAAATCTGTTCTCACAAACATTGCCATTTGTGGGAAAAATCTTTCCATGAGAATTACTGTGATTCTAATTATATACAGTTAATTCTAACTGTGTAATATATATATATGTGTATATATATAGTTGTGTATTCACACATATGCACTTGTACATGCTGTTTTTCTATTAAAAATAAAAAAAATTAACAGATATTTATGCAGAATGATCTATGACATTTGAAAATAAGCATTTGTGACAAAGGTTTAATAAATAGATACACAAAACTGTACACAAACTGCTGAAGCATAAATAATGGTGTTAGCTGATTAAATTCTAATATTTTAATGTTATCACTATAAATGATTCAATAGAAATATCATATTTAAGTGATTTTATTTTATTTTTAATTTATTTAAAATTTTTATTTCCAACTTTTATTTAAGTTCAGGGTTACATGGGCAGGATGAGAGAGTTTGTTACATAGGTGTATTAGTTTGTTCTCACACTGATATCAAGAAATATCCAAGACTGGGTAATTTATTTATGAAAGAGGTTTAATTGACTCAGACTTTCCCATGGCCAGGGAGGTCTCAGAAAACTTACAATCATAGCAGAAGGTGAAGGGGAAGTAAGCACCTTCTTCACAAAGTGTCAGGACAGAGACAAGCAAAGGAGGAACTTCCAAATGCTTATAAAACCATCAGCTCTCATGAGAACTCACTTACCATCAGGAGAACAGCATGGGGAAATTGCCACCATGATCCAATCACCTCCCTCCCTTGACACATATGATTTGGGTGGAGACGCAGAGCCAAACTATATCAATAGGTAAACGTTTACCATGTTGATCTACTGCACAGATCATCCCATTACCCAGTTATTAAGCCCAGCATCCATTAGCTATTCTTCCTGATCCTCTCCCTTCTCCTACTCCCCACTCTGATAGCCCCCAGTATGTGTTGTTCTCCACCATGTGTTCATGTGTTCTCATCATTTCACTCCCATGTATAAGTAAGAACATGCAGTATTTGGTTTTCTGTTCCTGCATTAGTTTGCTAAGGAAAGCTCTAGTTCTATCCATGTCTATCCATATCTTCTAGCTCTATCCATGTCCCTTCAAAGGACATGATCTTGTTCCTTATTATGACCACATAGTATTCCATGGTGTACATGTACCACATTTTCTTTATCCAGTCTATCATTGATGGACATTTAGGTTGATTCTATGTCTTTGCTATTGTGAATAGTGCTGCAATAAACATATATGTCCATATGTCTTTATAATAGAATGACTTATATTCCTTTGGGTATATATACCCAGAAATGGGATAGCTGGGTTGAATGGTATTTCTGCCTCTATGTCTTTGAGCAGTTGATTGTGGCACATTGTCTTCCACAATGGTTGAACATATTTACACTCCCAACAACAGTATAAAAGCATTCCTTCTTCTCTACAACCCCACCAGAATCTGGTTTTGTTTTTTTTTTTTTTTTGACTTTTTAATAATAGCCATTCTGACTGTTGTGAGATAGTATCTCATTGTGGTTTTGATTTGCATTTCTCTAATGATCAGTGATGTTGAGCTTTTTTTCATATGTTTGTTGTCTGTATGTATGTCTTCTTTTGAGAAGTGTCTGTTCATGTCCATTGCCCACTCAAAAAAATTTTTTTCTTGTAAATTTAAGTTCCTTATCGATGCTGGATATCAGACTTCTGTCAGATGGATAGACTGCAAAAATTTTCTCCCATTCTGTAGGTTTCTGTTTACTCTGTTGGTAGTTTATTTTGCTATGCAGAGCTCTTTAGTTTAATTATATCCCATTTGTCAAATTTTGCTTTTATTGCAATTGCTTTCGGCATCTTCGTCAGGAACTCTTTGCCTGTGCCTATGACCTGAATGGTATTGGCTAGGTTTTCTTCTAGGGTTTCTATAGTTTTGGGTTTTACATTTAAGTCTTTAATTCATCTTGAGTTAATTTTTTTCTATGGTATAAGGAAGGGGTCCAGTTTCAATTTCTGCATATGACTAGCCGGTTCTCCCAGCACCATTTATGGAATAGAGAATTCTTTCCCAATTTCTGGTTTTTGTCAGGTTTGTCAAACATCACATAGTTGTAGGTGTGTGGTCTTATTTCTGGGTTCTCTATTCTGTTCCGTTGGTCAATGTGTCTGTTCTTGTACCAGTACCATGTTGTTTTGGTCACTGTGGCCTTATAATATAGTTTGAAGTCAGGTAGCATGATGCCTCCAGCTTTATTCCTTTTGCTTAGGATGTCCTTGGCTATTCAGGCTCTGTTTAGTTCCATATGAATTTTAAGATAGTTTGTTTCTCATTCTGTGAAGAAGGTCAATGGTTTTTTAATGATAATAGCATTGAATCTACAAATTCCTTTGGGCAGTCTGACCATTTTCATGATGCTGATTCTTCTTATCCATGAGCATGTTTTCCATTTGTTTGTGTCATCTCTGATTTTTTTTGAGCAGTAGTTTGTAGTTCTTGAAGAGGACTTTCATTTCCCTTGTTAACTTAATTCATAGGTATTTTATTCATTCTGTGGCAATTGTGAATGAAAGCCTATTCCTGATTTTGCTCTAAGCTTGCCTTTTCCTGGTTTATAGGAATGCAGCAATTTTTGCACGTTGATTTTGTATCCTGAGCCCTTGCTGAATTTGCTTATTAGCTTAAGAAAATTTTGGGCTGAGCTGATGGAGATTTGTAGATATAGGATCATACAAAGATAGATTGATTTCCTTTCTTTCTATTTTAATTCACTATTTATTTCTCTTGCCTGATTGTCCTGACCAGAACTTCCAATACTATGTTAAATAGGAGTGGTGAGAGAGGACATCTTTGTCTTTTGCTGGTTTTCAAGGATAATGTTTCCAACTTTTGCCTATTCAGTATGATAGGCAAAAGCTGTGGATTTGTTGTATATGACTCATTATTTTGAGGTATGTTCCTTCAACACCTAGTTTATTAAGAGTTTTTAACATGAAGCAATGTTTAATTTTATCAAAGACATTTTCTGCATCTATTGAGATAATTATGTGGTTTTTATCTTTAGTTCTGTTTATGTTATGAATTGCATTTGTTGATTTGCATATGTTGAATTAGCCTTGTATCCCAGGGATGAAGCCTACTTTATCGTGGTGAATAAGCTTTTTGGTGTGTTGCTAGATTCGGTTTGCCAGTATTTTTGGAAGATTTTTGCGTCAATGTTCATCAAGGATATTAGCCTGAAGATTTCTTTTTTTGTTATATATCTGCTGCGTTTTGGTGTCAGGATGATGCTGGCCTCGTAGAATGAGTTAGGAAGGAGTCAGTGCTTTTTAATTTTTTGGAATAGTCTGAGTAAAAACCGTACCAGTTCTTCTTTGTACCTCTGATAGAATTCAGCTGTGACTCCATCTGGTCCTGGTGGGTTTTTTTTTCGTTTTTTTTTTTTTTTCATTGGTAGGCTATTTATTACTGCCTCAATTTCAGAACTTGTTATTGGTCTATCAGGGATTCAATTCAGTCTTGGGTGGTTGTATGTGTCCAGGAATTTATCCATTTCTTCTAGATTTTCTACTTTATAGGCTGCCGTAACAAATATTGCCAACTAGGTGACCTTGAAAATCGAAATGTATTGTCTTGTAATTCTGGGAGCTAGAAGCCTGAGATCAAGGTGTTGGCAGGGTTATTTTCTGCTGAGATTTGTTAAGGAGAATCTATTTCATGTCTATCTCCTGACATCAGGAGGTTCACTAGAAATCCTTCACATTCCTTGGCTTACAGAGCATCACTCCAATATCTGCCTCGATGTTCCCCAAGTGTTTTCCCTGTATACATGTTTGTGTCCAAATTTACCCTTTTATAAAGAGGCTAGTCATATTGAATTAGGGTCATACCCTACTCCTGGATGACCTAATTTTAACTAATTATATTTGCAACAATCCTACAGTCAAATAAGGTTACATTCTGTGGTACTGAGGGTTAGTACTTCAACATCTGAAGTTTTGAAGGACACAATTCAATACGTTGCAGTCATAAAGAATATTTTCCAAAAATACTTTCCGAACAAGTCCCTGAATACAGTGAATAGAACATGAAATGGAACTTAAAACATGTCTTTTGACATAAAATGAAAAGGCCTAGGGGTCCTTAATTCTTCAAAGCCAAAGTAAGGAAGTTGAGACATTAAAGGGCAAATATGAGTTACTGTTTTTCATTTAGTTGTCTGTTTTTTTTTAATTTGATACTGTATTTAAAATATGTTGTGCCATTGTATCATCTTAAGGCTGGTGTAATGAAAAATTTGTAATCCTTAGCAGTATCAGTGACAAACATTGAAAAGGCAACAGAGGGGAACATGGTGTTTTGTGCCAGAACATAGAGAACTTTTGCAGCTATTGAGTTGAATTTAAAATGTCTACCAGGAAAGTAGTTTCAACCTCAAGGAAAGGAAGAAACTATCAATGGAATGAAAATGAGACTTTATCAGAGATACCTACTTCTTAATGAAGGTTCAGTTTTTGTAGAGAAATAGTATAAATTACCCAAAAAGTTATCAAAATTGGCTGCTGGAATAGAATGTAAGTGCAGAGTAAATGGAATTTGAGAAGATGTAGTGTCTTAAAATTCTGTGCATTTTAATAAATATGAAGCAACAGATTATTATCACATTCAAGTTCAGTATGAAAAAAATGAATTTTCAGTTAAATTCAGTAATTTGCAGTCATATGCCTTTTCTATTTTCCTGTATTCATTACATGTAAGTCAACAAAAGCCATTTCTGAAAACAAAATTAGACTTTAAAAAGTTGTCTTTACATTTTAGATTCATATTCTAATATATAACATCATTTTATATAACTTTTATTGTTCATTTTGTTCTTTGGTATTTGCAATTTCTAGATAAATAATTGGCTCTATATTCTGTTCATATCCAACATATTCCAATAGAGGACACTTAATATTTCCATAAAAATAAAAATGCTGGTGAAATGTGCCCATTTTTATAGTCTATTTACTCAGCATTATTGCTCATTCATATTTATTTATATGTTATTTTTCTGCATTTTCTGCAATAGTTATCATATCTCAAACTGACAGCTTCCAAAATTACTATTGAGTCCAATTCTTTTTTGTGGATGTAGGTGGAATTGATTACTACCCTCTTTGATACTCAGGGGACTTTTTTCTGAATTGCTGCACATAAGCAAATATTTCATGCTTACGCATAGAGAGTGAAGCATAGAATAGACACTTAAGAAATGTTTTGAAATAAATGAATGTGCTGTGGAATAGATTAAGAACTAAGAGAGCATATAACAAAATGAATGTAGTAATCAGTGAATGACGAGAAAAACTGCTAACCCCAAATTATCAAAAGATTTTTCGTTTATGGATTTGCCACTTTTTATCAACTGTATATCATTACCATCGATACTAATGAGGTGAGTGTTAATAAGCATATGTTATCTAAATACTGAGAATAGTACTCCTGAAGAAGATTATATAAAAGAATAACACTAGAAGGGGAACATCATCCCCAAATATGAAGATTCAGAAATCATTGTGCACTATCTTTAAATTTAAAAAATATATAAATATATGTGTGTATGTATATGTGTGTAATTTATAGGTGTGAGTTTATTGTGTTTGAAAGATAAAGCAGCTTTATATTTAATTAAATTGTTTTCTGAATCACACTTAAGCAAATACTTAACACTTGCACAAAATCATCTATGACTTTCTAAATTCTAATATTTTTTGTTTTGTAAATTTTTCTAGACATGAAATATATTAAAAATATGTTGTAATTCAAATTTGTTATACTTTGGTGGTCATTTTTTCTAAACAACTTCACAAGTGTATTTTTAGAGATTTACATATTTCAGTGTTGTCATGCACATTTCAACAAAAATTATATGGACCTTTTTTGTTTCATGTAACTGTACTATTTTAATATGATGGATGAATTCTTCTTAGTACTTGAGTAAATGCCTTCTATTACCTGAAAATTTTCTGCTTCATTTGTTCATTTTTTCAAATTTTATGGTGATAACTTGTTTAAAAAGCACACTTTGTTTCTAACTTGGTAAATATGATGTTTTCTTCATTGTCTTATGTAAAATAGTGTTTATATACAATCAAATATTATACTTTTTCACTGAAAAATTATGGCTACTTGATATTTATGCTGTAATAATATTTACAGCATTAACCAAGGTTATGGTTTTATAGTGTGTGGATTTTGAGTGCCTTCATAATATCTCAAAAACATCCCTTTGCAGTGTTTATTTATTTCGCTTAAATGAAATAAACTTGACCTTTGAGACATAGGTCTATGATTTTTAAAATGCCTCAAATGTTATTATGTGACATTTTATAATTACTTTTTTTTCCTCTGGGAAATAAAATTCAATTGAAAAAATATAGTGAACAAAAGAATAAATAAAAACAAACACCAAAAAACACTAGAATTCTGAATTTTATTATCTAATGTTAGGATAATTAAGGGCGTATGTAACCATGTTAGAAATAAAGTTGAAATATGCTTTTAATAATTTGAAATGCATTAAGGATTTGGTACAGTATATACTATTTTCTTAAAACATGATGTTACTGATTTATTTTAATTTTTTCACTATCAAAACTATATAAATTATATTTTGAATAGTCAAAATAATGTTATTATATAACATCATTTAGAATTTCTCAAATAATTACATTTTTATAAATTGTGTTAAATATTAATTTTCATAGACAAAGTTAGCTTTTTACTTGCACACAATGTGGAATTTTAGTGAAGCAGAAAATCACCTCATTATGAAAAATATATTGATGGTCTCAAGATCAATGAGAAGGAGTATCAATGAAATATCATGTATGTCAATGGAAAAACCATTTAGTTCATTTTTCACAACAATTTTAACAATGTAGTGATTCTAGTTGCCCTATTTCAAGTTAAATAAATTTGTAATATATCATTTGCACTTAAAATGTTTCCCCTAAATTTTGATTTATAAACAACATTTCAATGGCTTTGTTGAGTCAACTATAGAACTTAAAAATTCTTATTCAGATCTTTCCCTATCCCCACTTACGTTGCCTATACTAGAATTGTCAGTGTTGTGGGACAGAGACAACTAGGTGAATCCCAGTAAAGGTTTTCACTTCCTCTATTGTAAGAACCCTTTACCTGTAAACATAACCACCAAAGTCCAAAAACTGTAGTATTTAGGCTGTCTTCCATACAGTCTGGCCTGTGACTAAGTTCTGGCAAATCAAAGTCATAGAAGTGTTACAAGGAATCTCCTAAGGATCCTTTGTCAAAGACAGTTCAAACACTTTGTGCTTCTTTCTTATATTGCCTGTAATAAGGATGGGATACCTGGAGCTCTGGATCATGTATTTCATAAGGGATAAATTGTTTAGCACAAGGGAATATCAATCTCTAAAAACTTCATGGGCTAAGAAGTTTTATCATCATTAGACCACCTGGCTCTTGACTATTATGAGGGAAAAATAACTCTAACTTATTGAAATCACTGATATATGGGTTATGTGCAACTCAGAAGGAACTTAACATTTGCTGCTACAAATTTGTACTAACAACTTCTGTTTATGGTTTACTATAATATATCTTACAAATATAAGGTTAAACTCTGTTTCTATTTTATACAAATAAATGCAGCAATTAAAAACAAAATGCTTCTGACATGAAACAATTGTGGTAGGTACTAGGTAGTGCGTCTTGGATATGGTGGATAATAGTTCTGCTCTACCACTAGCCCCAGGGTACCTCACCATCCCTGCTTATACCCTTATAAATGTGTTGCTTTATTAAGGCATTTGAAATGACTCCTCCTGAGTGTATTACCTGTGCAAATTGAACACTGAAAATGGCATGATTAATACTAAGTTTTCCACTAATTGGCATAGGATGAAATGTGGGTAGAGGCAAGGAGATGACAGATTAAGCCATTTGGCAAGTATAAATACTGCACATAATTTAGCTTCATTTAACTGCTCTAGGGGGAAACTAGTCAGGCCAAATGTGTTGATATGGATGAACCAACTCAGAATTAGGGAATACTTTTAGTAACTGGGAACTGTCAGCTAGGTTAGTTAATTAAATTCTGAACTCAGATGGGACCTTTAGTCAGTGAGAGACAAATTTCGGAATATCCCTGGATTATAGAAGGGGAAGAAACCCAATGACTCAGGGAGACTAGAAATTTTTCAGTGGCCTGTTATGAGTAGCCTATGGGTATCTAGGTGCCCTATTCCCCAGGCACCCTAATTATTACTTTGTGTCTCCATGGTTATTCAGTTCAACACAAGCAACTTGTTTCCAGGTGGCTGGCATTACCTCTGAAAAGTGGTGCTTCAAAAGTGGTGCTTACCTCTGAAAAGTGGTGCTTCACATACAAGGCTGTATGTTGATAGGTTAGGCGCTTAGCAATGAGGGTAAACAGGTTATCCATGGTGAGCAGGGGTCTATTTTTAGAGTCCATGGATAGCCTCAATATTTATCACATGGTCACTTTGTATATGGACCAACAATTCATGCTCGGTTGTTAGAATTATTCACCTTGGCCAGTAAGAACACTGACCTCTTTTTCTGCCTATTGGTTCAGTGGCATAAATCTCAAAACTGTTGGCAGGTGGGTAAGAAGTCAGCCTCAACTTCCAAACCACTGGAGATGTGAGTATTTTTCTAGGGAGAAATATTTATCCATTGAGTACCAAAACTTCCAGATGTCCTAATCTGAATTCAAGATTTGGAAGAAACAATATCTTACATATATCTTACAATATCTTCTATATCTTTAGGTGTAATTGGGAGAGAGCTCATGCCCCTGTCTTCTACCCAATTCTCAGACCAGGGTATTTTCACTAAGGAGTAGTTGTTACCACATCCAATTTCTCAGGCAAGGCTTCTATAACAAAATCTCTAGCATATTGTTCCATCATTCTGCTTGAGCCTGCTCTTTCTAATCATGTGTTCAAACCAATAAATCCTGTGCATGTAATCACATTGTTATACTTCCTTTACCATAAATTAAGGAAAGTGGTCCTATGAGATTACAAGTTGATACATAGGCATTCTGTAAGATGATGAGAGGTAATAAGGTATAAGGAAGGGATCCAGTTTCCATTTTCTGCATATGGCTGGTCAGTTCTGCAGCATCATTTATTAAATACGGAATCATTTCCTTATTGCTTGTTTTTGTCAGGTTTGTCAAAAATCAGATGGTTGATGTGTGGTTTTATTTCTGAGTTCTCTATTCTGTTCCATTGGTCTGTGTACCAGTACCATGTTGTTTTGGTTACTGTAGCCTTATAGTATAGTTTGAAGTCGGGTAGCATGATGCCTCCAGCTTTGATCCTTTTACTTAGGATTGTCTTGGCTATACAGGCCCTTTTTTGGTTCCATATGAAATTTGAAGTAGTTTTTTCTAATTCTGTGAAGAAAATCAATGGTAACTTGTTGAATCTATAAATTACTTTGAGCAGTATGGCCATTTTCATGATAATGATTCTTCCTCTCCATGATCATGGAATGTTTTTCCTATCTGTTTCTGTTGTCTCTGATTTCCTTTGAGCAGTGGTTTGTAGTTCTCCTTGAAGAGGTCCTTGACCTCCATTGTTAGCTGTATTCCTAGATATTTTATTCTCTTTGTGGCAAAAAATTAACTCAAGGTGAATTAAAGACTTAAATGTAAAACTCAAAACTATAAAAACCCTAAAAGAAAATCTAAGCCATACCATTCAGGACCTAGGCATGGGCAAAGATTTTATGATGAGATCATCAAAAACAATTGCTACAAAAGCAACAACTGACAAATGGGATGTAATTGCATTAAAGAGCTTCTGCACATCAAAATAAACTATCATCAGAGTGAACAGACAACCTACGGAGTGGGAGAACATTTCTGCCATCTATCCATCTGACAAAGGTCTAATATCCTGAATCTACCAGGAACTTAAGCAAATTTACAAGAAAAAAAACGAACAATCCCATTAAAAAGTGGGCAAAGACAGGAACAGACACTTCTCAAGAGAAGGCATACATGCAGACAACAAACATGAAAAAAAGCTCGATATCACTGATGATCAGAGAAATGCAAATTAAAACCACACAGTGAAATAGCATCTCATGCCAGTCAGAATGGCAATTATTACAAAGTCAATAAACAGATGCTGGCAAAATTGAGGAGAAATAGGAACATTTTGATACTGTTGGTGGGAAAGGAAATTAGTTTAACCATTGTGGAAGACAGGGTAGTGATTCCTCAAGAATCTAGAACCAGAAATACCATTTGACACAGCAATCCATTTACTGAGTATATACCCAAAGGAATATAAAGCATTCTATTATAATGATACATGCACATATATATGTTCATTGCATCACTATTTACAACAGCAAAGACATGGAATTAACCCAAATACCCATCAATGATAAACTGGATAAAGAAAATGTAATATATATACACCATGGAATACTATGCCGCCATAAAAGGAAGGATATCATGTCCTTTGCAGGGACATGGATGAAGCTGGAAGCTATTATTCTCAGTAAACTAATGCAGGAATAAAATAACCAAACACTGCATGTTTTACCTTATAAGTGGGAGCTAAACACATGGACACAGGGAGCAGAACAATAAACTCTGGGACCTGCTGGGGGAGATGGGGGAGCACCAGGAAAAATAGTAATGCCCACCAGGCTTAATACCTAGGTGATGGGTCGATAGGTGCAGCAAACCATCATGGCACACATTTACCTATGTAACAAACCTGCACATCCTGCACGTGTGCCCTGAAACTTAAAATGAAATAAAATTTAAAAAAGGAAAGGTAATAATGCCAGAAGCATTACAATAAAGAAAGGAAATTTAATACTCAGAATATATCGATACTTAGGAGAATAAACCGCTGACTCCTTATTCACCCACGGACATTTTTTGAATCTCGTGTTAAAGAACCAACAAACTGAAAAGGGTGACCAAAGTGAATAAATGTAATTACCAAGCATGAACTGGGATACTGCTACAAAATAGGAGTAAATAAGACCCAAGGGAACTCACTGGTGTTCTTAATACTCCTTTGCTCAAAAGGTTTAGCCAATAGAAAATTACGTCTATTAAGAGAGTACTGATGTAGATCCAGATAATTCAGTAAAAAAAACCCTTCAGGTTACCTTTACCCCAGGAAATAACCCATTTTATCAGATTTCCAGCAAAAGATAAGAAGAATATGGAGTACCTGAAAGAAGAAAGCAATGTTTATAAAGTTAAATCTTGGGATAAGCTGCATTAAGAGTGGCTCTGGGAGTGAGAAGAAGTAAGAATACCAGCTATCTTTAAGTCAGTTTTGTTTTTCTTCCCTTTACCCAACCACCATGCCCAAAGGATTTAAGTCATTGAGAGCCTGACAAAATTGACTTGTATTATGTGGTATTTTTATACTACATTTTCTTTATTCATTTGTCCGTGGATGTATAATTAGGTTGATTCTCTATCATGGTTTCTGTTAATAGTGCTTCAGTCAACATGACTATTTATTTTATTTATTTATTTACTTACTTTTGAGACAGAATTTTGCTCTTATTGCCCAGGCTGGAGTGCAATGGTGCGATCTTGGCTCACTGCAATCTCTGCTTCCCGGATTCAAGTGATTTTCCTGCCTCAGCCTCTCGAGTAGCTGTGATTAAAGGCATGCGCCACCACGCCCAGCTAATTTTGTATTTTTAATAAAGGCGGGGTTTCACCATGTTAGCCAGGCTGGTTTCAAACTCCTGAGCTCAGGTGATCTGCCTGCCTAGGCCTCCCAAAGTGCTGGGATTACAGGCGTGAGCCGCTGCACCCAGCAGACTGACTTTATTTATTTTGGATATATATCCTGTAGTGGGATTACTGGATTATCCTCAAAGATAAGTTAGCTTATTATATTTTGTATATTTATTTTGGGAAGGTGCATTTTCATCTTGAGAAAAGACATATGTATATATGTATTTATGTATACATGTATATAAACAAATATACATTCACAAGTATACACTTATATTTTTATATATAGCACAAATATATATTTGCATGTCTGTATACATAATACATTAATATTTTTTGTATATTATAATTTTAATTATATTTTTAACCTAATATGGAATAGAATAATAAATTGGGAAACCCTAGCTACATAATTTTTTTTTTCATTATGAAATATTTTATTTCATTCATTTTAATATTATACTTTAGGTAACAAGTAAAAGACTAAAAGATTTAAGCTACAAAAACAAAAGCATGTGTACATGTAATACTGTATTTTACTAATGTAATTGAAACTTTTAAAAGATTGCCTGTTCAGTAATTTTCTCTCATTTGTTTTTATTATATTTTTAATTGACATAATTGGACATATTTATTTGGTACAGTGTAATGTTTTGATACATGTATAAATTGTGTAACAATTAAATCAGGCTATTTAGCATATCCATCACCTCATACATTTATCATTTCTGTGTGGTAAGAACATTCAATATTCCCTGTTCTAGCTATTTTGAAATATATAGAGTTAACCATAGTCACTGCATTGTGTAATAAAACACCAGAGCTTACTCCTATGTAACTGAAATTTAATATACTTTGACCTACATCTCCCCAATGCCCAACACCCATAGCTCTGGTTACCTCAATTTAGCTCTCTACTTCTAAGAGAATTAGAGTTCAACTATTTTAGATTTCATATATTAGTGAAATCATGTAGTATTTGTCTTTCTGTGCCTGGATTATTTCAATTAATGTAATGCCTTTCAGATTCTCTCATGTTCCTGCAAATGACAGGATTTTATTCTTTTTCATGGATTAATAGTATTCCATTGGGTATATATACCACAAGTTCTTTATTAATTTATCTATTGATGAACAATTAAGTTGATTCTCTATCATGGTTTTTGTTAATAGTATTGCAGTCAACATGACTGACTTTATTTATTTTGGCTATAAATAATAAATAATAATAGTAATGGGATTACTGGATCATATGGTACTTCTGTTTTTGATTTTTTGAGGAGCCTCCATCCTGCTTTCCATAATAGTACTAATTTTCGTTCTCACTAACGATGTATGAATTTCTCTGATTTCACATCCACACGAGTATTTATTTATTTTGATAATTGCTACTCTAATTGGGGTGAGGTGATATCTCATTGCGGTTTTGATTTGCATTTTTCTAATGATTAGTTATGTTGAGCATTTTTAGATGTATCTATTGACCATTTGCTTGTCTTCTTTTAAGCAATGTCTACTCAGATTTTTTGATTAATTTAAAAATATTGCTATTGAATTATTTATGAGTTTCTTATATATTCTGTATATTAAAACCTTATCAGCTGACTAGCTTGCCATTTTTTCCCCATTCTATAGGTTGTCTCTTCATTTTCTTAATTGTTTACTTTGCTGTGGCAGTAGCTTTTTGGTTTGATGTAATCTCATTTGTCTATGTTTTCTTTTGTTGCCTGTGCTTTTGGGGTCTTATTCAAAAAATTATTGTGCAGACCAGTGTCATAAAGTGTTTTCTTTGTGTTTTCTCATAGTAATATTATTATTTAGGATCTCACATTTAATACTTTAGTAATTTTTAGTTGATTTTTGTTTATGGTGGGACCTAGGGGTTTATCTTCATTCTTCACTGCATGTGGACATCAGTTTTCCCTGAACCATTTACTGATTAGAGTACCTTTCTCCATTGTGCATTTTTAGCACCGTTGTCCATAATAAGTTCACTGTAAGTGTATGGAATTTTTCTGTGCTCTCTATTCTGTTCCTCTGGTCTATGTGTCTATTTTGATGCCATCACCATGCTGTTTTAGTTACTCTAGCTCGATAATACATTTTGAAGACAGAAAATGTCATGACTTCAGCTTTGATCTTTTTGCTCAAGGTTACCTTGTCTATTCAGAGTCCTTTGTGGCTCCATATGAATTTTAGGAGTATCTTTCTCTGTATCTGTAGAGAATGTCATTGATATTTTGATAAAGATCACATTGAATCTGTATATCATTTTGGGTACTGTGGATATTGTAACAATATCATTTTTTTCAATCTATGAGCATGGAATATCTATTTTTTTGTATCTTCTTTATTTTCTTTTATCAATTTTTTGGTTTTATTTTACACATATTTTACCTCTGTGGCTAATTTTATTCCCAAGTATTTTATTTTATTTGTAGCTGTTGTCAATGGAATTATTTTCTTGAGTTCTTTTTCATATAGTTCACTACTACTGTACAGAAACACTACTAATTTTTGTATGTTGATTTTGTATCCTGCATCTATATTGAATTTGTGAATTAGTTCTAACAGTTTTTTAGTGGAATCTTTAGGGTTTTCTATATATATAAGAACATGCCACCTACGGAGACAATTCAACCTCTTCCTTTCCCAATTTGGATTCCCTTTATTTCTTTCTCTTGCCTGATTACTCTGGCTAAGTCTTCCAATACCATGTTGACTACAAGTGGCAAGAGTGGCCATCCTTATCTTGTTCCAGATTTTAGAGAGCAAGCTTTCAACTATTGTATCACCCCTGAGTTCATCATATATGGCCTTTAATAGATTGAGGTACATTTCATCTATACTTAACTTGTTGAGAGTTGTATTATAAAGGGATATTGAATTTTGTCAAATCCTTTTTCTACATCTATTGAAATTGAAATATGATTCTTGTCCTTCATTTGTTGATATGATGTATCATGTTTATTGATTTTCATATTTTATGTTCAACCATTCTAGCATTCCTAGGATGAGGCTCACTTGATCATGTTGAATGATCTTTTTAATATTAGTAGGCTCTTGAATTTGTTTTGCTAGTATTTTCTTGAGGATTTTTGCATGAATATTCATTTGGGATGTTGATTGGCCTGTAGTCAGTTGTTTTTGTTTGGTTTGGTGTGAGTAGATGTGCATGTGCATGTGTGTGTATGTTTGTATGTTTGTATCCTTGTCTGATTTTGGTGTCAGGGTAATGGTGGATTAGTAGATGAGTTTAAGAGTATTTCTTCTCCTTTTATTTGTTGAAATAACTTCATACGAAGTGGTATTACTTTTTCTTTAAATGTTTTGTAGAATCCAGCAGTGAGGCCATTTTTTGTTGAAAGGAAACTTTTTATTACTTATTCACATCTTAATGCTCATTACTAGCTTTGTTCAGATTTTCTATTGTTTCAAGATACAATATTGATAGGTTACATGTGTCCAGATATTTATCTGTTTCTTCTACCACTATCCAATATGTTGCTATTTTTTTTGTATTTTTATAGTATCAATTCTAATGTCTTCTTTTTTATCTCTAATTTTATTTATTTCAGTTGTCTTTCACTTTTCCTTAGAGTCATCAAAAGTTTTTGAATATTGTTTATCTTTTCAAAAAACAACTAGTTATTTTATCGACTTTTTTTATTAAGTTTTTGTCTCAATTTAATTTATTTCCTCTTGAATATCATTTATTTTCTTCCAATAATTTGGGGTTTAGTGTGTTCTTATCTAGTTCTTTAAGGTGCTATGTTAGGTAGTTTATTTGTGATGTTTTCCTTCTGGTGTAAGTTTTTATTGCAGGAAACTTCCCTCTTAGAAATGTGTTTAACTGTATTTATAGGTTTTGGTGTGTTTCATTTCCATTTTCATTTGTCTTAACATTTTAAAAATTTTCCCTTTAATGTCTTTACTCATCAGTTGTTTGGGAACATTTTGTTTAATTTCTACATATTTGTAAAGGTTTTGTATTTCCTCCATTATTGATTTTTAGTTTCATACCATTGTGCTCAGTAGAGATACTTGATGTAATTTTAATCTTAAATTTCATTTTGTCTCGTGATCTAATATATGATCTATATTTGATCTATGTTCTGTGTGCAGCAGAGAAGGATGTATATTTTGTACCTGTTCTGCAAATGTCTGCTGGGCCCATTTCATCTAGAGTGTAGTTTAAATCTAATGTTATTTTTATAATTTATTTTTACTGGATAATCTGTCCATTGTTGTAAATGAGATGTTGAAATTCCCTACTATTTTGGTATGATAGTCAATTTCTCTCTTTAGCTCTATTAATATTTTCTTTATATATTTAGGTGCTCCAATGGTAGGTGCATATATATTTACAATTGTTATACTCTCTTGCTGATTCGACCCCTTTATCATTATGTCATGAACTTCATTTCTGCTTCTTTTGTAAAATCCAAAGTCTATTTTACCTGATATAAGTACAGCCACTCTCACTGTGTTGTGGCTTCCATTTGTATGAAATATTTTTTTTTCTATCCTTTCACTTTTAGTCTATTTGTGTCTTATAGGCAGCATATCATTGGGTCTTTTAAAAATCCATTCATCCACTCTGTCTTTTTATTTTTACATTTTCAAGATCTTTATTGGTTTATCATTTTAGGGATGGATTCTTTCAGTGTTCCCTAGGCTGGAGGGCAGTGGCTATTCACAGGCACAATCACTTCACACTACAGCTTTGTACACAACCCTGGCCTCAAGCAATCCTCCCACTTCAGCTTCCTGAGTATTTGTGACTACAGGCCCATGCAAAACACTGGGTTTTATTCCTCTTACTTGTACAATTTAACCCATTAGTATGCAAGGTGATTATTGATAGGTACAGATGTATTACTGCCATTTAAAAAATTTTCTAATTGTTTTATAGATTCTTTCTTTTTACCTGTCCTCGTATTTGGTTAAATAATTCTCTCTAGTAGTGTGTTTTGAATTTTTTTTAATTTTTATTTTTAATGTAGCTATTAAAGGTTTTTGCTTTTGCTTTGTGGATACCATGAAGCTAACAAGTAATATCTCATAGATATAACAGCTTAAAATAACTTGTTATATGTCTGAGATGTTATTAACTCTGATCTTAATGTTTTTAAAAAAAGGACTCTACAATTTGACCTCACTCCCTCCAATATTTTGAATTTTTATGTCACAATTTACCTATTTTTAATGTTGCATATTTCTTAACAAATATTTTAATTTTTACTATTTCTAATAATTTTGTATTTTAATCTTTATGTTAAAGATATAAATGATTCATATACAATCATTGCAGTATTAGAGTATTCTTTATTTGACTCTACCTATTTTTATCAGTGAGTTTTATACTTTCAAAATATTTGTATGTGTGTGTGACTCATTAGCATCCTTTTCTTTAAGCTTTCTTTCTTTCCTTTACCATTTTTTATAAGACAGATTTGGAGTTAAAAAACAAATAAAACTCCCTCAGCTTTTGTTTGTCTGGAAAAATGTTTATATCTCCTTCACATCTGAAGGATGGATTTGCTGACTAAAGTATTCTTGGCTGGCAGTTTGGTTGCTTTTTTTTCCTTTAGTGCTTTGAATATATCATAGCACTGTCTCCTGGATGGTAAGGTTTCCGCTAATAAATCCACTAATAGTTATATTGGCATTCTTTTGTATGCCATGTGTTTTTATCACTTGGCTGCTTTAAGAATTTTTTTTTTTTTTTTTGGTAATTTGATTATTTTATGTTTTGTTGTATTTCTCTCAGGATTTAATTTTCTTGGAGACCTCTATGCATCCTATATATATGTGTTGGTATCTAACACAGGTTAATGCAGTTTTCAGTCATTATTCCTTTAAATGTGCTTACTGGACCTTTCCCTTTGTCTTCTTCTTCTGTTGATTCTATTATAAAAACATTTGATCTCTTATTTGTGTCCTATAATTCCCATAGATGTTCTTCATTCTTTTTTATTCTTTTGTCTTTTTCTCCTCTGACTGGATAATTTAAAATCTGCCTTTCTGCTTACTGATTCTTTCTTTCTACTTGATAAATTATTCTGTTAAAATTTTCTGTTAAATTTTTTATTGCAGTCATTGTATTATTCATTTCTAGGATTTCTACTGTGTTCTTATTAGTTTCTACTTATTTATTGATCTCACTTTTTTCAAATATTGGTTTCCAAACTTCATTAAATTTTCCATCTGTATATTTTTAAACTTTACCGAACTTCTGTATGAATATTATTCTGTCTTACTGGTCAGTCATTGCATAGATCTCTATTTATTTGGGATTCATTATTTGAGGTTTATTTATTTCCTTTTGAGAAATTATACTTCCCTGATTATCCATAATCTTTGTATTCTTATGCTGTGACCTGCATATGTGAAGAGACAGGTTCCTTTTTGGTCCTGCACAGATTTATTAGCAGACAGAGAGCTATTGTCTAGGCTGTGGTCCTGGAAGCTTCAGCTGGTGATGATCCTGGAGAGGCGAGCTTGTTATAAGTTATCCAGTTGGCTGGGTCACTGCCTTTGCTTTGATATTGAATGGAGTTACTATCTGGTTCTGCTGACCAGTGAGACCATTGGTTGGACTCTGCTATTAGGTGGTATGCTGGCTCATACTTCAGTGGCTTCTGGTTAGACCCGGCACAATATATATTCCCTGGATGGGCAGTTTTGCTATTTGAAATCTGCACTTGAGCAGGGCTGCAGGTTGGACTCTAAGAATAGGTGGAGTCACTACTCTGAACAGGCAGGACCTTAGGTTGTGCTCCTTACAAACGCACAATTTGAGATTGCCTCCTTGTCTGGGTGGAGCTGTGGGGTGGGCTTTTGGCTTAGTTGAGTGGCTGTTTGACTTCCCAGATCAAGTAGGACTAGCCTCTAAGTTTCTTCAAAATGTACAGAAATGGGAGTCTCTCTGCCTAGTTGGGATTGTTCTGTGGGCTGTTTGACTGTGTGGGGTCACTGCTTGCTTTCCTGGGTCAAACCAGTCTGGCTCCTTTTGCTTCTCTGAAATCTGCAAAGACAGGAATCTCTCTGCCTGGGTGGGGTCATTGGCCAGGCTTTTTGGCCATGTGGCACCTCTGATTACCTTCCCAGATCAAACATGTGTAGCTCCTTCACATCTCTGAAATCTGTGAAGACATGAGTCTCCCTGACTGGACAGGTTTGTGGTTGGTTCTGGAGTTGGCTGGGGAGACTCGTCTAAGGGCTCACTCTATGTGAGCTAGATTGTGTTTCCTACCATGCTCTTAAAGGTGACAAGCTTAGCTCTGTAAGTGTGCTAAGAGGTTGGTTGATGCCTCTGACCAAGTGCTACAGCTGACGGGATGCAGTGGGAACACCAAAATCCTTGTCATTTCCTTTGTTTTACTCCTGGGTGATCAAGCATGCCATTTCTTCTCGTATTCCTCATTAAGTGAGACCACAGTGCACTTCCTGAGAAGTTTTTCAGAATGCTAGTGAAGTCGGATAACTGTTTCAAGTTCGTTTTTCCCCTCATAGAAACTGTGAGCCCAGGAAAATCTTTATCTGGTGCTATGCTACTTTGGTAGAAGGGGAGGTGGGGGTGCAGTCGGAGTGAGACCATTCCTCTTAGCCATCAAATTTAGATTTTGTTTAGTTCTGCGTACTGCACAGGTGTCTCAGGCTTGTTTCCAGATGCCGAGGTTTTCGAAAGGATGTTCTGTCTGTCGACAGTTGCTAGTTGAACGTTCTTTTAGAGGAATGGGGGTCAAGGATTTTTCTTTGCCATATTGCTGACATTCTTAAGTTTGAATTAATAATGATTTTATTTTAATGTCAACTCTGAATAACTGATATTTATTTTTTTAAAATTGTTTAAGAAAACATATGAAATCACAAGCAGGCTTATCATGAAAATATTTTTAAAATCATTATTAGTCAAGATCTATGGAAGAAGCAAGAGATCATTTTTTTCCTAGTATTTATAATTCTTGTCTTTAAGGGTTTTTTTTCTATTATTCATAGTGATGATAGTTTTGACTGAAATATGATTTCAAGTCTTATTTATAAATATTTTAAGGCATGACCAGGCCTGAATATGTTTTCTACTGCCCAACATAGAAGCAAATTTTGATTAAATCTAAAAACTTTTAATAATGATAGAAATGATGATATGTCATGCACGTAGGAATTATATACTATGTAATCAGTATACTGGAACCCTCGTTCAAATGATTATGCAAATTTAAACTTTATTTAAATAAGTAAATAAGAAAAAATTTTAAAAGTGAGATTTCATTTAGTTCCAGAATTATTCTTATTGTAATATTACTATATTTTTAAAATTCCTATATATTATGATAATATTTACCCTGATGATACTGATTGTTATGAAAATAAATAAAATGTATTTCTGGATATGTCAGTGTGACTCCAGCGATTTATAGTTGTGTTTGTGTTTTTTTCTAAAAGGATTTGAACAACTTGCAAATATACTATGCTAGACACACTAAGATAAACAAGCAAAATCAAGTAAGACCATATGTAAAATTGTATAATTTTTTATTGCAAAGTTTATTGCATTTAAAGCACTAAAATAGCTTTTTAAAAACATTATATTTTATTTCACATACTTTTTCATGTTCTTATTAAAAACATGATCTATTCATTTCAAACAGAATTATCCTGAAACTGAATATATAGATGTACTATATTTATCTTGAGAGACTCTTGTGATATTGAGCACTATGGTATAATAACTTTCCAATGTTTTATGTAATTTTAATTGAAGGAGAATATACATACAAAAACTTTAAAGAAGTTATTGTAAATGTACAAATTGATGGATTTTCATAAAATGAGTTCTCCTTATAGCCATCAGCTAGATCAAGAAATAAAGCATCACTAACCCCCAGAAGCTACCCTCAGCTTCCTTCCAAGTCACTAAAATTCTCCAACAAGTTGATAATCCTTCTGATGTTCAACACTAAGTACTTTGCATATTTGTGTATAGTCTGCAAGATGGAATTTTACTGTATAGATTATTTCGCATCTGGCGTTTTTTACTTAGTGAGATATCCAAACAATAGTTAATTTTCATCATTGTTATGAAATATTTTATTACATGAAAATACAAACAAAGTGTGTGTCTGTGTTTGTGATCTACTATAAATGTTGAGTTTTCAGGTTTTCTTTGGCTATTATAAGCAATCTTCACAGTTGAACAACATCTGCTATTGTCTTTTTTATTTTATTCATCCTAGTGTTCGTGTACTAAAATTTAATCGTGATTTTATCTTGCAGGTCTCTGTTAACTAATGAGGTAGAGCATGTTTTCCTGTGTTGTAGCTGATCCAGTTTTCTGGTGTTTGCATTTTTGATCTGTTCAGTTATCTGACTGTTATGGGTTGAATTGTGTTCCTCAAAAATTCGCGTGTTGAGTTCCTAGCCCCCAGAACCTCAGAATGAGACTTTCTTTGGGAGTAAGGTCATTGCAGATGTAGTCAGGTAAAATGAGGTCATACTGAAGTAGGGTGGGCTCTAATATAATATACTTGATGCCCTTATTGAAAGGGAAAGTTTAATTTCTGACACACAGACACATAGGGAGAATACCATGTGACGATTAAAGAAGACATTGGGATGCCGTAGCTGAAGTCAACAAATGCCACACATTGCCAGCCAACCACCAGTAGCTAGGAAAAAGACATGAAACTGTTTTTTTTTCTTCATAGCCCTTAGAAGGAACAACCCTGTGACACATTGATCTTGGATTTCTAACCTCCAAAACTGAGACAATGCATTTCTGTTGTTTAAGCCACTCTGTCTGTGGTTATTTGTTGCAACAGTTGTAACAAACTGATGGACTGTTATTTACTGATTTGTAAGAATACTGTATATATTCTGGATGTAAGTTATTTTTCAGTAATTTAAACTGTAAATTAGTCTGTGATTTGTCTATTCATTCTTTTAATGGTGCATCTTGATGAATAAAAGTGATTAAGATTAATGTAGGTTAAACGTTCATATTTTACTACATAGTTTATATATTTTTGTCCTGTTTAAAAAATATTTGCTTATTCCTAGATCATAAAGATTGAAATATATTTTCTTCTAGAAAATAGTATTTTTCTTTTATATTTGAGTCTACAATGCACTGAGAATTGAGTTTTGTGAATACAATGATGTAAGAGTCACGATTTACATTTTTGATGTTTAATTGGCTCAGTATCAAAAATAAATTCTTCCCCATTTCAATATATATCACATTTTTATGTGGCTCCATAAGTCACACAAAAGACTCCAAAGCCTTTTTCTGGCACTTTATAATATTCTTGTCTAGGTGTCTATTTCTAAGTTAATTGTATATTATCATACTTAATATATATGTATATTTGATAATTATATCTGAGAATAAAAGTTCTTCAGCTTCTTTAATACTTCTGCAAGATTTCTCAAACTATTATTGGCTCTATTTTTCATATAAGTTTCAAAAACAGCTTATCTAGTTTTGCCAAGAAACCTGCTGGGATTTTTGTTGGAGTTGCATTGAATCAATATATTAATTAGGAGAGATTACATGTTTACAATACTGACTTTTCCAAACCTTGAACCTTGAATAGTGTATTTGTTTAGAGAGTCTTTAATTGATGGTATTTACATTTTGTAGTTCATATTGAAAGGTTATTGCTCTTCTTCTGTTAGATATATTACTATGTATTTTATCTTTCTAATGCTATTGAAAACGTTTCATTTTTATCTTCTATTTTCCATGTTTTTCCTTATAGTGAGAATTACATTTAATTTTTGTCCTTGCTAAATTTCCTTACTAATTATTATTATTTGTCTATAATTTTAAAAAATCCTATATATGCTATATGTAGAAGAAACACAGTTTATTTATTGCCTTCCAATCTTAATGCCACTCTCTTTTTAAAATGTCTTTTCTTATCACACTATGACTTCCAGTACCATGTTGATAGACTACAAAATAGTTTTCAAAATCCATAAAATTTTCTCAGATTAAAAATGCATGTACAATTTTTTTAGTCAATGTTCTCTCATTTGCTTTCATTCACAGTGCAGTCATTTAAAATAGTACACCTAGTAACCTTGGCTCTTCACTCCCTAATCATTCTGCAACTGAACACATACGGACTTCCTCTATCTTATTTCAGTGACACTATAAATGCTACCTGCCACTCTCTAATTCACACTCTATTGTATAATTTTCATTTCAATTCTCTATTGTATCTGTAATCCTTTTGGAAGTTTTTGTTTATTGCCTTGTATGAAGCCACTCATAATGTTTATTGCCATTAGTTTTTATAACAGGAGTTTTGGAATCAGGAAAGGCTTATATTTGTGTCTATAAGGAGTTTCTTATTTAACCCTTTTAAATTCTCTAAGTCTAATTCTTTTATCTTCTAATATATACTTACAAGACTTTTGTAGGAAAGAAATACATGTAAAGTGCTTAGTACATGGCCAGGTGCATGATTAAGGAAAAATAAATTATAGCTTTTTGAAGTATCTATGTCTATCCTTGTGCTCTTCAAAATTAGGTTTTCCTGCAGGTTTTCTTTTAGAAATGTATTCTCATTCGAGTCACCTATCTTGAGTAATATCTTATTGTTGCCTTTTAAAATTTAGCTTAAGCTTTATCCCCTTTATTCTTCTTGAGCAAATCTAACATATTTTCTTCCATCATGTTTTCATAGTATTCTCACTTATCACTTCCCATGCTTTACATTCTAATAACATACACTTATTTCCTCAAACTTGAATGTGAGTTTTTTATTTGAAAGAAAAACTGTGTTTCATTTCTATAATGAAAATGTTGGGACTTGAGTTTTCATAAAGTCATTTAACCTTCCATTTGCAGATACATTTTTTTTCAGAGCATCACTATGTGGCTGCTTAAATTCATTGCAAGGATTTTATTATTATCATTCAGGTAAATTATAAATGGAAGTATATTGGGGGTAACATAATTATCCAGAAAAGTATAAAGGTAGAATAATACACACACTTTAATATAGACTTACCATTTATATCCATTTCCTACTCCATTCTCCCTTCCCTTCCCTTCCCTTCCCTTCCCTTCCCTCCCCTCCCCTCCCCTCCCCTCCCCTCCCCTCCCCTCCCCTCCCCTTCCCTCCTCCCTCCCTTCCTGCCTCCCTCCCTTCTCCCTTCTCTCTCTCTCGCTCTCTTTCTCTCTTTCTCTCTTTTTCCCTTTCTCTCTTTCTCTCTTTCTTTCTTTCTTTCTTTCTTTATTCCCTAGTAGCTGGGATTACAGGCGTGCACCAGCACGCCGGGCTAATTTTGTATTTTTAGTAGAGACAGGGTTTCTCCGTGTTGGTCAGGGTGATCTCGAACTCCCGACTTCAGGTGATCTGCCCGCCTCGGCCTCCCAAAGTGCTGTAATTTGGCCTCCCAAATTACAGGCATGAGCCACCGCTCCCAGCCGTCATTTGTTGTCTTATATGTAAATATCCGTTTCCAGTTTTTAAAATTTTTTTAACATTATTATTCTGGTTCATTTTTAATTGTCGTGGGTACATAGTAGGTGTATATATTATTGGGGTACATGACCTATTTTGATACAGGTATAAAATAGGTAATATTCACCTCAGGGTAAATGGGGTATCCATTGCCTAGAGCATTTATTTTTTCTTTGTGTTACAAAAAACTCTAATTATACTCTCTTAGTTACTTTAGGATCCACAATAAATTATTGTTGACTGTAGTTACCTTGTTATGCTATCAAATCTGGATCTCATTCATTCTATTTAACTATATTTTTGTACCCATTTACCGTTCCCACTCTCCTCCCGCTCTCCTCTACCCTTCACTACTCTTCCCCAGCCTCTGGTCACCATCATTCTACTCTCTGACTCCATGAGTTCAATTGTTTTAACTTTTAGCTCCCACAAATAAGTAAGAGCATGTGAAGTTTATCTTTCTGTGACTGGCTTATTCCACTTAACATAATAATCTGCAGTTCCATTTGTGTTGTTGCAAATGACAGGATCTCATCTTTTCATTATTATGGCTAAATAGTACTCCATTGTGTGTATGATCACATTTTCTTTATCTGTTCATCTGGTGATGGACAGTTAGTTTGCCTCCAAATCTTAGCTGTTGTGAATAGTGCTGCAGTAAACATGGAAATGAAGATACCTCTTTGATATGCTGATTTTCTTCCTTTGGGGCATATACTTAGCAGTGGGATTCTAGATCATATAGTGGTTATATTTTTATTTTTTTGAGGAATCACCACATTGTTCTTCATAGTGGTTGTACTAACTTACATTTTCGTCAACAGTGTATGCGGGTTTCTTTTTCTCCACATCCTCACCAGCATTTGTAATTGCCTGTCTTTTGAGTAAAAGCCATTTTAAGTGGGATAAGATGGTATCTCATTGTAGTTTTGATTTTTGTTTCTTTTTTTGTTTTGAGACAGGGTTTCACTCTGCAGGGCAGGCTGGAGTGTAGTGGAACAATCATGGCTCCCTTGCAGCCTTGATTTCCTGGGTTCGGATGATTCTCCCATTTCAGCCCCACAAGTATCTGGGACTACAGGTGCATACCATCATGCCCCATTAATTACTGTTTTTTGGTAGAGACAGGGTTTCACCATGTTGCTCAGACTGGTCTTGAACTGCTGGGCTCAAGCAATCCACCTGCTTCAGTCTCCCAAAGTGCTGGGATTACAAGTGTGAGCCAACACACCCAGCCTCATCATAGTTTTGATTTGCATTTCTCTGATGATCAGTGGTGTTGAGCACCTTTTCATACACCTGTTTGCCATTTGCATGTCTTCTTCTGGGAAATGTATATTGATGAAATTAGACCCCTATCTCTTGCCATATACAGAAACCAAATCAAAATGGAATAAGACTTAAATCTAAAACCTCAAACTATAAAATTACTAAAAGAAAACTTTAGGGAAACTCTTCAAGGTATTAGAGTGGGCAAATATTTTTCAAGTAATATTCCACAAGCACAGGAAACAGAAAGGTGGACAAATGAGATCACATCAAGTTAAAAAGTTACACATCAAAGGAAATAATCAACAAAGTTAACAGACAACACACGGAATGGGAGAAAATATTTGCAGACTATTCCTCTGGCAAGGGATTAATACCCAGAATACAAAGGAAGCTCAAATTACTCAATATAAAAAAATCTAATAATTTGATTAATAAATGGTCAAAAGGTTATTGGCTTTTGACATCACAGAGGTTTTTAAATTTTAAGAGTCAAAATCTAATATTCAAAAGCATTTAGCAAATTTCTTCATTAAGTTTTGAAAACTTTTTGTGGCTTCATATATGAATATGTCCGTCATATTAAATGTTTCCTTTCATATTTTAAAACATACTAATTATTTGTTATTGTTGATTCGTTGAAATGCTACTACTTTTATATTTTGATACAATTACTCTGCTAAATACATCTTAGTTTAAAGATTGATTTTCTTTTAGTTTCTGCATCATTATGAGATTTATATTAAAAATTTACCAGCTTGTTTTCATTTTCTACTTTTTGTTACTCTATTGTTTTGTCGTATTTCTTCAGGTAAGACTTCCAGTACCCTGTAGATTATTAGTGACATCAGTGGGCAAGCTAGCACTTTGCATATACTAGGAAAATGACTGCATTTCCCTTCTTTAAGGATGATTTTGCTTGGATTTTTGAGAAGTTTATCAAGTTGCTATAATCTGTCACATTTGATACGTTTTTCTCAGATGCTTTTTCTGAATCTACCAAGAGTTTTTTTCCTGTAATCAATTAATGTGGAGAATTCAAATGATAACTTAAAAATATCAACCTATTTTGCGTTCCTAGGGTAAATTGTACTAGTTAATTATTTTGTAAGCTTTAAATTTTTATTTTGTAAATAATAAATAGCTTTCTGTATAACAAATAGGACTATCTATATCCCATATATTTCCCTAAAATTAGATTTTAAAATACGTGGAACATGTACATTGTCAGGGGAAAAATTTAGACTATGGATTTGGTTTTTGAAACGCTATTTTTTTGTTGTAATTTTTCATTACTCATAAATCACTGTTACACTCTTAGTAATTGTATTACTTTGCTTCAGCTGAATAACAAATTACCAGAAACTTATTAGGTTAAAACATCACACATTTTCTTATCTTACAGCTTCCATCAACCAGGAGTCTGTATATGGTTTACCTGGTTCCTCTGCTCAGGATATCCAAAGGCTGTGGTCAAGGTATGTGCGGAGACATATTCTCATAAGAGATCTAACTGGGGGAAATTAAGCTTTCAAGTTTCTTGTGGCAAAATTCATTTTCTTATTGGTGAATAACTTATGGCAGCTTGGTTTTTCAGTGCAAGTAGGACAGAGGCTCTTTCACCTTACGAGGGCTGCAATCCCTCTTTTAGGAACTTTAACCTGTTTGAATTAGACCCATCCAATATAATCTCCTCTTAATTAACTCAAAATCCGCTGATTTGGGATTTTGGTTATATTTGCAACATTCTCTTGTCTTTGCCCTATTCTACCAGCTGGAAGTGACTGCTTCTGCTTCACATCAGGGGAGGAGACTTTATAAAGGTGTTGCTCATTAGGGTATATCCACCACAAGATGTGCCTTTATGAAAATGATTTGTGTAGGATATGTGCAGAAGTGTCTCATTTTAATATTTCTAATACAAATGTATTTAAATATTTTGTCTTTGTTTCTCATCCATCTTGCTGCTGGTTGATCCATTTTATTGAAAGTTCAAAGACATAGATTATTGCTTTAGTTGATATTTGATATGACAGTTTTTATAAGAAAATCATTATATAATTATGAGAGTGCATCATTTTCCTACTCATATAAAAACAACAGTTTCCTTTGGGACTTACAAATTTGAGATGAGAGATTGGATCTTTTTTAAAAAATAGAATTTATTCTTTTAGAACACTTTGAGGTTCACAGCAAAACTGGGTGGAAAATACAGAGAATTCCTATGTAAGACTTGCCCCTTCACATTCACAAACTTCTTCATCATCTACATTCAGCACAACAGGAGTGAATTTGTTACTATTGATCAATGTACATTAACACATCATTATCATACGTAGTCCATCATTTACACTAGTGTTTACTCTTGGTGTTACATATTCTGTTTTTTTCCATCAAATGTATAATGATGAGTATGCACCATTGTAGAACCATACAGAATAGTTTCACTGTCCTAAAATCCTCTCTGCTCTGCCTATCACAGCTCCTCTTTTCCCCTGCAACCACTGAGTTTCTTACTGTCTCCACAGTTTTTTCTTTTCAAGATTGTCATATCATTTGAATCATACAGCACGTAATCTTTTCTGATTGCCTTATTTCACTTAGTAATTTGCATTAAAGATTCCTCCATATCTCTGCATGGCTTGTTAGCTCATTTCTTTTTAGTGCTGAAAAATAATCCATTGTCTGGGTGTGCCAGTTTATTTGTAGCAGTTTGTTCAGCTACCAAAGGAATCCTAGTTGCGTCCAAGTTTCAACAATTATGAAAAACTGTTCATAAATGTCCCTATGCAGGTTTATGTGTGAGCATACGTTTTTAACTCATTTGAGTAAATAGTAAGGAGAGCTATTGCTAGATTGTATGGTAAGATTATGTCTAATTTTGTAAACTGCCAAATTATACAAATTATTCTCCAAACTTGCTGTAGCATTTTGCATTTCCACCAGCAATGAACGAGAGTTCCTATTGCTCTGCATCCTCATCAGCATTTAGTATTGTGTTCTGGATTCTGGTCATTCTAATAGGCGTATAATGACGTCTGATTGTTGTTTTACTTTGCCATACTCTAATGACATATGATGTTGAATATCTTTTCATATACTTATTTTCCATCATATTCCTTCTTTGATGAGCCATCTATTTGGGTCTTTTGTCCATTTATTAACATCTTTATTCCTGTTCTTGTTAAGTTTTAAAAGTTGTTTGTAGATTTTTGGAAAACAGTCATTTATCAGATGAGTCTTTTGCAAATATTTTTTTCCAGTCTGTGGCTGGTCTTTTCATTTTCTTAACATTTCATTTTACAGAGCAGTTTTGATTTTAATTAAGTTCAGATTGTTGGTGATTTATTTCACAGATTGTGCCTTTGATATTATATCTAAAAAGTCATTCCCATGCCCCAGCTCATCTAGATTTTCTCTTATGTTATATTCCAGAAGTTTTACATTTTTTGTTTTACATTTAGATCTATATTCCATTTTGAGCTCATTTTTGTGAAGCGTTTCCAGATTATTATTTTTTTTTCGTGTGGATGCCTAGTTGTGCCAGCACCACTTGTTGAAAAGACTATTTTTTCTTCACTGTATTGTCTTTTCTTCTTTATCAAAGATGAGTTGACTGTGTTTATGTGGGTCAGTTTATAGATTCACTATTCTGTTCTATTTATATAGTTGCCTAATAAAAAAAGAGTCATCACAATATGGTACAATTTAGCCTTTACTTATGGGCACAGACAGTTTGTGTTTTTGGAGAATGGACTCTCCATAGCAGAACTTAAAGAGTTTTTTTTTTTTCTTTTGGCGGGTTGTTTTTGAGTTATTAAGTATAGACATGTTGTGTTCATTAATAGTGAACTAAATGACTCTCAGGTTTTCCTGCCTCCCTTGGAAATTGGCACTTTTTGAGTAAACATTAATTTAAAAATGATCTGGGTCAGGTGCAGTGGCTCATGCTTGTAATCCCAGCACTTTGAGAGGCCAAGGTGAGAGGATTGCTTTAGTACAGAAGTTTGAGACTATCCAAGGCAAGAGTGTGTGAGACTTCATCTCCTTCAAAAATAAAAACTATACTCCAGCTAAAAAAAAAAAAATAGAAAAAAGAAAGAAAGAAAAAGAAAAAAGAAAAAAGTCTGAATGGCAAAAGACCCAGAATAGCCAACTTATTACTGAAGGAGAGCAAAGTTCTACTAGAATTTAAGACTTACTATAAAACTACAATATTTAAGACAATGTGGTATTAGTAAAAGAATAGACTATCTGTCCATGGCCGTAAATAGAGGCTAAATTGTGCTACAGTGTAACGGCTCTTTTTTTATTAAAATTTCTTTGATATTATAGCAAGGATGTTGCAAAGGATAAATAATGATAAATTTTAATTTATTTCTTTAATCCTTCAAATTAGTAGTGGTAATATTTATTCAATTCAAATTACCTTTGCTTCCCAAGCTATAAATATATATTCAAGATAAACTTGTACTGAAAAGGTAACTCAAGTAACTTATAATTTTCCACTTTATAAGTCTCCTTTCTTGATTATAACTATTTTTAGGAGCTATTTTATTTGAGGACTTCACAAAAGTAATCTTTCTATGAATGACTAATGAGAAATTAAAATACTGGATACTCATGCTCTTTTATCACTATGACTTGTGTAGTTAATAAAAACTATCTTATTGTATTTTATTGCAAACATAATGCCATCCACACAATACTTAAGTCAATATGATTGCAATGACATCTCAAAAAACTAAGTCAAAGGAAACAAGTATGCCGTAAAATACTTCTCAGAGTTTCTCGTAAGTGAAAATAGAACTTCATCAATAATTGAATCAATCTGTGTTATTAAATTCAACTAAAGAATCTGTTGCATACTCCTAACTATAGCTCTTTAATGAACAATAGTTTTCTATGCTTTTAGAATTGCTGAGATATCTTTTTTCCATGGTTGTTTAAAATTCACTTGGTTTAATAGTTGTTTAGCTCTTATAATAAGCCAGGTACAGTTCTAAATTCTTTACATATATTGTCTAATCACTTAAAATAAATTCAATTTTTATATAAATGAGAAAAATAAGAACAAAATCAATTAAATAACTTATCTACATAGTAGATCCAGATTTCAATATCTTGATATTCTGCCTCTGGCTTAAAGGAGAAATCTTTTATTTGTATAGCTAAGTAAGCAACTCCCCCATTGTGAACAGACTAGCCCGTCTATTGTATGCAAACTCAAGCATTTCCAGCAACTTCATTTATCCTAAGTTACTACAGTCTCAAAAAGTTTCCTAACTCTAATCACAGTATCTAGAAGACAACTTACAATATTGTCTTACATAATTTCATTACCTTCTATTAGATGTCTCTTCTTTGATCATCTCTAAGGCTATGTTAATTTGGTGCTTTTATTTAGCTTTGATCCATATTACTCAATGGCCCTTCTACACCATGGGGTAATATGAATAGGATAAATGTATCCATGAATAAGAAAAAAATACGTTGTCATTATTCCTCTAGATGTTGCCCCTAATTTGGTGTATCACAGCAATACCCAAAGATTAAGATGCAAAGTCTAGGTAAGGAGCGTGCAATCTTTTGGCTTCCATGGGCCACATTGAAGTAGAATTGTTTTAGGCTGCACATAAAATACATTAACATTCCTAATGATAGCTGATGAGCTAAAAAAAAAAAAAAAAAAAATTGTGAAAAAAAAATTGCCAAAAAAAAAAAACACCTCATACTGTTTTAAGAAAGTTCAAGAATTTGTGTTGGGCCACATTCAAAGCCATCCTGGACTACATGCAGCCTGTGAGCCACAGGTTGGACAGGCTTGGTGTAGGGTCAGGAATACAGCCCTCCTGAGATAACTGCATATTCGCTGCTTCACCTCCTGAGGTCTGTAACCTCCACTGCCCAAATACCATAAAATAGCAATTCCACTTACCTTTTATTTCTTATCTCTATTTTCCTGTTTCACATTTTTCGCCATAGAACTTTTCAAAAAGTAATGTCTTATATATTTTGTTGTTTATTTCCATTGTTCTATAAGTTCATCTGGCTTCTCTGAGATGCAGACAAGATGAAATTAGTCATGCAAGAGACCTACCAGGGACAATGCCTTGGAGGGATAACAGAGGGGAACTGGGGGAGTCTGAAAAGTTATCAGACCTTGATGCCAGTTGGCCCTGGGCAAGGGATAAAAAGAACAAAGGAAAGAATGAAGCAACTTAGCCTGCTGTATAGACCAAGAGACTTGACAAGGCTATTGTAAAGTTCTTGCGTCAAAATGTCCCATCAAAGAAGCACCATATCACCCTCCTGAACGTGATCACCTTAACACCCTTGCCTCATTCAGTCATTGGCACTGAAAAACAACAGAAAGCATGCCCTTGGCAAAAACGATTAATTTTAGAGCATAAGATCTGTAATTGGCAATTAATTACACTCCTCACAAATGGAGATCTGACAGGCATGCATCAAGTCTGTCTCTACTTATTGAAGTACAGGGGCCTCTTTGTTCATCGTCCTATGCTAAACACCTGCAAGAGCACATGGGTCACAGTAATAATCAATAAATGTATTAGAATGAATGAATTGTCTCTGGCAAAAAAGAAGTTGTTTATATTTTCTTTTGTATCTTCTTGGAAGTTAGTCTTCTTCCAAGAGCTACCGGTGATCTGAAATTATAGACTACCTTGGGGGATGTCTGAATCCTCTTGAAAACTTACAATAGGGCAAGGAAAATTTTTTAAAGGAGCTATTTGACCAGAAACCAGAGAAGTGTCGTTGCAGAACACAAATTATCCCTAACACCAGTCACTGAAAAGTAATTACACAGGGTTTCAATGGCAACTGAAACAGGATGAGTGCTGATGAGTTTCAGAATGGAATGTGAGCAATCTAGAGTTCAGAATCCTTGTGGTGTCTATGTTCTACCTCATTAAACATAGCCAGAGTTTCAAACAGTTGTATTATCAAAGTGCAATGTGTTGTATTATTTAAGAATATTCAATTCTGCTAAAGATGATGAAAAAATAGTAGAATGGGTGAAAATCATAGGATGTATTAAGGATACAGAGTAAGCAAGAAAATAGCTTATGAGACAAAAGAAAAATTCATAAAATTGTTAAGAAGAAAATATAAGTTAGCAACCTATAATATAAAGTAAAAGATAAATAGAATAAATGGTGTAGATAAAGACAAAAGCAGGAGTTCTATTATGGATAGAAAGGGATGGAAGGAACCAGTAAATCTAAAATCTTAAGAAGCACAAATCATACCCCCTTCAGTTTGACAGTGAAATTATCCCTAAATAAATCACCTGTTGGTGACATTTATTATGATCCAATGTGGAACTCCTGTGTGCTCTACTGCAGAAATGTAGTTAATAAGCATGGCTGCTCTGCAAATCACAGGCAAGTTATATTTACTGAACAGGCATACTGGCTGCTCATCCTTCCAACAGAGCTAGTATATTGGCTCCAGGCATCCTTTTTCTGCTGAATCCCCTTGCTCAAATCTTACCTTTGATTCTCATAACCACATTATCAGCAGAGAAGGATGTTGTGGCAGAAAAAGAGTAAGAGACAGGACGTATTAATATTGTGTAACACAGTGTACATTTGTGGTCATTCCACCCAACATGTGCCCTATTCTAACTGTGTTAACCTATCCCATTTTGCTATTGATTCTATTATGTTTTAAATTGATTCAGTAGACAATGTAATTCAAATCTTAAGGAGGTGTGTGTGACTTTCAACTCCAGGAGCTCTTGCCTCATAGTTTCCTGAAGATTACCATTGCAAAGTGGTGATTTTCCACCTGACACAACTTGTTCTCATTCAAAAAATTTCTCTGTAAAGTAGTACAGGTAACAGAATAACTGGAGCCAGAATTCCTCTTAGCAAGGAAACTTATGTTAGAGGAAAATACCTGCACGAGTTGCTTAGAATAGAATGTTTAATGTAGAATCTCCTTAAATGTGGGATTCTCTGTGGCAATTAATGGAAAGAGCTGGACACATAAGAGGTGCAGCAAATTCTTTGACAGAAAAAACAAATTTAGTAAAGAAAATGTGATACTCACTTTAAGGGATTTCTACAGAACTATAAAGACCTAATCCTACTCAACCCAGAAGTAATAAATCTTAGGGAAGCAAAATGATGTTCATTGGAAATGGAACATAGATTCAAACTTAACTAGAGTTTAGTGATAGAAAACCTTGAAATGCTTTCAGGATTACATAAATTTCTGGTTAAAATTTAAATCTTTAATCTGATGGAATAGCTCATGAACTTCCAGGGAGGAGGAAAAATTATATGAAGGAGTTTACAAGTTAAAGGTTCTTGGCCCAGCAAAGGTTGATAACGGTGGACAGTGTGTTAAAGTTTTGCAGAGTTATTGATTTCCTCAGGAGGCAGGTGAACTGAGTTGGGCCTATGTGACTCAGAGCTCTTTGTTCTGGCAGCTCAGGCTATGAGCAACCTTTGACACTTCAATTTTTGTCACAGATTATTATGTTTTTTGTGTGAGCCATGATATGAAAATGCTGGGAATCAACAGGTTATGATAATACATTGGAAGTATCCTGAGCAATGGTGAATCCATGTGGAGTAAAGTACCAGGCTGTGGGTGCTTTATCATATTTCATCATATTTCTTTACAATGTCCCCAAAGTGATAACTGCTACTATTTCACTTACAGCTGATAATAACTTTTAGAGGTAGCTACTATCATATTGCTTATTTTATAGATAGACAAACAGAGGTCATTCAAAGACCTCTGCTGAATAACCTCTCATCTTTATAGAGGCACCCAAACCACAATTTTTACAGGGGTAAAATGCACCCAGACAAAGGATTAGATTTTCTGAGACTCAGTTGTAAAGACAGGAGATTGAATTTTCCTAAGATGACAAACAGTATCTCCTACAAAATATGATTTTCTGGAAATATGCCACTACTCCTCTTTAATCTGCAAAGGTTTATGTATGTGTGCAGGAAGAGACTGCATTCAAATTATACCATGTGATGTTCAAGTCTAGGTTAGAAAAGAACTCAGCTTCTGTGCTTTATGTTGGATGTTTACTCCTAAGACACATCGGTGAGGATGACTTCAGACTATTTCAGCCTACAGCCATCAAGTTACTCCTAGCTTTTCAGTCTGTCTAGCTGAGGCATTAATCATTTTGGAGTAGAGACAAGCCATTACTTCTATGTCCTTTCTAAATTCCTGCAAACATAACAAAATGGTAGTTCTTTGATTCCACAAAGTTTGAGGTGATTAGTCAGTGATAATAAGTGGAGCAGAAGCTAACTATAGTCAAGTGAATAAGTTTGAGCCAATGAGATATAAATGAAAGTTGGAAATTACCTAGAAGTTTCTTTTCTATTTATTTATTTATTTATTTATTTATTTATTTATTTAGGACAGAGTCTCGCTCTGTTGCCCAGGTTGGAGTGCAGTGGTGCGATCTCAGCTCACTCCAAGCTCCGCCTCCCGGGTTCACTCCATTCTCCTGCCTCAGTCTCCCGAGTAGCTGGGACCACAGGTGCCTGCCACCACGCCCGGCTAATTTTGTTTTTGTATTTTTAGTAGAGGTGGGGTTTCACCGTGTTAGCCAGGATGATCTCCATCTCCTGACCTCGTGATCTGCCCGCCTGAGCCTCCCAAAGTGCTGGGATTACAGGTGTGAGCCACTGTGCCCAGCCAGAAGTTTCTTAAAGGAAACAAATGGCTAAGCTAGGTTAGAGTCTGTGTCCTTCCCTTTTCTACCTTTATGCACCCTGAAATAAAGATGTAACCATCATTATTAGAGCTCCAGTTCCCATCATATACCATTGAGGATGGAAACCTGAAGATGGCAGTAGAGATAGACATACAGAAGGAGACTAAATTTTTGTTGACTCAATCAAGTCTTCCTAGAAATTCAGAATCGTTGGCCATTAGAATTAATCTTCGTGAGAGAAAAGTAGCCAATTACATATTTAAGACATTATTATATTGGATTTTCTTGTATGTGCTGCCAATCTTAGAAATAGTTTTTTGCATTTTAAATAAACCAAGTCACTTGCCCAAGTTAATTAGTAAAAAGCAAGGATTTGCACTCCAGTGCTCTGTCTTCAGACGTTCAGTTTAATTACAGCCTACTGCCCTGGAGGCAAAAGCGCACTTGTCATGACTGTGAAATATTATAATGCTTTTTAAAAGATCAAAAATAAAATATATCATAATGGTAGAATTTTAAAGATATAGAGGATATAACATATTTTCTCATGGAGAAACTCTACATAAGTTAGACTCTCTGCCACCTGCTCTTGCCATCGTCATTATCAGTCACAGAAGAAAATCTTTAATATCTGTGAAAATTTATATTAGACTAAATATTTTTGTTATTCTATCCCATGGGTATTCAGTAACATTGTTTTACATATTGATTTAATATTATATACATACAATCTTATAATTTATTAAAAGAAATGGTATAATATGGCGGTTGTGTTTGTCCTTCTGTTTTTTTATGGATTCAAATTCATTAGTACATTCATATAAACAAAAAATCCTGGTTGTAAAACCAAATTCTAAAATGAGAAACTTTTTTATGGCCCTAGGTTACAAATAATTAAGGAAACATCCAATTCTGTCTAAGTGAAAAATTCATTCTTTCTGATTTTCTGTGCACTTGCACATTTGTAGCTCGCTAGTTTCATTTGCAGCAGGGATATTGAAAACACATTTCAAGAGCTCCTACTGATTTGAGAAATTTATTGTACCTTAAGGGCTGTCAGAAGAAATTTGCAAATTACTACTCCAAATTATTTCAACAAGAAAACATACTGATATGTTCAGGTAATGGAAAGGGGGAAAAAGATTAACATAAGTGTCACAAGAAAGCTATTGTGCTGCATAAATCACAGGTAGTCAAATACGTTGTGTAAAAAGGATGCTGTGCTAAAATGCAAGAAAGAATATATATTATACTTTGTTTCTCATTCAACTCAGAGTACTCCTTTGATTTCAATGTTAAAATATACACTTCCTCATTTTTCCATACCAGGAACAGGGATTTAAGCCATTTCTTTCTTCCTTAAAATACTATTTGGTGAATAAAATCCTGTTGTCTTCCATCTAGGAACATATAGATATATTTCTATATACATGAAAAAATTTACTTGAAATATTTGAAGATTCAACAAACCCAGACAAATCAGTTAAAGTAGGCATTATGTTTAATCACTAATAGTGGGATTAAATTTAGTTATATTTTAAAGAAATGGATCCTGTGATTAATGCTTTCTTTAAAAATTTTATTGAAATAATATACTTAATTTACCATCAATATAGTCACAGATATAATGTACTCTTCCATACAAACAATGGATAAAACCATTGGGAGTTATACCTGATGTAAATGATGAGTTGATGGGTGCAGCACACCAACATGGCACAAGTATACATATGTAACAAACCTGCACGTTATGCACATGTACCCTACAACTTAAAGTATAATAATAATAAATAAATTTAAAAAAAAATAAATAAAGTATTTTAAAAGCTGGCATCTATTAGTGGAGGAACATTACTTATTAAGGGAAACACCCGATAGCCTATCAAAGTGTGGACAAAATTGGATGTAGGCAATTTATGGAAGGACACGGCAAGTACAAAGTATTTTCATAAGAGCTGAACTGCTTTGTTTAGCTTTCTGTATTAGTCAGGGTTCCCTAGAGAGGCAGATCTAATAGGATGGATAGATAGATAGACAGATGATAGATAGATAGATAGATAGATAGATAGATAGATAGATAGATAGATATAAAGGAGTTTATTAAGTATTAACTTTTACACAATCCCAAGTTCCCACAATAGTCTGTCTGCAAGCTTGAGGAGCAAAGTGAGCCAGTCTGAGTCTTGAAATTGAAGAGATTGGAGTCCGATGTTGGAGGTCAGGAAGCATCCAGCATGGGAGAAAGATGTAGCCTCGGAGGCTAGGCCAGTCTCACCTTTTCATGTTTTTTTTTTTTTTTTTTGCCTTCTTTATATTCACTGGCAGCTGATTAGATTGTGCCCTCCAGATTAAGGGTGGGTCGGCCTAAATGTTAATCTCCTTTGGCAACATCCTCAGAGACACACCCAGGAACAAAACTTTGCATCCTTCAATCCAATCAAGTGGACGCTCAATATTAACCATCACACTTTCTATTCATTTCTATTTAGTTTGTTTGTTTGTATATTTATTTATTTTTCTGAGGCGGAGTCTCGCTCTGTCGCCCAGGCTGGAGTGCAGTGGTGCGATCTCGGCTCACTGCAAGCTCCACCTCCCGGGTTCCCACCATTCTCCTGCCTCAGCCTCCCGAGTAGCTGGGACTACAGGTGCCGCCACCGCGACCGGCTAATTTTTTTGTATTTTTAGTAGAGACGGGGTTTCACCGTGTTAGCCAGGATGGTCTTGATCTCCTGACCTCGTGATCCGCCTGCCTCCGCCTCTCAAAGTGCTGGGATTACAGGCGTGAGGCACTGCACCCGGCCCTATTTAGTTTATTTTTTAAAAGACATTTTTTAGAGGAAATCCCAGTGGGAGTGGAGTTAATTTGTTTTTGCAGAAAGAAAAAGTGATAATGTTGTGGGAGGATAAAAAAGGTGGATTGAAAATGATTGTAGAGCATCAAAACACCCAATTTTATGTTATATTTTCTGTTGTGTTGTAATTAAAATTTTCATTATCCGTAACTTCAGTAAAGCTTCTACAGAACAAAACCTTGTCAATTTACTGTATGGTGCAAGATGAAGTATGTGCTTATTAACCCTCTATTTAGTTTTAAAGAATCTGAGGAAAGTGACTGAGCTCCATATGCAAATAGAATCAAGGAACAAGACATCAGTCAAATTGGGCAGAAAGAAAGAACACAGAATCTGGGATGATTTAAACAGCTTAAAGCTATCCTCCAACCATCGCTGTGACTGCCAAATCTTTCAGGGATTAGCAGGGGTGTGGTGCTATAATCTGGAATAAAACAATACTAAACATCAAATAATATTTGAGTCCTGTACATTTCAAAGGTGGCATTGTTGATACAAAAACACCTGCTAATGGAAATATTGTCAAAATTTGTGTGTGTGTGCGTGTGGTGTGTGTCTGTGTGTGTGTGTAACAAAACAACATTGAACTTTGGCAAATAGACTTGCTTAATCCAAAAAATGTATTTTAAGAAAATAATACACTGCATTAACCTTGCACATTTAAAGTGGTTGTCTGTGTTCCTTAATTTTTCCCAAGCAGACATTGTTTTCCATAAATGCAAATAAAACCCTACACCATTTTTTTTCCAATTGAGAATGATGATGAAAGGATAGAATATGTTTTATTATTCTAATAGATTTAAATCAGGTGTTTTGTTTTGGTAGTGCCTGACGTCATATGTGTACCAATTTAAACAAATTATTTAGTAAGATCTTAGTGCAGCAGATAAGCTAGATACTTAAATAATTTATTCACCTACTCCTAGGTTTATCTGTCTGAAACACAAAACTGACCCGAGAAGAGTTTTAGTAGTGGTTGTCAGATAATGTTTGCACTAGATGAAAGTTGCTCACATCTTGTTCCCAGTGCAATCCTTAAGCAAAACAATTCTTGGAAGAAAGTATCCATTAAATAAACAATCTGTGTTTTTAAAATTTAATTACAATGACAACAAAAAGCAGACATTTAGAAATAAATCCAAAAGATATTATTCCTAATTTAATGTAATTAATACTATTGTTACAATACATGAAATAAATACATTGAATCCATTTTAAAGACAGAGCTAAATGGCACATAGAAGCACACTTTCATTTGTAAAAAATCTTTAATAACATTTGTAATAAAACTTATTATTCTTGAGCAAATCTATTTTGGTCTTGGGGTAGTGTTTTATTTCTAGGAACTAATGCATATTTTGAGACAATTTTTACCAGTGTTAACTGATGATTTAAGATTACTTCCTATCCCCAAATTGTTAGTTTGCATTAACAAGCTTCCATAGACAAGGCACACTGATAAAAAAAAAAAAAGAAAAAGAAAAAGAAAAAGCTGATGATATTATCCTGTATCTTACTAAAATTATCAAGCTTATAAAAGATATGTCACTGTTAATTAATTAGAATAATGCAGAGCAAATTACTGTCAATACACTATCAGATGGTATTATGAATAAGTGTTTTTGAAAGTCGCTTTTATATGTAGAATTATAGAAAAGACCTGTGGAGTAGGGGAGATTTAGATGGGCCGTAGATAAGTTTTATAGTGATTGTGTAAGGAGCGTGATTGAAATTCCACATGAATAGAATATTATGATGAAGAAAATAGTTAAGAGTTTTGCAGCATGGGAGAAAAGAGATTTGGGTCCAGTTGTGGCCTAGCAGCTAACAAGATATATGTACTCAGCAAATTAATTACACTTTTTAAACTTTAGTATCTTTACTTTTATACAGTATACTTGATCTTCTAATGACTGTATATAAGAAAAGTCACATTTCCTTAGTTATCCAAATAAAATTATAATAAAATTTGAGTCTCTCTTATCTACCAGTTTGGTCAAATATCTAAAATATCTACTCTTAGGTGTCTTTTTTTTTTTTTTTTTTTTGACGGAGTTTCGCTCTTGTTGCTCAGGCTGGAGTGCAATGTTGTGACCTCGGCTCACCGCAACCTCTGCCTCCCAGCTTCAAGTGGTTCTCCTGCCTCAGCCCCCCATGTAGCTGGGATTACAGGCATGTGCCACCACACCTGGCTAATTTTGTATTTTTAGTAGAGACGGGGTTTCTCCATGTTCATCAGGCTGGTTTCGAACTCCTGACCTCAGGTGATCCACCCACCTTGGCCTCTCAAAGTGCTGAGATTACAGGCATGAGCCACTGTGCCCAGCCAGATGTTTTTTTGTTTTGTTTTGTTTTCCCCCCGTTTTGGACTATGACAGATTTAATTTCTTATTCTATCCTTATTGATATACCTTACCAGTTAAGTTATTTAAACCCTTAAGGCTCAGTAATATGATCTGGAAAATACAGATTATAATAGCCATCTCCTGCGTTTTTTGAGACTTCTAATATGAAAAGTGAAAATGAACTGATTATTGTGGTATCTATTATATGGCAAATGTCCAATTTAGTTTAATTAAATTTTTGGAGAGTAAGGTTTTTATGATATCATTTCAATAGGAATAGAGAATAGTTCTAATTTATTCTCGACTTGAAGTTTGGGAAAAAAATCACTTAAAGTCCTCTTTAAGATAATTATTCCCTTTGTTAAGGAGACTGGTTTTATTTTAATATAAAATACAATATGAGATCCTTCATTTTCTTTCAAAAGCCAAAAAAATAGTTGTGCTAGCATTACCTCAAATACACTTCTTTGTCTATAGATTATTCAAATGTGGAACATCTTTGTCAATCCAAAAAAAGATACTAAATAGATTGTTCTGCTTTATGTTTTATTGTTTTCAATATTATTTTAGTTAAATGGCCTTTGACTTGTGCTCATAAAAATTTTTAAAGCAAGACATTTATTTTTTGATTTGCTGTCATAAACCAAAAGTCTGATGGAACTGGTAAAATATTTATATAGTATATAGTTAAAGCATTCCAGAAAGACTCACAGAAACACAAAGATCTCCTTCGATAAGAGAAGCAATAAAATTACTCCATTCTACGTCCTATCACCCTTTCCTGGTCTTGTTCAATGTAGTGCTGGTCATTGACTCACGCATTTAGTGGTTTTAGATAAAGTTGTCCTTGATCATACACTCTCTCAAAAAGTAATAAAGGGGAGATTTCTCTTGTAGGGTATAGTATATCCTATTTTGAGATGAAATGACATGCAATGACCATTGACAGTCATTTGAGTTGTGTTAAAAAAGAATAAAAAAAGGAAGCTGGTTGAGGAAAAGGATAAGAATATATTGGAAGAGAAATCCAGAGGAAAGCAGAAAACTGCACACTTCATTGCTACAGAACACACAAAAAGGTATAGAAGCTGATTAAGAATCAGAGAGCCTAAGTAGGATGCTTAAAAAAATGGCAGTAGAGTCTTTGACACTCCTCCTAGTTAGAGGTAGGGTATATGCTTTGTCCCATCGAATCTGGGCAGACGTTTCACTGCTGTGACTGTAATCGAGTATGGCAGAAGTGATGCCAAGGCATGTCTGATGGTAAGTAATGAAATCAAAAGCAGATTTCCCTTTGACTTTGGAATAGACAATCTGGACACGCTGAAGCATCATGTAGCTATTCTGGGTATTCACCATCACGCTGTGAGGAACCAGAATACATAGACTTTCCAAGTTGAATTGACAATCTTTGTCTTCGGGCCATTGCAGCTCCATTGTCAGACCTATCAGTGAAGGACCCTCCAGTTGATGCCAACCTTCAGTCGTTGCATTAGCCTAGCCTTCGAGTCTTCCAAGATGAGGTCCCTGGCACTGTGGAGCAAAGAAAATCAGCTTCTGATGTAAAACCATCCAAATATCTTATCCACAGAATCCAGAAACATTTTTTTTTAGAAGGCAGTTATTTCAGAGCGCTACATTTTGAGTAATTTGTTTCTGGGGATAACATTAGTGGTTTGGGAATATTTAATTAATAATTTCATTAGCAGACTATTTTTGTGTTGTAATTTGGAATCATGAACTCTCCACAAGTTCACAAAGTATTACTTTCTAAAACTGATTTTCTACATAAGAAACTTCCTTTAACAGGTCTGATATTGCAGGTCTGCTGTTGGTGAATTATTCTTGCTACATCTCCATAGGAGAGAATCCAAATGATTCAATTAAGAAATGGGCAAAATATTGGATAGACAGTTCTAAAAAAAAAAAAAAAAGAAAAAGAAATACAAATGGCCAACAAGTATATAAAACATGCATTAAAGTAGCAGTCATCAGAGATATGAAAATCAAAAGTACAGTAAGATATCTCACCCCAGTTAAAATGGCTTTTATGCAAAAGATAGGCAATAATGAATGCCAGTGAGGATGTGGAAAAGGGGGAATCCTCATACATTGTTGATGGGACTATAAAATAGCACAGCCACCTATGGCTAAAAGTATGGAAGTTCCTCAAAAACTAAAATAGTAACTACCATATGATCCAGCAATCCCACTGCTGGGTATATATCCAAAGAAAAGAAATCAGTATATCGAAGAGATGTCAACACCCACATTAACTGCAGCACTATGCGTGATAGCTGAGATATGGAATCAACCTAAATATTCATCATTAGATTAATAAAGAAAAATTCATATATATATGTATATAAAAGCATAAAATCCTGTCATTTGCAGCAACATGGATGGAACTGGAGGATATTAAGCCAGGCACAGAAAGACAAATATCAATATCACATGTTCTCACTCATATATGGAAGCTTAAAAAAAAAAACAAAAAAAAAAAACCCAGAAAACCTTGAACTCATGCAGACAAAGTGGAACAATGATTGCCAGAACCTGAGAAGGGTAGAGAAGAGGGAGGATTACTAAAGTGAGGATGGTTAATGGGTACAAAATCCAGTTAGATAGATTGAATAAGATCTAGTATTTGATAGCACAATAGGGTGACTATAGTTACTATAGTCAACAATACTTTATTGTGTATTTCAAAGTAACTAAAAGTACAATTGTAATGTTCCGAACACAAATAAAAGACAAATGCTTTAGATGATGGATCCACCGATGACTATGATTTGATCACTACACATGATAAGCCTGTATCAAAACATCACATGTACTCCATAATATAAACAACTATTATGTGCTCGTTATCTAAATAATTTAAAATACTTAATTTTTGCCTTCATTGGTGAAAAGTATTTTTTCTGAGGCAGAATTTTAGTTTTGATGTTTGTTTTCCATGATTTAAAGACTTGCTTCATTATTTTGTGGCATGTATACTCTTATAAGAAGTCAGCTATTGTTATTTTTTGTAACTTCCGTATGTAATGTGTCCATTTTTCTGTGGCTGTTTTTAATGCTTTTAAAATCACTGTTTCTCAGAAACCTAATTGTGAAGTTTCTTGTATTCTATTCATATTATTTATGTTTTGGAATCATTAAGATTTTGGATATGTAGTCAGAGTTAAGAGTTTGTTTTTATTATTCTTTTCAGGAATACGTTTATGTTATTCTTAAGTGTTTTTCCTTTATGTTAATTTTGTATTTATTAAGAGGTTTGTTAGTTTTTTAAACTACGATGCCTTCTATTTTCCTTCAAAATTTGAAAAGAATTAGCTATTATTCTCCAAATACATTTTCTTTCTCCTCTTGCTTTCTACTTTTCACTTATATATTGGACCACTTGATATTGTCCACCTGGTCATTGATGCTCTTTTCATTTCTTTTGGTCTTTTTTCTGCATTTTATTTTTCACTATTTTATATTGCTATGTCTTTAAGTTAATTCATATATTCTTTTATAGTGTCTACTTAGATTTTATTTCAATTCAGCATATTTTTCACTTTAGGTATCATATTTTTCATCTCTAGAAATTGTTATTTCAGTTTTCATTGTTTATAATATCTCTTTCTCTCCTCTTAATGTTCATGATTTTCTCTACCTTCTTGAAAATATGGAGTTTATTTATAGTAACTATTTTTAATTCCTTGATTACTAATTCTAACATAAATGACCTTTTATGTGTGCAGTTAGCATTCTTGGTTATTTTTGATCAAATGTAAGAAGTTTTGAATGTTGTAATTTTACATATTAACTTTTATTATATTTATTTTATCTTATTGGAATTGGTTCAGTGATATACTTGTTATTCAGAAGCCCTTTGGCTCATGAGTCCAGGGCAGCCTTCAGATTTGGCTCTACTGAATCCCTCCCTCCCTCTCTTCCTTCCTTCCTTCTTTCCGTCCTTCTTTCCTTCCCTCCCTCCCTCCCAGCTTGCTTCCTTCCTCTCTCCCTCCCTTCCTCCCTTCCTTCCTTCCTTCCTTCCTTCCTTCCTTCCTTCCTTCCTTCCTTCCTTCCTCCCTTCCTTCCTTCCTCCCTCCCTTCCTTCCTTCTTTCCATCCTTCTTTCCTTCCCTCCCTCCCTGCTTCCTTCCTCCCTCTTTTCCTCCCTCCCTTCCTCCCTTCCTTCCTTCCTTCCTTCTTTCCCTCCTTTCCTCCCGCCTTGCTTGCTTTTTCTTTCTTCCTCCCTCCCTCCCTCCCTCCCTCCCTCCCTTCCTTCCATCCTTCTTTCCTTCCCTCCCTCTCCTTCCTTCCTTCCTTCCTTCCTTCCTTCCTTCCTTCCTTCCTCTCTTTCTTTCTTTCTTTCTTTCTTTCTTTCTTTCTTTCTTTCTTTCTTTCTTTCTTTCTTTCTTTCTCCTTCCTTCCTTCCTTCCTTCCTTCCTTCCTTCCTTCCTTCCTTCCTTCCTTCCTTCCTTCCTTCCTTTCTCTCTCTCTTCCTTTCTTTCTTTCCTTCTTTCCTTTCTTTCCTTTCTTTCCCTTCCTTCCCTTCCTTCCCTTCCTTCCTTCCTTTCTTTCTTTCTTCTCTCTCTTTCTTGTCTTGCTCTGTTGCCCAGGCTGGAGTGCAGTGGCAGGTCTGAGCTCACTGCAACTTCTGCCTCCTGGGTTCAAGGGATTCTCCTGCCTCAGCCTCCCGAGTAGCTGCGATTACAGGTGCATGCCACCACACCCAGCTAATTTTTGTGTTTTTAGTAGATATGGGGTTTTTCATGTTGGTCAGGCTGGTCTCGAACTCCTGAACCCAGATGATCTGCCTGCCTCAGCCTCCCAAAATGCTAGGATTGCAGACATGAGCCACCATGCCCGGCCAGCTCTATTAAATTTTCTATGAAATATCCGCTCTTATATCTTGAGTGGGGGAATATAACATCCTTTCTGTGTGAGCTCTACTGACCAGTCAGCCTACTCCTTCTCTGATGTTTTCTGGCCTTAAGGATTTTCCTCACATACATGCTTAGATCAGTAGTTAGATAAAACTTTAGGGAACTCACTGCTCATCTCTGAGATTCTTCCTGTATACTTTTCCCTCTTTAGTGTTCTCTGAAAATTTTAGCCACAGGGGCTTCCATGAATTTCAAACTCTCTTCCTTTCAATGAAAGTCCTCTGCTGAATTTGGATTCTCCTGCTCTGTCATGCAGGCTTCGAACTCTCTCCAAGCAATAAGATGGGCCCTTTTTTATGGCTGCATAGTAATGGAATACTATGTATAATACATAGTAATGGAACACTATGCAGCCATAAAATAGGATGCGTTTGTGTCCTTTGTAGGGACATGGATGCAGCTGGAAACCATCATTCTCAGCAAACTATCACAGGAACAGAAAATCAAACACCGCATATTCTCACTCATAGGTGGGAACTGAACAATGAGATCACTTGGACTTGGGAAGGGGAACATCATACACTGGGGCCTATCATGGGGAGGGGGGAGGAGGGAGGGAATGCATTGGGAGTTATACCTGATGTAAATGACGAGTTGATGGGTGCTGACGAGTTGATGGGTGCAGCACACCAACATGGCACAAGTATACATATGTAACAAACCTGCACGTTATGCGCATGTACCCTAGAACTTAACGTATAATAATAATAATAATAATAATAATAATAAAATTAATTAAGAGAGCAGAATTAAAAAAAAATTGGTTTGGCACAAAAAAAAAAAAAAAGAAAAGATGGGTCCATGCAGGTTTCACCACATATATCTCCTTTCCTCAGTGCTAACTTTCTTGCATTATTTTGTGGTCTGATGCTTGATTCTCATTTGTGCTTTATGTTTCCATAGATATTGTCTAGCCTTCAAGTGGTTTTAAGGTAAGAAGGCAAATATGATCCTTGTTACTCCATTATGGTCAGGAGTGAAAGCCCTCTTCTTTAAGAATTTGTCTTTCATTAAATGAGCCATATGGACAACATAATTTAAAAACTGAGAATTCAGAAAAGCAAAAAAGTTGTGGGACTAAAGTAATTATATTCCCAGAATTGACAATCAGCTGGAAACTAGGTCAAATATTGTTTATCAAGATATATAGGTATATGACACTTAAAGCATAATTCAAACAAGAAAAAAAAAATCAGTAAATTGGAATTTATCAAAAGTAAAATTTTCCACCTTTTTGAAAGATGCTATTCGGAGAATGACAAAATTTGCAACTGAAAGAACATTTGCAACACATATCTGGTAAAGAACTTGTTTCCAGGACACATAAAGAAGTCTCAAAATATAATAATAAACAGACTACCACAAACAACCCAAAAAGAATTAGGATAATGTTTGGTTATTAGATAATGCAAATGTATCTAATAAATGAGAGACTATCACATATTTATTAGAATGTTAAAAAATAAGACAAAGTAATACCAAGTACTGGAGAGGATGGGGGACAACCAGAATTCTCCTATCTCAGTGGTGCAGGACGAGGAAGTAAAATAGTAGCTTGGATTACAGGCACTTGCCACCACGCCTGACTAATTTTTTGTATTTTCTGTAGAGATGGGGTTTCACCATATTGGCCAGGCGGGTCTCAAACCCCTGACCTTGTGATCTGCCCTCCTCAGCCTCCCAAAGTGCTGGGTCTACAGGTGTGAGCCACCATGTCTGGCTGACAGTTTCTTAGAAAAGTGTAAACCTGCTCTGCAAAATGACACGGCATTCATTCACAGTATTCATTATCCCAAAGTAAAAATTATATTCACATAAAATAAGCATATGTGAATGTTTATAGTGACTATTTTGTATAATTGACAAAAACTGGAAATAAATCAAATGTCCTTAACCTGTTGAATGGACACAGATTCTGATATGCCGAATTTTCATGTAAGGGAATGCTAATCTGCTATTAAAAAGAGCTAATTATGTACATATAGAAAAAATATATATGGGGCCAGGCACAGTGGCTCATGCCTGTAATCCCAGCACTTTAGGAAGCAGAGACAGATGGATCACTTGAGGTCGAGAATTGAAGACCAGTCTGGCCAATTGGTGCAACTCCATTTCTACTGAAAATACAAAATTAGCTAGGCGTGGTGGTGCAAGCCTGTGATCTCAGCTACTTGGGAGGCTGAGGCAGGAGAATTGCTTGAACCCGGGAGGCAGAGGTTGCAGAGAGCCAAGATCCACCACTGCACTCCAGCCTGGATGACAGAGGGAGCCTCCATTCCCCCCACCCCCACAAAAAATAGGATAAATATCAAATACATTTTTGTAAATGAAAGATGCCAACCTCAAAAGCTACAATACTATATGATTCTGTTTTTATGACGTTCTGCAGCAGCACAATACAGAGACAAAGGAGCATAATCAGTAGTTGCCAGGAGCTGAAGGAGAGGTTACCTATAAATGGGCATAAAAGAACTGGGGAGGATAATAGAACTATTCTGTATCTTGGTTGTTTTGATGGTTAAATGATGCATTTTTTCAAAATTCATAGTATCGAACATATGAAAATTTTAAATTTTACCATATTTATATTATAGATTATGCTCATTTCCTATGGGTGCTTTAACAAATTATCAAAAACGTAGTGGCTTAAAACAAAGTCAGTGCATTCCCTCACTTTCAGAAAGCAAAAAGTATGAATTCAGTATCATTGGGATGAAAGCAAGTTGAGAGCAGGGCTACTCCTGAGGCTCCAGAAAATAATTCATTCCTTGCTTCTTTCAGATTATGGTGGCTGTCCTCATTTTTTGGCTTGTGGCTGCCTCACTCCAATCTATGCCTGCAGAGTCACTTTGCCTTGCCCCCTCTGTGTGTGTCAAATCTCCCTCTGCCTGCCTATTACAAGGTCACCTGTGACTGCAGGTAGGACTCACCTAGATGATCCAGGACAGTCTCTACCGATCAATATTATTAATTTAATCACAATTGTAAAGTCCTCTTTTGTTATATAAGGTAACATTCGCAGGTTCTAGAGATTAAGACCTGAATCTCTTATTCGGAGAAGGACATTATTCAGACCATCACATACCTCAATGCAAATATAAATTTAATGAATGTATTTGTGTATTTTATGATAATTTTGTGTGATAACTTGGCTGCTGTGGTTAGTTCCTTGCACACAAAGTCACCACAAAGAATAGTTGAGGGTGAGGTAGGAGGCAGGACTATCTAATCTGCCTCCTCCAGAGTGAGGCAGGATAGGCTGCCATTACTGGCTGCCCCTACCAAATGGGGCAGCTGGAACATTGGACTGTATTGAGGACTGACTGAAATAGGGCCCAGCGGAAGCAGCTTTTCATAAGACATGTCAACTAGTATGCCATGTCAACTTACCATTGCCATGGCAACACCCAAAGTTACCACCCTTTTCCATGGCAATGAACTGAGCACCTGGAAGTTACCACCCTTTTCCTAGAAATTTCTGCCTAAACTACTGCTTAATTTACACATAATTAAAAGTAGGTATACATATAACTGAAGCACTGTGATATGGTTTGGCTTTGTGTCCCCACCAAAATCTCATCCTGAATTGTACTCCAATAATTCTCATATGTTCTGGGAGGGATCTGGTGGAAGATAATTCACTCATGCAGATGGTTAATCCCATACTGTTCTCATGGTGGTGAATCAGTCTCATGAGATCTGATTGTTTGATAAGGGGAAACTCGTTTCACTTGGTTCTCATTCTTTCCTTGCCTGCTACCATCCGTGTAGTATGGGACTTGCTCCTCTTTGCCTTCTGCCATGGTTGTGAGGCTTTGCAGCCATATGGAGCTGTCAGTCCAATTAAACCTCTTTATTTTGTAAATTACCCAGTCTCACGTATGTCTTTATCAGCAGTGTGAAAATGGACTGATATAGTAAATTGGTACCAGGAGTGGGGCACTGCTGTAAAGATACCCAAAAATGTGGAAGCGACTTTGGAACTGGGTAACAGGAAGAGGTTGAAACAGTCTGGAGAGCTCACAAGAAGACAAGGAAATGTGGGAAAGTTCAGAACTTCTTAGAGACTTGTTGAATGGCTTTACCCACAATGCTGATAGCAATATGGACAATAAGGTCCAGGTTGAGGTGCTCTCAGATGGAGATCAAGAACTTGTTGGAAACTAGAGCAAAGGTGACTCTTGTTATGTTTTAGCAAAAAGACTGATGGCATTTTGCCCCTGTCCTAGAGATTTATGGAAATTTGAACTTGAGAAAGATGATTTGGGGTATCTGATGGAAGAAATTTCTTTTCTTTTTCCTTTTTTTTTTTTTGAGACAGAGTCTCACTGTGTCTCCCAGGCTGGAGTGCAGTGGTGCAATCTTGGCTCACTGCAACCTCTGCCTACTAGGTTCAAGTGATTCTCCTGCCTCAGCCTCTCAAATAGCTGGGACTACAGGCACGTGTCACCATGTCTAGCTAATTTTTTTTCTTTTTTTTTTTTTTTTTATGAAGAACCTTTTTTAATCAAGACAGACAGCTCAAATACACAGATATAAAGAATGAGACAATGGTTATCACAGGTATGAGAGTTGGGGAAGAAATGGGGAGATGTCTTTTTTTTCTATTTTTAGTAGAGTCAGTGTTTCACCATGTTAGCCAGGATGATCTCGATCTCCTGACCTCGTGATCTACCTGCCTTGGCCTCCCAAAGTGCTGGGATTCCAGGTGTAAACCACTGTGCTCAGCCAGTAGAAGAAATTCTAAGCACTGAAGCATTCAAGAAGTGACTTGGGTGCTGTTAAAAGCATTCAGTTTTAAAAGAGAAACAGAGCATAAATGTGTGAAAAATGTGCAGCCTGACAATGCAATAGAAAAGAAAATCTCATTTTCTCAGGGGAAATTCAAGCTGGCTGCAGAAATTTGCAAAAGGAATGAGGAGCCAAATGTTAATTCCCAAGATAATGGGGAAAATGTCTCCAGATCATGTACAGAGGTCTTCATGGCAGCCCCTCCTATCACAGGAGGCTTAGGAGGAAATAGTGGTTTCTTGGGATGGGACCAGGGTCCCCGAATTATGAGCCCCCTAGGGACTTGGTGCCCTGTGTTCCAGCCACTCCAGCCATGGCTGAAAGGTGCCTATGTGGAGCTTGGGCTATGGCTTCAGAGGGTGTAAACCCCAAGTTTTGGCAGCTTCTTTCTGGTGTTGAGCCTTCCAGTGCACAGAAGTCAAGAATTGAGGTTTGAGAACCTCTGCCTAGATTTCAGAAGATTCATGGAAACACCTGGATGTCCAGGCAGAAGTTTGTTGCAGGGGCAACCCCTGCTACTGCTGTGTGGAAGGGAAATGGAAATATGGGATCAGAGCCCCCACACAGAGTCCTTACTGGGGCACTGCCTAGTGGAGCTGTGAGACGAGTGCCACTGTCCTCCAGAATGAGAGATCCACTGACAGCTTACACTGTGCACCTGGAATAGCTGCATACCCTCAACAACAGCCTGTGAAAGCTCCCAGGGAGAGGCTGTTTCCTGCAAAGCCACAGAGGTAGAGCTGCCTAAGACCATGGGAACTCACCTCTTGCATCAGTGTGACTTGGATGTGAGACATGGAGTCAAAGGAGATCATTATGGAGCTGTAACGTTTGACTTCCCTGCTGGATTTTGGACTTGCATGGGGCCTTTGTTTTGGCAAATTTATCCCATTTGGAATGGCTGTATTTACCCAATGCCTGTACCCCCATGGTATCTAGGAAGCAACTGACTTGCTTTTGATTTTATAGACTCATGGGTGGAAGAGACTTGCTTTGTCTTGGCTAAGACTTTGGACTGTGGACTTCTGAGTTAATGCTGAAATGAGTTAAGACTTTGGGGGACTGTTGGGAAGGCATGACTGGTTTTGAAATGTGATGTTATGAGATTTGGGAGGGGCCAGGGGACAGAATGATATGGTTTGGCTCTGTGTCCCCACCCAAATCTCATCTTGAATTGTACTTCCATAATTCCCATGTATTGTGGGAGGGACCTAATGGGAGATAATTGAATTATGTAGGCAGTTTCCCCCATACTGTTCTTGTGGTAGTGAAGAAGTCTCATGAGATCTGATGGTTTGTTAAGAGGAAACTTGTTTCACTTTGCTCTCATTCTCTCTTGGCCTGCTGCTATCCATGTAAGACAGAAATTGCTCCTCCTTGCTTTCTGCCATGATTGTGAGGCTTCCCCAGTCATGTGGAACTGTAAGTTCAATTAAACCTCTTTCTTTTGTAAATTGCCCAGTCTTGGGTATGTCTTTATCAGCAGTGTGAAAATCAACTAATACACACTGCCTCTGAGCTGCTAATCTTGGCACACTGCCTATGGGGTAGCTCTGCTCTGCAAGGAGCAGTATCTCTGCTGCTACTGTACACTGCCACTTCAGTATAAGTCGCACTTTAACATCAGCAGGTGGCCCTTGAATCCTTTTGCTGACAAATCCAAGGTCCCTCCCAGACTAAGCCCCAATTTTGGGGCTTGCCTATCTTGTACTATGAAGATTAAAATTTATTTTCCACTCCATTCATCAAACTATACCCTTGGATATAGTTACTTAACCAGAGGAAGGATAAGTTTTTCCCTTTCCCTAATTTGCACACTCAAAGGATTTTTTTTCCTGATTCACACAAAGAACTTTCTATTCTACCAGAAATTTGACTTCACTGACTTACAGGTTTCCATGAGGGCAAGGATCCTGCCAGGTTTAATTTACACTGTACTACATTTCAGTGTGCTTGACTCATAGTAGGTGGGATACATGTAGTTATCCCCAAATTCTCGTTGAACTTTATATCCACAAATTTGCTAAAACAATGACAAAGATTTCTCAACCATTCATCTTGGCTAAACCGTCTCACTTGCTTAGGCATGTTCAAGAAGGCAGAAGTGATAATTTGTTAAGCTGTAACGTACTTTATTGCTTTTTGGATTTTCATTTACAGTCTTGTACCTCTGCCATCAGTGTGAGGAAAAAAAAAAAAAAAAAAAAAAAAAAAAAAAAACCAAGAAAGAAAAAGAAAAAAAAACTTGCTGACCAGAGCACTCATTCCAGAAAGTGGGGAGAAACACACAGATTAATGAGAGTATATCCTTGCTGTTATAAACCACTGAGATTTTGGAGGAGAGATTTGTTTCACAATCAAAATTATCCATTTGAAGGAATATTTCTAGTTCAATAAATACTTATAAGATATGAAAAATACATACAAAAACAAGAACAAGAGCAAAATCAATATACGTGGTCTTATGTGTGGCAAAACTATGTGGTGCACAATTTGAAATATCTGTGTGGAATCTTAACACTTCAATTTTATTTAGTAATTATGACCTTAAGATATCTGAAATATAGTATATTATGGTAACTTGTGTTTGCAGTGAAAACTGAGAATTAGAATTCATTTTGGAAATTGTTTACAATTAATCAGAATAATAAAAATTTAAAAGTTATAGCCTTAATAATCTAAGAAAACATATATTTTATTTCAAATTTGGAATGACATCATTCAGTAGTACAATTCACTTTTTAAACCAATTTCTTTGGCATATATGCTCTGTAACAGCAAGAATTTTATTTTTAAATGTGTATTTTATACACTATACACATAGGATCTATAACAATGCCTGGCACATAGCTGTTTCTAAATAATATTTGTTGAATAACACTTATATTCCATTTTAAAATTTTTAAAAAATATTTTAATATAAAATAAATTTTGATTTACATAAAAGAACATGGTACAGAGAGTTCCCATGTACACTACATCCAGGGTCCCTTATTGCTAATATTTTAGTATAATATGTGTGTCACAACTAATGAAATAATGTTGATAAATTATTGTCTAAACTCCATATTATATTCAGATTCCTTTAATTTCCACTTAATGTCCACTGTCTGTTCCAGGATCCCAATCAGGAGAACATATTACATTTATTCATCATGTTTTCATAGGCTGTGACAGTTGCACAGACTTTCTTTGATTTTGATGACTTTGACATTTAAGAAGTAGGGGTCAGGCAGATTTAGAATGTCCCTCGCTTGTGACCTGTCTCATATTTTTGTCATGATTAGACTAGTGTTATGGAATTTTAGGCAGATATTTTTAGTAGAGACGGGGTTTCACCGTGTTAGCCAGGATGGCCTCCTGGCCACGTGATCTGCCCACCTCGGCCTCCCAAAGTGTCATTACTGTTAATTTTTAACTTGATTACCCTGCTGAAGTGTTTATCTGGATTATCCACTGTTAACTTACTCTTTCCAGATTCCCTTTTGATACTACACTCCTTGAAAGAAAGTCATTGTTATACAGACCCCTCAACAAGTGAGTGTTGGGGAGTTATGTTCCACCAGATTCAGGGTAAAGATTCTACATAAATTATTTGAAACTCAGCAGAATTATTTTCTATTTCTCCTCATTTTTTTAATTCAATCATTTGTTTATATTAGTATGGATTCATGAATATACTTTGAGCTATTATCCAATAGTACTTTGTTTTGTTCCTCAAACTGTCCCAGCTTTGGCCATTGTTATCGTTTGGTTGTTTTTAGCACTTTCTTACTTTGTGGAACAGAAAGAATCTCTGGGCTTATATTGTATATTTTGTGCCCCAATTCTAGAACTAGCTGTTTTTCCAAAGGACTCTAGCTTCTTTTATTGGAGAATGGTATTAGAAACCAAGGTCATGGTGCTAGTTATATTCATTTTTAATGGGGTCCATTTGCTTTTATTGTCTGTTAGCTGACAGGGTAAAGAAATATACAAGTAAATACTAACCTCTATTCATGTAGCTATCTTAAAAAGTGTCTGTATGCATCATCTGTATCTATATTAAAATAAACTGAGCCCATACTGATTGCATCATCTGTATCTATATTAAAATAAACTGAGCCCATACTGATTGCTCTAATTCATTATCATATAAATCATTCCAGCTTTCTCATCTTGCTTATCTGTAAACTCCTATAGTGAGATACCAGTTTTCACTACCTACTACCCATTAAGTTAAATTTTTGATCTCATTATATTTACATATACACATATATGTATGGTGGTCTCAGTATTATTAGTTTTATACAACAGTGAGAAATACCTTTATCCACTAGGGTACAATGTTTACAGGCAGTACTTTTGCCTTCAGTCTTATTTAGTCACTTTGCCTTTAGTCATTTCCAAAGTTCCATAAGAAAGCACCATTTTCATCCACCTCATCACTGAAGTTCCACAATACAACTCTAATATAGTTAAATGCTTTGGTCACAGTCTACTTTGCATCCTGGAATCCTTTACCTCCTAAATTATTTTTTTCTTGGATATATTAAGGCTTGCTGTTTTGTTCTAAACATCTATGTGTTTCGACAAATGCTAGTATTATGTCCCACCACACAAAATCATACAGAATAGTTTTACCACTATGAAAACTTCTATTCACCTATTCAACCTTCTTGCCCAATCTGATCCTCTGGAAACCACTGTCTGTTTACATCTTTATAGTGTCACCTTTTGCAAAATGTCTTATCATCGTAATCATACAGTAGGTAGAATTTTAGACTTGCTTGTTTCACTTAGCAATATGCATTTCAGGTTCCTCTGTGTCTTTTTGTGCCTTGATAGCTAGTTCCTTCCTTATTAGTAAATAGAACTACATTATATGGAAATACCACAGTTTGTTCATCAATGCACATATTCATAAGCATCTTAGTTGCTTCTAGAATTTGGCTATTATGAATAACAGAGCTGTCAACATTTGCATTTAGGTTTTTGTGTGGAAACTATTTTCAAACAAGTTGTATAATACCTAGGAGAATACTTTCTGAGTCGCATGGTGAAGCTATGCTAGGCTTCATAACAAATGGCCAAACTGGCCACGGAAGTGTCTGTACAATTCTGCCTTCCCACCAGCAATGAATAAGAGTTCAGGTTCTGTTGTTCCACATATTATAAGTAATTAGTATAGTCTTTTAAAAAATTGCTATTAGAATATTTTATAGTGATATCTCATTTTTATTTTGATTTGCATATTTCTAATGGTAAGTTTTGTTGAGCTTCTTTTCTTATACCTATTTTTTGTATTTATATCATCTTTGGGAAGGTGGGTTTTCAGAATTCTTGCCTGTTTTTAATTGGGTTTTTGGTTGGGTTATTGTTAAATTTTCAAAATTTCTCTAAAATTTAATTTGATTTTTTAAATACAAGACCTTTAATGGATATGTAGGTTGCAAATATTTTCTCCCAGTCTATTGTTTTTTGTTTTTTGTTTTTTTTTTGCTTTTTTTGTTACTGTTTTCTGTCTTTCACAGAGCAGAAGTTATTAATTTAATAAAGGTCAACTGATAAAATTGTTTTCTTTCATGGGCATTTTTTTGTGCTTTATTTAGAAAATTATCACCCAAATCAAGTTCACATAGTTTTTCTAAAATGTTTCATTCTAGAATTTTTAGAGTTTTCTATTTAACAATGAAATCTATTATTCACTTTGAGTTAACTTTTGGAAAAGGTACAGTTTGTGTTTACATTCAATTTTTTTCGTATTTGAACTTTGAATTGTTTTAGCACCAGTTATTAAAAAGGACTGCCCTTTTGCCATTGAATTGCATTTGCTCCTTTGTCAAAGTTTCATTGTTACATTTGCATGGATCAATTTTGGGGCTCTCTATTCTGTTTCATTATTCTGTGTGCCTGTTCTTTTGTAATATGGTACTATTTTAGTTACTGTAGCTTTATAGCAAGTATTGAAAATGGATATTATATTTCCCCCACATTTATTCTTTTTCTTCAGTATTTTTTGGCTATTCAATATAAATTTAAGAATAACTTTGTCAAGATCTGCAAAATATATCTTGCCTTCATTTAGAGTGGTATATGTGTTGAATCTATAAATTACATTAGTAAGATTGGTCATATTAACAATATTGAGTCTTTCAAACAATGAAGATGGAATTTCTCTCCACTTATTTAGAACTTCCTTGATTGAATGCATCAATGTCTTCTAATTTTTTATGTATAAATTCTGTACGTATTTGTTAGTGTTATACTTAAATATTTCATTTTTGGTTGATTTAATTAATGATACCTTTTTTCAAATTCCAATCATTTTTTATTAATAAAGAAGTAATTGACTTTTGCATATCATCCTTGTGTCATGTAGTCTTGCTGCTGTTGCCTCCTAGTTCCAGGATTTTTCTGTTGATTCTTTGTGATACTCTACAGAGATAGTCATGTCATTTGTGAATAGATGCAATTTTAGTTCTTCATTCACAACTTGTGTGTCTTTCATCTCATTTTCTTGTCTTATTGTGCTGGGAAATATTTGTAATACGATGTTTAATAGAAGTGGTCTGTGAGACATTCTTGCCTTGCTCTTGATCTTAGCGGGAGGGAAACCAGTTTCTAAGTTTCTCCCCATTAAATATAATATAAACTGTAGGGTTTTGGGAGGTGCTCTTTATCAAGATGAGGAAGTTTCTCTGTTTCTAGTGTCCCAAGAGTGTTTTTTGTTGTTGTTGTTAATAATAAATGTTACATCTTGCCAAATACTTCTTCTAAATCATTTGATGATCATATAGAGATTACATATATAATATATATTTTTTTCTACATCACTTGAGCTAATATATATATTTATAATATATTATATATATTTTTTCTTTATTAACACTTAGATGTGGTGGATTGCATTGACTGATTTGCAAGTGATGAACCAGCTTGAATGGCTGGGTGTATCCCACTTGGTCATGCTTTATTCACTTTTTTCCCAAATGTTTGGTAAAATTTACCAATGAAAGTGCTGGGTTTCATACTTTTTTAAAAAGGTTTTTAACTATTGATGTGACTTTTTTAATAGATATAGCACTAGTAAGATTATCTGTTTCTCGGGCCGGGCACGGTGGCTCAAGCCTGTAATCCCAGCACTTTGGGAGGCCGAGACGGGCGGATCAGGAGGTCAGGAGATCGAGACCATCCTGGCTAACACGGTGAAACTCCGTCTCTACTAAAAAAAAAAAAAGTACAAAAAAGTAGCTGGGCGAGGTGGCGGCGCCTGTAGTCCCAGCTACACGGGAGGCTGAGGCAGGAGAAGGAGAATGGCGTAAACCTGGGAGGCGGAGCTTGCAGTGAGCTGAGATCCGGCCACTGCACTCCAGCCTGGGGGACAGAGCAAGACTCTGTCTCAAAAAAAAAAAAAAAAAAAAAAAAAAATTATCTGTTTCTCCTTGTGAGAGATTCTGTAGTTTTGTTGTTGGTGTTTTTCAAGGAATTTAACCGTTTCAACTGAGTTCTACTATTTTGGCAGAGTTGTTCCTTAGTATCCCTTCATCATCTTTTCAATGGGAATAAGCAATGATAGGTGATCTTTGATTTCTGATGTTTGTAATTCGTGTCTTCCATCTTTTTATTTTGATTTTCTTGGCCAGCCAAGAACCAGCCTATGATTTCATTTATATTTTATGTTATCTTTCTGTTTTGACTTTCATTAATTTTCTTCTAATTTTTATTATTTATTTCATTCCTTCTCTCTCATATGTTATTCATATGTTTTTTCATTGTGTCTACTTCGTCTGTTAGAACCCTGAAGTCGTAAAACAGAGGTGTTTTTAATTCTTGTCTGATACACCAACATCTGTTTCACCTCCGAGTCTGGTTCTGATAATTGCCTAATCTCTTCTTAGTGTGTTTTTTTCTCACCTTGTGGCATTTTTTGTTGAAAGCCAAATATGATGTATTAGGTTATATAAACTGAGGTAGATAAGTCAGCAAAAGAATTTGTGTTAATCTAGAGAGCAATATGTACTTACTATTTACTACATAACAAGTGTCAGAGACACTCAATGGTGCAGCATCATTGTTTTTATTTTTCCTTTAACTTTCATGAGCACTCCTCCCTTATAAACAGCCTGTTTCCTGCAGCACTTTCAGCCATATCTGCTATTAATATACAGATGGAAGTCTCATTATTCACCATAGTTTATGTTCTAACAAATACTGTGCTGTTGCTGCTAAAGGAAACACAAGAGTTAAATTCCCTTGAGCCTCTCATCATATTTTCACCCGCTGAAATGCTTTTTGTGTTATATAGGTCCATTTGCTATCATCCTTTAAAAAAATCCACTCTCCTCAAGGTTGAAAACCTGTTTTTCACATAACCCTTTTCCCATGTAACACTTAGGAGATTAAAAAAAATATCCTTTGCAGCCTCGTATTCTGCAGAAACTGCCTTACCTATAAGTTTAACATTTTTTGTGCTATATTATTTTTTGAAATGTGTGAGTCATCCAGTACTCACTAAGACTGGTTTAGCATTTCTCTCATCCTGTGTAGGACGATTGTTCATTTCTTTGGCTTTTGACCTCAAAACAATGCTGTCCATTATGTTCTTTTTATTATTGTTATCTTATGAATCCACACACTTAGCCACTTTTGCATATTTTCAATAGCTTTATCACACACTGCAGATGTTACTTTAGCACTTTTTAGAGAAACCTCATGTAGAGATTGGTGAATTTCCTTTCTTTTTATCATTGAACCATATTGTGATTCATAACATTGAACTCACAACCAACAGTACTATAACTCATGCCTGAATGAAACAAATCTAACACATATTTTCTTTTTTCTGTAAGGCACATCACAGCCTTTTTATATTTACTTAGAAACTGTAGACACCACTTTATCTTTTCCCTTGTGGGCCATTTTAAATAATGAAATCACCATCACCAATAACAACAAAAAAGCACGAACAATTTTTTAAACATAGCACTAATTAGACCACAAAAAAGACACTTGGTTAAAGTATGAGAGCTTCTTGTTTCTGCTCTTACTTTGTTCCATCTCAGCTGGGACGTACATGTCAGGTGATTCAAAATTTTCACCACTCTGCATGTCTGTATGTGATCATAAAAGCTCCGAGAGTGCTGAGTTAGAGGCTACAAATACATTTTAGCAAGAGGGAAAATGAACAAATGCAAAATCTGCAAATTATGAGGATCCATTCTACCCCTGCTGCTCTGATAGATGTGTGGGAAGGGAATCTTATAATTAAATTTCAATCTTGTATTGGGCCTGTGTGTCTGGGGTGAGAACTTCACAACTCTTTTGTGGTATAGCTGTTTTCCCCATTCAGCAGGAACTGGAGAGTAAAAGTAGGCTGCAGTTGAAGGAATGTTCTTCCTTCATTGTGGTAAGAATCTAGGAAAGTCTTTTCCACTGAAAAGTAGGCCTTTGTAATGTAGAAGTTTCTGAAGGACTCTTTCTATGACTATTCTTCCAGACAAAAGGGAATCATTCTGGTATCTTCATTTTGAAGACCTTATGGAGTTCTTGGAGGTAAAGCTCATGAAAGAGTAGGGGGCCTCCTGGCTGGGCACGGTGTCTTATGCCTGTAATCTCAGCACTTTGGGAGGCCAAGGCGGGTTGATCACCTGAGGTCAGGAGTTTGACAACAGCCTGAGCAACGTGGTGAAACCTTTTCTCTATTAAAAATACAAAAATTAGCTGGGTGTGGTTGTGGGTGTCTTTAGTTCCAGCTACTCAGGAGACTGAGGGAGGAGAATCGATTGAACCCAGAAGGTGGAGGTTGTAGTGAGCTGAGATTGTACCATTGTGCTCCAGCCCAGGCAACAAAAACAAAACTCCATCTCAAAAAAAAAAAAAAAAAAAAAAGTGTAGGGTCCTCCTAAGACTGTGGCCACCAGAAGAGTCTCACTTTTAAGCTAACCCATAGTTTAACCTCTAGAAAATCTTCAAAATTCAAGTGTTGTGTCACTTTATGTTCCTAGCAGCTTCTCCTCCAGGTAATCAGATCTTAGCAGTGTCTGCCGAATGCTGTAAATCTGGAAAGCCAGATTTCAGGGTGATTATTTGCCTTGCAACTGCAATTGGCTGAAAGGTTCAGGAAACATAATTTATTTGGGAGGGATGACTTGTAAGCTCTTTACCTTTGGAACTGAATCTAGAAATTCCATTCTTTTTAAAATATATTTATTTATTGTAATTTAACACAATATCAAAATGTATACAGATCATGAATATATATGCCAGTGAATAATTACACAGTAATTACATTTGTGTTGTAGCAGGAAGAGTCATAGAAAAAAATCCCTCAGATACCAGATTGAGGAAGGAAAGAGCTTTATTCAGCTGGGAGCATTGGCAGACTCACATCCTAGAAGCAGAGCTCTCCAAATAAGTAATTTCTGTCCCTTTTAAGGGCTCACAACTCTAAAGGGGCTGTGTGAGGGGGGTGGTCATGATCGATTCAGCAAGCAAGGGGTGCGTGACTGGGGGCTGCATGCACTAATAATCAGAATGAAACAGAACAAAACAGGGAGTTTCACAATGCTTCATCATACAATGTCTGGAATCTATAGATAACACAAGCAGTGAGGTCAGGGGTTGAATTTTAACTACCAGGCCTGAAATGTGGCACCAGTTTGTCTGACTATGAATTTCAACTCTGCTTATTTTTTCAACTTCCACCTTTTCAGCATACAAGAAATTAGGTATAAGACAATATGAGGAGTGGTCTCCTCTCTCATTCCCCCCTTTGAGAACCTCACTTTCATCCTCACTACCTATGTCTTCCTGCAAGACAGATCGATAATGATTCATATAGTACACTTGTGCTGAAGCATTTTGGTGAACTAAGGTAGCAATAAAGATTTTTATCATTTGAAGGAGTACAGGTAGCAAGCAAGGGAGTAACAGGCAGGTTCTTATCACTACTATAATTCCTATTATAAGAGTTTTAAATGCTCCTATCACTGGGAACCATTTTCCAAACATAGCCCCAGGATCGAATCCATGCCACACTTGCATGGGCACATGTGTCAGCTTTGTCGTGTCTCTGACTATGTCTTTGACTACTTGCCCTTGATCATCTATGTGTAGACAGCAATTAGTAAGGGTAAATTTTCCACAGACCCTTCCTTCAGCTGCCAGCAAGTGGTTGAGAGCCAATCTATTTTGATACATAGCATTTCTTATCTGAGTTTCTTGTCGGGCCAGTAAAGTCAAGGCTTGGTCAGTTTTATTAGTGATGATTTCTAAGACAGCTTGCAGCGGTATGATTCTGTTGAGCATGTAAATGGGGGTCCAGCATCCCCCATGAGCTGTCCTGTGCCCACGTAGCAGACCCAGAGTACTGTATAATTCTTTCAGGGGGGTCATTCATCATCTTTCCAATTACCTATGGCTATGCTTCTCCTTTTGTGGGAAGCATAGACAGGGAAGCCTGGAAGTTTGCCTGTTTTTATGGGCAGTGAAAGAAAGATGGTTTAATAGTGCCAGTAACACAACTACCTGCCCATTGGTCAGGCAGCTTAGCATAGGCTCTATGACCACATTTCCAGTATAATCCAGTGGGAGCCGTCTAATCCTGATGGGACTCCAGGTGGGTCCACAAGGTCAGCAACTTTGGAAATGTACTAAATAGATTCTTTTCGATGTAGTTTGAACTCCACCAAAAGGCTGTTTTGGTAGCACTATTATACAATTTCTGTCCAAGACAACTGAGCCATCCTACAGGGTGGGTAAATTCTTTTCCTTCTCTAGCTATGCAATACTGTCCAATTATTGAGGTTTTTAGGACCCATAAGTTATCAGGATGATTTTTTGGGCCAGGAATTCATTGGGAACTGGGTCTATCGGCACTAATTCTCAGGTTTCCCATGGCCACTGATCTCCCATTATAGTTCCTCCACAAACATAACATGAAGTGACATTAGGAGACTGAGCTACATGCTCGGCTAATTGCAAAAACAAGTTTCTAGTTTTTCCTGGAATTTCTGGTACTGGCATATTTAGTTCATCATAGAAAGTTTGAAATACTGGTTGAGGAGAGCATTTTCGGACCTTTCCTCATATCAAGATACAGACTCCAGGATCAAGACTTGTCCCATCAATTCTTAGGGTTGCGTATTCCCCTGTTTTCCTGCGGGGTTCTAGTGGGTTAGCAATTATTAGTTCTAATGGGCTGCAGTTTCCACTAGTGCAAGAAGAGTTACTTTTTGCTTTCTGGAAGTTGACGGGGTCTTTGTCATCTTTTTTGCAAGTAGAACAAATGATGCAAGACCAGTAGAAGTAACCTCCACAATTTCCTAGTTCATGACATATATACTTATTTTCTGGTGTATAGCTGTTTTCCCAATCGAGGGATCCACATCCCATTCCTAGCCTGTTGCTATTAATGACTGCACAAGCATCAGACTTTTAAGTAATCTTTTTGAGAACTCCCCTTTCTTCTACCCTAGTTAGTACTTTACTTGTATCTCTTAGGAAGGGACCAGTCCTTAACCTTATTTCAAAAACTGTGATCATGGGAGGCTCAGAGGGTTTATAGTACATGTCTGGCTGGTCATTTCCTGGGCTACACACTTTGTACTGAGTGTTGTTATACAAATACGTTCCTTTTAAAGTTCCCAAGCATTCATAATAACTATAGAACAGAAAGATAATCTTAGTTTGTTGCCCTACCTCTGTAACCTGATGGAGGAACTGGGAGCAATCTTCCATTTGGGGAAAATCAGTCGACATTTTTATTATACACGTCCAAATCTCTAGAAAAACGAGTCCCACAGTGAGTTTCTTCATGCTTCAGCCATGAGTAGACCAGTCAGTTTCCGGGCATGACTGGAGCAGGGCTTGTCGTCCTCCGCAGAGTTACTTTGCAGGGGTTGTCTGGGCTCGGTTTTGCCTCCCAGGTTTCAGCAGCTGCAGGTTTTACATGGCTGTGGCGAATCCAAGCTGGGATTCCCTCTACTTTCACAGTGGTAGGAGTAGTCAGGACAATGGTCTGGGGTTCTTTCCACCATGGCCATAAAGGAGCTGCATTCTAGTCCTTGATCCACACACGATCACCTGGAGAGAAAGGGCGAACTGGGGAGAATAAGCTAACAGGGCATCTTTCATTTATCCAAACAGAAATTGCCTGTGCAGCCTTTCCTAAGGCCTGCAGCTGTCGCTGTAACTCAATTTCACCTAACTCTCGAGGTATGCCTGGAAGTTCCCAGGGTATAGGAGGAGGCCTATGATATAATATTTCATTAGGAGAATATCCTGTTCTCTTTAAAGGGGTGCATCTAATTTTGAACAGCACCAAGGGGAGGGCCTGTATCCACTTAAATCCTGTTTCCTGACGTACTTTCCCTAAACTATTTTTGATAGTCCGATTAATTCACTCCACCTTTCCGGAACTCTGTGGTCAGTAGATGGCATGCAATTTCCATGTGATCCCCAATACCTTTGCTGTTTTCTGCACCGAGTCAGCCACAAACGCTGGCCCGTTGTCCAAGCCAATCCATAAGGGCAGTCCAAACCTAGGAATGAGCTCTCGAAGGAGGACACAGGTACTTCATGAGCCTTCTCAGTTCATGTTGGATAAGCATCTACCCACCCAGAGTAAGTACATACAAGAACCAGTAAATACTTGTTGCCTCTGCATTTGGGCATTTCTGTGAAGTCCACTTGAAGATCTTCAAATAGGGTGGCTCCATAGGCTTGTATGCCGGGTGGATCAGTGGGGCCTGGCCTCGCATTGTGTTGTCGGCAAGCACCATTGTGTTACCGTTCTGGCAAGGACTGGCGAGCGTGGGATGTAGAAGTACCAGCCTAACAATTTTTCAAGTGACTCTTAACCTAAGTGAGTGGTGTCATGTATGGCCAGCACAACTCCGGCTCCCAGCAACTGTGGCACAGCCACCCTCCCGTCCAGTAACCTGATCCATCCTTCTTTTATTGTTTGTCCCCCTTCTGCATGGAAAAAGTCTTTTACTTCCCTAGAATAGGTAGGAACTAGGTCAGGTACTTGAGGGAGTAAGGGGGCTGCGATTGACATCTGGTAAGGAGTGGATGCCGCTTTCTTAGCCTCTGTGTCAGCTCAGGAATTTCCTAAAGCTACCGTGTTGGAGGATCACTGGTGTCCTCTACAGTGCATGACTGCCACCCTCTGGGGTTTCCAAACTGCCTCTAATAATTGTAAAATTTCTTGTTGGTACTTTATGTCCTTTCCCCCAGAGTTCAATAAGCACTTTTCTTTATAGAGTGTTCCATGCACTTGGAGGGTTAGGAAGGTATATCGTGAGTCAGTGTAAATGTTCACAGTCTTAGTTTCACTGAGTTCTAAAGCTCAGATTAGAGCAATGAGCTCATCTTTTTGGGCTGAGGCACTTTGGGGCAGAGGCCTGGCTTCAATGACCGTGTCCAGGGTTAACATGGCATACCCTGCTTGCCCTTCCCCTTGTGGATTGACGTAGCTGCTCCCATCCACATATAACTTCCAGCCCACCGATGTCCACGGCTGGTCTCAGAGATCAGATCTGCTAGAATAAACTGAGCCTAACACTTCTATACAGTTATGCTTGACAGGGCGTTCTGGTGCTGAGAGCAAGGTAGCCAGACTCAGGGTGTTACAAACTTCAGTGGTTATGTGGGGATTCTCACAGAGCAAGCTTTGGTATTTAGTCAGTCTGGCATTTGTTAGCCTGTGATGTCCCTTGGTATTCATTAAGGTTACTACAGCATAGGGGGCCTTTATGTTCAGGTTCTGTCCTAATGTTAGTTTATCTGCCTCTCGTGCCAACAGAGCAGTTGCTGCTAAGGCCCGTAGACATGGGGGCCAGCCCTTGGAAAACCCATCTAATTGTTTTGAGAGATAGGCCACTGGCCTCAGCCAGGGCCCCACGGTCTGCGTTAAAACTCCAACTGCCATTTTTTCTCTTTCTGATACATAGAGTGTGAAGGGCTTTGTTAGATCTGGTGACCCCAATGCTGGGGCCAACATGAGCGTTTTCTTTAACTTGTGGAAGGCTTGCTGCTGCTGTGTCCCCCACTCAAAAGTCTCTGGGTCGCCCCACTTTGTAACTTGGTACAGAGGCTTGGCCAGTAGTGCAAAGTTGGGGATCCATAATCTGCAGAACCCCACAGCTCCTAGGAATTCTCTTACCTGCCTTCTACTTTTAGGCTCCGATAGGCTACAGATGACCTGCTTCCTTTCCAGCCCTGGGCTGTGTTCCCCCTGTCGAATAGTGAATCCCAGGTAGTGTACCCGCCATCTGCAGATCTGGGCTTTCTTCTTGGACACCTTCATACCCACAGTCCTCCAGGTGCCGAAGCAGGGTGTCCGTTCCTTTGGTGCACCCAACTGCCGTGGGGTGTCCCAGCAGGAGGTCATCCATGTACCGGAGCAAGACGCAGTCAAGGCCTTTAGCAGGAAACTTTTGGAGGTCTCGAGCCAATGCCTCCCTGAAGATAGTGGGGGAGTTCTTGAATTCCTGGGGAAGCTGGGTCCAAGTGTACTGAGTTGTGACCCCTGACCCCGGATCTTCCCATTGAAAGGCAAACAACTTCTGGCTCTCCGGAGCTAGTTAGATGCTAAAAGGCATGTTTTAAGTCCAGGCAGGTAAACCAGCTGTCCTCAGCTGGCAGTAAGCCTAAAAATGTGTAAAGGTTAGGAACTGTTGGGTGCAGAGTCACTGTGGCTTGGTTGACCAAGCACAAGTCCTGTACTGGCTGGTAATCCTTAGTCCCTGGCTTAGGCACAGGCAGGATGGAGGCTGACAAGGCACTATAATTCCAAAAGTCTTTCGGCGCTCGAGTTGGACCTGGATACTTTCCAGGGCTTCTCTAGGGACTGGATACTGTTCTGCCTGACTGGCTGGGCCTCTGGCTTAATGTTTATGAATGCAGGGGCTTGGTTGATTGCCAGCCTGGGAGGATTGTCTTCTGCTCAGACTTTTGGCCACCGTTGAACTAAAGCTAGCCCTATTTCCTTGCCTGATTCAGTTAGAAAAAGTCTCCATTCTTCTTCTCAGGGGACAGTAAGGGCCATGGTAACTCCTGTTCCCAGCAACTATAGCTATAAAGAGCTCCGCTTTGGCTCTTAGTTTGCTAAGCAAGTCTCTTCCCAACAAAGGCAGGGGGCAGTCAGACATATACAGAAACTGTGAATTATTTTATGTCCAACCACTGAGCAGGTTCGCAGCAGACAGGAAGCCCGCTTGGTGGAGACTCCTGTTGCTCCAATTATGTCAATGGTTTTCTTGGATAAGGGGGCAACCGGGATGGTTACCACTGAGTGTTCAGCACCTGTGTCAACCAGAAACTTAATGTCCTTGCTGACCATGGGCTCCTTAGGGGCACTTGAGCCCAGTCCTCTCAGTCCAGCAACCCTTTGACCAAACTGAACAAGGTTCCTTCATCCTTATCTGAGGCTTTTTCCTCCAAACCCCCTTGCTTTTCCTTTAACTGGGTGCACTTACCTTTCCAATGTCCTATTTCCTTACAATTGGTGCACTGGTTATGTTGTAACCGTGGGCGGTTGGGCTAGGTGTTTTTCCCGGAACCCCTCCTTTCCTTGCCCTTTTGGCAGGATTCCTCTAATGGCCACAGCTAGTAAGTCAGTGTTTTACCGGGCCTGACTTTCACCTTCTTTACGGTTTTCTCTGCAGCTGGTTGCATCTTTGTTCACAAACACTTGATTGGCTATTTCCAGTAACTGTGATGTATTCATAACCACAAATCCAGCCTGCTTCTGCAATTTTCTCCTAATATCTTCTGCACTTTGGCTAACTAGGGCCATGTTAATCATGTGCTGATTTTCAGGACTGTCTGGATCAAAGGGGGTGCACATATGGTAAGTCTCACACAATCTCTCATAGAATTGTGCCAGACTTTCCTCTTTTCCCTGGATAACTTCAGAAACTTTATTCACGACTGTAGCCTTTTGAGCCCCTTTAGACCTCCTAATAATGCCTCTCTGTACCACTTTAACTTTTCCATATCTGGCCAATCATTCAGGTCCCACTGGGGGTCTGTTCCTGGCAGCTGAATTCTTACATATTCTAGAGGGCTTTGGAAATCAGCTGGGACATGTTCTTCCAGCCACTTGGTTGCTGCCTGGAGTACCCTTCACCTCTCTTCGGTATTAAAAGGGTACATGAGCAGCTGGTGACAATCAGCCCAGGTGGGATTGTGAGTCTGTATGATGGTGTGGAGCAGATCAATTAAGGCCTGGGGTTTCTCAGTATAAGAGGGTGTATTATTTTTCCAATTTAAGAGGCCGGCGGAGGTGAAAGGTTGATACACAAAGGCATGTCTTTCCACCATGTGCCCGTCCTCATCTACCCCAGTATATTGCTGCTCCCTCAGGGGCATTTGGATTCCAGTCTTAGGTCGTAAGTGAGCTGCCAAGGGAGGAGTTCCTCCTGCAGCTTCACTTCCTCTTTTATCTACTCTGGGTGGTCTAGGGGTGGGGATGTCTTGTGAGGGTGTAGATGCTGTAGTCTCAGGAGTGGGGAGCCTTTCTTCTCAGTAAGGGGGAACCATCAGTGCCATCTCCTGCCAGGAGTCATCAGGCATCGGGTCAGATAGGATAGGACTTTAAGTGCTGACCTCCCTCAGTGGGTAGAGTGAGAACCTTCCTTAGCTGACTATCCCTTTGCCACTAGTACTGCTGCTGCCTGCCCTCTTAGAGGGATCTAAAACTAGAGGGATCTAAAACTAGCTGTAACCACGAATCTATATACAGGAACTGATCTGGGAGCCCTGGCTTACAAGTTACTTTGTGCCATACCTTTGACACAAGGGACCTGTCCAGGCTTCCTTCGGACCGCTAACTCATCTCTAAGTCTGGCCAGTCTATTTCACACAAAGTTTTAAATTTCCCTGGTGTCATAGTAACTCCATAATCCCCTTTAAATTCCTTTTTGAAATTCTTTAGCATAGTTCCTGATGAGGTGGGCTTACTTTGCGCCTGACCCATGTTTTTCTCGCACTCTCACCACACACATACCTCACACAGCAAAGAACGAGTAAAAGGGCACACACACATCTAATAATTAAAACCAAAACCTGAGTATCGAGAAATCTGAGCCAAATCAAAACCAAAACCAGAACCAAATACCAAGCAATTTAAGACCAAAACCAAAGTACCGACATGGGCATATCGTGGGTAACCAGGCCATGCTTCCACTCAAATGGTGTGAGCAAATTCCAAAGACTAGTCTTACCAAGTTTCAGACATCTGGAACCCCTCATGCCAGTTCCTTCCTGGCGTTCAGCTGCTGCGTGGATCCTCCACGGGAGCCTGCCACACGCTGCTCTGGTGAGGTGTCCCACCTGGGCAATTGCCTACCTGGGAGCACTCTTTGGGTCTGCATCACTCAGGGTGATCTGACGTCCCCCACAGGGATGCTCCACAGGGCAGGCCAAAGCCACCTAACTTGACCCTGTGCCAAGCACCTCGCTTCCTGGTCAGGGAACCAAGAAATGTAGTAGGAGGAGTCATAGACAAAATCCCTCAAACACCGGATTGAGGAAGGAAAGAGCTTTGTTCAGCTGGGAGCATCAGCAGACTCACTTCCTAGAAACGAAGCTCTCCAAATAAGTAATTTCTGTCCCTTTTAAGGGCTCACAGCTCTAAAGGGGCTTCGTGAGGAGGGTGGTCATAATAGATTCAGCAAGCGAGGCGTGCGTGACTGGGGACTGCAAGCACTAGTAATCAGAACGAAACAGAACGGAACAGGGAGTTTCGCAATGCTTCCTCATACAATGGCTGGAATCTATAGATAATACAAGCAGTGAGATCAGGGTTTGAATTTTAACTACCAGACCCAAAATGTGGTGCCGGTTGTCTGACTATGAATTTCACTTCTGCTTATTCTTTCAACTTCTACCTTTTCAGCAAACAAGAAATTAAGTATTAGACAATATGAAGAGTGGTCTCCTTTCTCTGTGTAAACGTGACATGCATAATGTCATAGAATACTAACAACACACTAGTAGTCCCAACTGCCCCTTCCCAATCACCTTTCCATTCTTTCTTTCCAAAATACTGACTACATTATATGACTGCAACTTTTGCATAATGTTATTTTTAGTGTTTATGTAAGTGACATCGTTCATTATTTTGTGTTTGGCTTTTTCAATCAATAATTTATTTTGATACTTTTAGATGCTGTTGTATGTAGCAACAATAGTTTTGTCTTTATTGCTATATAGTGCTTACTTTCCAGAGATATCACAATTAGATAGTTGTAATTATTCAATGGCAATTTGTTTTTCTCTAGTTTTTAATCTGTTTCAATGTGAAAGATCATTCTAGAATATGTTATGTGGACTATATAGTAGGCATTATTTAGGAGTATAATTCCTAGATCATAGTTACAAGAATAGTTTATTTTAGTAAATAATGCCAATCAGCTTTCCAAAGCGACTGCACAAATTTACAGATTTTTATACACTGTATTGTATACATACATGAATTTAAACCAATTAACTTTTTCTGATACATAGGCAAGAAAAAATCCAATTTAAGTTAATTATAACTTTATTTTTAAAGGCTTTATTTCTCAAAATTTTACTTCTAGAGACTTACCCAGATAATATACCTTCAATATTACATATATATGTTTATTAATTGTGCCATTATTTATTATTGCAAAATGAAAAGATTAAAAACTCTACTTGCTCACATATGCAATTAGTTAAGTAAACTATGGTTGAATCAACTGATAAGGAGAGACTTTGAGGATATATTATTAAGTGAAATTTTCCAAAAAATATCCCCAAACAGTATGTCTATTTTTATACTTTTGGTAATTTTTTTTAAAAAAGAAGACAAGTAACCACAAACCTATGAAAGTGATAGAGGTATGGATGAGTAGAAATGAAATAAAAGGCATCTGAGAGGGAGCAACCATATTCTCTGTTTACCTTTTTTATTATGAATTTCACTATTATAACCATGTTAATGTTCATGTATTCAAAAATTATATTTAAATCAATAAAGATAGAAAAAAACAATATATTATGAAGTTTGTTTGGAACAATTAAAGATACTTTACAACTATGTTCCTAAAATTAAAATAATATGGTGAGTTAAGAGCTCCTTCTTTGAACCTATTTTTAAACTTAGAATTTTATTAATGAAAATCCTTTCCTTCTACATGAAAGGTATTTTTCCTTCAGCTGTGCTTTTGTTAGCTATAAAGTTAAATATTTGAACTGAAGGAAATATATTCTGAAATATAATAAGATTAGGCTATTGAGAGGAAATATATTCTGAAATACAATAAAATTAGGCTGTTGCGATTGACATAAAACTCTAATCCTCATTATACTGTTCTCAACTTTTTCATGGAGCTATAGAAATCAACTGTAGCTCCTTTTCTTTGAACTGTTATATTACAGCAGTGTAAAAAAAAACTTTTCATGCATGTATATACTATTAAAAAATCTATGTTACTTACTATTCTAGAGGTGATATGTAAACCATTATAAAGAATGTTTGAAATACTACTGTATTTTGTTTTTCAGTAGTACTTAAAGCTTTATAAATCAATAACAAGAGAGGTTTTAGCCCAGTAGGCTGTAACAGCTTGTTTGAACTTGTTATGATCCATTTGGTCAATAAGGTCTTGGGAGATCTTTAAACCTGTGCTTATTTGGCTATTAGGGATACACATTCTAACCATATGTTGAATTAATGTTTACAACATATAGGTGAAAAAAAGAACTGAAACTCCTTTCTCCATGATATTTTAAACAAATTTATTTTAGCAAGCTTTTTTGTTTGTTTGTTTTTTGAGATGGGATTTTGCTTTGTTGCCCAGGCTGGACTGTAGTGGTTCCATCATACCTTCCTGTAAACTAATGCTCCCAGCCTCCAGTAGCCTCCAGTGATTCTTCCCCCTCAGCCTCCTGAGTAGCCAGGACTATAGGCACATGTCACCACACTAAACCGATTTTTAAAAACACTTTTTTGTAGAAACCAAGTCTCACCATGTTGCCCAAGCTAGTCTCAAACTTCTGGCCTCAAGTGATCATCTCACCCCAGTAAATATATTTTGTTCCCTAATGTTAACACATTAAAAATATTCACTACCCTATAGACTGCTTAACATAGCATGATATTTCCAGATAATCTGTTAGTTAAAATTTCAGTGAGTTCATTTCAGTGCTTGAAGGTAATGTCCGAGGATAATTTAAAGAGTATTTGTAGATATCATGCAGGTATAATGCAAGTTCATTTTAAAGCTGAAAGAAACTGGGACTCAGAGTTCTTAAGTGATAAAATTGGGATGCAAGACCAGATTTTCTGCCCCCTTGTCCAACTTTTTCTAATTTTTCTTCAAAGGTTGTTAATTTTTCCATTTATTCTACAATATATTAGTGTTTCATTAGGTTATCTTCATGAAGATTTGGATTAATATATTCTGTTATATTTACATGTAGTTGATATATTTAATAATAACATCAACTTATTCATGCAACCATTAATTTCTTTATCAATAAAATAAATACTTTCTTGACACCCAGTACTTTCAAACTTCTGTAATAGACAGCTTGGAATAAAGACCAATAAAACATCTTTTTATTTTCATGTCAATGTAGCAAATTGTGTTTTAGACATGGTATACACAGAAGTAAATAATTACAGTGGAGAAATTGCTTGACTGAAGAAGTGATTGACTCAGCCTAGATCAATAATTATTAGAGTAGAGGGAGTGACAGAAATATTCACAAAGCAACACCTAATTTGGAAATTTGAACACATTAAACTAGCTAAAGAACCAGGGAACAAACATATTGCATGCCAAAGACAAGACTATTTCATCAATCTTTGCTGTGATTTCCATAGAGATGTTAACTCTAACTAGATTACTTGGTATCAGGAATAACTTGTCTCCTAATGCCCATGTATATGTAACCACCAGCTAGCTAGTATTGACCTTTCTAGAGTTAATGTCTGAGTTGCCTATAAGTGAACACATCACCTAGCAGAAGAAAAATTGGACAGTAAAGTTGCTGCACATCTTATCTCCCATGACACTGCCCATTTGAGTACCAGCAGTCTAGCAATCTAAGTATCTTATAAGAAAAGTCGTTTTAGTTTGGCTGATAGAAAATTCTTCTAAATTATGTTTCTCCATTTAGTTTATTTACTTTTCTAAGTTTTTCTTCTTGAAGTAATGTAAAATAAGTCAATATTCTCTTCTACATGGCAATTTTGACATATTTTGTATGGCTTTAAAAGTTGGCTTATGGATTTTGGAGGTCTTAGTATTCCAGTGATTTCATTCTCTCATTATTTATCCTGTTGCTATGTTCTCTACGATACATTAAACAGTGAAATTATATGATTTAGTTTACCTTATTAAACAATAGAATATATTAAAATATGACATCTTATGCCTCTTCTAGAATTAGGATGAACTGGAAAAAAATAATAAAAACAGAAGATAGCATCAGAAAAACAAATTTCAAGCAAGTGTTTTTATATTTTTTAACCTCAGTTTCCATGTTTAAATAATAGGAGCAAAAGCACCTACTTGGCAAACATTTTACTTAGATTAAATGAATTTGAATTCATTAAGATAAAGTATGATTATGACAGGCATAGATAATAATAAGTTTTGTCTAGGCAGTTCTCTAAAAAAGAAGTTGCTTCTCCGGAAATGTTTTTATGTGTAACAATTCTGGTATATCTTCATTATCTGAGATTTTTATGATCCTGCCATTTGTCTCTACATTCTGCCAGTTCTCTGAACAAAAGGTGCATTATTTAAGCCATTTTAGTGTGAAAAGTACGTACTCGATGGGGACATGCTTTGATAATGAGGTAGGAGACTGGCAAGACTTGTTTTCTGGTTATCCTGCTGACCAAAACTGGATCTGATCCAGACAAGATAAAGTGAAAAACACAGCAGGAACCAGCAGACAGCCACAAAAGCAATCCCTAGGTGCCTTCATTGCTCATTAGGATAAGACACTTCCACCAGCACCACAACAGTTTATAAATACCATGACAATGACCTGGAAGTTACCAACCCTTTCCATGGCAACAACCCAGAAGTTACCACATTTTTCCTAGAAAGTTTTAAGTTACATGCCCCTCAATTTGCATCGAGTCATCCTTTAATTTGCATGCAATTAAACTAGGTTTACATGAGTATAAATACATTTGCCCAGGACCCACTGCCTGTAAGTTATCCCTGCTCTACAAGGAGCAGTACCTTTCCATAAAATATTGCTGTCTAACACCACCAGCTAGCCCTTGAATTCTTTACTCGGCAAAACCAAGAACTCTCCCAGGCTAAGCCTCAATTTTGGGTCTCACCCGTCCTGCAACAAAACCATGTCTTCCCCTGGGTGGACACGTTGAAAAAATACCAGTTATTTTACTGTGCCTTTCCAATACTTTTTGACTACCATGACATGGTAAAGGCAATTGTGCCAATTGTTAAATTGATTAGTATTTCAGATTGTGACGAACATGAGATCTTATACAATAACTTGGAAAATTATCTGATGTAGGTTTGTAGAAAAACTTGCTACACATGTTTTAAAGGACTTCAACCCTTTTGGCTGAAAATTCTGGAAGAAAGAAATTATTGGCGTAGCCATGACTGTCCAGAAAACGTTGTTGATCCAATGGCTAATGTAATTTTGAATATTTTCTAGTGGTCCCCATTGATTAATTTTATCTTACTTAGTAATTCAGTGCCACTTGGACATATTGTAGTGGTGGAGAAATCAGTTGCAGCAGTGTGAAAATGGCAAGAACCCCACATTTGAAGAATACTACCTTTCCTACAGTTATCCCTTGAACTTTAGAAAATCGATTAATCCCTTTGAGCATAAGTTTTCTCATCTAATAATAAAATGCATATCCTAATAGTTTCTCTTCACTGTATTGTTGGAAAGATTAAAGGAAAAATGAGATCTCGTGAAAAGCACTCAGCTCAGTATTGAGCACACAATGAGCTACCGATAAGTATGAGCCATTATTGCTTCTTAAGTGTTGCTGAAAATGAATATGTTTCATCTTCGGGGTGTTGCAGAGCAGTTGAAATAATGATGAGTTATGAGGAATAATTTTTAAAATAGAAATAACTTTAAAATTACATTAATTTCAAAGCTGTACCAATTAGTCAATTAATTGTCATATTAGTTAAGTACATGTGGACAACAACAATTAGGTAGAATTTTTCCCTCTATTTCACTAAACACTATCCTCATCAGAATTCATTCTACCAAAAACAGTTAATTATAAACCATATTTACATTTCTAGGCCACTGAATCTTTATATTTTGGGGAGACGAGGAGGGGAAAGATATTTCCTTTTCTTAGAAAAGTACTCATGACCACTTAGACACTCTCTTTTCTCTAGAATTTCATGACTTCCAAGACTCCAGAAGGGTCAGCAAAACTGAGATAATGAAGCCCTGATCTGGACGACGTGTTTCAACCATAAACCCCAACTGTTTTTTTTCTCTCTCTTTCTCTCAGTCTCAATCTTTCCCTCTCCCTCATATTCTCTCTCCCTACTCCCTACCCACATCTCTCTATCACATGCACACACACATCCACAGGTCTTTTTTAAATAGTAATTTAACATCCAGAGTTCATTCTGCAATAGAAAACTTTTTGTTTCAATGTTGAGTATTGCTAATGGCTTCCACGTGATATCTTCTCCTTTAACATAAGAAAATAGATTTACTGAGAGACATTTAAGGAACAGTTTCACTCTTGCTAATGGCTTTAATCCATACAATAGCATTAATCAGATTATATAGTTGCGTTTTCTTTTTAAACAAATGACATTTTAATTTTAATCCAATAACAATACAATAGTATTCAATGAATTGTCCCCAAAGTAGATATTTAAAAATACATATTAATACTTTAGTTAAAGAGAATCCTAGGTTATATTGAAAGACAAATCAGAAAAATCTAAAACAGTGTAGATTTATCAAATGTATCGATTTACTCTCATTATTATGAAGTTACATTAGTTATTTAATTAAATAAAATACATTTGAATTCACACATAATTTAAAATGATACTTTATTCACTATTTCTAGAAGCATTCAAACAACTTAGAAACCTGGACTTAAATTGACATTGATTTTTTTAGTGATCTCTAAAGCAAATAATTTACCTTTTTATTTTGCCATAGTTTACATTTTTATCTCATGCCATTTATTCCATTTCCAAATGACTATACAAATTTTTAGAAAGAAATAAAGAACACTACAAACATTACAATGATTTAAATCAAAGAGTTCTTATGTGTAGGAAAGTATCTTTATCAACAATCTTTTGAATAGTGCTTCTATATACATTATTGTTTTATAAATTTCTTGATATTAATAAATTCTCTAAGATGGGAAAAGTAATCTTCTTACATTGTTACTGAATGCATTGATACCAATGTATGACTAGGTTCAATGATTTACATTTCTTCATCAAATTTTCAATGTGTGGAAGAAAGAGTTTATTACCTGGCACAAAAGGCCTAATATATTAGATTTGTCGGTGTAGAAATATCCACTTCTAGACACAATGCTTTTCTCCTGATTATATCTATCACGTAATGGTGTATATAGCCTGAATTCATAGTTCGCAATCATTTAAACAGCATTTTCTGTGTAATCGATGCTATTTTGTTAAATGGAGTTCATTTGAAACTGTCCATTACTTACAAGTTAGTAAGTTTGTCACTTCCTTGTTAGCAAAAAGAAGTCAACTTCTGATGTATTTTGCTAATTAAAATTCACAAATATATATGCATTTTAAAAACATCTACACGTAGTATTCTGGGTTATAACAAAGGTAAATATCATACCTTCTCTGATGCTTCTTTTGGTTGCTATCCAGGCCATATGTGTGACTGGAACTTATAAAATTTGAGAAGACAGGAGCCTTTACGTCTGTGATTCCCAACTGTGGCTGACTCTCAGTCCCCTGCTGGGGAATTGTGGAAATATCTGTACATTTTTAAATTTCTGATCATGTGGAATTTAGTGGGTAGAGGCTGAGTGCTGATAAACAGCATACATTGCACAAGATACCTCCCAACACACACCCCAAGAATTGACCATCTAAAAGTGCCAAGATGCCCCCGTTGAGAAATACTACTTTAAATAAAATAATAAAATTTGTTAAAAATAAAATATAATTAGATACGGAAATAAGTGAGGAACTTTGTAAAACAAGCTTCTTTAAGTTTTTAGGTAAAACTGCTTCAGTGATTACTCCAAAACAAAATTCCAAATCAACGCATTTCTTTTTGAATAATGAATTAACCCTTATACATTTCTACCTCTGGCAAAAGGTTTCTGAAAAGTGAAGAAATTAATGTGCTTTAAATTGCAGGTTTCTGTCTAATGAATTTAAAAGATAACTACATAATACCTCACGATAATGATGTTGGCAAGCACAAGGTACAGTGATTTGATTAAGTTAATGGGGTCTACAGGGGGGAGTCAGATAAAAACTGTATATACTGCGGGCAGCATTTTCCTAGAAGTAACACAATAAGTAAGAAATACTTTTAAATTAGTTTATAACTTATTTTATAACTCCTGTACTTCTTTGCCATTCAAGACATAATAGTTTTACGCAACTCAACCCTATTAAATTGTATTACAGGTGCAGCACACCAACATGGCACAAGTATACATATGTAACAAACCTGCACGTTATGCACATGTACCCTACAACTTAAAGTATAATAATAATAAATAAATTAAAAAAATAAAAAAATAAATAAATAAATTGTATTACAAGCCTTATATTCAAACTCTTGTTAGTAAAAAACAGAGCTACATAAAAGCATGTCCATGTAGCCTTGTTGCCTGTGGCAGCAACTGATATATCATGACCTACCTCCCTGCACTCACACACACACACACACCCACTTATTCCAGGATTTTTAAAAACAACCTGACTTGTTATACCACGAGAATTTTGAAAACAAACAAAAACATTTTAAACTATTTAACTTTTCTATATGCTTACAGTAAATGTGTTATGGTTTACATGTAGTGTCTACTCTAGCTAAGCTTAGGCTTGGGGTCCTATATGCTTTACTATATGTATATTTGTCCTATATATTATTTGAACACTGTGAAGTCACCACTTAGTCCTGTATTGAATCACAAGTTATTTAACTTGTGAATTCATGTGATATCACACTGTCTACTGAGACACATTCAGAAATATTTATATTTCTGAATATAAATTTATTTAGAAAATTTATATTTATTTATATATTATAAATATATATTTATATTTATATTCAGAATAAATATATAAAAATATATATTATATTTAATAATATTTATTAATGTATTATATATTTAATATAAATATATTAAATATATTTATATTCTTAATATAAATATATATTTTATTATATATTTATATATTTATATTCTTATAAGAATATATAAATAATATGTATCATGAATATATAGAATATATAAAATCATATATTTATATATTTGTATTCTGAATATAAATATTTATATTTCTGAATATAAATATAAACAGAGTTTCTGCAAAGTAGGCCGTTTTGTTAAATAGAGTAGATTTCCACATTTTAGAAAGTTAAAAGTGGATCTTGCTTTGGATATGTCAGAGTTTACATTTCAAAGGGAAGGTAAGTGACTCAGTCAGTTTTCTGTTGTTACAACAGAATATTATTATACATCCGGGCCAATTTATAACGAAAAAAAATTATTACTCACAATTCTGGAACTAGGAAGATGAAGAGCATGGCACCGGTATCCAGAGATGGTGGAAGGCATCACATAGGGGTGAGCACATGAGACAGAGCCAGGCGGCGCTGGGGTCTGACAGGCTTTATAATAACCACTCTCCTAATAACCAACCCACCCTCACCACAATGACGTCATATCCATCCATGATGTCTCCGCCTTCGCGACCCAGCCACTTCTTATACGGCCTCACTTCCCAACTTTGTTGCAATGGGGATTAAATTTCCAACCCCTCGACTTTCTGGGGACACATTCAAACCATAGGATAGAAACTGGTAATGCAGGCCATCGTATATATTTTAGAAATATACTAAATATCCAAACCAATGTTTACTTGCACCTAAAACTATAAACTTCCTTATCTTCAATGCTCATGATTATTTATAGCTTTTTGTTTTCCCCCTCTTCCAAGCTTCTCAAAAGAATCCCCTGTACTTGATGTCTCAGTGTCCCTGCTATCCACGTAGTATTTAGCATTTCCTGCATTCGACCCTCCCTCCTCCAGTGCCAAATTGTAAATGCTTTCTTGATGGACATCATTGAGCTCCTAGGTTCATATATGTGTGTTGTTAGCTGCTCACTTTATTGGCATCTGTGTCAACTGACACAATCGTCTTAGCTTTACTCTTGAAACTTTCAAAGACTTGATTATGTCTTTTTTTGTTTTAATGAAGATATCATCTCTTCGATAAATCAACAATAGTTTCATCTCTATGACTCTATTTCTGGGTGAAGATCCCTTCTAGGGGCACACATGGCACCATGTTTGCACTTATGTATATGCCTCTCTGTATATTTTCATTGTCCATTTAACAGCTTTATCTTCTAAGTGTAACTAGCTCAAGGACAGAAACTGTGTTTTATTTTGTGGCATGTATAACCCCTACCATGATGCTAGCAAGTGTGTGATACATATTTATCATTGCAAAAATTATCTAGATTCCATTTCTGTTTCTTCTCTTTTTCTTCTTCTCTTCTTTCCTTGAGCCTACAAACAAAAATGTCAAGTATTATTTTTCCGAAGTATTTATATTTTTTTAATACTCTTTTCATTGGTGAACTAATCAATTGCCACACTTTCTTCTGTGATTTGTGGTCTGCTAACGGATGGCCAAGCCTGTGTTTTTAGTCCCAAGATCCAGTTCTACAATTCAAGATGACTGTTATAAACTGAGATACTCTCATAAGCTATGTTTTTCATCTTTCACTGTCACCATTTCCCTTAAAGCTCTTCCTTTTTAACTTTCTCATTATATATATTTTTTATTTTTTAGTTGACAAATGTTTTGAAATGCATTTACATTGTGTAATGACTCAATCTGGCTAATCACCATATGCATTACCTCACATACTTATCCTTTTTTTTTCACCATTTATAAAGACAAAACTTTAAGGAAACCCTTAAAATTTACTCTCAGCAAATTTCAAAATAAAATACATTGTTATTAACTATAGTCACTATGTTGAGAAACAGATCACCAGCACTCATTCCTCTTATCTAAATGAAATTTTATAAAAACACTCCTCCAAAAGCAATGTTTTGAATTATATATGCATTGTGTAATGGCACAATCCAGCTAATCACCTTATGGCTTACTTCACATACTTGTCCTTTTATTTTCATCATGAGAACCTTAAAATTTACTCTCAGCAAATTTCAAAATAAAATATATTGTTATTAACCATAGTCACCATGTTGAGAAACAGATCACCAGTACTTATGTCTCCCATCTAAATGAAATTTTATATCCTTTGATTGGATCTCCCTAAGCTCTCATGGGCCTCAGGCCCTTCTACTTTTCACTTTTTTTTTTTTTTTAAGAGATGGGCTCTTGCTCTGTTGCCCAGGTTGGAGTGGAGTGACATAATCCTGGCTCACTGCACCCTTAAACTCCTGAGCTCAAGCAATCCTCCTTACCTCAGCTTCCTGAGCAGCGAGGGCCACAGGTGTGTACCGTTATACCCAGCTAATTTCTTTTTTTAGAGAAATTTTTTGTAGAGATGAGGTCTTGGTATATTGACCAGGCTGCTCTCAAATTCCTGACTGCAAGCCATCTCCCTGCCTCAGCCTGCCAAGTTGCTGGGATTACAGGCATGAGCTGCCAATCCTGGTGTCTACTCTATACTTCTATAAGTTCAGCCTTTTTAGATGTCATGTATAAGTGGGATTATTCACTATTTCCCTTTCTGTGCTGGTTTATTTCACTTAACATAATGTCCTCCAGGTTCATCCGTGTTGCCACAAATGACAGGATTTCCTTCGTCTTTTAAGGCCAAATAGTGTTTCAGAGGGTATATAAATTACATTATTTTAATCCACTCATCTGCTGATAGGCACTTAGGTCATTTATGTATCTTGGCTATTGTACATAATGCTGCATTGAACATGAGAGTGAAGATTTCTCTAACATATTGATTTCATTTCCTTTAGTTATATACTCAGTGTTGAGATTACTAGATCACATAGCAGTTCTATTTTTAATTTTTTGAGGAACCGCTATACTATTGTCCAGAATGGCTTAATACTGAATAAATAAGATGCCAAGACAATAAATCTCAAAGTTTTGATTTTAATATTCACTCTTCATATTCTTCCACGTTATTTCAATTGTGAACCACTGTTAATTTCACTTCCACAACATCACTTCTTCCTTATTTTAGCTTTCATTTCCATGGGCGTTTTTAAAGCAAGTCATCATTTATATCAAAATAGAAACAAGCAGGCACCCTGATACCTGATTAATATTTCTCACTGAAATTTCTAGATTGGATTTTCACCTCCTTAAATACTCCCTTGAGTCCCCTGACGATCATTGCTAATTGACAACGCAAACTTAATCTCACACGAAAACCTTTAACTGAAAATAGGCCATGAATTATATTTGAGGTGATTATGTACCTTAATAAATATTCATTTGGGAGCAACCATTGCAGCATCAATAGGTCTATGACAGAGCTATTGGTAAAGATATGTGACTATAAATCTGCTGGGATTATGTGGAAAAGTTTTAAATTTTATGATAAAATAGGAGTGATATAGCTGATGTTACTATTCCATAGTTCTACTTGATTTGTAGGAGCATGATATGTAGAATTACAGCAGTTATTATTATTATTGTTATTATTATCATCATCATCATTATCATTATTTAGAGACAGGGTCTTGCTGTTACCAAGGATGGAGTGCAGTGGTGCAATGAGAGGTCACTGCAGCCTAGAACTCCTGGGCTCAAGTGATCCTCTTGCCTTAGCCTTCTGAGTAGTTGAGACCATAGGCTCTCGCCACCTTGCCGAGCTAATTTTAAAAATATGTAATAATAATAAAAAAAATTGTAGGCCAGGCACAGTGGCTCACGCCTATAATCCCAGCACTTTGGGAGGCTGAGGAGGGTGGATCACCTGAGGTGAGGAGGTTGAGACTAGCCTGACCAACAAGGTGAAACCCCGTCTCTATTGAAAATACAGAAATTAGCTAAGCATGGTGCTGGGCACCTGTAGTCCTAGCTACTCGGGAGGCTGAGGCACGAGAATCACTTGGTGGAAGTTGCAGTGAGCTGAAATCACAACACTGCAGTCCAGTCTGGGCGACAGAGTGAGACTTTGTCCAAAAAAAGAGAGAGAGAGAGGAAAGAAGGAAGGAAGGAAGGGAGGGAGGGAGGGAGGGAGGGAGGAAGAAAATTCTACAGGACCAGGCACAGTGGTTTGCACACTACTTTGGAAGGCCAAGTCGGGCAGGTCACCTGAGCCCAGGAGTTCAAGGTTGCAGTGAGCTGTGATAGTACCACTGCAGCCCAGCATAGGCAATATAGTGAGACTTGTCTTTTGAAACAATACATATATGTATATGTACAGACAGGTGTCTATGTTTTGCTGGTCTTTTGAAAAGATGACTGTATCCTCAGTGTGTGCATTTACAGCCCCTGACATTCAAAATCAACCTCTGGCTCCAAACCTCAGTTTTATATATTTTCCTCAAATTATTATAGCGACATCTTATGCTTCAGAAAGTTTAGATTCTCAATGTTCTTGAAAACTCCATTTGAAATGAATTGCACCGGAATTTTAATGAGTTGGTTATAGAAAAACAAAAACAAAACAAAACCAAAGAAATGTTCTTTCTATTACTGCATGAAATCTAGTAATAAAGATATTCATGGTAATAAAGTAGATTATTCTTTGTTACTTAAAAATGACAGAAGTATAATGATTTGGAGCCCTAGGATATTTAAAGACATTAAAGGATATATGTTGTTTTTTAATAACTCAGAGTAAAAATCATAAGAATCTTTACGAAGATTCATTTTACATATTTGAGACCTCCAATCTTTACAGGTACTTTTTGATTCTCATTAAATATTTTGCAATTCAAGGTTAAATGAAAAATGGCTTCTTTGTAATTAAGATAGATGCTAGGTAACTGGAGATGCCTTTTATATTTTTCAAACCAAAATAGAAAAGTAAAGCTTTAAAAATCCTCCAAGAGAAAATTGGTATTGTCAGCTCACTTTATCTATATCTGATATCTGAAGTGTGCAAAATTAATTCAGGCTTTGCCACACATAGCTGTTAAAGAGATAAGTATAGTTAATTTCAGCTATACTGTAATCAATGACATGAGAATTAAATTTTTCATATATGAATATCTACATCCCACTGAAAATGTGAAGCAAGCAAAGATGATAATATAAAAGTGCAAAATCAAGTTTAAGGCCATCCATTATCCTTTTCTATTAACATATATCATGTTACTATTGGCTAGTCTACTTTTAAACAGCAATTATCTTTTATGTAAATTAACTAAGAGTTCATTTAGAAATGAAATTTCCCCTTATAAGTATTCATTTTGTCAGCTTAAGTAAGCTCCAAATGATCTCAGATCAGATTCAGTAGGAAAACTGCTGAAGGGAAAATAAGAGAATCATGAAAGGGAATAGAAAATCAATACATAACAATTCCCTAGAAATTAAATGACTCTAGGCTGGAGGGGTCCCATGAGACAAAGAGAGAGGTAGCTAGTTCTAAGGATTTTTCAGGTCTAAACCATTAGCATTTCCATTACCAACTCTTCTTTTCTGAAGGGGTATTAGAATGAATTAGAACCTGGTCTGAGTGCTTAGATAGAGCATTATCATCAACAAAATCAGTAATGTTGTTAGCATCAGGAAAGATGCACACAGAGCATTTTCCCTCTCCTAAGCAGAAAAAAAGATGGAAATTTTCCTAAAGACTCAGATAATATGAAGCACATGTACATGTTTTGGAGGACATGAGCCCTTTTGTTTCATCATTCAGAAGTAGTTCGAATAGAAAATCCAATGAACAAAGCCTTTTTAAAAATGCACTTTTGACAAAATATTTGAAATATACAAGAAGATAAGTTCAACATACACTTAAGTCATGAAGCATAAGATAGAATTGAATACCCATGGAGCACAAAAGAAATAACAAACTATTATTAATATCATTGAAACAATTCCTCTGTTTCTTCCATGTCTCATGCTGTCATCTTTCCTACATCCTCACTCACAGAAAACCATTTGTACAGATAATATGTTTATCTTGTTCTTCTCTTTAATAATTTTATTACCCATGTAAATATCTTTTAAAAATATTTTTTATTTTGCTTATATTTCATGACTATAAGTATAGTTTTATACTCTATGGAAAGTTCTAGGGTTAGATTTTTTTCCGCTTAGAATATATTTATAAGATTCATGAAACCATAGTTCATTTTCTTTTAAGTGTATATGTCTCCTAGTGGGCACACACAATTGTTTTTAGCGTATTGATATAGTTTGGCTTTGTGTCCCTACCCAAACCCCATCTTTAATTGTAATCCCCATGTGTAGAGGAAGAGACCTGGTGGGGGGTGATTGGATCATTGAGGCAGCCTCCCCCAGGCTGTTCTCATGATCTGTTCTCAGGAAATCTTATGGTTTCAAAAGTGGTAGTTTTCCCTGCATACTTTTTCTCTTTTGCTTCCTTGCGAAGAAGGTATGTGCTTCCTCTTCCCCTTCTACCATGTTTGTAAGTGTCCTGAGGCCTCTCCAGCCATGTGGAACTGTGAGTCAATTAAACCCGCTTTCTTATGAACTACCCAGTCTCAGGTAATATCTTTATACCAGGGTAAAAAGGAACTAATACAGGTTTATAGCTATAAAGAAATTTATTGGGTCATTAAATTACTTTCACAATAAAATATTTCATTAGAATGTTCTTACACCAAAGTGCCACCTGAAGCTTTCAAAATGTAAAACATACATTTTAATACATTAAGTTGTTTAAGAAAAATGTCAAGTGACGTTTTAGGAAGTATAAAAACTGTGCTGAAATTAACTAAAATATCTGATTCAAAGGTTCATCTTGGCTTGAATAGCAGGAATATCCTGCCTGGCTATTTAGAAATCCATAGGAAGAGTCATTAATTGCTGTGCTTTTTTCCCCATCTAAATGGAAGTAATTATTTTAAATACTAATTATTTAATGCTTTGCTGAAACTCAGAACTGTAATCAAAATAAGTAATAATCCACTAAAATGATCTTTTTACTGATTATTTCATCAGAAAATTTTTTTCTAAATTTTCAAAATCTGTCTTAAGATCACATCTCTTTAAATCTCAGAGAAGAATCAAAGAAAAAATGTTTATGTATGTTCTGTTCTGCTTTAAAGAAAAGATATGTATGCAGATAATAATTGCTAAGGAAAAATCTGGAGAAGTCATTATTCATTAGGAACCTGTAGAATCCTTAGCTTTGCTATCTATATGTAGCCAATCAAGCAACATAACTCATGCTTATTGATGAGAGCTGTTTTCCAAGTATGCTGCTATGATGGAAAGCACAAAAAGCATCCATCTAGAAACACTTTATCATCAGAAAAGATAGATGGCAATGGGGATTTCTTCTTAGAAAGGTAGAGCAGCCATGCTTGATAAAACTAAATAAAGTGAAGTTTTAAATCATCATATAAATTCCATCTGCGACTCCATGGACTTCAGAGAACATGTGAATGTTGATTTGTCTGATTATGAGTATTAAAGTGAATTAAAGTAACTTTCAAACTAACATCTGTAGAATGCATAAAAAGCATAATTTTCCAAAAAGTTGCATTTTTCTGCTAGTTGATGACTAGATCTTTATGAACTATCGAAGCAAAATGAATTCTGATTGAACAGGTAAAGAAACGACACTGGCAGTACTGTCACTGTATTTTCTCTATATCTCGTGGGACTACTATTAATCTGAACTTTTTTGTGTTCTGTGTCTGCAGACACTCATTTTTCTTCTTAGACCATCTTTTATTTCACTGGAGCATTGTACAGGACTTTTTTTTCCAACTTTTGAGTAGCTAAAGACTCTATGTGTTGTGTGATTATGTCCCAACGTTAATATCTCATTTATCTGAGGTCAATAAATGCACACAAGTACATCCTTTATGATAGTGATGATTTCAGTGAAGAGTGAGGTAGATTATTTTCACACTTCCCAAAAGAGAAAATGCTAATCATGATATGCACGAGAAAAGCATTGTGGATCATCCAAAAACATAATGGTACTCAAAATATCTAGATTATACAGAGTTCTTGGTCAGGATTGAAATGAACACAAGTGAAACATTAGCATCTGACTATGTAGAGCAATAGAAAGGCTTATCCACATACAGCTAAGTGTGTACTTACAAAACACAAGGACTAAAGCACTACAATACCCGTGACAACACAAAATCTTCAAGAACATAAAACTAAATTTAATACATTAATGCCAACATCATTTAGGTGATTACAAAGATAGTTTCTTTTAAATCATCTTTTGCTTCCTTCCATACACCCATATATTTCATAATATACAGAGTACAGAATGCATGAAAAGAAAGTTTTAAAAACATGCAAGGATTACTGTTCTATGTTTTAAGAAAAGCTTTTATTTAGGAATAGTTTTATGTTCATAGTCAGATTGTAGAGATAACAGTTTCCATACACCCTTGACCTTCTTTCTCCTAATATTAGGTGCTTACATAACTATAGGAGATGTTTAAAATCTAAGAGATTAACATTGGCAACCTACTTTTTTCTGAGCTCCAGATTTTATTTGACTTTGTTTTTACACCTGTATGCTTTTTCTTTTTTAGTATCCCATCAAGGGTACCACATTACATTTAATATAATGTCTCCTTACTCTCCCTGGACCTTGAAAGTATGTGAAATAGTTCCTTGACTTTCAAGACCTTAATATCTTTGAAAGGAACTAGTCACACATTTTTATGACTGTCCCTCAGTTTGGGAGTGCCTGATGACTTCCTTATATCTCATCTTGGTTGAGTGTCCTTCTTAAATCATCGCATGATGAGATGGTTCTTGGGATGGAATTTTAATAGATAGGGTAGTGTATGGATGGACAGATAGATAGATACATAGGTAATTATAGATAGGTGCATATGAACAGATTAGACTGCAAACAGATATTTTCTAGTTTTGTTTGCACCTAGAAACAGTAACACCTCAATAAATCTTCATTTCTAAATTATTCTTCAATTAAAGGAATGATGTCTCCCTGGAGAAAGGATTGACTCATTACAGCCTCCTTGGAGAAAGGGTACTGTTAAATGCCCTTCTTATCTGATCACATGATGACATGCATTCTGTGATGGGATTGGATGCATAATGTCAACATGACTTAGTACTGGTGACGTTAAACTTAACCACTTAGTTGAGATATTATCTTCAGATGTCTCCTCCATAAAGTTTCTATCTTTTCTCTTTCCATCCTCTGAACATAAGCCACTAAGAATATTTCACACTCAGGGTGGAAGAACATAAAATTAAATTTAATATATTATTACCAACATTATTTAGTTTCAGAGATGTTTTGTTTTAAATCATCGTTTGTTTCCTTCCATACAGCCGTATATTTTTATAATATACAGAATACAGAATGCATGTAATATACAGAATACTGATCTTCCCTAATAGGAGGAGATTAAAATCTGCCCCCTGAAGGGAACAGTATCTACATATGATGTGGGATTCCGTAAGGAAGATTTGTCTCTTCTCCCTTATTTATTTTTAAGTAATTTGTATTCAGATTTTCTTGTTTAAGATGTCCTTTTTCACTTTATCTTTTGGTTTATAACCTAATAGTACATCATTATTTTGTTGCTTGAATTTTTCAGGGCTCCTCCAGCTTGGCTCCTGTGTCCCATTGAAATGTGGCCTCATTTTAGGCTTTCTAACACTTCTTTATTTTATTACACTTCAAGAGGTTCCAGGGTCATCTTGCAGATTTCCTGACCCAGCATTCAAATCAGTCAGTTTTTCACCAAGGAGGTGTCATTCCTTTATCAGAGAGTAACATTTAGAAGTGAAAATCTAGGCCAGGTGCAGTGGCTCACGTCTGTAATCCCAGCACTTCGGGAGGCAGAGGCGGGAGGATCACAAGGTCAGGAGATCAAGACCATCCTGGCTAACACGGTGAAACCCCGTCTCTACTAAAAAAGATACAAAAAATTAGCCAGGCGTGGTAGCGGGCGCCTATTATATAGATATTATATAAAATTCTTTAATTTTAATTAGCTACTCTGGAGGCTGAGGCAGGAGAATCGCTTGAACCCGGGAGGCGGAGCTTGCAGTGAGCCGAGATCACACCGCTGCACTCCAGTCTGGGTGACAGTGAGACTCTGTCTCAAAAAACAAACAAAAAAAAAAAACAAAAAAAACACGTAAAAATCTGTTGAAGTGTTACTGCTTCTAGAAGCAAACAGAACTAGAAAATATGTTTATAGCCTAACCCATGAATATGCACATATATGTAATTACCTATCATCTATTTACTTAATCTATCCATCTACCTATCTATTAAACAGAAGTTCATACCAGTGTCTCCAACTCCAGTCCAATATCCCAAGTTTCATTCTAGCTTCCCTTATGTATAACTTCTTTTTCTGATAGTGAGAAATCTAGCTTCGATTACCTAGCATTTACTTTCTTTCTTTTTCTTTTTCTTTTTTTTTTTTTTGAGACGGAGTCTTGCTCTGTCACCCAGGCTGGAGGTGCAGTGGCGTGATCTCTGCTCACTGTAACCTCTACCTCCCGTGTTCAAGCGATTCTCCTGCCTCAGCCTCCAGAGTAGCTGGGACTACAGGCGCCCACCACCATGCCCAGCTACTTTTTTGTATTTTTAGTAAAGACTGGGTTTCACTATGTTAGCCAGGATGGTCTCGAACTCCTGACCTCGTGATCCGCCCCCCTCGGCCTCCCAAAGTGTTGGGATTATAGGCGTGAGTCACTGCACCTGGCCTACTTCCTTATTTTTTGAATCCTAGTACAGAGGTAAAGTTTTTCCAATATTCTTAACCCATACCCTTCTGAGAAACAAATTTACAAACTAGAGTACAGTATATACAATATATACAATGATATTCCTGCATTTTCCAGTCAAAATAATGTTATTCAAAGTTACTTAAGTCGGACTCTTTTTTGCCCAACCCCTCAGTGAGATTATATCAGGCATTTATAACACAGATTCATTTATTACAGCCTACATTCTATCCAGAAATCCTCTAACATACTGGTTTTTAAAATTTGCATGTATTAAAGCTTGCGATATATGATATATAGTATTACAGGTTTTGAAAAGCACATAAAGTATCCACTGTACACATGCCATGCAGAGCACATCCTGCTTTTACTGACAACAATCTACAAATTACATATTACTTCCATCTGGAATTCTGTATCCATACGATATATGATACAAGTATTATAGGTTTTGAAAAGCACATAAAGTATCCACTGTACAAATGCCATACAGAGCACATCCCGCTTTTACTGACAGCAATCCACAAATTACATATTACTTCCATCTGGAATTCTGTTCTGGTTCTCTTTGTCAGGTAGGTATGTCTTCTCCCTTTAAGATTCAGCATAGCCATTGCCATTTTGTTGAGAATACCCAACTCAGGAACCTTTAGAATATCCTCCCTCAAGGCTCCATATCAGCCGCCTGTATTCTGAGTTGATGCTTTCATGTTTTCCTTTTGATCTCTGCACAACAATGCTGAGAGTAGAACCTAGAGGAATCACATAGCTGGTGCCCATTCATGCTACTGAAACTGGTAACAATTTGTTCACCAGGTTCTCTAATAATAAGGCAAAAACCGTGGTCATATATCGGGTTTCCTCTGGTTTTGTCTTCCTTTGTCACATGATATGCTTGTATCCTTCTTTAGTGATATTGCTTAATCCTGCTCCTTCTGCCAGTTCCAGGCCACTGCTTCTACCGTATCATTAAACATTGACATTCACAGTTATTGTACCCTTAGTCTTCAGAAAACACAATCACCTGAGGCTTCTCAGCTCTGCTTAAAATAAACATTCCAAGAGCAAATTAATAACCAACAAAATGTGACTTTATTCAAAACTCAACTTAGCGACTTGTATATTTTCAGAATTAAGTACCTACAGGGAAACTCTGTAGCACAAATACGTTAAGCTCATCATTAGCTAAGAAAAGTGTCCCCTAGATTGGCTCATTCTACTATATTTACCATACTGATTAATGGAAATGTTTATTATTATTATTATTCTCCTAAGTCAGAAACCTGGACAGTCAGTTTTAAAGCAAGTACAAATTTTCAGTAATTTTCTGTTCAATGATACCTCAGTGTAGTCCACTCTCTCTAATATGCTTTCACCAATAATCATTTAATCCCATTGCAATTGTTAACATATTGATTATATCAACATTTTGTAGTCACTTATCCCCCATTCACCAATATTCATACTGATTACCTTGCCCAGAATGAATTGCATAGATGATGACAATTTCTGTCTTGCAGCTACCCTGATTTCCCTTGCCTGTTGTTGCATCGGTTTACTCCTTTGGAAGAGGAAGAAGCAAACTGTGGATAAATTGAACACAAAATCACAATAACTGGTTGCTTTCTCCTTAATTCCCAAGCAACTTATTTAAATGTTGCTGTTAGTTTTAAAATTCATTCTCCTGAAAGCATATTCTAACGGTTTTCCCAATCAATTTTTCAAATGCTATATAAGTATGTATTTCAAAGAAAAATTCACTGTGAAAAAAATTATTTTTATAATTCATAATTCTGATATTAAACATCTTTATATAGATATAATATTTGGCTTATAACTTGTTTCTGACCAGTACTAGTCCAGTATTACCTTAGAATCACAGATTATCATATTTTTTACACTTTTTATTGAAACTCTTTCTCACTGTGGAGAAATTATCTAGTATTATACAAGTTTAATAAAGAGGGAGTCCTTTCTCATAATTTAAAAGATTATAAACATTGATTTATTTTATGTGTGTGCGTGTGTGTATTTAGTGGCAGGGTATGTACTCTTTTTGTTATTAGGAATTTTTTTATTATTATTATACTTTATGTTCTAGGGTACATGTGCACAATGTGCAGGTTTGTTACATATGTATATATGTGCCATGTTGGTGTGCTGCACCCATTAACTTGTCATTTACATTAGGTATATATCCTAACGCTATCCCTCCCCCCTCCCCCCCCACAATAGGCCCCAGTGTGTGATGTTCCCCTTCCTGAGTCCAAGTGATCTCATTGTTCAATTCCCACCTATGAGTGAGAACATGCAGTGTTTGGTTTTCTGTTCTTGCGATAGTTTGCAGAGAATGATGGTTTCCAGCTGCATCCATGTCCCTACAAAGGACACAAATTCATCCTTTTTCATGGCTGCATAGTATTCCATGGTGTATATGTGCCACATTTTCTTAATTCAGTCTGTTATTGATAGACATTTGGGTTGATTCCAAGTCTTTGCTATTGTGAATAGTGCCGCAATAAACATACGTGTGCATGTGTCTTTATAGCAGCATGACTTATAATCCTTTGGGTATAGGAATTGTTTTTTTTAATCATTCATTTAGATTACTTTTGAAAATGCAGATATTATATAGGGAAGGTCATGATTTAAAGTTTTTAAAATTATTGTAAAGTTTATGCACATTAGGTGTTTAATTAAGAATTTTTAAAATTATATTTTAAGTTCTGGGATATATGTGCAGAATGTGCAGGTTTGTTACATGGGTATACACATGCCATGGTGGTTTGCTGCACCCGTCAAGCCATCATCTACATTAGGTATTTCTCTTAATACTACCCCTCCCCTAGTCCCCCACCTCCAACAGGCCCCCATGTGTGAGGCTCCCCTCCCTGTGTCCATGTGTTCTCATTGTTCAACTCCACTTACGAGTGAGAACTTGCGGTGTTTGGTTTTCTGTTCCTGTGTTAGTTTGCTGAGAATGATGGTTTCCAGCTTCATCCATGTCCCTGCAAAGGACGTGAACTTATCCCTTTTTATGGCTGTGTAGTATTCCATGGTGTATATGTGCCACATTTTCTTCATCCAGTCTATCATTAATGGGCTTTTGAGTTGGCTCCAAGTCTTTGCTATTGTGAACAGTGCTGCAATCCCATTACTGGGTATGTATCCAAAGAGTTATAAATCATTCTACCAGAAAGACACATGTACATTTAGGAATTTTTAATTCATTTCATTAGTGATTTTTTAACCTTATTGATCCATTTATTATTATTTACAAAAGTGTCCATCTGTGGAAGGATTTAATAACTTGAAATTGGAGCATGGTGCAGTAGTTTTGCAGACTAGGGACCGTATATCTAGAGAGAATTTCCATATAAAATTCAGAGAAATGAGAAACACTTACATATACAACAGAAAAGCCATGTAGAGAATTTTGGAACCTTCCAGTAGAATGAGCCAAGCACTTACCAATGCCAGGCAGTTACATTGTAACTCAAGGGGAAAAAGGAAGTGTGCTCCTTGAAAGGCACATGTTTCTTTACTTTTAATATAATTCACTCTTAAAAACAGTTGTACTTTCAGAAAAATTGAAGAGATGGTAAAGAAAGTTCTCATTACCCTACATCCAGTTTCCCCTAATATTCATATTTTATATTAATATGGCATATTTATTATAATTAATAAACCAATATTGATACATTATTATTAAGCTCGTAATTTATTTATATTTCCTTTGTTTTTACTGACTGTCCCTTTTTTGCTCCAGAATCCCATCTAGGATATCATATCACATTGAGATGTCAAGTTTCCTTTGGCTGTTCTTGGCTGTGGCAGTTTCTCAGACTTCTATAGTTTTTGGTGACTAACAGTTTTCCCAATTAATTTTTCAAATGCTATTTAAGTACATACTTCAAAGAAAAACTCATTGTGAAAAAAATCATCTTTATAATTCATAATTCTAATGATATTAAAAATCTTTATATAAAAATTAAGCCCATGTACATGTCAAGAGGCTTCAGAGGGATAATAAGACGTAAACCTGTGGCAATTAGATGGTTCCATAGAGCAATGCAATTTTATACCTTCTTCTACATGGCCTTAGGCAATATGAAGCAATGCAGTAATTTGTGCCTAATGAGCCCTTTATTTATTGTACATTTCTGTTCCAATTTTGTTATAAAATGACAATGTTGGCTTATCAAATATTTCTTTCAATCTATGTATGTATGTTTTATTTCTTTCTTTTGAAATCAATGAATATTTTGAGATATGAAGAGTCTTGGAGATCTAAATTCTACTTGCCTTTCCTTCACACCATTTTCCCATAAGGGACAGTTTAACATTTTTGATGTTTTGTTTTTAAAAAACTGTAGGATATAGCAGTTAGGAGAAAATATATGATGTTGTGGATTTCTTTCTTTCTACCATGAAAATTGCTGTCAGGATGACTCATTTGTCCATCAGCAAGCACAAAAACATTCACTGCCTAGTATGTGCCTGCCGAGTAAATACATGAAATGAAAATATAAATAGATACGGCTTCCTTCCAGGGAAGACCGCTGTTCTATGATTCAGTCCTATGCGTTCCAGCCACAAATAATTATTTAGCACCTACTCTATGCTAAAGTCTGTGACAGGCCTTAAATATTTAAAGATTTACTGTCCTCAGGGAGCTTGCAACTGGTAGGAAAGACAGAAACGATTTCAAATTTGTATATGTCTTATGCAAAAATATGTATTGGTTGTTATAGGTGTACAGTCGGGGTAGAGGGACTAAATCAGCTCAGTAAGACATGTTTACTCTGCATTCACACCTAGAACTCTAACAATACTAAAGAAAGACCATTCCCTTTAAATGCACCCATACGCTCAATCTACCTGCCCTTTATGGTTTTGTGCCAGAAATTTTCTGGGAATAAAAATCAAAGTTGTGTGCTTGAATTTTCGCCAAGGTGTGATTTTGTGATGCAGATGGCACACAAGTGCAGTAGCCTGGTGTTTATCCTATTGCCATCCGGAAAAATGAGCACAGAAAGAGTACATGAAATCTGATTAGCAAGTCTTCTCTTTATAAGCAGATGTTGTGCCTGATATAAATTATTCTTTTAGATTTTGTAACATATGCCAAAGTATTTATCACAGATTAACTGCATGAACCTGCATGCTATTCTCAAATTTTCTGAGTGTGAAATGAGTGGATGCGTCTTTCACAGTTCTGATCAAAAAATATATGAGAATTAATAATTGTAATTCAGACAAGAAAAATACATTTTAAAAGCTAGTAAAAATTATATGCAAAAATGAAGCATTTCCTACTTGTTCTGTTATTCTTTTCCTTATTGAAAAGCAATTGACGCTGACAATTTCTATTTCAAATTATTATACTTCGTATTACCAATGCACCTTAACACTAAACGTTCCAAAAGAATTGCTCAAAATATTTCTATATGTTCTTCTCCTGCTTCGCATTGTCTCACATCTTTCACAAATGAGGTTCTTATTTCCAGACATTTCCTAAAACACTGTATTTGAAATCATTATTTTGTATTGTTGCTTTGTTGAAAATTGTCCAATACATGCTTCCAAATCCAAGATGGAATTTACTCAGCACCAGATAATTTGAAACATAATAGTAAAGAAAGTGCTTTAAAAATAAATTTCTATAATTTCAGTGTTGTTTTATGTCTCATTTTAAGACATATGGGATTGTGCGTAAGAAAAATACATTTATTATGTCATAATTAATATTTTCCCTTAGTATTATTGATATTAAACTCTTACCTTAAATTTGGTACTTTCAGAATATAAGCACTAAGAGGTCCATACAATTTAAAAGAGGAGGTGGCTATTAACACAAATATTACTTGTTTCATTGATGTGACTTTTAAGATAACTTCTAATATTTTGGCTCTGCCAGAATAGATTAATACAAGGAGAAAAAATATTTTATATCTTCTCATTAATTTATTCTGTAGAGATTCTCTTTATTTTTAAAGAAAGTCAAATGCGAAAAAAATCGATGTCAGAATTATATTGCTTTCATATAAACCCTGGATCGAGCTTGGTGAGGCTATAGTTACCATGGTAACAGAAGTCGGCTCTTCAAACACTTTCTATCCTAACTGCTCTTCTACTTATACTGAGCCATTTCTTCAAATATAGGACTCATGGGGGTGTAGTTATGAGAAATTTTATTCCCTATAAGGATACATATCCATATAATTTGTAAGGAGTAACTCTGGCACACGGAGGCTAATTAGATATAAATGTTACCAACATAACTTTTAAAAGCACTGTATTCCCCGAGTACGTAGGCAAGTGTGAAGAAATGTAAAATGAAGTATCCCAAAAAGGGAACTCAGATGACACTGGAACTAATGTAAGCATATTTCATATTTATGAATAAATATGGAAATGTCTTTCAGAAAGTGTGAGGATAAGAAAATTTATATGTTGGACTTTTCCAGGTCGAAATGGGTGCATTACTTTTAGTAAATTGCTTCAAAGAGACATAGCAGTGATTTTTCTTTTACAATGTTTAGACACATTGAACTAAATAAGGTTTCAATCTGTATATACACAGACACATACACACACATATATAATTAAAGCGGTAATTTTTCACACAAGATGTTCATTGTCCTCCCCCCAAATTTTTAAAATATTGACAGACTAACTATATTACAACTTTACATTTTGATATTTTTATTTTGTTTTTTCTATAATTTCAAGAAAATCTTAGTCTCAGCTATCTCTTTCCATTTACACATAACCATGCTGCTAAGCCACCTTGCTATGGCTATTTTCCACTCCTAGCATTTTACTTGACCAGTTTGTTAAACATAAAGCTTTCCTACAGAAAAGGCAATGGATCTTGAATCATAAATCTCTTACTACCTACGTGAGTTGAAACACTCAAACTTTCTGATGCTTAATTTCTTAAGCTCCAGTACTATGACTATGATCATTGCTAACCCCTTTGCTTTATTTTTAATATGTCAACTAAAAATAAATACATCAGATGTATTATTGATCAGTTTGGGCTGCCATAGCAAAATACCACAGACTGAATGACTTAAACAACAGAAATTCTTTCTTTGCAGTTTTGGAGGCTGGAAGTCGAATGTCAATCAAGGTGCCAGCTGAGTTGGGGTCTGATGAGGCCTCTCCTTCTGGCTTATAGATGGCTGCCTTCCTGCTCTGTGCCCACATGCCTGTTTTTCTGTGCATGTGTGATAAGAGAGAGAGATCTTGGTATATCTTCCTCTTCTTCTAAGGAAACTTGTTTTATAAGATTAAGATCTTACTCTATAACCCTATGTAACTTTTATTATCTCCTTATAGGTTTATCTGAAAATATTGTCATATTACAGTTTAGGGATGGAACACACAAAATTTGGAAGGACAAAATTCAGTTCATACCAACAGAGTTTTGCAAACTATAAATTACAGAATGTATATAGATGACAGTATTTCTGTTTGTTTTCACTTATTATAGGAGTATCCTCCTTAGGAAATTACCGAAACTACCTACCTCACAAATGCAATACACTATATATACAAAAAATACTTTGCTTTTAATATATATTCTAGTCAACTAAATAGACTAGATCTCTTTCAACAAAGAAAAATAGAAAAGTCTCACAGGTTACTTTAAATGTCTCTGGCAATAGTGCTGCTTTATCATTTTAGATGGATGGTATTTCCTAGTTAATTTTTCCTTTAATTATTAGCTGAGTTATATTCAGTAATTATAATGAGTTATAACATCGATAGTTCCTGTCTCTTCTGGCTTAAGTGACACTCATGTTTCACATTCAGTTCACAGTGTGGATTCACAGTCATCATCTTTTTTTTTTTTTTTTTTTTCTTTTACTAAGTTCTGTTACACAGTGGCTCATGAAACAGAAAGTAATTTGCTTTTAAGTGTGGCTAGGGAAGACATGTGTCACAGGGCATAAGGGAGCAAAAGCAAATTGCTACTAGGTATCTGCTTTGGGGCTAACACTCTCCATCCTGCATCACTGAAGTAAAAAGAATGGTTGCCAGGGCATCAAAGTCTGGAAGGTTTCCATGATAATCCTTCCTCATGGAGGTAAACTTGTCATTTAGAGACACACTTTAAGTGGGACATAGAATTCTACACTAGATAAAAACCAGTTTTAGGTATAAGACTTCTATTTTTTGTCACCCGTCTCTATAAAAATTTTCAGATGGAAGGAAGGAGGGAGGAAGGGAGGGAGGGAGGAAGGAAGGAAGGAACATCCAACCATGTATTTGTGTAGAAATATCAACTCGGTGGAGTGACACTGTTTGAAATACCTGTGACCTTGAGAAAATGCCTTTCTTGTCCTTGAGAAGTCAATCTAAGGAGGATGCAGCAATTGGCATGACATGAGTAACCTGCCACATGATAGAAATTTGATGATGATAAATGACTATGGAAAAAATTAATTTCAGGAGTAATGAATCATCATAAGCTTTACATCAGAAGGTAAAGACCATATCCTTGTAAGTCCTTTGGAAAGTTATGAGTACAAATTACAAGTACAAGTATAAGTGAACCTTTTTGGTATGAAATGAATAAAAAGACGTAAATGAATGAATAAATAAAAGCATGCAAGATAGAGTTTATCTTATAGTATTTTGTCATATCATTAATATCTTCCCAGTTAATGTTTTAATTAAAAAGGAATAAATTGTCATAGAACAAACCACATCATTTTGCTTTTCTAACTTGCTTCCATTTCATTATGTTTTTAAATTTTTTTATACATAAACTTTAGTATGTATGAACTTGATTTTACATACAAAGTTAGAATGGCAATTTCACTTAAAATTAGGTCATTAAAAAGTATAACTACCACAGTATGGATATATGTTATCCAAAACTCCAAAAGGTAGTGAAACTGGTAACCAATACTGTTATTCATCCTTTGATGGATTACAACAACAGCATTTATGAAACTGGTTCCTAGACAAGTATAGACCACTCGCTCCTGTGCCTTAGGGAAAACAGATGTCATAACAAAGGCATTATTGATGCAGAAATTCATGGTAGTTTTTTTTCTCATTAACACTGCTAAAATTAAGTTCACTTTTTTTTACCTTGTGTGGGAGCTGATGACTCCTGCCCTTTTGTTTTTTGAGGGCTATCTTTCACAGTGTGGACATCAAACCCACTCATTCCGAAATGCATCATTATGGTTTATTGAGGAACATATTAAGACATGATAGAAAGACGCAAGAAGATAAAAGCATCCTATGAAATCAAAACTGAAATGGAAAGAGGAGAAAGTTCTCTTTCACATTGTACCATGTTAACACATCCTTTATTTAAATTGTCCAGCTTTTGATTGTTTGCATCATTCTCCATATGCAGCATTCCAAACACTTGGGAGGGTTAGCCTGCTCTGTATTTGTCTATAAGCCTGGCTTTTCACTCAGACCATGGTTGTTTTATAGCATTTGGTGTATGCATTTTTAAATGTTTTTGGATGTTTCATTGTTTAGTCAGCAGGTTGGTAGCGAAAAAAATAAAAAAGAACCATATGCTCCCTGAACTGAGAGAGCATTTTGGAAGAAGTCAAAATAGGGCAATAATATGTTTTAAATTGATTTCAAATTATAATGTCTTTGGAAAATAGTATAAAATCTCCCCAAAGTCACAAATCTTATGACAAATTTATATTTTCAAATGAAATATGACTGCAATCATATCTTTAAAAAATAACAATTTTTTGGTACCAAATGTTGTATCTACATAGACTTTGTTTTCATGGAATAATAATCATATCATCTATATGATAAAACATATCACAGGCAGTCATTTATATGGTAATTTGGTTTTTAGGACCAAAAAATGGTTTATATGCAAAACCATTTTGACCTTGAAAAAATAGCGTATTTTGATATATTTTGTCTAAAACTTTAAAACAATATGAATAAATCACTGTAATTATTTTTTGTGCTAAACTTAAATACTTAACATCCAAACTTGAGAGGCATATTTAAATATTGTATGAATTATTTATATATAAAAACAATTTTAAAAGTATAAATCTAAATATATGTGTAAAATAATGACACATAATAGATATTTTCCAGCCTGGCACTTTAACCATAAATTTCTTCTAAAACAACTTAGCCCATACATACTCTAATACAGAGGTCACATCCTTTTCTTACTTCTTCACTATAAATGTTATATGTAAAATACAAAGAAATTGTCTCTTTTGATTAAATTTTGGCCGTATATTTGAAATGTTGTCTCTATTAGCAGAGAGTTCTGCTAAAAACCAACTATAACATCTGGCAGGTGGATGTCCAGTGATAACTTTCATGCACTAAAACTTTGATTTCATCTTGATATAACTCCATGGATCCAGTACAAAAAAAGAATATCATCTTTGAACCTATTAGTGAATATTTCAGTTTCCCAGTGGAACTGGAAATATTCTCAGAAATCCATCTCAATTGGAGCCCTGAAATAATTTTAGAATCTGCTCCCAGGATACACCATCTTCCTTGAAATCAGATTCCTGTTAGTCTCTGGCTACAGAATTGCTCTAAACTGTTTGAACAACATGAAGTCAGTCCTAGATAAATCACTGACTCTTTTCATCCCAAGAGCATTATCCCTTTAATTCTGGGATAATTAAAGGGATTATCTGCCACCAAGCAACAATATTATGGGTGGATTATGAATATTCAGCATCCACACCGGACATAGATATCTGAAAAAAGTTTAAACAACAATTTAATCATTTAGGTATTCATTCTTAAATTAATATATAAATAAGCCACTACTCTTACATCAGAGTTATTATCTTAGTTTCAATAACCCCAGCATCTTAGATACTGGCTAACATATAGTACACAATCCACATCAATAATTATTAAAGGAGGTAATTAACAAGATTTGAAAAACAAAATACCCCTTGAAGCAAAATATAAGGAAAGAAATACTGTGATAGTTAATTTTATGTATCAACTTCACTGGGCCAGGGGATGCTCAGATGTTTTGTTAAACATTATTTCTGGGTAGTCTGTGAGGGGGTTTGCAGAAGAAACTAACATTTAAATTGGTGAACTCAATGTAGGTAGACATCATTGAAACTATTGATAGTCTGAAATAGAAGAAGAAGATGGAGAAAGGCTGTATTCTCTCTCTCTGCATGACAGTATGAGCTGGAAAATTGATCTTTCCATGTCCTTGGAACTCCTGGTTCTCAGACCTTCAGACTGGAACTGTCACAGGATGCTTGGGGTGTAGCTTCACCAGCTGGAAACCTCTGTAGCCAGTGGTGCCTTTGCCTAATTTTTGCTTGGCCCGCTGAGCTCGTTCCACCCACTCAGCCTGGCAGGCTGCGCTTGGCTGGCACTACCGGCTTGGATAACATGCCTGCCGAGGGTGAGCAAACTTGGGATCTGGCCACTGTGCACAACCAGGCACTCCAGCTGTGGCGGGGCAGGCAGCTCCAGGCTCCAGCATGAGTGCTGGCTCACTGCGAGGCTGCAGCTGGACCAGGCATACCACAAGCAGCTTCCACAGTTGGCACCAAGGGCACACAGTGGTGTCCAGAAGCGTGGAGATGCCAGGAACCACAGAGCTCCAAAGAGGGTGTCACAGCCTGGTTTGGGGAGCTTCTAAGTCGGGGCTCCCCAACGGGACCCAGTTGCAAAATGTTCCCTCCTTCTCTCCTTCTGCCTTTTTTTATTATTATTATTTTTAGAAGCAGTTTCACTCTTGTCTCCTAGGTTGGAATGCAAGGGTGCAATCTTGGCTTACTGCAACCTCTGCCTCCCTGGTTCAAATGATTCTCTTGCCTCAGCCTCCCAGATAGCTGTGATTACAGGCGTACGCCACCAAACCCAGCTAATTTTTGTATTTTTAGTAGAGATGGGGTTTCACCATGTTGGCCAAGCTGGTCTCGAACTCCTGACCTCAGGTGTTCCGCCAGCCTCAGCCTCCCAAAGTGCTGGAATTACAGGCATGAGCCAAGGCGCCCAGCCTCCCCTTCTGTCTTCTATTCTTATTGTGTGCAAAGTGGCAAGCAAGGGGTGTGTTGCAGCCCTTTTGTGTTATACCTCTGTAGTTTCGCCATTTAGCAGGTCCCATGTTCTTGTCCTGTGTCCAGGAAGAATGAGGTATGCAGACAAGTGGAGGGTAAGCAAGGCAAAGAGGAGCTTTATTGAGTGACAGAATACCTCAGAGGAGACCCACAGTGGGTAGCTCCTGTCTGTAGGCAGCGTGTCCCATCGAGTGTTCAGCTCTTAGAAGAGAGGAGAACGGAGTGGGTATCTCCTCTCCATGGGCAGGTCATTACAAGTGCTCAGCTCCCAACAGAGAGGAGACCCTGGGGTGGGTAGCTCCTCTCAGTAGCTGGTTGTCCTGTTGCCTCAGTGAGTCTGACTGAGTCTGGGGGTTTCTAAGGGCTTCAGAGGGGAGGAAATGTGTGCTTATTTGTCTATGGGCAGCCATGGGTGGGCCCAGAAAAGGCACCATAAGTTCCTACTCCGGTCTACAGGGCTGGCAGCCTGGCCCCCAGGCTTCAGGCCTTCCCTAGCTTGAAGGTGGGGTTTCACAGGGAAACTGCCCCTCTCCGCCCTGGAGTCTGTCAGCCTCCTGACACTGTTCATGGTGCCCAGGCTGTTCATGCTGAGGGGTGCCTGCAGGCCAGTGCCAAGCTGCCCTCAGCATCCCCCTGGCCTCCCTCCCATGCTCGTTGGCACAGAAAGTCCAGAGTCAGTGCTGCCCCGAGCATGTGCACACTGGCCCAGGTTGTGACAGCACCCAGTCTCCGCCTCAACTTTGCTCAGATAGGAGCAGGCAGTGGGAGTGGGGAGAGGCCAGGCAGCAGGAACATGTACTTCTGAGCCCCCTGAGAGTGCGGAGATGCCTGGGTCTGCACCTGTGGCTTGGGCAGCTGCAGCTGCACCTGGGATGACCGGGCTCCTGCCTGCTTCCAGCTCCCAAGAGCATAGGGAGGCCCAGGTCAACAGCTGTAGCTGCGTGGCTGCAGCTCTACCTGGGGAACAAGAAGTTCCCACTGTCCCAATTCAGAAGGGGGCAGGGCTTTTGCCTATTTCCAGCTCCTACCAGCTCCATGGAGCATGCAGCACTGGCTGCACCTCCTCCACTGCTGCCAGTGTCAGGGCAGCAGCCACTGAAGGTAGGTCGTCACTGTCATCAGAACTAGAATCTATGCAATCAGCTCTGTGGGTCCCAGGTCTTCTAACTGCACCACAGGCTTTCCTGGGTCTTCAGTATATGGGCTGCACATCATGAGACTTCTCAGCTTCATAACTGCATGGGCAAATTCTATATAATCAATCTCATCATATATATGTGTGTGTATATATATTCTATTGGTTCTATTTCTGTGAAGAATCTTGACTAATACAAATAATTTTGATATTATCAATGTTTTCTTTTCCATCTTTTGTCTGTCCTCAGCATTACACATTTCTCTATTATACATATGGCTGCTTTTCCAGAAAAGTGGCCCGGCAATTTGACTTTTCCACAAAAATGGATTCCGTATATTCCATTAAAAAGACTTATGAAATGATGTCATAGGATAAATGTCCAATATGTATTTTCCTTTATCATAATTCACACATAGGTTTGCTGATTTTCTCAGCTTCTATTTTTAAAATTATTGAACTCTAATTGGATTACTTTGATATTGTCGGATGGAGTTACTTTTGAGTATTTTAAACTTGGTTAAATACTCCTTGTTGCTTTGTGCTGTACTTACTGTTTAGTAAAGATAGAGATAAATAGTTTCTTTACTAGAAGTTTTATAAGTATACTAATTTAAAATACATATATCCCCAGGGATTTTTTGAGTGTTCATATTATATCAATATATTTAACAAATATTCATAGAAAAGGTACTATATGTGATGGTTCACACATACATATAATGTGTAACGCAAAGTAAACATATGTTTTGTAGGTTTTGGAGAAAACTTGTTGAGGACAATGAATACATACCCCTACTTCATGAACTAGGTGTTGGGGGTAGTATTTTAAAAGTGCATTTGGAGTGTGTACGGAATTTAGCTTTAGCCACAAAAAAGTATTTGGTGACAGATTTGCTTTCTTTCTATTAAGAATAAAAATAGGCCGAGCGCGGTGGCTCAAGCCTGTAATCCCAGCACTTTGGGAGGCCGAGATGGGCGGATCACGAGGTCAGGATATCGAGACCATCCTGGCTAACACGGTGAAACCAGGTCTCTACTAAAAAATACAAAAAAACTAGCCGGGCGAGGTGGCGGTGCCTGTAGTCACAGCTACTCGGGAGGCTAAGGCAGGAGAATGGCGGGAACCCGGGAGGCAGAGCTTGCAGTGAGCTGAGATCCGGCCACTGCACTCCAGCCTGGACGACAGAGCGAGACTCCGTCTCAAAAAAAAAAAAAAAAAAAAAAAAGAATAAAAATAAAATAAAACTGAGCAAAACATGAAGCAACCAGTTTCAGACACATAACATAGACCTGTGCTCTTCGAGAGAACAAAACTTGATGATGTGAGATGCAGTCTCACCTGGGTGCCTACAAGGGTAAGGTGGAGCCCAGGCATAGTACGGTGGTCTCACTGAGTTCCGCAGGCATAATGTGCAGTTGGAAGCAGCTTAATTTGCTAGAATTTGCATAGCAGGCTGGAGAAGATGGAGCTGAGTGAGTTTTAGAGATAGAATTCTGTACCGGTCTCCTGTTGGTCCTTGTTTACATTCAGTCTGAGAGCTCACAACACATAGCAGAGAGCAGCTCCTATGAGATTTAGAAATGAATGGATATGCACTTTAGAAAAATGCTGAAATTCTCGATTATCCAGAATGGAGAAACTTCACAGGGGATTTAAGAAATTCAGCTGAGCCTCTAGAAAGACCATGCTTTAGGAGAAAAAAACAATAAGTAAATGTTAACACATTAGGAATGAAGTTAGGAAATAGACCTGCTCTAAAAATAAGTAAGATTAAGCCTCATAGAAAAAAAACGATCCAGCAAGAATTTAGCTCTCTGAAAGATCAAAAGTAATTACCCTCTAAAGGAAGACAAATGTATACAATCTGTCAATCAATCACCAGGACCAGTACAAAAACAACACATACAAAAGTAGAAAATGTTGATCGCTAGTTTTAATAGTTGTTACTTAGCTTGCTAGTTATTTTCCATATACATAATTATGTCATTTGCAAATAGGGGAGTTTAATTTCTCTCTCTTTTCTCTAATTTTTACAATTTTTTCATGCCTTTTTGAATGGGTTCAATGATATATACTCTAATCTTTTTTTGTGTTTTTTTTGAGATGGAGTCTCCCTGTGTCACCCAAGCTGGAGTGCAGTGGCACAATCTCAGCTCACTGCAGCCTCTGCCTCCCAGGGTCAAGTCATTCTCCTGCCTCAGCCTCCGTGTAGCTGGGACTCAAGACGCGTGCCACCACATCCAGCTAATTTTTGTATTTTTAGTAGAGACGGGGTTTCACCATACTGGCCAGGCTGGTCTTGAACTCCTGACCTCATGATCTGCCTGCCTCAGCCTCCCCAAGTGCTGGAATTACAGGAGACATATACTCTATTATTTTTCCATAGATCGAGTTTTTTGAAGAACATATGTATCGTTGTAGCAACCGTTAAAAGCAATTCATAGAGGTATAGGTAAACATCCTTGAAACAAATAGAATTATCTGTCTATATGTATATGTCTGTCTATGTATCTGTGTCTGTCTATCTATCTATCTATCTATCTATCTATCTATCTATCCATCTGTCTGTCTATCTATCTATCTATTGTCTATTATTCTATATATCTAAATATCCCAAGAGAGTTGTTAAAAGTTAAAAGAAAGAGAGGAAAGAAAAGAGATGGGGCAGATAGCAAAGAAAGAGCAAGAGGTGAATGTAAACTCAAATACCTTGATAATTGTTTTAAAATTAAAGTATAGAATAAACACTGCCTATATGCTGTCTACTAGAGATACAATTTAAATATGGAGACAGAAGAAGACAGAAAGCATAAAAGTGGAAAAAGATATATCCTAAAATCATTAAAAATGAAACAATTTTCAGTGACTGTATTAATGTCAGACAATAGAGATATCAAGATAGAGACCACTAGTTAAGATTTTTTTGTTTTTGTTTTTGTTTTTGTTTGAGATGGGGTCTTGCTCTGTCGCCCAGACTGGAGTGTAGTGGCGCAATCTTGGCTCACTGCAACTCTGCCTCCCGGGTTCATGCCATTCTCCTGTCTCAGCCTCCTGAGTAGCTGAGACTACACGTGCCCGCCACCATGCCCAGCTAATTTTTTTGTATTTTTGGTACAGATGGCGTTTCACTGTGTTAGCCAGGATAGTTTCAATCTCCTGACCTCATGATCTGCCCACCTCAGCCTCCCAAAGTGCTGGGATTACAGGTGTGAGTCCCCGCACCTGGTCACTAGTTAAGATTTTAAAAGGAATTTCATAATGGTGAAATGAAAAATTAAGAAAGACACAAAACTCCTAATATGAATTCACCTAACAGTGTTTCAAAATATCTGAAACCAAATCACATGGTAGTGAAGAAAGTCAAAACTGCAATCAAAGTTAAAGATTTAATACCATTTTCCCATTGACTGATAGAATAAGAATACTAAATAATCCTTAAGTCTATAAAATATTTAACAAGAACTATCTGCTAACTTTAGTAATCAACATTTATTAAACACATATCCCAAACCTGTAGAAAACATTTAGCAACTTAGACCATAACTTGGACCTTACAAAAAGCTTCATGAAATTTCAAATGAATGAAGAAATTTACAGACCAGGTTAACAAGGTTACAGAACACAAGACCAACATAAAAAAAATTATTTTATTTCTATATAGTTAAAAACTGGAAAATAAAATAAAAATTTAATATAGAAAACCACAAAAATATGTAACAAAGATTAATTTAACAAATGATATGTATAAATCTTCCACAAAGAATAGAAAACATTAGAGATAAAATTTTTTATTAAATATGTATACCTAGATATTTTTATATAATATATATCTATATAGAGAGATTTTATCTAATGTAGGTATTACTTTATATAAATAAAGCAAAATACCATAATTATAAGTTGGAAGACTCGATTTTTTAAAAATGTTAATTGTCCTCAAAGTAATATAGTCATTAATGAAACTCCAGTAAAAATTCTAACAATTTATTTCATAAAATCTAAAAGTTAATCCCAAAATTCATGGATAAATACAAAGGAAGAAAACAAAGCAAATTCCTTAGGAATTCTGCAACTTCAAATTTTATATCTTGATCAAATTATCTTGATAATTACAAGTCCCCAAGAGAGTTATTTTAATTCTATCGAGAGGGTTAGAAAAAATTACTGGGAATTGTAAAATAATTTTCTGTATAAGTTAGTAGTTTTAACATTGAATAATTTAAAATTAAACATAAATATTGATAATTGTAATAATATTTTAAATAATTCAGTTATTTCATGAATTAGGTATATGCATTTCATTTTAGTCATTTGATGTTTGTAAGAGATTCAAGTAGAAGGGAATATCATATAAGTTACCATTATAAATGAAGTACAAAATTCTGTTGAATAATAGAGTCAAACTTTAGGTTTTAAATTTAAAACCTAAGAGTTTTAAAGAGAAGAGAACTATAAGTTTTTAAGTAATATTAGCATATTCAGAAAGCATAATAACCTTATTTATGTGTTTTTTAGAGTAATATGTGAGGGGGCTTTGTTGATTTGTGCATAGAAATAAAACATGGTAAATTAGCAAATGCATTTTAAAATATTTAAGACAATTTAATTACAGAAATTGTATAACCCACTAATATGGTTTGGCGGTGCCCCCACCCAAATCTCATCTTGAATTGTAATTCCCACAATTCCCATGTGTCGTGAGGGGAATTCAGTGGGAGGTGACTGAATCATAGGGGCGGGTCTTTCCCATGCTGTTCTCATGATAGTAAGTCTCATAAGATCTGATAGCTTTAAAAACGGGACTCTTCATGCACAAGCTCTCTCTTTGCCTGCTGCCATTCATGTAAGACGTGACTTGCTCCTCCTTAACTTCTGCCATGATTGTGAGGCTTTTCCAGCCACATGGAACTATAAGTCCAATTAAAACTCTTTCTTTTGTAAATTGCCCAGTCTCGGCTATGTCTTTATAGCTGTGAGAAAATAGACTAATATAATCTGTTTAAGATACCCAAAAATGTGAAGCGACTTTAGAACTGGGTAACAGACAGAGGTTGGAACAGTTTGGAGGGCTCAGAAGAAGACAGGAACATGTGAGAAAGTTTGGAACTTCCTAGAGACTTGTTGAATGGCTTTGATGAAAAGCCTGATAGCGATATGGACAATAAGGTCCAGACTGAGGCTGTCTCAGATGGAGATGAGGAATTTGTTGAGAACTGGAGCAAACGTGACCCTTGTTATGTTTTAGCAAAGAGACTGGCAGAGTTTTGCCCCTGCCCTAGAGATTTGTGGAACTTTCAACTTGAGAGAGATGATTTAGGGTATCTGGTGAAAAAAATTCCAAAGCAGCAAAGCATTCAAGAGTTAACTTGGGTGCTGTTAAAAGCACTTAGTTTTACAAGTTAAGCAGAGAATAAACGTTCAGAAAATTTGCAGCCTGACAATGTGATAGAAACAAAAAACCCATTTTCTGAGGAAAAATTCAGGCTGGCTGCAGAAATTTGCAAAAGTTACGAAAAGCCGAATGTTAATCTCCAAGACAATGGAGGAAATGTCTCCAGGGCATGTCAGAGGTCTTCACGGCAGCCCCTCCCATTACAGGCCCAGAGGCCTAAGAGAAGATGGTTTAGTGGGACAGGCCTCCTGTGCTGTGTGTAGTCTAGGGACTTGATGCCTGGCATCCCAGCCACTCCAGCTGTGACTAGAAGGGGCCAAGGTACAGTTTGGGCTGCTGGTTCAGAGGATGGAAGGCACAAGCCTTGGCAGCTTCCACATGGTGTTGAGTCTACAGGTATACAGAAGTCAAGAATAGAGGTTTGGGAACCTCCGCCTAGATTTCAGAAGACACATGGAAATGCTTGGATACCCAGGAAGTAGTCTGCTGCAGGGATAGGGACCTCATGGAGAACTTCTGCTAGGGAAGTGTGAAAGAGAAATGTGGGGTCAGAGCCCCCACACAGAGTCCCTACTGGGGCACAGCCTAGTGGAGCTGTGAGAATAAGTCCCATCATCCTCCAGACCCCAGAACAGTGGATCCCCTGATAGCTTGCACAGTGCACCTGGGAAAGCCGCAGACACTCAATGCCAGCCTCTGAAAGCAGCTGGGAGGGAAGCTGTACCCTGCAGAGCTACAGGGCGGAGCTGCCCAAAGCCATGGGAACCCACCTCTTGCATCAGCGTGATCTGGATGTGAGACATGGAGCCAAAGAAGATCATTTGGGAGCTTTAAGATTTGACTGCTCTGCTGGGTTTCAGACTTGCTAGGTCCTGTGAACCCTTCATTTTGGTCAGTTCCTCCCACTTGGAATGGCTGTATTTACCCAATGCCTCTACCCCTATCGTATCTAGGAAGTAACTAACTTGCTTTCGATTTTACAGGCTAATAGGCAGAAGGGACTTGTCTTGTTTCAGATGAGACTTTGGACTGTGGACTTTTGAGTTAATGCTGAAATGAGTTAAAACTTTGGGGGACTGTTGGGAAGGTATGATTGGTTTTGAAATGTGAGGATATGAGATTTGGGAAGGGTAAAGGGCAGAATAATAAGGTTTGGCTGTGTCGCCACCCAAATCCCATCTTGAATTACAACTCCCACAATTCCCATGCATTGTGGGAGGAACCCCATGGGAGGTGATTTAATCATGGGGGTGGGGCCTTTCCTGTGCCGTTCTCATCTGACAGCTTTAAAACCAGCAGTTTGCTGTGCAAGCTCTCTTTTTGCTTGCTGGCATCCATGTAACAGGTGACTTGCTCCTTCTAACCTTCTGCAATGATTGTGAGGCTTCCACAGTCATGTGGAACTGTAAGTCCAGTTAAACCCCTTTCTTTTGTAAATTACCCAGTCTTGGGTATGCCTTTATCAGTAGTGTGCAAAAAGTCTAATACACTCACTTAAAGGTGCTGACTAGTATTTACTGGAATTATGTATAGTATAAGTGTTTCAGTTTGAACTAAAAAAGTGTAAAAACAAACTTCTCAGTTTTTTAAATTTTGGCAAATTGTATATTAACTTTTAATACTATTGATAATACTAATAATGTTTTTATCTGCAATAAGTAAGCTGAATTCAAGGATACCAGACATTTTGCATGTGTGAGTTTAAAATTTTTTTTTATTTAAAGAAATGCTACCATCTTTGCATTGTTCTCCCTCTTGGCAATGTTTTAGCCATTAAATTACTTCTTCCTTTATTAGGCAATAACAGTTTTCTTAAAACACCTCAATCCTTTGTCTATAACTACATTAGGAGCTTAAGAACACCCCGGTGGTTATGAGTGGGTTTAAGTGCACCATCTGTGGTTCAATTAAGTGTACACATATTTAATGTATTTAATGCAAAAAATACATTTAAAAATTTTTTTTAAGCTTTTATTTTAAGTTCAGGCATACATGGGCAGGTTTGTTACATAGGTAAACTTGTGTCATGAGGGTGTGTTGTACAGAGTATTTCATCACCCAGGTATTAATCCTGGTACTCATTCGCTATTTCTCCTGATGCTCTCCCTTCTCCCACCATCCACCCTCTGATAGGCCCCAAGTGTGTGTTGTTCCCGTCCATGTCTCTATGTGTTCTCATCATTTAGCTCACAATTACAAGACATGGAATCAACCTAAATGCCAGTCAATGATAGACTGGATAAAGAAAATGTGGTACATACACAACTCGGAATACTATATAGCCATAAAAAACCAGATCATGACCTTTGCAGGGACATGGGTGACGCTGGAAGCTATTATCCTTAGCAAACTAATGCAGGCACAAAAACAAAAAATAAACAAACAAAAAATCATTTTTCTCAAAAATACATTTTGCTAAAAAGGGAGACCAAAACTTTAGTGATATTCTTGAACATTCCTGTTTGCATATGACATTATTCTATATCTAGAAATCCCCATAGTCTTGGCCCTAAAGTCTCTTAAGTTGATAAATAACTTCAGCAAAGTTTCAGTATACAATTGCTGAGAGCCAAATCAGAAATGAACTTCCATTCACAACTGGCACAAAATGAATAAAATACCTAGGAATACAGCTAACAAGGCAGGTAAAATATCTCTACAATGATAATCTCAAAACACTACTCAAATAAATCAAAGATGACAAAAGCAAACGGAAAAATATTCCATGCTTATGGATAGGAAGAAACAATATTGTTAAAATGGCCAAATTACCCAAAGCAATTACAGATTGAATGTTAATCCTATCAAACTCCCAATGACATTATTCACAGAAGTAGGAAAGTGTTTTTATAATTCATATGGAACAAAAAAAGAGCCCAAGTAGCCAAGACAATCCTAAGCAAAAAGAACAAAGCAGGAGTCATCATGTTGCCCAACTTCAAACCATACTACAGGGCTACAGTAACCAAAAGAGCATGGCAATGGCACCAAAAAAGATATATAGACCAATGGAACAGAATTGAGAGCCTAGAAATAAGGCTGCACACATAGAACTATATGATCTATGACAAAGCTGACAAAAAAAAAAAAAATGGGAAAGGACTCCTTATTCAATAAATGGTTCTAGGATAACTGTCTAGCCCTAAACAGATGATAGACACTTGACCCCTTCCTTACACCATATGCACAGATAAAATCAAGATGGATTAAATACTTAAATATAAAACCCAAAAGTTTAAAAATGCTGACTATGCATCTGACAAAGGTCTAATATCTAGCATTTATAAGAAACTTAAACAAATTTACAAGAAAAAAAAATCCCATTAAAAGGTGGGCAAAGGACAGGAACAGACACTTCTCAAAAGAAGACATACAGCCAACAAACATATGAAAAAAAAGCTCAATATCACTGATCATTAGAGAAATGCAAATCAAAACCACAATGATAACAGTCAAAATGGCTACTATTTAAAAGTCAAGGCCAGGCATGGTGGGTCATGCCTGTAATTCCAGCACTCCAGGAGGCTGAGGTGGATGGGTCACTTGAGGTCAGGAGTTCAAGACCAGCCTGGCCAACACAGCAAAACCCCATCTTCACTAAAAATACAAACAGTAGCTGGGTGTGGTAGTGCTCCCTGTAATCCCAGCTAGTCTGGAGGCTGAGGCAGGAGAATTGCTTGAACCCAGGAGGTGGAGGTTGCAGTGAATCAAAATTGTGCCACTGCATTCCAGCCTGAATGACAGAGTGAGACTCCATCTCAAATTTAAAAAAAAAAAAAAAAAAAGTTAAAAAAAAAAGCAGATAGTGGCAAGGTTGCAGAAAAAAGAAAAATGTTTTACACATTGCTGGTAAAAGTGTAAATTGGTTCAACTATTCTGGAAAGCAGTGTGGAAATTCCTCAAAAAGCTAAAAACAGAACTACTACTTGACTCAGCAATCCCATTACTTGGTATATACCCAGAGGAATATAAAGTATTCTACCATAAAGACATGTACGTGAATGTTCATTGCAGCACTGCTCACAATAGCAAAGACATCGAATCAACCTAAATGCCTATCTACGGAAGACTGGATAAAGAAAATGTGGTACATATATACCATGGAATACTATATAGACAGCAAAAAAGAACAACATCATGTCCTTTGAAGGAACATGGATAAAGCTAGAGGCTGTTATCCTTAGCAAACGAACACAGGAACAGAAAACCTAATACTGCATGTTCTCACTTATCAGTAGGAATTAAATGATGAGAACTCATGAACACAAAGAGGGGAACAACAGACAATGAGACCTACCAGAGGGTGGAGGTTGGGAGAAGGGAGAGGAGCAGAAAAAATAACTATTGGGTACCAGCCTTAGTGTCTGGGTGATGTAATAATTTGTAAGGAAAACCTTCATGACATGAATTTACCTATTTAACAAACCTGCTCATGTACGCCTGAACCTAAAAGTTTAAAAACATCAAAGTAAATAAAACAAAAAAGATTTGTTGTCCCTGTTGTGTTTAGCTTTCTGTAAGTGTCAATTTGGTCAAGGTAGTTGTTAGTGTGTTTATTTCAAATTACACATAAGTTTTCTGGTATTTGTGTCTAGTTCTATCAAACCCTTAATGGTGTATATTAACATCTCCAACCAGCATGACCTTTGTATATTTATTTTTGCTTCAGTTTAATAAATTTTGCTTTAAGTTCTACTATTAGGCAAATGTTGTTTATTATTGCTATGTCTTCATGATGTCTTGACCCTTTTATTAATGTCTATCTTTATTTCTGATAATATACTTTGCCTGAAAATCTTCTGTATCTGATAGTGTATCCACTTCCTTATTCTTATGTTTACCCTTTGCATGATGTAAATTTTTCTATTCTTTTACTTTCTCCTTATCTATTTTTTATGTTTAACATGAGTCTCTTGCAGATGGCATCTATCTAGGTTTTACAATTGTATTCACTTATTTCTATTCTTTGTATTTCAATACAAATATTTGGTCCATTATTATTTAAAGTTATAGTAATCCACATGGATGCATAATGTCTAGCATTTTAATTTTTTTGGTCCCCTCTGCTTTTGGTTTCTTTTTCCCCTTGTTTTGCCTTAATTTAAATAACAGGATATTTATTTATAATTATATCTTAACTGATCTCTTGGCAATGTAACATTTATCTATTTGCATTATTTTAGCTCTTGCTCAAGAGATAATATATATTTGTAACTTTTCACAGTCTATTAAGAGTTACATTGTACAACTTTATGTAAAATGTAGATATCATACAATGATTTAAGACAATTTAGCATGTCTGAAGTACTTTATGCCTTGTTTTATGTGTATTATGCTTCTATTTATCATAAGCTCCTGGATACAATTGCTGAGAGCAATAATCTATACACAGTTTTATATTTTAAAGAAATGTATATGACAAACATAGTCTGCATGTTTACCAAATATTTTACTTCCCAGTGCTCTTCATTCTTTCTTGAAAATCCAAATATCTACTCTGCATAATTTCTTTTTTGTTGAAGTACTTATTTGCTTCATTATGCAAATTTTCCTCTAATATATTTAATAATGTTTTTAATTTCACTTGCATTTTTAAAGATATGTTCATTAAATATAAAATGTTGTTTTATTTTGATTTGGGTTTGTTTGTCTTGAGGGTTTTTTTGAAGACTTTGGATTCCTTTTTAGCAGTTTATAGATATCATTCCCCTGTTTTCTACTATCTCGTGCTTCTGATAAGAATTGCCTAGTTATTCAAATTGCTCCTGTCTTGTTTGCATTGTGTTATTTCTCTGTCCCCTTATACAACATTGTCTGTATCTGGGGGTTCAGAAATTTACCTATAGTGTGTTTAGTATACATTTATTTCTTACTGATTAGGCTTCTGTGACTTTTTCACTATCTAAATGTATGTCTTTCAATAATTTGAGGTGTAGGGGTCATCACCTTTTAACATAGCTTCTCTGTATGTTTTATTTGTCCTTCTGTTTTGGGTCTCCAGTTACATCGATGTTAAGTATTTTTATATTGCCTCACAAGTTCCTGATACTTGGTTCATTATTATTTTTAATCTTAATTCTTTTTGTACATCAGATTAGATAACTATTTTATTGATCTGTATTCATTCTCACTTATTTTTCTGTCCTCTCCATCTTCTGCTAGGGTCACGTGGTGAATTTTTTTTTTTTTTTTTGCTATAATTTTCTGTACTGTGTCTTTCAGTTGTTTAATTTCTGCTTTTCTTTTGTAACAATTATGGGGTTTTTTTTGTTTTGTTTTTTGTTTTTGTTTTTGTTTTTTTGTCTTTGAGCATATTTTCAGGTGTACTAATTCCAACACCAAAGTCACCACGGAGTTGGCCTTCATTTTCCTTTACCTTGAGTATGGGTCACATTTGCGGTTACTTTATATGCATAGAAACTGGTGTTCTATCTTAGATATTATGAATAGTAAAGTTTGAAGACTTTGGATTCTGTTTTCCAAAGTTATTTGTATTAAGTTAAAAAGAACACCAGATGGTTAATAAAAGCTACACTCAGACCCTAAACTAAAATCTTATATCAGACTCTAAACTAAAATCTTATGTCAATCTTATAAACCAAAATCTTATAAACATGTCCCTTCAAAGGACATGATCTTGTTCTTTTTTGCTGTCTATATAGTATTCCATGGTATAGATGTACCACATTTTCTTTATCCAGTCATCTCTTGATAGGCATTTGGGTTGATTCGATGAGTGAGCAGTGCTGCAATGAACATTCACTTGCATGTTTTGTGGTATAAGACTCTAAACTAAAATCTTATATCTTATATTTTCACCTGACTTGTGGTGCTAGGAATGCAACCGTGCATGCATACTTTAGAGATCAGAGAGAGATTTGAGCAGATACTATGCAAAGGGCTGCTTTTTCCTGCAGTTTTCTGTTTTTCAAAGTTTGCTCTTTTTGCGTGCACCTCAGACTCAGTTATTTAGTTCTTCAAAGAAGACTACAGTTTTTCCATTGGAATTTAACCAGGCTACAATTGGGATGTGCCCTCAGACAGAAATGGACAGATTGGTAACTCTCCCAGTACGTTTTTCTCTGCCAATGGCCTTCTATTCTTGTTCAATTTGCAATGCCCTCAGTTGGTTGTGATTTCTCATAATTTATAGTTATTTGCAGAAGGAACGGGTTGATTTAATAGGAGCTACTATACCAGGACCAGAAAATGAATTTTTAATTCTAGGGCAAGAATTTTCTTTTTTCTGAAACATTCAACAATAGTTGATATCCTTGTGTTTCTTCCCTATTCTTAGTCTATAATTCTGTGACATGCTCAGAAAGTTACCCTATTTCTCCAAGTATTCTATTTTGGGGTTGACAGTATTTATTGAAAACCTTAGTAATAATTGACCAAAATATCCTGAACTTGCAGTGTTTTAATCTCATTTTGCTTGAACCCTATAGGTATAATACAATACAGATAAGACAGCATTTTTTTTTATTTCTCCATTAACTTATGTTGTTAAGTCCAACTGCTTCAAGGTGAAGCAGTTGCTATAATATTTATGAAAGTCATATTATTGCAGAGTCCATTACAAGAAAGGAAGCAGCTAGATCACAGGTTTTAGATATAACTTTTACTGCCCAAGGCTGTTATTTAAACTCCAGGACTGACTAAAGTGGTGTGATCACCATTTTTCAAAACATACTTACCATTTTCACTTGATTTTAGCCAAAAGGCTGAGAAGCAATAACTTACCATTTTCTATTAGTATTTTCTATGAAGCCAGAACCAAAACATATGAGGACAACTGCATTTATACATATATCCATATTATATTTAGCATTCTATTTTTTTGGTCATAAACAACACTGAGAGGTCTTAATAGTGTTCATTTTGTGATTTGATAAGAAACATATTCAAAATTCTGATGAGCAGATGTTTTCTGAGGTTTATTTTTTTTTAGCTATCATCAACAATAGAGCTCCTTTAAGAGAATATCATGAAAATCATTTAGCTCTTATGTGTGGTATAAAATGTGATAGTTTAGATAGCATTGCAAATGAATGCTGACTATAGAAAAAAATGTTGGAGGAAAAAAGACAGAGTAGGCAAACAGAATTTTTAAAGATTTCTTGCTAGTTATAATTTTGAAACAAGACTTTTCTCTGGCTACCTAATATTGAAGACTTTTTGTGTGATTTCATCTCTCTCATGACTGAAATCTCAGATTTTTACTTCTAGCCAAGGTTTTTCTCTTGAATACACACACTGTATATATTATATTATAATATATGTTATACATATTTATAATATAATAAAATGTAAATTATGTAAGCATGTATCTCTATATATACACACATATATACACACACATATAATTCTGTATAATAGCATTTAATTTTTTTACATCACACTTTGAGGAAGGACTTTGAGAAGGAAATATTTGTGTGAGGAGTTTCATGGACCCATATGCTAATGAAACAACACTGTCTGTTAACATTTTTTTAAATAAAGTCTCTGGAAATTATCCTGAGCAGATAAAACTAACTCATAGACATTGTTTAAAAAATATCCTAAAATATAGCAAATCTTGGTAAGAACAAGGAAAATCTGTGTGCTTGAGCCATAACCTACCACCTCTTGCTTTCCCCCATCTCCCGTTTTGGAATAATAAAAACACCATTCTGGGTGCCGTGACCATGAAAATGGGATTCTCTCTTTCCTCAGCTACTAATCAGTAGAAGCAGAAATCCGACAATTTTTAATCTACACAGTTTCTGGCGAAGAGTCTAAATTCAAGGCAAGGGTGGCTAAGAAGTCTGTTGCTCCTTCCCTGTACTTGGCCCCTTGGATTAAAGAGCAGGCTATACCCAAGTATGGCAGACTGAGAACACTGGAACCCAGTTTATCATCACCCAGACCACTCATAAAGAGGAAACTGAATACGAGGAAGATGACAGGCTGCCAACCTTGCCCAGCACCAGCTTAGAAAACAGAGATGTCCCCAGCACTTGGGAGGCTAAGGCGGGCGGATCATGAGGTCAGGAGTTCGAGACCAGCCTGAACAACATGGTGAAACCCCGTCTGTACTAAAAATACAAAAGTTAGTCAGATGTGGTGGTGGGTGCCTGTAATCTCAGCTACTCAGGCGGCTAGAGCAGGAGAATTGCTTGAACCCAGGAGCCGGAGGTCACAGTGAGCTGAGATCATGCCACTGTACTCCAGCCTGGGTGACAGAGCGAGCCTCTGCCTGAGAAAAAAACAAAACAAAACAACAACAACAACAAAAACAGAGGTGTCCTATTGAGAGTAGCATGACGCTTTCCCACCCCCATTCCTGGATCAGTAATTCGGGGACAGTACCCAGGAGAAAAGGCTGGCCTTAAGAACAGAGCTCTGACCTTCTCCGCAAATGAGCTGCCTTTAGTTGGAAAACAGTGTAAGTCAGTTCGAGACTAAAGGTACTGGTAGAAACAATGGAGGCTTCTTTAGCAAGCAATTAGTAGGGCAATGACAACCCAATGGGAGAAACCAGCAAAACCTTAGGCCAGCTAGGGTCCCAGAGAGAATTAGAGACAGAAACAGAGAAGAGAAAACCTCCTGTGGTATAAAAATAAATCTCAAAGTCTGGTCCCAGACTTTTACTGGCCTAACCTGTAATGACAAAGGTGGCAGCAATTATTTGTTTTAGGCCTTGGAACAATTTATACACCAGAACATTTTTTAAAACAATGGATAAAATAATCTGTACTTAATGGAGGCTAACAGTTGGGTATGATACAGTGAACTATGATGCAGACAGCACAACAGTGACATCAGGAAAGAGAAAGTCGAAGAAAGCTCTGGTAAAACCGCTGTCATCTAAGATGACAGAGAAACAAATGAAGAAAACCAAAAATTTCAAACAAAAAGGTTACTCTAACAAACTCAACAAACAAATGCGTATTTGTTCTTTTTGCTTATTTTGTTTTTTAAAAGACAACATTGTATAAACTAATAATTATAGCAATATATTGTTGGCTTTCTAACATAGGTAGATAAAATATGCATAGCAATGATAGCACAAAAAGGACGATGAAGAAAAAGAGTTCTATATGGGTTAGGCGTCTACATTTTGATTTCTCACTAAAGTTAATATACATCTGAAGTACATTCGAACAAGATAAGATGAATGTAATAAACTAGACCAGCCACTGCTGGGGCTCAGGATATGACACCCTAAAACATGTCACCTTCGAATAGGCAGAAAGGTCATTCTGAGCCTTTATTCTGTTTTGCTCCCCTGAGATTATAAAAAAAAATTGTCCCTCCTGTCTCCCCTGAAGACCCTCATGTGAGAAGTGTTCTGCCTTATGCCCAGAGGAAAAAAATAAACACGCAGAGACACAGAGAAGAATCAGAGCAAACAGGCCATGCTAAGTTGCCTCCTGTTTATTACTATTAGATCATACTCTTTTTGTCCAATCGCATGTTTATGTGACTGTTCATGCTTCAATAAACCTAACTATAAAAATACAGAATTTTCCTTGGGTCTTTGATCTTCATTTTTCAGACTTTTTTTTTTTTTTTTTTTTTGGCAGGGTCTTGCTCTGTCACCCATGCTGGAGTGCGGTGATGTGATCTCGGCTCATTACAACCTCTGCCTCCCAGGTTCAAGCGATTCTCATGTCTAAGCGTCCCAAGTAGCTGGAATTACAGGCATGCACCATCATGCCCAGCTAATTTTTATATTTGTAGTAGAGATGGGGTTCTGCCATATTCATATTGGCCAGGCTGGTCTTAAACTCATGGCCTCAAGTGGTCCACCCACATCAGCCTCCCAGTGTGCTGGGATTACAGGCAAGAGCCATCACACCCGGTTTTTGTCATATAAAACTTTGGTAGAATAAATTTATTATCGTTTTCTCTTCTCAGTCTGTTGTTTGTTGTAGAGATACTAGCCATGATCTTAGAGTGGTGAGATAAAGATTACTTTTTCCTCTGCTACTCCACTAAGAAAAAATGCAAAAATTATAAAGGATAAAAGCACTAAAGAATTAAGATGTTAGAGTAGAAAATAATCACAATTCAAAGGAAAGCAGTAAAGAAGAACAGAGTAGCAACAAAGAAAACAGAGAAAAACAGTTAATTGGTAGATGTAAATCTATTATATGAATAATAACATTAATAATTATGGACCCCAAAAAAGTTCAATCTAAGGCAAAGACTGCCAGGATAGCTAAGTAAAAATAAGGCCTAACTGTATGCTGTCTACAGGACACATACTGTAGCCACAAGAAAAAATAGCTTGGAACCAGAGACATACGAAACTCTGTATCATGCAAACAGCAAACATAAGAAACTTAAAATGGGTATACTAACATCAAACAAAAATATAATTTAACCAACAGATGTTTAAGACATAAAAAACTACATATTGATTAAAGGGTTAATTAAGTATGATATAAATACTATCAATATACATGCACATAAAAACAGTCGCAAAGTACAGGACACAAAAATTAACAGGGAGATATAGACCATTAAAAAATAGTGGTTGAAGACTTCAATAAGTATCATGGTTAATTTTGTGTTAAACTTGACTGAGTCATGGAATGTCCAGATAGCTGGTTGAACATTATTTCTGGGTGTGTCTGGAGGGTGTTTCCAAACCCAGAATCCAGAAGGCCAGCCTTCAAGCCCAGACTGAATTCTGTGCCAGGGGAAGCATCAGAGCCCTGGCATCAAGAACTGGTCAATTCACAGATTGATAAAAAGAATTTACCAACAACAGTATAGGTTTGAAAAAGGAAAGTTTATTAGAAAGCACGCTGTGAAAGGGTGCAGTGGGGCACCTCTGCATGAGAGGGCTGAGTGTTCCATGGGGGATTTTTCCTTGGGAGCATTTATGGACCTTAAGGAAGAAACTTGAGGATAATTTGGACCACACTAGCCAGGTTTGTCATGATACATGATTGCATTTGTAGTAATTTTGGTGCCTTAATGTAAGTAAGGGTTGCAAAATGAGTTGTGGCATGGCATTCTGGAGATGAATAGAAATTCTAGTTATTTACAAATTTTACGTTGAAAAGAGGCCTGGAACCAGATGCTGACTTTAAATGCTAGGGAAGTTTAATTACTTTTAAATTCCCCCAGATAAGGAGTTTTGCCTCCAGATGGCCTGTTTGATGGTCATCGGGTGGTCTTTGCTCTCTTCTGAATTCCTCAGATAAGGAGTTTTTGTCTCAGGTCCTGTTAATAGTCACCAGGTGACTTTCGCTCTCCTCATTCTGCACTATTGGCTCTCTGGCTCTCAGGTCCACTAACTACATCACCAGTGTTTCCAGGTCTCCAGTTTGCAGACAGCAGCTTGTGTGACGTCTCAGCCTTCATATTCATGTGAGATAATAGGCTAGAGTAAGAGACAGATATAGAGAAGGAGATGATAGATAGATAGATAGATAGATAGATAGATAGATAGATAGGAGATAGATAATCTATTGATTGTTTCTCCAGAGAACTCTGACTAACACAAATATCAAATATTCAATAAGGAATGAAAAAATTGTGCAGAACAACAAGGAAAAAGAAAACTTAAATAACACAATTATCCAACTAGATCGAATTGCTGGATCTCATAGTCATATATAGAAAACAACACCAAACAACAACAGAATACACATTCTCTCAAGTGCACATGGAACATTCTCCATGCTAGACCATAGCCAGGTCACAAAATAAGACAATAAAATTTAAAAGATTTGAATCATGCAATGTATGCTCTGAGTCCATAACATAAGGAAATTGGAAATTACTAGTAAATAAATTTGGAAAATTTCCAAATATATACAAGTTAAGTATAATACTAATAAATTAAACCAATAGGTCAAAGGAGAAATCACAACAGGAATTAGAAAACACTAAGATAAATAAAAATAAAGACAGCATAACAAAAGTCATGGACTGCACCTAAATCAGTGCATAGAGGGAAATTTATCGCTGTAAATGCCTCTGTGAAAAAGGAGAAAGATCTCAAATTGTTATGGGGTGAATTTTGTATCCCCCTATATTTATATGTTAAAGTGTTAGCTCCCATTACCACAGAAATTGATAGTGTTCATACAGTCTTTAAAAAGGTAATAGAGATGAAATGAAGTCATTAAGGCAGACCCTAATCCAATATGACTGGACAGAGACAGGTACACAAGGAGGACCATATAAGACTCAGGAAAAACTCATCTACAAGCCAAAGAGTGAGACCTCAGAAGAAACCAATGCTGTCAACATCTTGATCTTAGAATTCAAGCCTCTAGAAATGTTAGACTGTGATACTTTGTTTTGTGATACTAGTTTTGATACTAGTTTGTGATACTTTGTTTTGTTTTGTGATATGTAGCAAATTAATAATTTAACCTTCTACCTTAAGGCACTGTAAAAAGAGAGAAAACTGAATTCAAAGTAAGAAGAAGAAAGGAAACAACAAATACTAGTGTGAAAATCAATAAAATAGCAAAAAAAAAAAGTGATAAATAAACAAAAAATTTGTCCTTTGCAAAGGCAAATATTGACAAATACTGAGCTAGACTGACCAAGAAATGAGAGAAAACTCAACTTATTACTATCAATAATGAAAGAACATTACTACTGTTCTTGTATAATTTTTTAAAGATTAGAAACAATAGTATAAACATTAGATAACTTAGATAAAGTGAAAAAATAAAAAGACAAAACCAACAAAACTGACTTAGGAACAAATAGACAGTCTGAACTGACCTACAAGGAAAATGATTGAATTAGTGATTGAAAAAAAATTACAACAAAGAAAAACTCAGACACAGATGACTTCAGTAGTGAAGTCTAGCATACATTTCATGAAAAATTAATAGAAATTCTTCACAATTGTTTTTCAAAAGTCAGAAACAAAGAGAAGAGTTCACAACCCATTGTGTAAGGCTTAATTAGTTTTATACTAAAATCAAACAAAGACATGGTAAGAAAATAAAACTACAAACCAATGTCTCTTATGAATATAGACACAAAACATTCTTAGAAGAATATTACCAAATCAAATCCAGCAATAAATAAGAAGAATTATGCACCAAAACTTGGGGGTGGGGAATTTACCCAAGGAATGTAAGGTTGTTTTCATATAAAAAAAATAAAATAATGCTATGAGCCATATTATTAGAACACATGACACATACACACACCATGATACAGGAAACACTAGCCAGGGCAGTTAGGAAAGAAAAGAAAGGCGTAAGTTAAAACTAAAAACAATATAATAGTCCCTGTGAGAAAATAACCTAATTTTATATTTGGAAAATCCTAAAACATCTAGTACAAACTAGTAATATCTTTGGCAACTAATAAATACATTTGGAAAGGTTTCAGGACATAAGATCAATATAAAAATAAACTATTTCCAGTGAACAGTCAAAAGTAAGATTGAGAAAATAATTTGAAAGGAATAAAATAGAATAAAATATCTAGAAATAAATTTACCCAAGGAAATGAAAAACTTGTATATTTAGAACTGTAACCCATTGCTGAAAAAAATTAGGAATGGTTAATTAAATTTTAAATATCACAGATTCATAAATTTTGAGACTTAATATTGTTAAGCTGACAATACTCCTCAAAGGGATCTACAGATTCTGTTCAATCTCTTTCACAATTCTGACAGCTTTGTGAAGAAATGTAAATGTCAATACTTAAATTCTTATGGAATTACAAGGACCCTGAATGACAAAACAATATTTTAAAAAATGTCTGGTGAGGTAGCCCATCCCTGTAACCCCAGTACTCTGGGAGGCCTAGGCGGGAGGATCACTTGAGCCCAGGAGTTTGAGATGAATGTGGGTAGCATAGTGAGAGCTCTTCTTTACAAAAGAATTTAACAATTAGCCAGGCATGGTGGTGCATGCCTGTGGTCCCAGCTACTTGGGAGGCTGAGGTGTTTATTGCTTAAGCCTGGGAGCTTCAGGCTGCAGTGACCTCTGATGGCATCACTACACTCCAGCCTTGTTTGACAGAACAAGACCCTGTCTCAAAAGAAAAGAAAAAATAAATTGGAGGAGTGTTATTTTCTATTTCAGAACTACTGGCAATATTACGTTGTACCAAAATAAGGTCAGGCATATTGATAAAGGGAATAGAACTGATAGTCCATAAATCAACCCTTATATTAACAATTGATTTTCAACAAGGTTGCCAAGAAAATTCAATTGAGAAAGAATATTCTTTTCAATAAATGATGATTAGACAACATAAGCACATGTAAATAAGTTGGAACATTTCCTCACACCATATACAAACATTAATTCAAAATGTATTACAGACCAAAATGTTAAGAGATAAAGAACTCAGAAAAATACATTAGTAAATATTCATGGCTTTGGATTAATCAAAGACTTCTTAGATATCACACCAAAAGCACAAATAACAAGAAAAAAAGAGAAATTTTGACTTTATCAAAATTAAAAACATTTGTTCTTCAAAGGATATCATCAAGACTGCAACCATAATTCACAGAATTTGAGGAAATGTTCACATATTATAAACCTGATAAAGGATTTGAATTCTAAACTCTGACAACTCAATAGTAAATATGTAAATAAGGTAATCCCAAATGAGCTTATGATTTTTTAAATACTTATATATGCAAATGACCAATAAGCACATGGATAAATGCCTAACATTGCTATTAGATACATGCGAATCAATCCCACAATGAGATACCACTTCACACTCACGTATGGCTATAATTTAAAAAACAGATTAGGCCGGGCGCGGTGGCTCAAGCCTGTAATCCCAGCACTCTGGGAGGCCGAGACGGGCGGATCAGGAGGTCAGGAGATCAAGACCATCCTGGCTAACACGGTGAAACCCCGTCTCTACTAAAAAAAATACAAAAAACTAGCCGGGCGAGGTGGCGGCGCCTGTAGTCCCAGCTACTCGGGAGGCTGAGGCAGGAGAATGGCGGGAACCCGGGAGGTGGAGCTTGCAGTGAGCTGAGATCCGGCCACTGCACTCCAGCCTGGGCGACAGAGCGAGACTCCGTCTCAAAAAAATAAATAAATAAAAAATAAAAAAATAAAATAAAAAACAGATTAAAAAAGAGGCAGATAAGACAAGTGTTAGTAAGGATGTGGAGAAACTGAAATCCTCATATGATGTTGGTGAAATTATAAAATGGTGAAGAAACTTTAAAAAGTAGTTTGGCAGTTCATTAAAAAGCTAGACCTGGCTGGGCGCACTGGCTCACGCCCGTAATCCCAGCACTTTGGGAGGCCAAAGCAGGCAGATCACGAGGTCAGGAGATCGAGACCATCCTGGCTAACACAGTGAAACCCTGTTTCTAGTAATAATACAAAAAATTAGCCGGGTGTGGTGGTGGGCGCCTGTAGTCCCAGCTACTCAGGAGGCTGAGGCAGGAGAATGGCTGAAACCGGGAGGTGGAGCTTGCAGTGAGCCAAGATCGCGCCACTGCACTCCAGCCTGGGAGGCAGAGCAAGACTCCATCTCAAAAAAAAAAAAAAGCTAGACCTTAGAGTTACTATATGACCTAGCAATTCCATTCCTAAGTGTATGTCAAAGAGAAAATAAAACGTATGTCCACACAAAAATGAACAAGAGTGTTCATAGCAGGATTATTAATAATAGTTAAAGATGGAAACAATTCAAATATCCACAACCAAATAAGTAAATGTGGTATGTCCATATAATTAAGTAAAATGTGGTATCTCCATACAATGAAATATTAAGCAATAATAAGTAATAAAGTACTGATAAATGCTACAACAAAATGAATATTGCTAAATTCAAGGAGCCAGTAGCCAAAGACCCCGTTATGTGATTAAATTTACATGAAACATGAAGAATAGGAAAATCCATAGACACAAAGTAAATTTTCAATTGCCTAGGTGGGGAAGGTAGAGGAAAAATTGACAAATAGTTTATGGATGTGGTGTTTTGGGGACGGTAATGAAAGTATTCTAAACTTGATTGTGGTCATGGTTTCACAACTCTGTGAATATGGTAAAAAGAAAAAACATTGAATTATACACTTTAAATGGTTGAATTGTATACTATATGAATTATACATCAGTAAAGCTGTTATATAATAAAAACCATTCAGTAACACAGTGTCTTTATAATTTATACTATACACATGAAAACAGTAAGACAGGTATGGTGATAACCTTTAAAAAGCCAATTGAAGAGCCATATTGTCTAATTCTGTCTTCTTGCTGTAGTCTAGATGTTACTGTATATCTCCAACTGGATGTCCCATAGACATCCAATCTCATTAAATCTGGAATTAAATCAAATATAATGTTCTTGTCACATAAAGCAGCTGCCTTCTCAATATTTTCTATTTTCCTTACTTTTTAAAATGAAACCACCATGGATATCCCCTAAAAGTACATCACTCTCCTTCATTCCTTCTAGTTCACCAAACCCTATCAATTAGACCATCTTGACCATCTGGCTCTCTTCTGTCAGCCTTTCATGGTCATATATTTGCCTGAATTACTGTAACTCTTCTTTTTTCTTTTAATCTCAACTTCTCTACTCCATTCTAAAAATAAAATCTTATTTATCTATTGCTGTACAGAAAAGAACTTCTACAGAGCAAAAGAAACTATCCACAGAGCCAACAGACAACCTCCAGAGTGGTAGAAAATATTTGCAAGCTATGCAACTGTCAAAGATCTAATATATAGCATCTGTAAGGAACTTAAACAGATTTACAAGAAAAAAAACATTAAAAAGTGGGCAAATGACATAAACATACACTTTTTAAAAGAAGGCATATATGTGGTCAATAAACATATTAAAAATATTCAGCATCACTAATAATTAGAGAAATGCAAATCAAAACCACAATGACATACCATCTCACACCAGTCAGAATGACTGTTATTATTAAAAAGTCAAAAAATAACATGCTGGTAAGGTTGTAGAAGAAAATGAATGCTTATCCACTGCTGGTGGGAGTGTAAATTAGTTCGGCCATTGTGGAAAGCAGTGTGGCATTTCCTCAAAGAACTTAAAACAGAATAACCATTTGACCCAGCAATCCCATTACTGGGTATATACCCAAGGTAATATTAATCATTCTAGCACAGAGACACATGCATGCATATGTTCGTTGCAGTGCTATTCACAATAGCAAAGACATGGAATCAAGCTAAATGCCTATCAACAGTAGACTGGATAAAGAATATGTGGTATATGTACACCATGGAATACTATGCAGCCATAAAAAAAGAATGAGATAGTGTCCTTTTTAGCAAAAAGGATGGAGCTGGAGGCCATTATCTTAGCATAGGACGAGAAAACTACATATGGCATGTTCTAACTTATAAGTGGAAGCTAAACAAGAATACATGGATATTAGGAGGCGTAAACAGGCACTGCGACCTACTTGATGGTGGAGGATGGGAGGAGGGAGAGGATCAGAAAAGATAACTGTTGAGTACTATGCTAATTAACTGGGTGATGAAATTATCTGTACAACAAACCCCTATGACATGTAATTTACCTGTATAGCAAACCTGCACATGTATCCCTGCACATAAAATAAAAATTAGAAAATAAGAAAACCACATTAAAACTCAGTTGCTAAAAACAATAGTTTGTTATTTCTTATGATTATATAGAAGGGTTGGGTTCATTTGGTTGGTTCTTTCCTAGGTTTCTACTGTGGTTCCTCAGATGCTATTGCAGTCTGGGACTAGAGGGTCTCAAGTGTTCACGTCAGGAGACTTGGTGCTGGCTAATGGCTGAGCCTTTCTCCATGTTGTGAAAGGAAAATAAATCTTGGGGTCCCCAAATCACTAAGCCAAGGGGCAAGTCAAGCTGGAAGCTATGTCAAGCAAACCTGCCTTGCATTTTATTCCTAAATAACATAGCTACAAAGATAAGAAGCTTCATACCTCCCTCACGATTTGCTCACAAGGAAGTTCCTTGTGGACATAGGACAGACAGAGCTCAAAGCCATCCCTTTGCTTATGTGAGACTAATGCATAACTGATTGCTTCCTTTGCCTTATTGTTTCACTAAGCCAGATTAAGGCATAAGGGACTATTCCTGTAGATCACATATTAACTGAAACGCTAATCAGAAATTCAAACGAATGCAATCGTTTGTCTTTTATCTACCGCTGACCTGGAAGCCCCTTCCCTTGTTCGAGTTGTCCCACTTTTCTGTACTGAAACAATTACATCTTACATATGTTGATTGATGTCTCCTGTCTCCCTAAAATGTATAAAACCAAGTTGCACCCTGACTACCTTTGGCCCATGTGGTAGGCCCTCCTGAGGCTTTTCACAGGCATGTCCTTAACCTTGGCAAAATAAGCTTTCTAAATTGATTGAGAACTGTCTTCTTGGTTTATAATGTGATTTCTCATACTCTGTAATACTAGCCCAGGCTGCCTTACATGGTAGAGGGAGGAATTCCATAGAGTAAGCATAGAAGCTTCGAGGCCTTTTAAATTCTAGGTTCTGGAATTCACACAATATAATGTCTGCCCCATTCTGTTGACCAGAGTAAGTCGTAAATGCAACCCAGATTCAAGACTAAGGGAAATAGACTCCTTCCTTTGATAAAAGAAGCTGCAAGGAGTGTTTAGTGCTTAATGAATATAAGAAATGTGGCAATGCTTAAGCAACCAAATAAATATGATTAAAAATTGCTTTGTTAATCCAAGATGATGTTTACCCATGATCTACGTGATAGTTACAGAGTAGTATACAAATAACATACATTTATAACAAAATAACATAAATTCAAGGTAAGAATATGTTTTATCTAGCTGGCATCAAATATTGCAATTTAATATCTTGAGATGGGGAATGATATTTTTAGTTTCCCCTTCACTTTGTCTTGTTAAACATTTAAATTACTTGTCTATCCCTGTAGAAAATTGAATTTGTAATCTTTAGTTCTACAATGAAACCAAAAACTAAATTTAAAAAAAAATTATACTCCAGCATGCTAAGCAATTCCCCATGACTTTTCAGCGAAATATTACTATTCCTCTCAGAATTTTTTACAAGTCACAAAAACTATTTGATTGATTATAACTTCTAGTCTTCGTGATGATAATGCACAGCTCTTAGGAATAAGGAAGATGCATATCCAGCTCATTGGAAACAGAACTGGGGCAGAAACAGGGATCTCAGTAGCAAAAATTTGGGCACAGGGTATTCAGGAGACTGCCATCACATGACTTAACCAAATCTCTGGGCATCTTTTAAGTTTCACATGCCTGAGAGATGCTGAATGGAATTTGCATGGATTCCAAAATCCTCCTTAAGCCAAGGGAGTAAGAGCATTTGGGGCTGGCTAATGTCAGTCTCATCCCAATCACAATTGTCAGAGACACAGATGTCAGATGGACTAGTGGGGACAGTGTAAAAGACAGAAAGAGAGAAACACTTGCAGTTGCCAAAATTTAGCAAGCTTTTCAAAAACACTACATCTCTGACTCTACCTCTGCTGTTTCTTCTGCCCAGAGTTAACTACATAAACAAGTGAAATGGAAGGCTCTGAAGATTCACTTCAACCTGACTTAATTTTAACAGAAGACAATATTTTTCATATAGGAATGTTTTAACAATAGTCTGGATGAACTGAATACAGACTTTTCTAGAATGGAATATGAAAGATGGTAATATGATCAAAAGACTAGATTTTGCATTCCTATATTAACACTTATTGGCCATGCATTTTTATTTTTAAAACAGATTACTTCCTACCAGAATAAATAAAGCACCATCTTCCACAGTGATAAAACTTCAGAACCTCATAGGCTATATGGAGGATTTACCTGAGAATCCATATTTTTTTTTCCTAGTGTGGAAATGGGAATTCCACTTCAACTCAAAAGTCATCCCTTATCAATGTGTTCTGCCTGTCTCCAGGAAGCCTTGCCCTGCACACTCTCAGCATCCTACCTACCAGGACAAACATTTTCTTGTTAAACCACCTGCCCAAGAACTTCACTTCATATTTCTGTTTCTACCTGTACAACTTCAGGCAGGGATCTTTTAGGCATGTTGGCCTCTTCATCCAAAGGACTGCTCGTTTCATACCCCTCTAACATTGCTTAGTTATGCTTCCTCCATCTCTCGGCTCAACCATCTCCAAAGCAAAATCCTTTGACCATCTTAATTATACCAACTCTGGTTACTATGTCCTTTACAATCATCAATAACCCACCAAAAAGTTGTTCTCTAATACAAATTACTCTTTTTCCACTCAAGTCATCTGTATATGCTGGAACACTCTTCCATCTATATCATTCTTATCTTTTATTTTGGGACTAAATGGCATCTTCCCAGTTATTGCCTTTAAGAACCTCTTATTTGTCTTCATTAGTAACATAAAATAATAATAGATCATTATTTTATTTTTTATTTAATATCAACCACACTAGTATACAATCTGCACAGAGACAGGCTCTGTCGTATTGGTTACTGTATACCCAGTTCAATGACAGCTGCGCAATAGATTAGCAAATGAGTGATTTAATGAATGTATCAGCTGACATACTATGGTGTGGGTTATCTCTTTCTTTAGCTTATACTGAGCCCATTACTTCTCAGAGTTTTTCTTTTCTTTTTTCTTTTTCTAGTGCATAACACAGTACATCATCCTGGAAATCCTGTGAAGAATTTAGTATTTGCACATGAACCTTGCTTCTCTTGCATGGTTTCATATCTCTTTATTTATCCAATTTATCTGCCTTATTCATAGAAATTTTCATTTCCTTGAACATGTTTCATCACCTATGGAATAAAATCATTATGAGGTTTTGATCAAATTAGACCTATACAAAATGTTGTCAAATGTAAGGCATTCTGCAGATGATTTGTACTCATATTACCTAAAGACAGTGAAAATGACCTTAACCAAAATCTTGAAACTTTTTGCCACTGGACAGTATAATTTAAGAATCTTAAAGAATGCTAAAATACTAGAGTTCAATGCATTGCCTAGCAGTAGTTTTTCCAGAAATTTTAATTCAAAATTTATTTATCTGTTTTACCATTATTCAAGGGTCAGCCCACATTTATCTTGCAGTCTGGGATATATAAATGATGTAAATAGACAAATAGACAAAATGAGAAACAATATATTGTGTAATCACAGTTCTTTAAGTCTAACACAATGAACTATAATGACTTTTAAATGAATGTCATTGCTAACTCGAAGAAAATAAGTCTTGTATTTATATTCGGAATTAAGTTTCAGTATTTCATTGAAGAATAAACAAATCTTTTATAATAGACCTGTTTTCTTTTGTCTCAATATCATAACAACACTGCAAATTAAACAGAGTTGTTATGATGAGCACAATAAAGTTTTTTATTAGACATAGCAAAAGTCTCGCAAAACAAAATGTAAGAAAAATAAAACTGTATATATTAAGCTAAATTGTCCTATACATGTCATGGTAAAATATTTCTCTATTATCATGCCAATTACTTGTCTACCAGAATGAACATGCATTGTGGTCCTAATCAATAGACTGAAGTAACAGAATTTATTGATTACATATATATTTAACTTATTGGTTAAATACATATTTAATTTACTGTACTGTTTTTATAATATATTTATGTAAAGCATTACTTATTAGATTCCATTCTAAAAATTTACTGATTTTACCAGTAACACAGGTTATTAGTAAATTAAAAATTAAGCCATATGTAATTTTTCTACTGCTTATAGGTCTTAGGTACCAATGTTTATATTGGTTATTGATTTTGAATTATAACAATTACACTTACAAAACAAGTTAGCTAGTTATAAGAAAAAATGGCATTATGAAATCATAAAGGAACCCTCAGAAAATTTTACCTATAGTATAAAGCTCAAATTTTAGACCCTGTGTGACAGGAAACAATAGCAAGAAGAGACATACTGAAAGGCAATGTCTTGACACTAGAACTTTACATTCATTATGGCAGCACTATTCACAATAGCAAAGACAACCTTAATGCCCATCAATGATAGACTAGATAAGCAATTTGTGGTACATATTCACCACGGAATACTATGCAGCCATAAAAAGGATTCGGGTCATGTCCTTTGCAGGGACATGGATGAAGCTGGAAGACATTATCCTCAGCAAACTAGTGCAGGAACAGAACACCAAACACTGCATGTTCTTACTTATAAGTGGAAGCTGAACAATGAGAATACATGGAGACAGGGAGGGGAACAACACACACTGGGGTCTGTTGGGGGCTGGGATGCGGGGAGGGAGAGCATCAGGAAAAATAAATAATGCATGCTGGGCTTAATACTTAGGTGATGGGTTGATAGGTGCAGCAAATCACTATGGCACGCTTTTACCTATATAACAAACCTGCACATCCTGTACATGTGCTCCGGAACTTGAAAAATAATAAAAAATAAAGAATGCAAATAACATGTTTAGAAATGAAAAAAATAAATTTTACAACAACTTATTCAGTAAAGCTTTACACTAAAGAGTGAATCTTTACATATTAGTTTTAGTGCTATATTGTTAAGAAAAATAAAAAATATAAATATTGGATAACATGATCAAAAGCTATGCAAATAGCAGAACAGTGAACTTGATTCATACAAGTAAAAGGTATGCGTCTTCTGGAAATCTTGTTTGTAACTAAGTGATCAGTGAATAGTTTTAAATTGATTTCAAACTCATTAAAAATTTTTATGTCTTCAGGAAAAAAGAACAGATAAATACATAAATCAAAATTATTTTGTGACGTATATGTTTTTTCACATTTCAGTATTTTAGTGGAGTATTCGTGTAATTTTGCAACCTTAGTTGAGTAACTGGTTGGTCCTGCTGACCTAATTGTCGTGAAAGTTTTATAAATACTCTTCGGAGTCATCGTCTTCTGAAAAGTTAGCTGAGTGTACATGTTGGACCACAAGAGGATTAGAATCAGACATGGAAATATCTATGATGAAAGTGCAGCTGTTTTACTTCACAGATGTGCTTTCCAGAGTGAAAGGTGCATTGTGAGCATTCCTCACAGATTGTCAAAAAACAAAAATGACTTGGAGAAAAGGGGAGCGTTCCTAATATGATTGACTTTTGATTGTTTGGTTTTTTTTGTATGTTTTTTCAAATGCAAAAGAAAAAAATGAGAATTAAATGGGAGTCAAGAAGGTTAAGAGAAGTAGGTAAATTTGAAAACAGTGACTATTATGCTACCGATTATGGCGACTTTCCTTCAGTTTCAATTTTCTTGTTTAGATATATAGGGGTCAGTGCCCTAACATCTTCATTACTCTTAGATAATAAAATCAAAATTAGTGAAATTTAAGTTGACTTATTTAAGCTAATCATGCAATTACTATATAGGCTTTTCTTTGTACCATTCTAAAGTATTTCATTATACTAAGCCCTTAACAGAAAATAACAAAACATTTGTTGAAAAGGATTGGAGAACGACTGAGTCAGTCAGGATAGAATGGGAGAAAAATCCCATAGACAAGGAAAACATGAGAAAGTAAGCCTCGGATTTGCCACCACTATTTCCCTTGGGTTATTTGCTAGTTCACAGAGCAGAAAATAAAGGCTTAAGGTAAACCTGGGCCATGACTTGCAGAGGTCTTGCTGAGATGTGAGCCTGGGGGAGATAAGTTGGAATTTGGGTTGCCTAGAAGTTTAAGACTCGAAGTTCAAATTAAGTAAGGCAAAAATTCTGTGTGCAATATTCCCTCCAGGCATTTGTCAAATCTTAAACTGTCTATTCTCAGGCTGAAATGCCCAAACCCAAAGCAAAAAACAAACAAACAAACAAACAAACAAAAAAGAACAACTGGGTGGCTAACAAACTGACAACTATAATTTTTGTAAACTCTCTGTTAGAGAGAGACACAAGTTTAAGTTTAGAACTCAAAAGCTAGAAGAGACCATTTAAAAATGTCAGCCTCTAGTTGTGGCCCAAGAAAAGGTAACCTTGACACAAGTTTAAGTTTAGAACTCAAAAGCTAGAAGAGACTATTTATTTTAAAGTACAATTAAAATATTTTATAAATATTGCAGTATACTGTCTATTACAAATTCAATTTTTCTATTAAATCGTAATGAAATTGAGATATAATTATGTTGACATAAACACAATAAAAATCATACCAAATGTCTAATGCTGCCATAAATACTATGTTCATAAATGCTAAGACAAGTAAAATAAGTGACTCTTCAAAATAATAAATTACATATAAAATGTAGAAAAATTAGCTGGGAATATGAAATAATATTTATTAAAATTTATGATCAATTACTGATTATTTTTAAGAATGTGGAAATGCAAGTTCACCCAAAGAAATACTCCACCAACAATACCAATAGTCATTTAGCCAATAAGTAAAGATCCTTTCATAATAAATAATTTATAGGGACTCTACATTTGCAAAACTGACAATAGCTATCTTTTGTTGGTTTTTATATTAAAGTTTGAAGTTGCTTAATGAAATTGCTATAACATAAATGCCATACCTAATACCCAGTAATCATAATTAAGTCATGTAATCATGTAATCATAATTCATGTAATCATAATTAAGTCACATTTTACCTAACCATAAACTATATAAGGAGTAGGAAGCAAGAGTAAGTCCAGTAGGAAGAATTCAAAACATTGTTCCTAGACTTCTATTCTAAGTAAATTGCATGAAATTAGCATTTATAACTGTGAAATAAATAAGGGTGAACAATTTTATGTTTTTAACTTTATTTTTTAAATAATCAAAAATTCACTGAATATGCAAGATATAATAATATACTACATGCTACCTAAAGTGTAGACCCACAGAGTAGTGTTTATCTGAAAACTGCTTGTTGAGAGTTAGCTGCAAGATAACTATAAAAAGTGAATTAGTGTTTAGAAACATGTAAAGCACATTGCAATGACACTTTTTTGTATGGTGTAGAAGTATGGAATATTTTTTTAAAGTGTCTTTCACCACAGAGAGTTTAAGAAGCATTATTTGTAATAGAACCCAAATAATGACTACAGTAGAAAAGAATAAAAATAAGGGATGGGATGAGGAGGAGTGGTTGAAGTACCACTACTAACAAAATATATTTATTATTGCTTTTATAATATCAGTCATATTGCTAAGAAATTTACACAGATTTACACATTTGTTTTATTCTCTAAACAGTAAGTTTAAAAATATTATTATTATTATTGTTTACAGATGCAGAAACTGTCTCCAAAATATTAAATAACTCTGAAAATTGCATTCAGATCTAAACTAAAATCTGGTAGTTAATCATTTGTTTTTATTTTGTGTCTTTTCCAAAAGCAAAAACAAGCATTATAATGGCACCTAAGATGATATTTGCAAGTGTACTATATGAACTACAAAGTTTTACACAATCTGGTCTTGAATCAGAATATTCTCAATTGTAACATGAAAATACAAATAAGAGTAAGAACATATTACTTAAATTATGTCTTTATTCTCCACTATATATGAGACAATGGATTAAATGTTCTCACAAATACTACTTAACATAACCAATAGCTATCAGCAAGTCAATATAAATGTTCAGGGCTGCTTTGATCGTAGAAATTAACTATGCCTATATGTTACTATGTGTTCAACAAATAGTTTACAGTTTACATCTCTAAATTTGACCAAGGATTCCTTCTATGAAATTCATTGAAATCTGATAGCATATGGTCATGATTAGATTAATTGAAATCAGAATATAGTCATTAGAAATATAAATAAAATCCAAACACTGAACAGGGATAGAATTTCCTTTATTTTTGTGTTTTGCTGTAGAAGCTAGTATATTCCTTCTCAAGGATAAAATTACAGAACTCAGGAGTTCTAAGGAGACATAGACATCTTATGCAAATTTGTATTATATAGCTATGCATACTGACATCCATGTAGATACATTTTTCCTGAAATGATGATTAGTGAAAAATTGAGTCTATATTATTTCACTTCAATAATTTAAAAGTTGATTGAAGAGTTTATTATACAGCAATAATAAAAAAGGTAAGTATTTCCATCCTCATGATGATTTTGGCCACAGTAAAAGGGAGGTGCATTCCAGGACTATAATGATGGTTCAGTACTGGGAAATTTATTAATACAGACTAATATACACAAAGTTATAGGTCTTAGGAAAAAACTGTATATGTATATTTGCAATTCTTTAAATCCTGTCAGAGAAGTCAGCATCCATTCCTAATTGTGTATATTTTTCTTGAGAATGTAGAAAGGTGTAGTTAATTCCTTCAAATGATAAAATATACATACTTCAATTGGAAAGTCCACACCTTAATGGGTAAAAACATAGAGGTAGTCCCAAAAGAGTACTGAAAAAAGGTGTGTGCCCACTCTCCTCACTGTTATTTAATATTGGTATTAGTTGATGCAATTAGATACAACAATTGACACACAAACAAAAGCAACAGAAAAAAAAAAGTGTCTCTATTTGCAGATGACAATAATATATATCAATAATATATATGGAATGCCTAAATAATAGTTAAATGATAAAATATAAAATTATGCAAGTTGGCAGGTTGCATTTTTAAAAAATCACTGTTATATATATATTCACCCACTTACCTGTTTATTATCTATTTGCCATCCAACTTTCTGTTTATGCCAATTAGATAATGGAAAGATATCCTTTTTTCCTCATTTAGAACCACTCAACATCATCATGAAGTCAGTTCTACATAATTGATTTATAAATTTGACATTATCCCAAGATAAATACTAATAAGCCTTTTTATTTATGAAGCTAAATAAATGAATACTAAAATGCTTATAAAATAAATACACAGAATAGAGAAATATTTAAAAGTAAAGCTGTGAGGAGGACTAGCCCTACTGATTATAAAAACATTTCACTAAGGTTTTATCATTGAAATGATAACTGTATGTGGATACCCAGAGAAGGGTATAGAAAGCTAAAAATAGACCCAATTGCATATATTAATCTAGTTAATGATGAAGGTGTTATCTCAAATTACTGAGGAAAGCTGAACTTCCGAATACATGATTATTTATTTGAAATATGGTAAAATCAGAGTTAATCCTCAGAGCTTTTATAGGAGAAAAACCCAAATTGTTCAGAGATCTAAGTGTCAAGCATAGAATGTTGAGAGGCAAGAAAGAACCCCATGATTTGAATTGGAATAAGAGATTTCAATGTGAATTTATGATGTCTAAAATATGTATATGCATGAATATATGCATATGTATATATATATTTCACTTATGCATAAATATGTATGTTATAATAAATTGTTTATTTCTACACTTCTACATTTACTTATTATCTCTATTTGTTAAAATGATCTAAACGCAAAATCCTTCCAATAGCAATGAGTTCATGTAACTATCCAACATCCAGATCTTTCTTTTTAATACCATTCTTCACTAAAAGGAATCATCCTCTTTCTCAGAATTGCTGATTCTAAGGGTAGGCCAGAGGAGGTAAAAGATGAGTCTGGAAAATATTATTTGCCATAAGGGAGGAATGTGATCAAACAGTAGAAAACTATAGGGATAAACAATGCTGAATATCTATCACAAAGACATGGGAATCAGCTTAAAGGGGTTCCTCATAGCCAGATCTAGGACCATTTTGTGCACCTAAGTATTTAAACTCAGAATATGAGTTTAAATATAAGAATCCATGGGTCCATATCTATAAGAAGAAATATGTGGGGACTTGTTTACAGACCATAGATTAGTAAATGAAAAAAATGGCAGTCATACTGGACAAAATCGGCAAATATCATTCACTAGGCAGTCTAAATTAACATCACTAATGCCAGGCAAATGGGCACCATGAGTTTCTAGATGTTACTTTCTGTAAAGGACATGTTAGACTTATGTAATAGGCAGCCTGAGGATGTGTAAGCTTCATTTATAAACAAGGAAATATAATACAAATGTTAAAATTAATTTTATTGGCTCGGCACGGTGGCTCACACCTGTGATCCAAGCACTTTGGGAGGCCAAGGCAGGCGGAACACCAGAGGTCGGGAGTTCAAGACCAGCCTGACCATCATAGAGAAACCCCGTCTCTATGAAAAATACAAAATTAGCTGGGCGTGATAGCGGGCGCCTGTAATCCCAACTACCTGGGAGGCTGAGGTGAGAGAATCATTTGAGCCCATGAGGCGGAGGTTGCGGTGAGCCGAGATTGTACCATTGCACTCCCGCCTGGGCAACAAGAGTGAAATTCCGTCTCAAAAAACAAAAAAGAAAAAATCTTAATTTTATTAAGTGAAAAAGACTGAAAACCTCTGTGTCAATTTAAGAAAAGTATGAAGAGGTTTTCTAGATTAAAGGAGACTAAAGAGGAATGATATGCAAATGTAACATGTGATCCTAGAATGGATTTTCCTTGGAGAGAGAAAAACATGCTATAAGTCATATTATTTGCTCAATTGCCAAAAATGGGTATGGAAGGTACTGTATCAGAGTTAAGTTTGTCAAAGTTGATAATGCCATTTTTTAAAGGAATGTTCTTGTTCCAGGAAAATATACCCCTAATATAGTTAATGTAAAGATCCATGATGTATGCATCTTATATCATTTGTTGAACAAAATCATATATATAACTATATATAAATTAAACTCAGGGATATTATATATATTATAATATATAATATTATATATAGTTATATATATTATATAATATATTTTATATATTATATATTATATAATATATAGTTATAATATAATATATAATATCCCTGAGTTTAATTATACATATAACTATATATAAATATATATATAACTCAGGGATATTATATATAATATATATAACTATATATTATATATAATATCCCTGAGTTTAATTATATATATAACTATATATAGTTATAGCAAAATTATATATATAACTAAATATGTGTGTATATATATGTATGCACATATCTAATATATAACATGTATATATACATGCATACATACCCACAGAGCGCAATGGGGCAAAATATTAATAAGAGGTGAATCTGAGTGGTAAAGGATACTCTTTTTACTATTCCTGAAATTATTTTGTAAGTTCAAAATTATATCTGAATTAAAACAAAAAAATTTCAAACTGAAGATATTTTGATCATATCAAGCCTAATGTTTTAAAGTCCCAAGAAGCAGGTCCTGAGATAAAAATGGGTATGCCAATAATTTTTATTTAAAAAGTGGTTGCAAGACAAACAGGTAAATCAATGGCAAATTTAAGATTAGAAAGTGGAATGAGCTCAACAAGGGTATGATTTCATCCTTGAAGACAGTGTTCAGCTTGATTCCATAGGGAACTGACAAATGAAGTCAAGCCCCAGTGTTGTTCTCCTCCATCAATGGTAAGGGAGCTAAACTTCTAGCTTTCGTGGATGGCAGAAAAGAGAGGCTCCTATTAGGAGTGCAATTCTCAGAAGAGTTTGGGTGGCTGGCCTGTGAAAAACAGGTGCAGTAGGAAGTGAGGATGGGGACTTACAGAAAAGGTAGAAAAGAATCTCAGGAGAGCCAGATGAAACACTGCCTCATGCTTTTGTAGTTTAAAATTCCCCGAATAGATTTTTAAAATAACATGTAAGTGTGGAAGAGATGAAAACTTTGAATTATTTAAATACAGAGATGATGGCTGTTCCATTCCAGACATCATTTTTGAAGCTTAGCTAAAATGTGCCAGATGTCTTACAAAAAATAGGTGTTTGTGTGTGGGGTGGGGGGCTGTTTTTGTTGTTATTTATCTTAAACTCTCTGGACATGTAAAACCTGTTTTGCTTTAGTAATGAAAGGCATCTTTTTTTTTCTAAAACTTAATGCTAAATGCTCAATACCTGAGGAGAGAATTAGATCAAACAATGTGGTTTTAATATACTTTTTCTCTTAACTAATATAAGGAGATAACCTATTGGGGATTTCATTATTTTCTCCATAATAGTCATTAGGTGTGCTATTGGCATTTCGGAAATATAGTTTCCTTGTGGGCTATAGCATCTCAAGCATTACAGGAAATTTCACTTCCCTGGACTCCATTTGCAAAAGATCTGTAGCACTCTTTCTCCCCAATGTTGATTTAGACAACAACAACAAAAAAATGCATTCATGTGTTTACAACATGTGATTCTAAACATCCCTTAGGTTTAAGTGGCTACAGTATGTATTAGCATGATATTGAAGTTTAAGAAAAGTAAGAGTTTAAACATTCGATGTAATCATTGCTAAATGTTATCTTCCAATTTGAAGGGTTACAGCATGTTACTTTTTTTCTTGAGTGTTATCAAACTCAAAAGATAATAGCTAATTTACAGAACATTATTTCTACTGGGAAAAAAAATAATCACTTTACTGTTATCTTTGATAACATTCATTTAATGTTATCAAAGATATCATGGACATAATCTAAATAATTTTAACTGTGCTTAGGTTATATTTAAACACTAAAGATAGCATTTCTTAAAAATTAGTATTTTAAAGTGTTTTAAAAAATACTGTAACTAGGGCCGGGCGCGGTGGCTCAAGCCTGTAATCCCAGCACTTTGGGAGGCCGAGACGGGTGGATTACGAGGTCAGGAGATCGAGACCATCCTGGCTAACATGGTGAAACCCCGTCTCTACTAAAATACAAAAATCTAGCCGGGCGAGGTGGCGGGTGCCTGTAGTCCCAGCTACTCGGGAGGCTGAGGCAGGAGAATGGCGTGAACCCGGGAGGCGGAGCTTGCAGTGAGCTGAGATCCGGCCACTGCACTCCAGCCTGGGTGACAGAGCAAGACTCCGTCTCAAAAAAAAAAAAAAAAAAAAAAAAAACTGTAACTAGTTTCTCTTGACAAAACTTGTGTGTGTCTGAATAATGATTTTATCATCTCATAGTTTTCCCAGCCTGAGAATATGTCCTTCAACATTACAGACCTGGAAATTTTTTAAGCATAAAATTTTGTTTGATTTTATACTAGATTATAAAAGAGAATAATCTAATTCATATTATAAATAAAATTTCAGGAAAAAGTAACTATAATTGAGAGACTCCTAAAGACGTAATTTTTGAGGATATGGAACGTAAGTACCAAGAAATAGGCTCTATATTGTGTTCAAATTACACCATCCTAATTAACTTTACAATATATTAAAAGTTCACACAAGGTTTTATTTGCTGCAGTTCATAGTGCTATGTACAGTTATATGAAGTACTAGGTTGGTGCAAATGTAATTGTAGTTTTTGCATTGTTGAAATATGCCATTTGATATTGGAATACATTCTTAAGTAAATGTGGTTATTTTACATATCATTGTAACGCGCATTTCTCACTTTATGTTCTTTTGCTAATGACTTACTTCTTGCTGTTTATTTTATATATATTTTAGACTATGGAAATCATGTTAGACAAAAGCAAATTTGAGCAATTTTCTTATTCTAGTTCAAAATGGGCCATAAAGCAGCGGATACACCTCACAACATGAACAACACATTTGACCCAGGAACTGCTAACAAAGGTACAGTGCAGTGATGGTTCAAGAAGTTTTGTAAAAGAGACAAAAGCCTTGAAGTTGAGGAGCGTAGTGGCCGGTCATTGGAAGTTGACAAGGACCAATTGAGAGCAATCACTGAAGCTGATCCTCTTACAACTACATGAGAAGTTGCCGAAGAACACAACATCGAGCATTCTATGGTCGTTAGCATTTGAAGCAAATTGGAAAAGTAAAAAAAGCTTGGCAAGTGGGTGCCTCATGAGATGAGCAAAAACAAAAATAAAAGTAAATTGTCATTTTAAAGTGTCACATTCTCTTTTTCTATGCAACATCACCAAACCATTTCTCGATAGAATTGTGACATGCGACAAAAAGTGCATTTTATATGACAACTGGCGATGACCAGCTCAGTGATTGGGCCAAGAAGAAGCTCCAAAGCATTTCCCAAAGCCAAACGTGCACCAAAAAAAGGTCATGGTCACTGTTTGATCTGCTGCCAGTTTGATCCACTACAGCTTTGTGAATCCCAGAGAAACCATCACATCCCAGAAGTGTGCTCAGCAAATCAATGAGATGCATCAAAAACAGTAAGGCCTGCAGCTGGCATTGGTCAACAGAAAGGGACTAATTCTTCTTCACAACAAGGTCCAACAGCACGTGACACAACCAACACTTCAAAAGTTGAATGAAATGGCTATAAAGATTTGCCTCATTCACCTTATTCACCTGACCTCTTGCCAACCAACTACCGCTTCTTCAAGCATCTTGACAACTTTTTGCAGGGAAAATGCTTCCACAACCAGGAGGATGCAGAAAATGCTTTCCAAGAGTTCATTGAATCCTGAAGCACAGATTTTTATGCTACAGGAATAAACAAGCTTATTTCTCATTGGCAAAAAAATGTGTCGATTGCAATTATTCCTATTTTGATTAATAAAAATGTATTTGAGCCTAATTATAATGATTTAAAATTTACAGTCCAAAACTGCAATTAACTTTGCACCTACGTAATATATTAGGAGATACACAAATTGAAAAATAGATGAAAAGTTCTTATTCTTATTTTCATATATGACTAAACAGAAGAGGTAAAAAGAGAGAAAAATATATTTTTGTGTGTGTGTGTGTGTGTCTGTGTATGTGTGTGTGTGCGTGTGTTTAAATCAAATGTGGGAATTGCTTACACAGTTCCGAATTATAATTAATTCTGATACCCTGAGGTAGTATCAAACAAGGTAACAATAGCAAACCAATTATAGTGACTCATAGTATTTGACAACTATAATAAAGCATATCAAAAATAAGTATTTTTGAGTTAGCTATGTGTAAGAACATAATTTTCTGTTATGTCATCATAAAAAAACTATCACGGAGACGTTGCTCATTGTGATTAAAATGAAATGTTTTATTTTAAGTATGTGTATGGACAGTTTAAAAGAGGAATTTAATGGAATGTCTGGAAAAGAGTATATATACTTCAGAATGCTTATAAAATAAAATTGAAATTATAAGAAACATGAGATAAAATATTTTATAAATACATAGCCATTATTTTTAATCAACTGATTGTAAGTCTAGTAATTATTTGGTATATTTGTTGGAGATATAATCAGGTCACTTGTAGTCTAACATTTTGGCATTGAGAGGTTAGTTTTCAAAAACGCAATAATCTTAAAGTCCATGATCGACCAAAGAAATATAAAAGTCAGCTAAAGCCACTGAAAGCCCACTCAGCATAGAGTATTTGATGACGTATTTGAGATAATATAAGTCAAATTCTATGAATTTAATGAAAAGGTGAGAATGGAGGTAAAGCTTGAACTTGTGCCTTTAAAGAGGTAATGAATTATAATAGGCTATCTTATTCCCTCATATAAATAGGAATTCATGTAGATGAAAATTTTATTTCCAAAATAGTTATCTTAGCTTATCCAAGAGTAAGACATAGGCTTACTGTAAGACTTTCTAGTAGTACAAAATTGTGGTGATTGAACAAAGATCCATAACTTTTTATTTCCCAAACATCTGATATATTTTATACATAGCTTTGCCTGAAATGTCAAAAATGTATATCCGTTTCCTAGAATGACTAACTTCAGTATTGAAAAATTAAAATTTATATTTTTAAAGTAAAATTTGGTAATTAATAAGATTATTTTAATGCTTAGAGGCTTTCAATATATAGAAACAATACAAGACATTTATTTTTACTTTCTTACATGGATGTGGCAGTTTATTATTTTTAAAATATACAGGTCTAAATCTTTAGAAACTTGTTTATTTTGCCAAGACAAAGTATAGAATTATTCTTATCAATAGCAGATTCAAGGCTAATTTTGGTTTTAAGAGAAGTGACATAATCATACTACATATAAAAGGATTATAAACTGGTGTAATCATACTAGAACTTTCTTTCATGGTATATTTCATGAAGCATTAAAGCATTTATATTTATAGTTTCACCATTTCTACTTCTAGAAATCTAGCCAAAAGAAATCATGCTACATATGCAAAGTTCTATACAGAAAAATGTTCACTGTGGTGTTACTAATAATAATAAAAATATGTAATCTAGATATAAAATATATTTGATGGTTTAATAATTACATGAAATCCATTAACATAACCATCAGAGAGTAATTGAAATTGTACTTACAATAACATTTAATCACTTGGAAAATTTCGAATTGTCTTTTGCTAAGCTAAAAAGCAAGATACAGGTTTGCATACAATACAATATTAATTTTAATTATGCAAATGACCTAGACTTAGGACAGAAATTGTCAAGAAATATATAAATGACCTAGACTTAGGACAGAAATTGTCAAGAAATGTATTAATTTACAGCATCACCAGTGATTTATGTGCATAACAATTTACCATATTCTTTTAAACACTTCTCATTTTAAGATTCTTAAATTTTCCTAGTGTGAGGGTTATAAAACATTCTATCATTAAACTATTAGGTAGATGTCTGTGTCTACCTAATAGTTAGAAAATGTGTAAATAATTGTATTTCCTATAAGCTATTTGCATTAGTTTCCTAGGGTTGCCATAACAAAATGCCACAGACTGGGTGGCTTAGAAAATGATAATTTATTTTCTCACACCTCGAGGCCAGAAGTTCAAGATCAAGGTGTCAGCAGGTTTGGTTTCTTCTGAAGTGTCTCCCCTTGACTTTCAGATGGCCACTTTCTTGCTGTGTGTTCACATGGTCTTCGCTCTGTGTACATGTGCCCCTGGTGTCTCTCTCCCTCTGTGTCCTAATCTTCCCTTCTTATAAAGACACCACACATCTTGGATGAGGGCCTGTGTTAACTTAATTATCTTTTAAAGGCCCTATTTCCAAATATAATCACATTCTGAGGTACTGGGAGTGCTTCGACATAAGAATTTTGGAGATACACAATTCATCCCATGGCGCCATTCATCGTTTCTCTTCAGAGAATCAGGCTTATTATTTTCTATATGTCTTTCTCATCACTTCTTGTTTTCTTAATGATTTTGCATAAGATAATTTATTTAAAAATACTTCATGATTTTTGACACACAAAGTTTCCTGGGTTTTATAAAGACACAATTTTTTTGGTCTCTTGATTCTTTTCAGCTCTGTCATTTTCAGTGAGTTTGTATTGTGTGTGAAAGAAGCAGAATAGTAAACAAAAGCTTCATTTCTGGAATTAGATTGCCTGGATTTGTTATAGTTTTTCCACTTACTATCTGAGTAACTTTGAGCTAGTCTCTTCCATCGGTTTCTTCATCCCTTAAAAGGGAAAACAGAACCAACCTTATAGAGTTGTTGTCAGAATTAAAGTAAATAATACGGGCAAAGCACATAGAACAGCTTCTAAACCACATTAAACAACAAAATGATTAGTACTTAGGAAAGACACCTTTAGGTAGCTCCATGATTAGTACATAAGAATCATATCAAAAGAGTGGGTATTACCTTTAAAATATAAAATATGAAAACTAAACAAGAGAAGAAGCATAGTTTTTATGAACAAATCTGTGCTTCTGTAAGAAAGCAGTAAATAGAAGAAAATACATCAGGCTTTGCCATCAAAATTGATACTAAACATTTTAGCTGTGCAAACTTAGAAAAATAAACTCTCCTCTCTCAGGTTCACTTCTAACCTGTAAGACCAAAGGAATGTTTTCTGCATATCAACACAATGCCTGTTACATTGATTAAGAAGAAAAGTGTCAGTTTTCTAGTTTCTACTTCTTCAGGATGTCTGTCAATTCAAAATAGTTGTCCAGCTCTGTGAAGTTAGAATTTATTCACAGTTCTATAAACAGATTTGTTTTTTGTTTTGTTTTGTTTTGTTTTGTTTTGTTTTGCCACGTGTTTCTGCCCAAGGCTTTTTAAGTCCTCAGAATGAATTCTGACCCGCTGCTGGCACCGCTTTCTATGTTGATGTGTGCAGCAAACATGTCCACCAAAGTCTTTTTCTGCAGTTAGTTAATTCACTGGGGTACAGGCTACCCACACCAATGGCACAAGGCTGCAAAAATCTAATAATACATCATCTTCCTTTTCACTGTAGCAGAACATCTCTTTTCACTTTCAACTATATGTGCAAAACCACATAAAGGGAAACATTAACAAAAATATGCTCTCCATCCACTTTCAACAGCCTAAAAAAATGGCTATCTGCAACATCATGGACTAATATGAGAGAACAATTGAAATGTAAAACTTTGTCCTTTCCATTTGGGATGGAATTTGATGACGGATAACCCAATAATCTGGTTTCCATGAAGGGTCCAGAATAAAATTCATGTTTTGGCCAGAATGATATTTATGTTTTACACTCGCAAAATAACAACTGTATATTGGCAATGCAATGGTAAACTGGTTAAAAAGCCCCTGTCCTGAAGAACTTAAGGCAAGAATTGAATACTGTGAATCAATTTAAGTCAAAATAAGTGTGTGTGTGTGTGTGTGTGTGAGAATAAAGGAGGTAATATTCCATGTCAAATTCTGTAAGAATGGAAAGAGAAAACAGATTGAGAACAGATGAACTTGGCAATCAGAAATGTACAGTAGAACAGAGGAAAATTATAGTAGTATAGTTTGTGAGTAATGGAGATATTACTATGTTTGATGTAAAAAGCATATCTTTAGTAATTTAATAAAACATTTAGTTAATAGTACGTTTATTTTTGATGATAAATATAAATGCATTGTTTTATATTTTGTGAAAACATATGTGGGAGATATTAGCCAGGTGTGCTGAATGTTTCCCATTCCTCCCTCCTCACATCCCTGTTGACCTGCAGGAGGCTATCCAGGAAGCTGATCTCAATAAACTGCATACAGAGTTTTCATGACCTTTGGCCTCTTGGTGGCTTTGACTACAGGAGGTACTCATGAATCAGAGGGTGTTATGGATGAAATTGTGTCCCCATAAATGTGTATGTTGAAGACCTATCTCACATTTCCTCAGAATGGGACTATATTTGGAGATAGAGCTTTTAAAGAGAGCAGTACATTCATTAAAATATGGCCTTTGGAGTGGACCCTAATCCGATATAATTGGTAGCCTTTGTTTAACCAAAAAGATTAGGACATGCAGGGGGAAGAACCAAGAATGTTCCTGCACAGAGAAAAGACTAAGATGAAGACAAAGTGAGAAGGTGACATCTGCAAGCCAAACAGAGAGGCCTCAGAAAAAGCCAAACCTGCCAACATCTTGATTCCAGATCAAGCTTTTAGCACTGTGAGAAAATGAGTCGTTGTTGTTGAAGCCCCTGATCTGTAGTAATTTCTATGGCAACCCTAGGAAACTAATATGGAGGTCAAAATATTTTTTTTCTCAATCCCACAACTCTCCCTCCATGCAGGCTGCAGTTTGGCAGTGGCTAAAGTCCAAAGCCACAGCTTCTGTTGGGCAGCCCTCTCCCACAGACACAGTTCTCATTAGGCCATTTCCTTTATCAAAGCCAAAAGTGTCTGCTGTCTTTTGTTGGCTTTTCTGTCTAATAACTGTCTATTAGTGTCTGTCTTCTCTGTGTAAGCTTTTATATTGTCCCTGTCTTAAATTCTCTGCAGCTGTCCCTTTGGAACATGTGGTTTGTTTTCTTTTTTTTTTTTTTGAGATGAAGTTTTGCTCTTGTTGACCAAGCTGGAGTGCAATGGTGCGATCTTGGCTCACTGCAACCTCCGCCTCCCAGGTTCAAGCAATTCTCCTGTCAGCCTCCTGAGTAGCTGGGATTACAGGTGCGTGCCACTATGTCCATCTAATTTTCTATTTTTTTTTTTTTTTAGTCGAAACAGGGTTTCACCATCTTGGCCAGGCTGGTCTCAAACTCCTGACCTCAGATGATCCACCTACCTCGGTCTCCCAAAGTGCTGGGATAACATAGATGCCCATTAATGAGGGAAATCAAGCATATGTTTTCTGGGCATAGTGTTATGTTATGATAAAGTGACTTGGATTCATTATATATTATATACTATATAATAATGCATTATTTGTCATATTCTATACACCATAATATTGTATGTTATATGCAATATATTATGTATTTTACATTATATCACTTCCAGTGGTGGATACATTTTGATGTTTGTAATACAAAAACAGATGATCAAGTCATTAGAAAGGTACATCTTTTTCTATACATCAGAGGTATTTATTCACATACTGGAGATATTCAGTTGAATGAATAGATTTCTTTATTCTATGAGTTGTTGTTATGGTTTGGCTACATCCCCACCTAAATCTCATCTTTAATTGTAGTTCCCATAATCCCCACATGTCCTGGGAGGGACCTGGTGGGAGGTAATTTAATCATGGGGGCAGTTACCCCTATGCTATTCTTGTAACAGTAAGTTCTCACGAGGTCTGATGGTTTTCTAAGGGGCTTTCCCCTTCACTTGGCTCTCATTCTTCTTCCTGCCACCCTGTGAAGAAAGATGTGTTTGCTTTCCCTTCCACCATGATTGTAAGTTTCCTGAGGCCTCCCCAGCCATGCTTACTGTGAGTCAATTCAACTTATTTTCTTTATAAATTATCCAGTCTTGGATATGTCCTTATAGCAGCTTGAGAATTGACAAATACAGTTGTCTAACAAAGTGAATTTGTGACATAAAAATTCTCAAAAAAAAATAGACATAAAGGACCAGACTATATGGATTCATTAAGTCTCTTTACAACCTCAGCTTTCAAACAGGTTTAAGAAAATATATGGGTTTGTATATTATCTAGGGCTCTTTTTTACTGTTAGAAGGAAATCGGTTTTCTCATATCAGTTTCTAACTCTCAATAGAAGATGTACAGTGATGTTCTTTTATTCTATTTAAAACCCAACTCCTAGAAACATGGCCCAATTGATATTTTTGAACATGAACCTACCCTTACTTCTCCTCTTTGGGGGTCTGTCTCCATTTATCCTGCATAATCCTTATGAGTGATTGGAGCAAGAAGAAGGAAAATATCTGTGCTTCACCTAGAGTTAATAAGATTCTTATTTCACCACTCATAGCACACGTACCATATGCTGAGTTCTGGGAACAACTTGGGGAAGCAAAAGGAAAAAAAAAACACACATATGTCCTTGGGTTCATGAAAAAGAAAGCCAGCAAAAACAAAACAAAATGAAACACACAAAACAAAACACATCAATGATGTAAAATTGCACATCCAGGTGGATTTTGGTGGGGGGAAGCAAATAGTCTCTGATCAAGATACTACCAATTGCACTAGAGGTTCAAATAGCATCCTTCCAGGTGGAGAAAAACTGAGTTGGGTTATGCATAGAAATCTTGTCAGGCAACTATTTAAAATGTGGAGGTTTGTCCACAGGCAGGCATTCCCAAGTATTATGTTAAGGTAGAGGTGGGACTCTAGCTCATGCCTATAATCCCAGCACTTTGGGAGGCCGAGGTGGGTGCATCACCTGAGGTCAGGAGTTCAAGACCAGCTTGGCCAACATGGTGAAACCCTATCTGTACTAAAAATACCAAAAATTAGTGATGGGCGCCTGTAGTCCCAGCTACTCAGGAGGCTGAGACAGGAGAATCGCTTGAACCCACGAGGCAGAGGTTGCAGTGAACCAAGATTGAGCCACTGCACTCTAGCCTGGGCAACAAGAGTGAAACTCTGTCAAAAAAAAAAAAAAAAAAAAAAGAGGTAGGATTCTAGTCCTCATGAAGGGGAAGATCCAGGCAGACCTTCATCCTCACAGGAAACTAAAACACTATTTTAGTTACTGGAACAAATATTCAAGATAGTACCCAGAAGACTGGGGACAGAAGGTAAGAAAATAGGACTGACTTTGCCCTCTCAGTACAAGATTAAGGAATCCAAGTACGAGAGTGGAAGCTGTAGCAGGGCTGAACTGAAGCTGATGAGACAGAATATTCACCATTTGCTTTTCCACTATTGCGTTGCATTTTAAGCATACTGGTCATCCCGGGACATATGTGTCAAGGTGATAGAAGGGAAGATGCAATAATGGCTTGCCTGAAACAGGAAAATATGAGTGGTTTACCCACTTACTGCTGTAAGCCTCACTTTGGCTGGGAATTGAGACAGGCCTGAGCTTGACAGATAAAGAAGCCAATGCATATAAGGGGAGTGGAGGAGACTGAGGCTGGACAGACACTGGGTACTGGTAGGTGATAAGACGATGTGGAACAAAAGTCCTCCTCTCAAAGTCATTTTCAGACTCCAGCTATCATCATCATTTACCCAAGAATCATTCCACATTTCAGAAATTCATAGAATTTATAGCAAAGACCTTCAATCTCCTAGGAATGTTTAAATTTTGTAGCAATATGTTTTTCGAGTATGCTTACACTGACTTAGTTTGGCCAATTGTGTTGTGTATTGTAAACAATCAAACAAATGACACGGTAGGATTTCTGAGCAGCACTGTCTGGTATCTTGCTGATGGTATCTTTAATAATAGATGGTACTTGATTTTAGATATAAATACATGAAACTAGTTGGAATATTGATATTGTTTACTTTGACTTTATGTTGCTGCAGGTTTACAAATCTGAGAAAAAAACATTTCTGGAAAATATAGGAACTGCATTTTGTTTTCTGTTGCTGCATGATACTGAATAAAGAATGACAGCAATCTATGTAGGGAGCAGGTTTGAGCACATCAAATCATCATCCTACTGACTGTCCAGGAACAGTTACTGGATGTTTTCCTAGGGATGTCTTAATAATTTTGAGTGATTCATAAACCATATAAATTAAGTTTCAAAATAATTAAACTTGTGTTGTACAAAGTTTGCCTTCCTACTGGCGGGTATCACATTTAAATTGTAACAAATCAAATAGCGTCACAAACATACAAATCTACCTATAAATAATATATGAAAAGTCATAAATAATAAATACCTTCTTATCGTGTCTCAAGTTAACACCAAACTCAGTTTCTTCTGTGAAATTTGTAATTTATATTTCAGTAAAAATCAGTTTCCTCAGTATTTTATAAAAATTGATCTGTCAAATCTTGTGTGTGTTAGACCTCAGCCAGCCGAGCTCCATAAAATGAAAACAAAGTTAAACAACTTCACAAGAGACAGAAATGGCCTTTTAAGATTCATAGGAGGGTGCCTTCTTGTCTAATCTGAGCAGCCATCATGGCAAGATTGATGTACATTGGCTGAGAACGGTTTCGTGAGGCGGCTGTCTGCTCAGTGGTACCAGAATGGAGCTATCTGTCTTCATTGTACCCCATTAACATGCCCCTCAGATCTATCAGGCAAATGTCTACATACCTACTTTATAAATTATTACAAGCAACAGTTAAATATTTCAGAACTTGTTTGGGGATATCACTCACCTTATAGTTTTTAATTTATACACACTCATGATTTTAAACATTTTAAGTTCAAGAATTACTTAGAACTACTTTTATATTCTCACTTTACATGAGCTCGTTCTGCTGATAGTAATCCATCCAGTTTTGAAAGTGCAGTATATTGAAGTAAATTTTAAAAATTCAAATTATTCACTAACAAAGAGGACATTTTCTTTAACAATTAAGTTGTCATGATTTCATAGCAATATAACCAAAAAGACAAAATGTTATTCATTGTCCTTTTAATGCAAAAGAATTCTGAACTAAAAAGAATGCATTCAAATCATGTTTATTTGAAACTTTTGCTTTTTAAATTACTTTTATTTACTCACTTAAATTTTATTAGCACACTGACGCGCAATACTTCAATTTGCAGTAATAATGCTTTAAAAGCCCAAGGTTTTACTTTAATAATTTCAGTGCGTTAATTTTTAAGAACTCAAATTGGTAAGTATTATTCATAGAACAATTATTCCGATGTTCTCCTGAACTATAAAGCTACTGTACACAAGATTGAACTGGTTATAGAAATGGAGACAGGGAACAGATTTTTTTCAATGTAATTAAAAGAAATTTGAACTGAATAAAGTTAAATGCATTTCAGATTTAATAGGCATTATATTTACTAATCAAAAAATTGCATTCTTGAACTTACATGTCCTTGGAGAGCAGAGGCAGCTTTTCATTAATCTCCTTTTTTAAGGTTGGATGAGGTTATATAACTGAAATAGAGATATTAAAATTGAAGAGACATTCTTCATGGATTGCAGAACCGTATTTGGAAGGAAACCAAATCATTAAAATATCACCAACAAATAATTAAATTTGCTTATTACATCAAAAGGACAGAACTAGAATAAAATGTATTGAGGCTACTGTGAGCCAAAGGCGTTATTTAAACTATTCTGTTATATCTTCATACTACTCTTTTGTTGTAGATATTTTCTCACATATTAAAGTTTGTAAAACAGGTTTAGGGGGGTTAAGTCAGTTTCAAAAATACCAAATGAGTGAGAAGTACAAATCAGGATCTTATCTAGTTCTGTCTGACTCCAGTGGCAGTGATGTGTGCGTTACATATTTGTGTGTGTGTGTCAAAAGAAGAGCAAAGGAGACTTTAGAACAGATGCTGATTAAAGATCAGAGGCTGAGAAGGGTGGATCATGAGGTCAAGAGATCAAGACCATCTTGGCTAACATCGTGAAACCCTGTCTCTGCTAAAAATACAAAAATTAGCCATGCCTGGCTAATTTTTGTAGTTGTACCATTTTACACTCCCATCAGCAGTATATGAGAGTTCTAGTTCAACCACATCCTCATCAACACTTGGTATTTTTTCTTAATTTTCATTTTTTTAAAAAAAATCTAGCCTTCTAATAAGTGTACATTGACACAGTATTATAGATTTGATTTGTATTTCCCAAAGGACTAATGATTTCCAGCCTCTTTTAATAAATTTATTTGCCATTTGTATAGCCTCTTCATATCTTGAGCACAGTTTTAAAATTTGGGTATTTTTTCTTACTATTGTATTTTACAAGTGTATCATATATTTTAAATAAAATCCTTTATCACATACAAGATTTACAAATACTTTTTCTAATATCTGGCTTAAATTTTTATTTTATTTCTAATGTCTTCCAAAAAATAGAAGTTCTTCAATTCAATAAAGCACATTTTATCAATTCATTTATTTTTTAGATAAATTATGATTTTATTGTCTTATTTAGGAAAACTTTGCCTAATTCATGGTCACACAGATGTTCTCCTAAGGTTTCTTCTAGAAGAGTCTGTTTTAGATTTTAACTTTAGGTCTATGGTGCATGGTAAGGATAAAGATACTATGCATATTTCCTTTTTTAAAAAACAAAAAAAAAAGGCCATTAATTATTTTGTTTTGTTTGTTTGTGTTTTCAGAGAGTCTCACTTTGTTGCCCAGGCAGGAGTGCAGTGGAATGAACACAGTTCACTGCAGCCTTGACCTTCTGGGCTCAAGCAATCCTCCCGCGTCAGCCTCCATGAGTAGCTGGGACTGCAGGTATGCATCATCACTCTCGTCTAATTTTTGTAATTTTTGTAGACACTAGGTTTTGCTCTGTTGCCTAGGTTGGTCTCAAACTCTTGGGCTCAAGTGATCAACCCACCTAGGCCTCCCAAAGTGCTGGAATTACAGCGTGAGCCACCATGATCGGCCATTAATTGTTTTACCACTGTGATAAGCAGCCTTATGTGCAAAGCTGACTAAGCTATAGTTCCTACTTATTCAATCTAACATTAACCTAAGTTTTGTTCAAAGACGTTTCTGTAGATATTATTAAGTGAGGAAGATGATTCTAGATAATCATGGTGGGCCTGAATCAGTCAGTTGAAAAGCTTTAAGACAAGACCTGAGTTTTCCCTGAGGAGGATGCCATTCGGTCCATGGACTGCAACCTCAGCCAATGTCTAGAATACGTGAAGTGTTTCAGCTTGCCCGCCCTCACAGCCTTCCCTGTGCCAATGCCTTGCGATAAATCTCTCTCCTCCCTCTCTCTCCCTCGCTCCCACCTTCTCTCTCTCACTTACTTACCCTAATGGTTATGTTCTCTGGTGGAACACTGACTGATGCTACCACCATTTCCTGAAAAAGATTGTTTCTTTTCTCCATAAATTGCATTTACATTTTTGTAAAAGATCAATTGTCTGATTATGTGTAAGTCCATTACTAGACTTTACTAGACTTTTTTTTTTTTTTTTTTTTTTTTTTTTTTTTTTTTTGAGACAGAGTCTTGCTCTGTCGCCCAGGCTGGAGTGCAGTGGCGCGATCTCGGCTCATTGCAAGCTCCGCCTCCCGGGTTCATGCCATTCTCCTGCCTCAGCCTCCCGAGTAGCTGGAACCGCAGGCGCCACCACCACGCCCGGCTAATTTTTTGTATATTTAGTAAAGACGGGGTTTCGCTGTGTTAGCCAGGATGGTCTCCATCTCCTGACCTCATGATATGCCCGCCACGGCCTCCCAAAGTGCTGGGATTACAGGCGTGAGCCACTGAACCCGGCCATTCATTACTAGACTTTCTTATCTGTTCTATTAATTTGTTGGACTGTCCCCCACTAACTACCATGCTGTATGGACTACTGCATTTTTATCATATATATTGGAATCAGGTAGCCTAAATTTTCATGGGAGAGAAGCTGAGATCATTGGTTTGAATCTTATTGTTCTTTTTAATATTGATTTTCATTGTTAAAAATATACCTGAAAATACTGACTTAACTGAATCTCACAAATATATACATTTCAGAAATATACATATTACATATTAAAAATTTAGACAATTTTAGTTAATAATAATGCTCATTTCTACCATATGGCTACTAGTTTTCTTATGTATAATCTGTTTATTATTCTCCCTTTTCTCTTTTCCCGGGAAATGAAAACGTCAATTTAGAATTCTTTATCCAACACAATTTTTTTTAAAATAAATGTGTTGTAAAGCCTATGTAATGACTTAAGATTTAAGTCTTTACAAAGACTATCAAACATATATAGATTGGAAAGAGTCATCCCTTGCAGAGCAACACTGTAAGAAATGGTAATAAAAAAGCTCTAGGCAGGAAAATAATGCCAGATAAAAATCTTTTAAAATGGCAAACACATAAGCATATAAAATATCCTTTTATTTTCATTTATTCAAAAGATAATTGGATGCTAAAAATTATTGACACACCAAAATAAAAATGTGCCATAAGAAATCAGCTTTGACCACCTACCATGCCCAGAGAGCAAAAAAAAAAAAAAAAAAAAAAAAAAAAAAAAAAACATGACTGTGTAAGTCAAATAAGATCTTTTCGGCTTCACACCTATCCCCACTTCCAAAACTCCCTGGAGCGCCGGGGCGCGGTGGCTCAACCCTGTAATCCCAGCACTTCGGGAGGCCGAGGCGGGCGGATCACAAGGCAGGAGATCGAGACCATCCTGGCTAACACGGTGAAACCCCCTCTCTACTAAAAATAGAAAAAATCAGCCGGGCGTGGTGGCGGCGGCTGTAGTCCCAGCTACTCGGGAGGCTGAGGCAGGAGAATGGCATGAACCCGGGAGGCGGAGCTTGCAGTGAGCAGAGATAGCGCCACCGCACTCCGGCCTAGGCAACAGATGGCGCCACTGCACTCTAGCCTGGACCACAAAGCAAGACTCCGTCTCAAAAAAACAAAAACAAAACCAAAAACAAACAAACAAACAAAAAACTCCCTGGAGCATGTTGCTTGTTTTAAGAATGTCCAAAGTATACAAAACCTATAAGAAATTTAATCAAGTGACAAGGAAGAAATAAAATGAGTACAAGTCCTTAGTGAGAAATTTTAAAAGTTGTTTGTGAATATATCCTATCAAGTAGAATCAATTCAACACGTAGATTTTGCAATGTTTAATAAAACTGTATATGAAAGCATTAAAAATTATGTATTAATGGGGCAAAATGAAGGTTATTTTTTTTATCTTACCTTATATATTTTGGTACTGTTTGGGGTATTTTTAAAAACATTTATTACTATTATAATCAAAATTAAAGATATTTCAATTATTTAAAGTTATGAAATTGTATTTAACTTTTTTTGTCATTATTTGATGGTGACCTAAAAGCAGTGCTTCTCAAAATTGTGTGCATTAGAATCACCTGGGAAGTTTTCTAAAGCAAAATTTGCTGTACCCCATTCCCAGAGTTTCTGGTTTCAGTAGAATATGGGATGAAACCAGAATATATCCAATTTTAAGATGTCATCGGATCATGTTCATGTTCATTTAAGAATCATACTTTATGAACCAGAGGACTGCAGTATACATTTGGTGTGTCTTTTGTCAAGAAAGTATCAAGGATGGTGATCAAGTTATACATATCTAAGCATGTAATTGTCCTTCAGCATACACAGGGGATTGGTTCCAGGACCCCTACCTATATTCAAATCCACACATACTCAAGTGTCACAAAAAATTAGCCCTCTACATATGCAAGTTTGGCGTCTTGTGAATACTATTCAATCAATGTTTTGTTGAAAAAAAATTCATGTATAAGTGGATCCACACAGTTTAAACCCATGTTCAAGAGTCAACCATATCTCAATTTTGTTATTGTACAAGTGTTAACACAAGTTCTCTGAGAAGGAATTTGGAGGAACAAGACTTTAATCCAGTGAATAGTTTGGAAACCTGGGAGATGCAGCTATTGGTGGAAAATGAAGCTAACAGTCTAGAGAACAAAGACAGGGTTTGGTTTTGTATTAAAAGTTCTCAGGCAGGTTCCCAATCTGGTCCATTTATGCAAATGAAGAATTCAAACTTGCTTAGTTCGGATTTTGACACAGCTGAGTCCTGATTGGTTGATACAGTTGAGCTCTGAGTGGGTCTGCCTAGGCAGATGTGCTCTGATTGATTGGCTCAGGTGAGCTCTGATTGGTTGGTTTCCAAGTCCAAAAACAGGTTTCTCTGCCAGATGTTTTCTTCAGATGACAGGTGATACGGGATTCCAGCAGCAACTTACCTTGGCACTAAACACAGAAACTTGTGTGGCTTAAAAGTGAGATCCTCTGATACTTTACATCTTTTTGATCTTTCTGAGGACACAGAGTATGTAACTGCTCCCTCAGTCAGCCATGGAGATTTTGTCTGTTGGCCAGCGTGTGAATTCTGATCACACTAACCATGCCTAGGAAGGAAAGGAGTTGTTGTTTTGTAGAAGAGATTGGGGTTTGGGAGATTAGCCGGACATGATCAGCAGGGAGAGCACATGTGTTTTTATGAGAATTATGCCGAGATAGGTAACAGATGAGGAAGAAATTTGGGCTTGACTGAAGTAATGGGGGCTATCTGTGAAACCTTGCAGCAGTACAACTCAGGTAATATGCTGAGCCTGTTGGTTATCAGGGTCAGTCCAAGTGAAAGTGAAGAGAGGCTGGGACGAGGGGTGCAGGGGTATAGTGAAAAAAAGCATTTTTAAGATCAAGAACGGAATAGTGAGTTGTGGAGAAAGGTATTGAGGACAAAGAGTGTACGGGTTGGGCACCACAGGGTGGATAGGCAGAATGATTTGGTTGATAAGGCGCAGATCCTGAACTAATCTGTAAGACTTGTCCGGTTTTTGGACAGGTAAAGTGGGGGAATTGTAAGGAGAATTTATAGGTTTTACAAGGCCATGCTGCAGCAGGCAAATGATAACAGGCTTTAATCCTTTTAAAGTGTGCTGCGGGATGGCATATTGGCATTGAGCGGGGTAAGGATGATTAGGTTTTAATGAGATGGTGAGGGGTGCATGATCAGTCACCACAAGTATCTTATACTTGTGGGTTAAGGGAGGATGCGAAGGAGGTTTGAACTGGGGGAAAAGGCAGCAGTGAGGTGTGGCTGTAGCCTAGGAATAGTCAGGGAAGAAGATAATTTAGTTAAAATCTCTCGACCTAATAAGGGAGCTGGGCAGGTGGGGATAATTAAAAAGGAGTGTATAAAAGAATGTTGTCCAAATTGGCACCAGAGTTGGGGAGTTTTAAGAGGTTTAGAAGCCTGGCCGTCAATATCCACAACAGTTATGGAGGCAAGGGAAACAGGGCCTTGAAAAGAAGGTAATGTGGAGTGGGTAGCCTCCCTATTGATTAAGAAGCGGACGGACTTACCCTCCAATGTAAGAGTTACGCAAGGCATCTGTGATGGTCCAGGAGGCTTCCCAGGCAATGGGGCAGCGTCAGTCTTCAGCGTCCGCGTGACAGCAGACGACACCGCGGTGTCCCAGGGGTCACCGCTTGGGGCATGCAAACCCCGGGAATGTGGCCATGAGCATGGCCAGGCGGGCCGTGGCTTGGGCTCAGAGGCCTGACAGTATCATCCACTCTCACAGTTACATGACTTACATTGATATGTTCAAATCTGAAATCTCTGTCTCCATTTATATCCTTTTCCAGAATTTTGGATCCCTGAATCCAACTTCTCATTTGTCAACCTATATTTTCAACTGTACAGTTTGTGGTACAGGTATCTTCAAAGTTAACTTAGCCCAAATCAAAATCACATTCACCCAAGAGCTAGTGGTTACCACTTCTTAGTTATATCCATCTATCCATCACTCTTTTATTTTTCCAAATTGTAAACCTAAGAAGTATCCTTGGAGCATCCCCTTTTTTTTTTTGAAACAGAGTCTTCCTCTGTCGCCTAGACTGAAGTAGTGTAGTGGCATGATCTTGGCTCACTGCAACCTCCGCCTCCTGGGTTCAAGTGATTCTCCTGCCTCAGCCTCCCAAGTAGCTGGGATTACAGGTGCGTGCCACCACGCCCAGCTGATTTTTATATTTTTAGTAGAGACAGTTTTCACCATGTTGGTCAGGCTGCTCTCGAACTCCTGATCTCAGGTGATCCGCCCACCTCGGCGTCCCAACCTGCTGGTATTACAGGCATGAGCCACCGCACCCAGCCCCTTTCTTATTTTATACATTAACTAATGCATCAAGTTTTTATTTTACTTTCAAGTAATTCTCACATCTGTCACATTCTCTCAAATTATACTCCTTTGGTCCCAGCTTAAACTCGCATAACCTCAGACATAAAATATATTTATTGTCTCATAACCATTCTTTCAATATTTACATTTCAGCATTGTCTTCCAGATCACAGCTAGGCTGACCTATATGAAACGCAAATTTGATAACATTTTTCCTCAGTTACCAAGTACTCCAACTCTACTGTAGGATTAATCAGTGGCCCCTTAGCTTGAAAAAAAAAATGGATCTTCATGACATTTCTGAGAATTGCTGTTTTTGCCTTATTTTCTCTCTCTGAATACACTTTACACTCCAGCAAAACTAATACGCATTATACTCTGAAAAAATAATGCAATGTATTCGTTTAGTGACTTTACTAACGTTGTTAATTCAGCTTGGAACAGCCTTTCTTCCAGTTCTTTGCGTAATTCCTAATTATCCATTTCCTTCCTTCTTTGTAAAACTGCAGTTCTGATAATGACTAGGAAAACGTGTCCTACGGTGCTAGGAAGGCCTATAATGATAATTTGACTTCATCTGTGTCAAGAAGGTAAGGCTGCTAGATTTAGGGGAACAAAAATAGGATTCTGAATTAAATTTGAAATTCAGACTAGCTGTGGGTTTTAGTATAGCTATGCCTCACATGATATTTTGGGCATACTTATACTACAAATTTATTTGTTTTTCACATGAAATTCACTGTTAACTATTCATCCTTTATTTTATCTGGCAATCCTACAAGCATGACAAAAGGCATAGCAGAGGGTGGAGAAACCAACACAAAGATGATAGGCAATAAGAGTTGAAAATCTGGCCCACTATTATTAAATTTTGTGAGGGAAAAAAAATGCCAAGTACTTTTTTCCTGCTCTAAAAAACGTTCCAATTGTACAATCTTGGCAAAATTTATGTTACAAACCATTATTGCTATTGATTAGTGAACTTATATGCAAGCCAAAGACAGTCATTGCAGAGATGTTTCAAATCAGTCTATTCCTTCTCTCCAGAATCCAAAATTTACATACCAAGGCTTGAAAGGACAGGCATGCTACCTCTGATTTCTAGCACGTTCATGAATATTTCTGTTATTTAGCTAAAAATGATAGGAACGTAGGTTGGATATAGTTATTGACTTTGTTTATTTATTACCATAATTTGCTATAGATCATTCTGAGTTATGGCAGCTGCCCGTCTGCTTGGACAATGTGTTCTTTCTTCCCCTTTTACCACTTTATTGAGGTATAATTAACATACAATAAAATGTTCATATTTTAAGTATTCTGACAAATCCTTATGCACATGAAAACATCACCACATCAAGATAATGAACACATCCATAATTTTTATATTCTTTCTCTAATTCCTTATACCCAGGCAACAACTGATTTGCTTTTTGTCTCTGTGGTTTAAATATGTTGAATATATATTATTCTAAATAATTTTATATATATTGGACTAATAAGTATCTACTGTATAATGTCATGTATTACACAGTAGATACTCATTAGTGTCTTTCATTCAACAAAATTATTTTTAGATTTATCCATTTTATTGTTTGTATAAGTCATTTATTTTTATTGCTGGAAAGATATGTAAGTGTATGCTTCAATTTGTTTATCCATTCACATGTTGATGGACATTTGGATTGTTTACAGGTTTAAGATATTACAAATAAAACTGATACAAACTTTGTGTACAATCCTTATACATGTATGAACATATGCTTTTGTTTCTCTTGGGAAAATACTTAATAGTATAATGATTTAATTACACTATATGTATGTGTTTGAGAAACTTTCAAATTGTTTTCTGAAAGGCTTGTAACATTTTCATTGCCACTAACATTGTATAAATATTCCAGTTACTCAACATTCTTTTCTATACTTGAAATTCTTAGTCTTTTTAATTTTAGACTTTCAAGTATGTGTGGTTTTACTTTGTATTTTCGTAATGACAAATGATGACTATCTCTTTTCATGTGCTTATTTATGATCTGCAAATGTTTGGTGAATGGGTTGTTTAAATGTTTAAATTTGTTGCACAATTTTTAATGATTTGATTCTTATTACTGAATTTGTTAAACTCTTTACAGTTTGTGGATAAGTTTTTCTTCAGATATGTGCTTTTAAAATATTTTCTACCAATTTATACTTTGTTTTTAATTCTCTTGACAGTGTTTTGCAAAAAGCAGACTATCTTAAGTTAGGGTGACGTTCTTACTTTCTTCAGTGGAAACTCCTAATTAAATTAAATAACATATAAACTTTTTGACTTGACACTATTGCTTCATTTTAAAAGGTAATGTAGAGCTACACAGCTCTTTTGGAAACATCAGTATATATATTTAAAATCGCTGAGGTTTCACAGGTTGAAATATACACAAATATAGCAATCAGGCACAGGATTATCAGATGTCAGAATTGTTATGCATATAATATGCTGCAGTACTCATGCTTCTATCTTTAACCCACATGGCTAATATTTCTCTTTAAACTATTAGTACTTATTCACGTATCCAACCAGTAACAGTGGAAAGGTGCAGGCCTCCAACAAAGAAACAGAAAACAATTTGATTATACTTTACCTATAGAAAGCCAGGTCTAAAAGTTTGTGGATAAAGGGGTTGACAGCCACTTCCTTCATCAGTCAGGTAAGTCATCCCTTCTTCCCTTTTCGGTGGTTGTGATGGTTAATACTGAGTGTCAATTTGATAGGATTGAAGGCACAAAGTATTGATCCTGGGTGTGTCTGTGAGGGTGTTGCCAAAGGAGATTAACATTTGAGTTAGTGGACTGGGGAAAGCAGATTCATCCTTAATCTGGTGGACAGAACCTAATCAGCTGCCAGTGACTATAAAGCAGGCAGAAAAACATGAAAAGGTGAGTCTAGCCTAGCTTTCCAGCCTACATCTTTCTCCCATGCTGGAAACTCCCTGAATCAAACACTGGACTCCAAGTTCTTCAGTTTTGAGACTCAGACTGGCTCTCCTTGCTCCTCAAGCTTGCAGACAGCCTATTGTGGAATATATTTTATATATTATATGCTGCAGTACTAATAGTATATATATTCTGTTAGTTCTGTTCCTCTAGGGAACCTGGACTAATACCGATTTTGGTACCAGAAGTGGTTCTAGAGGAACAGAATATTAAGGATGGAGTTCTTTCATTGGTTTTGGGGTTTCCGGAGTTTGCTGCTTAATATGATTAGACTCTACCTCTAATAGTATGAAGGATACTGATAGTCCTTGGTGTGAACTGTTTAGAGAGCTATGCGAAATAAATGCATTTGACACTCCTGATTCACTGCTCGTGACAGGCAAGGAGTTTAGTGACCCTCTACACAATAATTTTTACCATATGTGGAAAACCAAGGAACATAATGAAGCTGGTCGGTTACTCCTAAGTTCAATGGACAAAGTGATGAAAGAAAATGATGAACTGAGGGATTCTGTCTCTGGGCTTTAGAAGAAGATACTGAGCCTCAAATCTGCTAAGATTGCCCTGAGTGAGAGTCTTATCTTCTGTAGAGAAATAGCTGAAACTGTGGAAAAACAGACACAAGCTCTTACCATGGGAGTGGCTGACCTGCCACAAAAGGTGCACACACAGCCTTGCCATGTGTCTACTGTTAAAGTGAGAGCATTGATTGAAAAAGAATGGGACCCTGCAACTTGGAATGGGGATGTGTGGGAGGACCCTGATGAAACTAGGGACACTGAGTTTGTAAACTCTGATGAACCTTTTTTGCCTGAAGGAACAGCTTCCCCATCCCCAGTAGTGGCAACATACCCTCCCCAACCCATGGTACCATCACCCTTTCCACCTTTGTCTGAGGGGATAAACCCTACACTGCCTAGGCAACAGTGGTGGGCTCTCCTGAGGCAGTTGCCAGGCAAAATAATGTTGATTCTCCTCAGGAGTCAACCCCAATGCCCTTGTTTGCTTCTACACCTATAACTAAAGTCCCTATGGGACCCTAGAGGTGAGGTTGAGAGTGTTGACCCATGGAAGGTGCGGTACACTCAAGAAGAACTCTTTGTGTTCTCTAATGTATATAAACAGAAATCTGAGGAACAGGTATAGGAACGGATATTAAGAGTGTGGGCTAATGGTGTAAGGAACATAGAGTTGAGTCAGACTGAATTTTTTGATTTGGGCCCACTAAGTAGGGACTCTGCATTTAATGCTGCAGCTCGGGGAGTTAAAAAGGGTTCTAATAGTTTACTTGCTTGTTTAGCCAAAATATGAATTAAAAAGGGCCCACTGTGAGTGAGCTGGAAATGCCTGGTCTCCCTTGGTTTAATGTAGAGGAAGGGAATCCAAAGGTTAGGGAGATTGGCATGGTAGAGTGGATTAGTCACTTTAGGCCTGCACATCCCAGCTAGGAGGGTCCAGAAGACATACCCTTGACCAATGCCTTGCAAAATAGATTTGTGAGGGCAGCACCTGCATTATTGAAGAGCCCTATAATTGCTCTTCTCTGTATGTCAGATCTAATGGTGGGAACCTCAGTCACTCAACTACAAAATTTAAATACAATGGGAATAATTGGATACCCAGGTGGCAGGGGCCAAGTGGCGGCACTCAACCATCAAAGGCAAGGTGGGTGTAGCTACGTAATGGACAACAGAGGCAAAGCAGAAATCAGAATAGTCTGACTCGTGTAGAGCTCTGGCACTGGCTAATTTATCACAGTGTTCCTTGCAATGAAATTGATAGGAAGCCTACTGCATCTCTACTTAATTTATACAAGCAGAAAACTTCTAGGTCAAATTGAGAAAAAGCTAATTAGAATGATAAAAACAGAGAATCACAGTCCCTCAATTAAATTCCAGATTTGAACCAGTTTACACACCCACAACCCCTTGAATGTAGGGGAGGCTGGGTCTCCTTGAGGAAGGACTTTACTACATTACTGATAATTTTTGCAGGAAATCTTTCCCCAATCCTTCCCCAATGATACCTCTGGACTTTTACCAGGGTAACTGTGCACTGGAGAAAGGGAAATGATCAGACATTTCCAAGACTACTGGACACTGGCTCTAAGCTGACATTGATTCCAGGGGACCCAAAACATCATTGTGGTCCTCCAGCTAAACCAGAGGCTTATGGAGGTCAGGTAATTAATGGAGTTTTAGCTCAGGTCCAACTTACAGTGGGTCCAGTGGGTCCCCATACTCTTCCTGTGGTCATTTTTCCAGTGCCAGAATGGATAATTGGCATAGACATACTTAGCAGCTGGCAGAACCCAAATATTGGCTCCCTGACTGGTAGGATGAGGACTATTATGGTGGGAAAAAACAAATGGGGAAAAAAACTGCTTCTACCTAGAAAAATAGAAAATCAAAAACAATATTGCATCCCTGGAGGGATTGTGAAGATTAGTGCCACCATCAAGTACTTGAAAGATGTAAGAGTGGTGATTCCACCACGTTCCTGTTCAACTCTTTGATTTGGCCTCTGCAGAAAACAGATGAATCTTGGAGAATGACAGTGGATTATCATAAGCTTAACCCAAGTGGTGACTCCAGTTGCAGCTGCTATACCAGATGTGGTTTCATTGATTGAGCAAATTTACACATCTGGTACCTGGTACATAGCCACTGACTTGGGAAATGACTTTTTCTTCATTTCTGCCCATAAGGCTGACCAGAAGCAATTTGCCTTTGGCTGGCAAGGCCAGCAATATACCTTTACTCTCCTACCTCAGGGGTATATCAACTCCCCAGCTTTGTCTCATAATCTTATTTGCAGAGAACATCATCGCTTTTCACTTCCACAAGATATCACCAGAAGATGGGAAATAAATTTAACTAAAATTCAAGAAACTTCTACCTCAGTGAAATGTCTAGGGGTCCTGTGATGTGGGACCTGTTGAGATATTTCTTCTAAGGTGAAGGATAAGTTGCTGTATTTGGCCCCTCCTACAACAAAGAAAGAGGCATAACACCTAGTGGGCCTATATGGATTTTGGAGGGAACACATTCCTCATTTGGGTGTGTTACTCTGGCCCATGTATTGAGTGACCCAAAAGGCTGCCAGTTTTCAATGGAGTCCAGAACAGGAGAAACCTCTGCAACAGGTCCAGGCTGCTGTGCAAGCTGCTCTGCCACTTGGGCCATATGAACCAGCAGATCCAGTGGTGCTTGAGGTGACAGTGACAGATAGGGATGCTTTTTGGAGCTTTTGGCAGATGCCATAGGTGAATCACAGAGGAGGCCTCTAGGATTTTGGAGCAAGGCCCTGCCATCTTCTGCAGAGGACTACTCTTCTTTTGACAGATAGCTATTGTCTTGTTCCTGGGCTTTGGTGGAAACTGAACGTTTGACTATGGGTCATCAAGTCACCATGTGACCTGAACTGCCTATCATGAACTGGGTGCTTTCTGACCCATCTAGCCATAAAGTGGGTCATGCACAGCAGCATTCCATCATCAAATGGAAGTGGTATATACATGATTGGACTCGAGCAGGTCCTGAAGGCACAAGTAAGTTACATGAGGAAGTGGCTCAAATGCCCATGGTCTCCACTCCTGCCACCCTGCATCCTCTTGCCCAGGCTGAACCTATGGCCCCATGGGGAGTTCCCTGTGATCAGTTATCAGAGGAATAGTAAGACTGGAGTCTGGTTCACAGATAGCTCTGCATGATATGCAGGCATCCCCCGAAAGTGGACAGCTGCAGCACTACAGCCCGTTTCTAGGACATCCCTGAAGAACAGCGGTGAAGGGAAATCTTCCCAGTGGGCAGAACTTTGAGCAGTGCCCCTAGTTGTATACTTTGCATAGAAGAGGAAATGGCCAGACAAGCAATTATATACTGATTTATGGGCTGTAGCCAGTGGTTTGGCTGGATGGTCAGGGACTTGAAGGAAGCATGATTGGAAAATTGGTGACAGAAATTTGGGGAAGACGTATATGGAGAGACCTCTCCGAGTGGGCAAAAACAAGATATTTGTATCCCATGTGAGTGCTCACAAATGAGTGACCTCAGCAGAGGAGGATTTTAATAATCAAGTGGATAGCATAACTCGTTCTGTGGACACCTCTCAGCCTCTTTCCCCAGCTACCCCTATTGTCACCCAATGGGCCCAAGAATAAAGTGGCTGTGGTGGCAGGGATGGAGGTTATGCATGGGCTCAGAAACATGGACTTTCACTCACCAAGGCTGACCTATCTGTGGCCACTGCTGAGTACCCAGTTTGCCAACAGCAGAGACCAACACTGAGCCCTCAATATGGCACCATTCCTCAGGGTGATCAGCCAGCTACCTGGTGGCAAGTTGATTATACTGGACCTCTTCCATCATGGAAAGGGCAGAGGTTTGTCCTCACTGGAATAGAGAGTTACTCCAGATATGGGTTTGCCTATCCTGCATGCAATGCCTCTTCCAAGACTACTATCTGTGGACTCACGGAATGCCTCATCCACTGTCATGGTATTCCACACAGCATTGTCTCTGATCAAGGCACTCACTTTATGGCTAAAGAAGTGTAGCAGTGAGCTCATGCTCATGGAATTCACTGGTTTTACCATGTTCCCATCATCCTGAAGCAGCTGGATTGATAGAACAGTAGAATGGCCTTTTGAAGTCACAATTACAACTCTAACTAGGTGACAATACTTTGCAGAGCTGGGCCCAAATTCTCCAGAAGGCTGTGTATGCTCTGAATCAGTGTCCAATTTATGGTACTGTTTCTCCCATAGCCAGGATTCACATATCCAGGAATCAAGGGGTGGAAGTTGAAGTGGCACCACTCACCATCACCCCTAGTGATCCACTAGCAAACTGCTTACCTCCTGTTCCCATGACATTACATTGTGCTGGCCTAGAGGTCTTAGTTCCAGAGGGAGGAACGCTGCCGCCAGGAGACACAACAATGATTCCATTAAACTGGAAGTTCAGATTCCCACCTGGACACTTTGGGCTCCTCCTACCTTTAAGTCAACAGGCTAAGAAGGAAGTTACAGTGTTGACTGGGGTGACTGACATGGACTATCAAGATGAAATCTGTCTACTACTCCACAATAGAGGTAAGGAAGAGAATGCATGGAACACAGGAGGCCATTAAGGCGTCTCTTAGTGTTACCATGCCCTGTGATTAAGGTCAATGGGAAACTACAACAGCCCAATCCAGGCAGGACAACAAATGGTTCAGACCCCTCGGGAATAATGGTTTGTGTCAATCTACCAGGAAAAAAACCATGACCTGGTGAGATGATTGGTGAAGGCAAAGGAAATACAGAATAGGTAGTAGAAGAAGCTAGTCATCAATACCAGCTATGATCCTGTGACCAGCTGCAGAAATGAGGACTGTAATTGTCATGAGTATTTCCTCCTCCTTTTGTTAAAAACATATTTGTGCATGTTTACACCTGTACTAAGAAAATGTCTTCATTTTACTTCCTTTTCCTTTATCATGTAGCAAGATTTATTGACTTCATATCAGTATTTAAGTATCGTTAACTTTATGTAATAGTATTTGGGTGGGGGATTGGTGCATTTCCAGTTGTACAAAGGACAGTTGTATTATGTTAGGTGTAATTATGACCTTAATCTTTATTTGAAGATTATGTATAATCTCAGTAGATGTGTATGGGTTTAAGTTAACAAGGGGCAGACTTGTGATAGTTAATACTGAATGTCAACTTGATTGCATTGAAGGATGAGAAGTATTGATCCTGGGTGTGTCTGTGAGGGTGTTGCCAAAGGAGATTAACATTTGAGTCATGGGGCTGTGGAAGGTGGATCCACCCTTAATCTGGTGGGCACAAGCTAATCAGCCACCAGTGAATATAAAGCAGGCAGAAAAAAATGTGAAAAGGTGAAATTGGCCTAGCCCCCCAGCCTAAATCTTTCTCCCGTGCTGGATGCTTCCTGCCCTCAAACATCAGACTCCGTGTTCTTCAGTTTTGAGACTCAGACTAGCTCTCCTTGCTCCTCAAGTTTGCAGACAGCCTATGGTGGGAACTTGTGATCATGCAAGTTAACACTTAACAAATTCCTGTTTATGTGTGTGTGTATGTATGTGTGTGTGTGTGTGTATGTATATATATATATATATATTTATATATATATATATTTATATATATATATAAAAATGCTGTTAGTTCTGTCCCTCTAGGGAACCCTGAGTAATACAGTAGTTCATCTCAAAATTAAGAACAAATTATTAATTTCCACTACATTCATGAGGGACTTCTGGTAAAAAAAAAAAAAAAAAACAGCATACTAAAGTCTGATCAGTTGCTCCATTTCCATCAATGCCAAAAAATGTGATCAAAAGGGAGGGAGATATGGGACTATCAAAATGTTACTTGGAGCAATTAAATAGAGAATATATTTAACCTCATGCTATATGTATACTACAGAAAGCAGAAGGGAAGAAACAAGAGAAAGATGACAATGGCAGGGCACAGAACACTATCAGGCCTCAATATAACATAAAGTGAGTGAACAAAGTCATATAACTTTACCCCAACAAAGAAAAGACTGCTTTGTAACCAGATAGTTTCAAAGAAAATAACCTAAGAGTAGAAGCCCGTATATATTGACAAAGACGCTCTCATTCTACCAAAACTTTAGTCAGAATCCTATGAGTCTTCAGCTTTACTGGATCTTACCTTGGACTTCCTTGTCTGTTTCTTTAGAATCCAATTTGAGCGAGAATCCTTTAGTGAAAATCCCTCTCCCTTGGTATCTGACCACCCTCAATATTTTAGGAATTCATGTCTGCTTCAAAAGAGTTCTGTTGAGACAGTTAAGCAATAAACTCCTTACCTCTGATGTTTCTTCTTGGGAATTTTTTCTGTCACTGAAACTTGCCATACTCCTTGATTATAAATCCTCACATGTCCGTGTTGCAGTGGTCCTCATATTTATCACCCTGGCCATCTATGATAAAGTCTACTTTATCATCTTTAACAAGTGTCATACATGTTTTTTTCCATTAACAATACCCAGTGAGACTTGAGAGAGGTCATTTGTTACCATTTTTTAGAGTGTTTTAGAGTGCTATGTTTAGATATCCCAAAACAAAAAATAAAGGTAAGCTAAACACGAATTCCCAGCAAGATTTACACACACACAACACAAATTTTGTTCTTTTTTTCAAATTAAGGAATCAGAGAGGCAAACTAGGGAATAAAGAGCTTTCAACTGGTTCTGGAACTAGGAAAGGCATCCATGATATTGATATGGACAGGAGGCAGGGAAATACTGGGGAGAATATGGCAGTCTCTGGTGAAGGCCACACCCTCAAGCCTGGACCCGTAGCCCAAAGCGAGAACATGCATATCTGTTTTCCCACCCAAATGTTGCCTTTTCCAAAACCACCCTGGCCCACCCGCCACCCACATCCTGTAACCGTAAAAACTCAAGGCCTCACCAGCAGAGTGGCAGAGAAAGAGTGAAGAGAAGCAGCAGCTGGGTGTTGGGGAGAAGCAGTTTGACTTCAGACGAATGGCTTGATGGCAGGGCTCCGGAAAAGAGTGTGGTGGTCCCCAGTGAGAGCCACTTCCCGCTGACAACCACTTATGCTGCTCAATAAAATCCTCATTCACCAACATGCAATTTGTTCATGTGACCTGATTCTTCCTGGACACTGGAAAACAACTTGGGTACCAAGAGGGTGGGTGCAAAAGGCTGTCACCCTGACCCTCCCCTGAACTGTTAAACACTTAAGCTATCCATGGATGGCAAATCTAAAAGACCACACTGCAACACATACGCTCTGGGGCTCCAGGGGTTGCAGGTACTCCCCACCCCCGCAAATGCTGCCCTGGGGCCTCATAGAGTTCTACTCCTGTCTGGGCTCAGAAGTACTTGTCCTGGCCCCTGCACCCACTCACCTGAGTGTTCGCACTCACATGAGGGATTGAGACAGGCAGGCTGAGTAAATGAGCCAACCCCTTTACAAGTCTCATGAAGGGGTCAAGGGAACTATCCCATTTCAATATCACTGTCAGATACTGAACTGTAAGTTGTTGGAGATGTTACAAACTAGCACAGTATTTTGTATGTAGAAGGAAATATGCATTTTTGTCTTGAAATTTGTGATAGAAATCTAGATGAATTGCATTAACAGCCAATGAAGTTCATGGTGACCATTAGAGATACGCTTGAGCGTAGGAAAGCAGATAATTTTCAAGTTAGGTGTACCTTCCCTACTGTAAGGCCTTTGGATGGGGCTGAAAAATAAGGTACTTAAACTTGTTTTCTTGTTCCTGTGGTCCTTCAAACTGGAAGTTGAAATCTTCCCAATTTCTGAGTCTGGGAATGAGATGACATGTCTTTGAGGGAAAAAAAAAAAAAAGAACACATTAATATTTGTGTACATTTTCAGCTATTGCTCAAAATAATTGAATATTACATATTTGGAGTGAACAGTTTTGGCTTCAAAAACCAAAAACTATTAAAATCTAGAATATGAGAAAAGTTTTGTTTTATTTTGTTTTTTTACTTTTTGCTCTCAGATGCCAAATCAAACTTGTTATCTAAAAGAGAGGGAAAAATCCAGAATAGCAACAATATGTTCAAAAAAAAAAAAAAAAACTCTACCTAAATTTAGCGGGCAGAAAATAGAAGCAAGAATGGAGGAATCAGATACAGCCACACTGCTCCTAAAAGAAAATCTGATAAAAAAAAATGTATCCCCTTGGGCTTGTATTTTTCAAAAAGAGAAATTCCATGGGTCTTACATTCATGAATACACTCATTACTGTTCCTTACGTTTGTTGAAGAAAGATTCACATTTTAATAAGGTAACCAAAAAAGTAAATGTAAGATATGTACCAAATGCATTATATATCTTAACTTCCTTTAAGAAAGTCATGAGGTTGATCCGATTAATCTATATATTTAAGATAGATAAACTGAGGTATGAAGAAATTAAGTAGCCTATCTAATTTGTATAATTAATAAGCAAAAGCAATGAGATTCTAATTCATTCATCAACAAAACAAGAGCCTGAGTACTTATCCGCAATGCTTATTATTGACTTTCATCATTATCATTATCAATCATCATCAATTGTATTTACTGTCTTTACTCCTTATGCAGTTTTATTTCATCCTTGGGTTTATAAAGAGAAGATGCATGGAATAGACCGTTCGCTTTCCCTATGCTGACAGTATGCTTTCAACACTCCTTAGGCTTGAATGTTCGCCACAGACAATTAAGCAGGTGATAGATGAACTCTTGGCTTTCCTGGGATGTAAAATAAACTGTACTGAGTCTGAAAATATCAACATACAGTATGAATGATGCGTCCTTGCAGGCTAGTTTGCATTTCTATCAGCCTCAAATTGGTTCTTATTGTTGAGCCATATACATGTCACAATATTGTTTAACTGTCAACAAAGTGTATTTTCTTGCTAACTGAGCTAAATATAAATATTCAATATTATTGCCCAATTATATTTTGTTCTTGACATTGTAAAATCTAACAATATATTTTTGTAATAAAAATTATATTTGCAAAGGTATGGTGAATTTATATATATGTGTGTGTGTGTGTGTGTCTATACATATATATATATAAAAACATTTCAGTATATGTCAACATAATCTAAATCATATTCCTAGCACTATTTGGTGCTTATTCAGTATTTGTTGACTGAATTCATACATATTCAATGCATGCCTTCATTTTAAGTCTAACTTTATATTTTAACAATACTGACCTCTTAATGGAAAAAAGAACTCAAAATAAGTTGCATGCAAAGAATAAAGATATACATATTTATCTTGGAAAATGCAGCACGAGCACGAGGCTAACAGAGCACAGATAGAAGTAAAAAAATATTCTTAATTTATTCTGCTCTTAATTTTCTGTACTTTTTTCTATTTCAAAAAAAAAAAAAAAAACAGGCCAGGCACGGTGGCTCACGCCTGTAATCCCAGCACTTTGAGAGGCCGAGACGGGCGGATCACGAGGTCAGGAGATCGAGACCATCCTGGCTAACATGATGAAACCCCGTCTCTACTAAAAATGCAAAAAATTAGCTGGGCGTGGCGGTGGGCGCCTGTAGTCCCAGCTACTCGGGAGGCTGAGGCAGGAGAACGACATGAACCCAGGAGGCGGAACTCGCAGTGAGCCGAGATCGGGCCATTGCATTCCAGCCTGGGCGACAGAGCGAGACGCCATCTCAAAAAAAAAAAAAAAAAAAAAAAAGAAAGAAAGAAAGAAAAAAAGAAAGAAAAAACAAACAAACAAACAGGAAACCTTGACAAGAGTATGAAATGTTCATGGAAAAGAAACACACAAATTTTCAAGTTACTCCTGTAAAACGTAGGAATGGATGAAATGTTAGGTGGGGCATTAGCTATAATAGATATGTTTTGTTTCTAAAAGCAAAACAAAACAATTGAGTAACGGATACGTAGGTGTCTCATTATTTTTTGTACATTTATGTATTTTCAGGTATATTTTCATTTTAAAATAAAACATTAGAAAATAAAAATTTATGATGTGTGAGAAAAATATTAGTATATTTATATAATGTATTTAAATCTAAAGCCAGACAAATGTATTATATAGCTAATTTTCAGATGAGCAGTGAAAATAATTCTTTAAAAAAATATATTTTTTCTTTAGAAGTCTGGTACTAAAAATTCAGTAGGGCTCTTTGGATCCTTATATGAGCATTGTCAGCATTTGCGTAAAATTATGTCAAAGTATTTGAAAAAAATGTCATCAGGACATGAATATGTATACCAGAAAATAAAAAAGTTCAAATGAGACATGACTTTTGAAATGAAAAATATAATAAATTATTTAATCAACCTAATCAGGGTAACCGGATGATCACTAAAGAAAAATTTACCTGTGAGAAAGCCATAACCAGTGATTATAAGAAGAGATGAAGAATCGTATATTTGGAGCTCATGACATTAAAATTTCTATGAGGTATATCATGTCACATTACCTAAGTTTCAAAGTCCGTATGTCTGTACCATTCACAAAGAATCTTTCTATGTGCTGAACTTGTCTGCTGACTGGGACACTATGTCAGTGATGCCAGGTTTACCGAGAGATGAGAGGTGTTAATAGCATAAACTTGGAAATGAAGAATATAAAGTCAATCAGAGGGAAAATATGGGAAAGTTACTACATATAGCAGGAACAGGAAATACAAAGGGTTTAAAAGAGATGAATCACTTTTACACAAAACAGCAAGGAAGCTGGTGCACGCCAATCATAATAAACAGTGGAGAGGGCAAGAGAAGTATGAGAGATGGCTGAGTTAGCAAGGGGCCAAATTATGTCAGTCATGATATTTAGTTGTATAGGTATTTTAAAATTTGGAATGGAGAGGCTATTCAAAGGTTTGAAGCCAAAGAAGTGACATAATCTGAAGTATATTTTCAAAGTTTATTTTAGCTGCAAAAGTGAAAAAATGGAGACCAACAGAAAACTATAGCAAGTAGACCAGATGAAGATGATGGTGTCTTGGAACAGGATTGAGTGAACAAGGATGAAAAAAAAAAAGCAAACAGATTGAAGATATATTTAGGAGCTACAATATGAGAAAAGCAATCGTGTCCTTGATGGGTATGGTAAGAAACTCTATTTATCAGTCATACAGTTTTTTTAATAAAACACTTAACCATTTTGTTTATTCTTTCATTCATTTTACATATATTAATCATTCACCAGGTGTTGGACACCTGTCTACATCAGTAGTGAAACAGATAAGGATCCCCCTATCATTCTAGCACAAAGAGATGAGTAGTAAACACAAAAGCTAAGTAACATATTTACTAAGTAAATTACACAGTATTGTAGAGAGTAATAAATGAGGGTAAAAGTAAAACTAGGTGAGGGACATTGTGAGCATAAAATAGGCAAGCCAAAGAATGAAAGAGAATGATCAGAGTGGGCCTTATTTTGCAGATGACATTTGAGAAGAAGATTAGATGAGGTGAAGAAGTTAGCTACATACAATTCAGAGGGAAACTCAAATTAGGCAGAAGTACTAGGACGGACAAAGGCCCTAAACTGACAAAGGCGTAGAATTTTAAAAACAATCAATCAAAGCAGAGAGTCAGTGTGCCCGAAGCAGAGCAAATGTGAAGGAAAATAATAGAATTTGAGGTCAGAGTGCACAGAGAGGGGATTATATCCTGCAGGTCCCTTTAGGCCACTGGAAATACTGGGAGAATTGGAAGCCATTATAAGATTTTGAGTAGATAGTGAAATTATCAAACATTTCAAAGAATGCCTCTGGCTGCTGTGTCAAGATTAGATTCTAGTAGGGCAGTGAGGAACTAAAAACCTATCCCAGAGAGTAAATAATCAAGGAGAGAAGGGTTGGTGGTTTCCTCTAAGGTAGTAACTGTGGATATGATAATAAGTAATCAGATTAAGAATGTATTGCCAATAGAAGAGAGTATTTCCTGTTGGATTGGATAAGAGTAAGAAAGAAAGTAGTATTAAAATGATACTATTTATTATTTATTTATTTTGCCTGCCCTTATTTTAAATGAGAAAATTCTGGAGGGATTGAGGATTTCTTTTAGGAATAAAAACCAAAAACAATAGTTCAACTTTAAATATGCTAAATATCTGAATGGAGAGATCAGTAAGTACTTTATACAAATTTGCAGTTCAGAAAGGTTTGAATGGAAGATATAATTTATGGGGTCATTGGCATACAGCTAAGAATGAAAGCTGTAAGACTTGAGAAAACTAAGAAAGTGTGTAGACAGTGCCTATACGTGATTCTTGATTATGAATTTAAAGTGAAACCACTCAGTATAGAGAATAGATGGAAAGTTGGATTTGGATCGGGCTGTGATAAAATACGAGCCTAGCAAAGCACAGGCAGAGGACACATTTCTAGCTGTGCTCCGTGTACTTTCACGAGGTTCCCATTTCTTTTCTTTTCTTTTTTTTTTTTTTGCTTAGCAGTACCAGGTTGCCCAAAGCCAGCTTTATCCTTCCCACCTAAATTAATTGCTGGAAAAAGCTTGACACTCAGGTGTGGATTTCCTGATTTGTCAGTTTTGAAGGGATTTTCTTTTGTCTAATTTTATCTCTAATACAGTACACTAGTAGAAAGGTAAAGTGAAATTAAAAAGTAGTTTTATCTCTTCTGTTTTAGGTAACTACATCTCGTGGCAAAGCTAAGCGAAGGGCAAAAATAAATAAACAAAAGCATAATTCTCACCAATAAAAAAAAGCTACATTATTTTCTTCAATGCCTGAGAAAAAGATTTGCTAGCATTTCATAACATAAATGAGAATAGAAGAAAAGCTACTAACGTTCTTTTAGTTGTCTCTCTGTATGTGTATGGTGTGTTGTAATAGATGGCTTTTGTTGTAATAGATGGTTTTTATTACCTTAAGGTATGTCCCTTCTATGCCAGTTTTACCTAGGTTTTTAATCATAATGCTTTTTCTGTCTTTATTGAGATGATAATGTGATTTTTCTTTTTAATTCTGTGTATGTGGTACATCACATTTATTGACTTGTGTATGTTAAACCAACACTGCATCCCTAGTATAAAACCCACCTGATCGTGGTGGATTATCTTTTTGATATGCTGTTGATTTGGTTAGCTAGTATTTGGTTGATGATTTTTGCATCTGTGCTCATCAGGGATATTGGCCATAGTTTTCTTTTTTTGTTACATCCTTTCCTGGTTTTGATATTAGTTTAATACTGGATTCATAGAATGGTTTAAGGAGAATTCCATATTTCTCTGTCTTTTGGAGTAATTTCAGTAGGATTTTTACCAATTTTTTGAATATTTGATGGAATTTAGTTGTGAATTCATCTGGTCATGGACTATTTTTTGTGGGCAGTTTATTTATTACTATTTCAATCTCACCACTTGTTATTGACCTGTTCAGAGTTTCTATTTCTTCCTGATTTAATTTGGGAAGATTGTATATTTCCAGGAGTTTATTCATCTCCTCTTGGTTTTCTAGTTTGTATGCATGAAGGTATTCACAGGAGCCTTAAATAATCATTTGTATTTCTGTGGTGTCAGTTGTAATATTTCTCATTTCATTTTTATTTAGTTTATTTAGACCTTCTCTCTTCTTATCTTGGTTAATCTTGCTAATGGTCTATGGATTGTGTTTATCTTTTCAAATAACCAGCTTTTCGTTTCAATTATCCTTTTGTCGTTGTTGTTGTTTCAATGTCATTTAGTTCTGCTCTGCTCTTCATTATTTCTTTTGTTCTGCTGGGTTTGGGTTTGGATTGTTTTTGTTTCTTCAGTTCCATGAGGTATGACCTTAGATTGTCTATTCGTGCTCTTTCAGACCTTTTGATATAGGCATTTAATGCTATGGACTTTCCTCTTTGTACCACTTTTGCTGTATTCCAGAGGTTTTGATAGCTTGTATCACTATTCTCATTTAGTTCAAATAACTTTTTTATTTCCCTCTTGATTTCATTGTTGACCCAACCATCATTCAGGAGTAGATTATTTAATTTCCATGTATTTGCATGGTTTTGAGGGTTCCTTTTGGAGTGGATTTCCAATTTTGTTTCACTGTGGTTTGAGAGAGTACTTGATATAATTTCAATTTTCTTAAATTTATTAAGACTTGTTTTGTGACCAATTATGCAGTCTATCTTGGAGAACGTTCCATGTGCTCATGAAAAGAATGTATACTCTGCAGTTGTTGGGTAGAATGTTTTGTAAATATCTGTTAAGTCCGTTTGTTCTAGGGTAGAGTTTAAGTCCATTATTTCTTTGTTAACTTTCTGTCTGGATGACCTGTCTATTGTTGTCAGTGGAGTACTGACATCCCTGCAACTATTATTGTGTTGCCATCTATCTCATTCCTTATGTCTAGAGTAACTGTTTTATAAATTTGGGAGCCCCAGTATTTGGTGCATATATATTTATGATTGTGATACTTTTCTGTTGGAATAATCCTTTTGTCAATATACAATGTCCCTCTTTGTCTTTTTCACTGTTGTCATTTTAAAGTCTATGTTGTCTCATGTAAGAGTAGCTAGTCCTGCTTGCTTCTGGTGTCCATTTGCATGGAATATCTTCTTCCACCTATTTACCTTAAGTTTATGTGGCTCCTTATGTATCAGGTGAGTCTTTTGAAGACAGCAGATACTTGGTTGGTGGATTTTTTTTTTTTAATCCATTCTGCCATTTTGTATCTTTTAAGTGGATCATTTAGGCCATTACATTCAATGTTAATACTGAGATTTGAGGTACTGTTCTATTCATCATGCTAGTTGTTGCTGCTTGAATACTTTTTTTTCATTGCATTATTCTTTTATAGGCCCTGTAAGATTTATGTTTTAAGGTGGTCTTATTGTAATGTATTTTGAGGTTTTATTTCAAGACTTAGAACTCTTTTTTTTTCATTTTTTGTAGTGCTGGCTTTACAGTGGTAAATTTTCTCAACATTTATTTGTCTGAAAAAAGATTTTATCTCTCCTTCATTTATAAGGCTTAGTTTCACTGAATACAAAGTTCTTGGCTGATAGTTATTTTGTTTAAGGAGGCTAAAAATAAGACCCCAAACTTTTTTGGCTTGTAGGGCATCTGTTGAGAAATCTGCTGTTAACCTGATAGGTTTTCCTTTATAGGCTACCTGATACTTTTGCCTCATAGCCCTTAAGAGTCTTTCCTTCATCTTGGCTGTAGATAACCTGATGACTCTGTGCATTGGTGATGATCTTTTTGTGATTAATTTCCTGGGTATTCTTTGAGCCTCTTTTACTTGGATGTCTGGATCTCTAGTGAGCCAGGAAAGTTTTCCTTAATTATTTCCTCAAATAAATATTCCACACATTTAGATTTCTCTTCTTCCTCAGGACACCAATTATTCTTATGTTTGATCATTTAACATGATCCCAATTTTCTTGGAGGCTTTATTTATTAAAAAAAGGTTTTTGTGTGTATTTGTCAGATTGGGTTAATTTGAAAGTCTTGTCTTTGACCTCTGAAGTTCTTTCTTCTGCTTGCTCAATTCTATTGTTGAAACTTTCCAGTGTATTTTACATTTCTCTAAGTGTGTCTCTCATTTCCATAAGTTGTGATTTTTTTATGATATCTATTTCTCTGGAGACTTTTTCATCCATATTCTGTTGTGTTTTTTTGTTTTGTTTTGTTTTGTTTTGTTTTGTTTTTTAATTCTTTAAGTTGGTTTTCTCCTTTCTCTGGTACCTCTTGGAGTAGCTTAATAATCAAGCTTCTGAATTGCTTATCTGACAATTCAGAGATTTCTTGTTTGTTTGGATCCATTGCTGGAGAGCTAGTGTGATCTTCTGGGGTTATTACAGAACCTTGTTTTGTCATATTACCAGAATTGATGTTCTGGTTTTTTTCTCATTTAGTTAGACTCTTTCAGTGGAAAGATCTGAAACTCAAGGGCTGCTGTTCAGATATTTTTTTCCCACTGTTGATCCCTTGATGTGGTACTCTCCCCTTTCCTCTAGTGATGGGGCTTCCTGACAACTAGACTGCAGTGATTACTATTGCCCCTCTGGGTCTAGCCACCCAGTGGGGCTATCAGACTCTGGGCTAGTGCTGGGTAATGTCTGCAAAGAATCCTGTGATATAATCCATCTTCAGGTCTTCCAGACATGGATATCAGCAACTGCTCCAGTGGAGGTGGGAGGGGAGTGAAGTGTTCTCTGTGGGAGTCCTTGGTTGTTGTTTTGTTTAGTGTGGAGGTTTACTGGAATTCTGGTTATTTTAGCAGTGAGGTTGTCACGTGGATAGACTTAGGACCTCTGGTTAGTCAAGGTGTTGCAGGTGGTAGAATTAACTGTTGCTTTCTCTTTCTTTGGAGCGGGGTTGTTCTGTTATAAGTTGTCATAATGGCTTGAGTTGGTTGGCCTACAGCCAGGAGGTAGCATTTTCTGGAGAGCACCACCTGTGGTAGTTGAAGGGGAACATAAGCTTGCCCTAGGTTGGCCAGAATCAGTATTCGGGTTTCTCAGGTGATGGGCAGGGCCATGGAGCTCCCAAGAGTTTACGTCTTTTGTCATCGGCTACCAGATCAGGTAGAGAAAAGCCATCAGGTGCAGGCCATTAGGTGGTTCTGAGCTCAGACTCTCCTTGGGCCAGGATTGCTGTAGCCACTGTGGATGTGGAGAGTAGTACCCAGGTCAGTAGAGTTATGTTCCCGGGATTACGACTGTTTCTGCTGCATCATATAGGTCACCAGGGAAGTGGGGGGAAAACTGGCAGTGACAGGTCTCACGCAGCTCCCAAACAACCAAGAAGGCCAGCCTTACTTTCCCCATGCCCCATCAGTAGCATCCAATTTATATTCAGGCAGCCAGTGAGCAGGGCTGAGATTTTGCCCCAGGCTACAAGACTTCCTGATGAGAAAGCAAGCTGGGCTTTCAGGCCTCAACCCTCCCCACTGCTGGCACCATTGGCTGTGGCATCTAAACTTGTATATGCACTTCCCATTTGCACCCCCTAGATTCTCCTCAGGAAAATTCATGTTCAGTCAAAATTATTACAAAATGCAACTAAAAACGTCCATCATTTGGGGATACCTCCCCAATTGTGTTGGCTGCCTTCCCCAAGGACCCCTGTGAGTTAAAGCTTCTCTGGGCTAGAGCTGGGGACCAGGAGTGCCTGCAGAGCTCATCCTGCTGCTTCTACTTTTATATTTCACTTGGCTCCCTAAATCTGTTTCATCTCTAGGTGAGGTTCAGTCCTTTTCCCGTGATCTGGGCTGTGTCGTGGAGTTTGCAGCAGCAAACTGCTTCTTTCAGAGGGTTTGTGAATTCTTTCGGTTTTCATGGTACTTTCCTGTGGTGGTTCTTGGAGCAAAAGTTCACAATGTGAATCTCCACATGCTGTTCTGTACATCCAAGAGTGAGCTGCCCATTTGTCCTGTCTCCTAGCCATCATTTTATTTTTTCCAAAACCAGAAAACACCATGAACTTGATGTGTGTGACTTATGTGAAAATAAGTCATCTGATATTGGCTGATTGAAAATGGATCCAACAGACTTTATAGATTGATGGAAATAGTCTACATCATTATATGAGTGGTAGTTACAGTTACTTAAGTAAATATATTTATAAAATCTATCAAGTTAAATAAGATTTCTGCATTTTATTGATTTTTATATCTCATTAAAAATAAAATGACATGAAAGCATAAACTCAACAACAGAAACTGTATCTAGTTACCTTCATGTAATGTTTTTATCAGTAAACAGGGGAAGAATAAAAATAACTTACAATAGCACAGGTGTTTTCAGTAGACCTGTGTCTGAGATCTAGTTTTGCCACATGCTCCCGATGTGGCTTTGAGAAAAGTAATTAACTTCTCCAATTAATTGCTCTTAGCTTTACCATCTATAAGGTAAGAATCATGAAAGTTCCTACCTCACAGAGTTGTTGTAATACTTAAATAAAGGGCATAGAACATTTACCTGTGCATGGCATATAAAAAGATTACAATAAAAGTCCCGATACTACCTTTGCCTTCAAAATTTAAGACAAGAATATTAGATTTGGCTGAAAACTGTCATGTCTTTAATGTTTAAATAGTTATTAGTTAAAATTAATTGAGATATTCTGAGTACTAGAGCAAAATTTTATTTTAAAAAATCAGCAAAATAGATAGATTAGAATAGAGTCATAATCACAAATATAATTGAAATAACATAAAATAATACCTAGAAGCATTAATCTTCTTGAAGTCTATTTCATAATAATGAAAAGCTGCCAAGACCCATATTTTATTTCATCCTTATCAAATTCTCAATCTTTTCAATGTTTTTCACGTCACTCAAAATGATGGAGTTTGAGTTCTATTTTGTTAAGGCAGAGCACAGGGCATAGTCTCTATCATCAAGGGAATCAGATAGTAAAAGGAATCAATGTATCCTTAACACTTTATTTTTTCCCAGAAAAAATTACATTTCTCAGAGAATTTAGTTTATCCAAATATGAAAAAAAAACTATGTAATAAAATTTAAAGAATTATTTTAAAAATAAATGCATTAAATTCTTTCACTTTTTTTTTTTTTTTTTTTTTTTTTTTTTGAGACAGAGTCTCACTCTGTCTCCCAGGCCGGAGTGCAGTGGTGCCATCTTGGCTAACTGCAACCTCTGCCTCCCAGATTCAAGAAATTATCTGACTCAGCCTCCTGAGTAGCTGGGATTACAGGTGCCCGCCATCATGCCTGAGTCATTTTTGTATTTTTCGTAGAGATGGGGTTTCACCACGTTGGCCAGGCTGGTCTTGAACTCCGAACCTCATGATCCACCTGCCTCAGCCTCCCAAAGTGCTGGGATTACAGGCGTGAGCCATCGTGCACCGCTTAGTTTATCTCACTACCTGGGTTATGGGATCATTCATACACCAAACTTCAGTGACCTACCATTTCCCCGTGTAGCACATCTGCATATGTATCCCATGAATCTAAAAATCAAGTTAGAAAAGAGAAATAAAATCCAATAAAAATCATTATAAAAGTATAGTTTACAAGCTGCAAAAGTATCTTCATATTTGTTTCATGATTTCCAGGGGAAGAAAGTTAGATAATGAAGAATGAAATAATTTGAAGAAGTTTTTTGGTAAACATTAAAAAATAATAATCATGTTTCACGGTTTCAGTATACGGAACAATTTATTTTGACTCCATAGCATTTTCATTTAAATACTTTGAAAAATAAACTCAAAATATGTTTTAAATTGTTGATGATTTCAAATATTACAGGAATAGAAATTTTAACTTAATACAGAATGATTATCTGGCTTCCTTCTGTAAAATATCTTAAAGGTTAATGTGGATTTGAATTGCACAATATTCCAAATGCTTCTCCCCCTTTAAAAAGAATTGTCTTATCTTTTATTTTTCTCATGCAAGAGCAAAAATCAGGAAAAAAATATAGTATTCAGGAGAATCATGGCAACAATTTAAGGAAGACAAAACCAGTCTTTAGCAACCAGTATACATATATATCATCTTTTTCTCTGCTTTAGGATAGGTTACTTCTATCACCGACCTGTTCCATATCCTCCTCTTACATGCACCATTAAAACATAGTCTTTCAAAAATGAGGTGATAAACTCACAAATATCTATCTATTGTTTAGAAGAAAGTTCCTTTATTTTCCCTTAAAGGAATTTGATATACAGTGGAGAAAAGAAAATTACTTTCTAATTTCCAATACTCAAAAAGTGTCTTAGGGAACACCTCTGTCCTTGTTTGTTTATTTTAAGGCTACTGGCCTTTTCAGAATTCCCAAAATTATAATAGGGAAAAGTATCTACTATTGGGACTACATTTAAATTACATGTCAATACACAATGAATCATTTTCACATTTGCGGATAAATTATAGGTCCAGTTTTGCGGTCATGTTAAAGAGAATAAAGTTAAATTAAGTAAATTTGAAAGTTTGTTAATCTTTTATCATGGTGATAAATGTCTTAGTCCATTTGTACTGCTGTAATAAAATAGCATAAACTGTGTGGCTTATGAATAACAATTTATTTTCTCACAGTTCTGGGAGCCGGAAAGTCTAAGATCAAGATACTTACAGATTCAGCATCTGGTGAAAGCTAATTCCTCATAAATGGAATTTTCTTGCTTCATCCCTACATGATGAAAGGGGCAAACAAGCTCTATTGGGCCTCTTTTCTAGGGGCACTAATTCCATTCATCAGGGCTCCACCCTTATGATCTAGTCACTTCCCAAACTTCCCACCAATTAATACTATCATATAAGATTAGATTTCAACCTAGGAATTTTGGGTGACACAAACATTTAAAAATGTAGCAATCAATATGTTTAAGTAAGTTGTTCTAACGATTTCTCTCTTATACAAACTTCATATCTAAAAACATATACTTTGAATAGTAGGCCTTATTGTACAAATTAACTAATGATCACTGTGTCAGTTGAAATATAAATAGTGCTACAATAAAAGAAGTATTTAAAATCCTTGGTTACAGAAATGAAGTTTTATTTCTTGCTCATAGTCAGGTCAATTATAGATTGGCTGTAGGCCTTCTCTATGTCATCTGCACTCCAGAATGCAGATTGACCAGGCAGCCTCTCTCTGAATATCTTCAAAATGGGAAAAGAAAAATGGAGCATCACACATGGCTATTAAAGTTGATGCACATAACATGGAAATCCTGAGTTCAACATAGAGTCAGTCGTGAAACAAAGACAATCACAGTATTTGGAAACAAAATTACATCTACGACAGTACTTTAGCAATCATATTGCTTTCTTTCACTTTGTTTATAAATGAGGAAATTAGTGTTAAATAACAAAAACAACTTGTCCACATAACAGTTTTTTAATCATAGTATCTGTCCCAACATGAAAATTAAATCATAGTTTTCTTTCTCTCAAGCTTAGTAAACATAAACAGAAATGTTATTAGAATTTCTCCACAATGTTTTTGCAACAGGAGGAGGAAGGTAAAACCAGACAAAGCAGATGGCAAAAAATGTGTCTTATGGTCTCATCTATTATTAAATAAATTATTGATAGCAATATATTCACCATGAATTTATTTATATATTGAATGGAGAGCCTCTACTTCTTTCAATGACTAAAATAATTATTTTTGTAGAAGAATAGATTCTAAGAAGAAATAAATAATATTTTGGGGGGAACTATATGTTTGTATTCAAAGTGATTTTATAAATGCTTTCTGAAAATCTTTCAACCTTTCAATCTATCTAAGCTCTATAATTAATTCAAGGGCAGATATATCTTTTGAGTTTCTTCATTTTTCCAATTTATAATGAATTAAAATAGTGAGTCATACTGTTACTTAACTCTTTTATGTGTCACTGTCATGCATTCATAGCAAAGTAGATTTCATTATCTATAAATAAAGGACCATGATTCCATTCAGCCATGAACATCAAATAGGCAAGTAATAGATATTCCATAAATGCCTAATGATAGATTGTGCATTAGAAAAAAATCATTTTATACTATTAATAGCTGAAAATCCTGGTTAGCCTTGTAGAGGGAATAATAAAACATATTACTCTCAAAACTGCTCAATATTTATGACCTTTCGTATGAAGTATTTGTTTAGAATTTTTAGAAAAATTGAATGAAAAAATAAAAAGATGAGCTTTTTTTTCTTTTGTATGGAGGTTAATGAGTTAGTGAAAGCTCATTACAATAGGCTTGGTAACAGTAATTTGAACTCAATGCTGCAAAAATTAATAGTATAAACCTGATGAAGTCTTTAATTCTCTTATTTTAGGTTCCTCATTGATATAATAAAGGAACTAAACTAAATTACAATTGACTTTTTCTTTCCATATTTCAAAAGTACAGAGTAAGAATACTAACACAATTTGCTGTTGCTATGCAAGCAATATCACCGTAATTGGGTTTTGCAATGAAAAGTTAATGTGAAATAAGAAATAATATACCATTATCCAATATAACGATGAAGAGTGTTTTTATGAGTGCTTATCTTAATTTTATTCTATTTTATAATGTAATATTATGAGCAGCCTATATAAACACATAGTGAAATATCCAATGATAAGACCTAGTTTCTATATTATTGGCAAATATATATTTAAGTCAAAAAGCCTTTACAGACAAGAAATATGAAATCCATTAAAATCCACTTGATAGGAATTTTATTATGTACATGTCACACAATAAGCACTTTGTCCCATACCACCTTATTTACCCAGACCTGTTATTCAGCATACTATAGCACCACAAACAAACCTGCTGGGCTCTCTCTCCTGTCTTTTGAGAAAAATATTTTAAATTTTGGCAACTTCAGCTAGTCCTGTCAACGTCAATCCAGTAACACACTTGTGAGCAAGTTAATACTCCATTCATAATAAACAACCCAGTGTGCACATTCACTTGATACCTCATTATCAGATTTCATTTTCTACCAGAACCTAATATCACTCTAAGGGATGTTCCTCCAAGGAATATTTATCTATGAAAAAAGACCATGACTTTACTTCCATACCTAGGGAGTAAACTCCCTATACTGTGATTTACTGACGGGGCTTCCTAGAACTCACTAGAGCCATCTCTTTGACACAAATCTTTTGAATGTTGTTTGTTCACCTGATTTTAAAGTACAAAGGGCAAAACATCTGCCTCCATCTTCTAGACATACTTCAGAGCTTCATTTGCTCGAGGCTGTGCTCAAACATAGCAGCCTTCCTGGCTACCCAGTAAATGTGTCAGAGTAGTTTACTCAGACATGGAATGTGGCCCCCAAAATCCAAAGAGGCCGGTCAAGTGCTGTGCTTCCACACTCATGACACACAATGCAAAGTGTAGTAATTTTCCTTTACAGAGGAAATACCCTAACAAGCTCTTGCTCACAGGGTGACTGGAAACTTTCCAAGAGAGAAGACCCCTGAATGTCTTTTGTGTTTCTCTCTCAACCTCTATCATACATATATGTTAGTAAAGCATCTAGTTTTTTCTTCCCTTCTCTCACCAGGCCCAGTGTCAACCAAGTAGTGATACAGTGTGATCATGGGCAGGATTTTAGGAAGATTGGGTTTTTTCATGGACTAGCCTATGCCAGACTACAGAATTGACATAGAGCTGCAGTACAAAATCGAAGCTATACTGTTGTTACCAGGTAAAAGTGAACTGCTTGTAATGGTTCTTCCAAATCACTGTAGACATTACTAGCATTTCCTAGATCAATACCACATGCTGGTCATGGGGTATTCTTGATTTGCCTCTAAAGTCAATCTGCTTCCAAGGTTAATCTGCTTTCTTTTTATGTGGTTTAGTTTGAGATAGGATAGAAATCATCAAACTTTGATGACAGTTTAAAATTCCTGGCACATATCTGTTGAAAATAAATATCATATTATTTTCCATTCATTTTAAGGTCTTGTTTAACAGAGACATCTGATAAACTCAATAGAGGATTTTGGTGGGCATGTTATGTTATCGCTATCCAAATTTAAGGAGAATCTTCAACAGTAAATTATTCACAACTGAGGCATATGAAAAGAAACATGCTATTATTGTGTTAACATCCATAAATATATATTAAATTTGTAAACCTAATTATATCCGGATTGTTAACCCCTAGTGCTAAAAATCAGTTACCATCCCCTCCATCTGAATCTTTCCTTTGATTTCTTTTTTGAAAGCCTTAATAGTACTGAATTCCATTTCCTATTTAGTAAAGACATGCATTCCATTATTGTAATGGTTGTTTTGTTTGTTGCTTTTCCTTATAGTAATTACATGCCAGCCTCCATGTAACTTCTTGAATTCTTAAGTTGGAGACACTTGTATTTGAAATAAAATTCTTAGGTGTATAACCAAATTACTGATATCTAAAGGATGTGCAGACTTAGATAAGGTATTTGCTATTTTTAAAACTCTCTTCATTAGTAAAAGGATAGTAATAAGAAAAAAGTAGTGTTACTAACAAAGGAGTTATTCAGATTGACAATATAACCCATAAAGTCCGTAGGTTATGTGTCATTAATACCAGGCACGTATTCTGGTTTTCCTAATCATTTTCTACAGAAGCATTTACAATCACAAAGATGGGAATCAGTGGGAATGAGCCAATTCAGGTCAAAAGGGTATTCAAATACATGTATAACCATTGATAATTTTTTATAATATGTATTTCTTAGATATTTTTAACTATAATCACAACTATACATAATATTATGTTAAGCACAATACTGTAGACATAACAGGATTTCGGGTTATTTCCCCAAACTTACTAGCAAAAATATCATTTTCCTACATGTCATATGTCTTTCATTAGTGGGTAGGCCATTAGAGGCCAATGAACAAAAAAACACAGGAGTCTATCTATAAAGAGACTTAACCATATCCAGCAATCTTATAACAAACTTTATTAATGCAGGCTTCCTACTATCATGTTGGATCACAGCCCATTTCTCTCCCATGAATGTAGCACAATGGTGATTCTCAATTTATCTCATCCTGACTAATTTAACCACGTGGCATACACGTTTATTTTAATTTGTGGCCCTTTAACTGGGAGTCAGTTACTGTTACTGTAAGATCAAGTTTGTCATCGTTTAGAATGGCTATAATGATTTCATAAATATTGTACTCCAGCACATCTAGCCACTGACCATTTAAGTATATCTGATCCCACTGCAATCAATATGCCAATGAGTTCTTTCAAACTGAATGGCTATGATCTCCTTGAGAGATGTTGGCAAGCAGAATGCCCTGAAGCCCTGTTTAGTAATATACATACACCACTTACATATTGCTTCATAATCTTTTCAGCTGACTTCTGAGTGTTGTCAGTATTCTAGTGGAACACCACTATGAGTGTCCCAAACTAGGTTAAAAAGTTCTTCTCATTATCAGGGGTAAGAGTTCAGAAAAAACAAGTCATAAGGCCCCAAATGCCTTTTGCACACTGAAGCCATCAAATTGGAATCTGTGCAGCTTATACCATCACAAATGCTGCTGCCACTGAGTACTTGCAGTATGCATACAATTCAAGAATACTGTAAAAGTGTCCAAAAAAGTGTGCCTTTCTGGATATTTTAGATTCAGCATATTCAACTCCTAGGAGTAGTTCATTCTGAATATGACACAAGGCTTCTCGTAATCATCATTCTAAGTATGAATCATTAATTATATTAAGCCATTATATCATACCAACTATCACCCCGTTGGACATTATTCTCATTACAAAAAGTTATGAATGCATATTATTCTATCCACTTTCAGGTTTGGTGCTTGACTGCGTTGAGTAACAGCAGAGTAGCGTCTGAAATACAAATGTGTCTACTTTTATCCCAACAGGCTATCTTCACACACGGCATCAGAGTCATTCAGCTACTCATTGTCAACTGACTGTCATATACATGGTCTGACGCAAAGATAGAATTTATTTCAAGGTTAAAAAAGAATAAATAGCATTTTGGGAGGTCAAGGCAGGTGAATCACAAGGTCAGGAGCTTGAAACCACTGGCTAACACTGTGAAACCCCATCTCTACTAAAAAAATACAAAAAAAAAAAAAAAAAAATAGCCAGGCGTGGTGGTGGGCGCCTGTAGTCCCAGCTACTCAAGAGGCTGAGGCAGGAGAATGGCGTGAACTTGGGAGTAAGCTGAGATCATGCCACTGCACTCCGGTCTGGGAGACCGAGTGAGACTCTGTCTCAAAAAAAAAAAAAAAAAATAGAATAAATGTTACAAATGTAACACACAAAATATGACCCAAATTATAATTCCAATCTGCTATTTTCCAGGTGGATTGCTAGGAAACAGTAATTGATATATTCTCTCAAAATCACCCAAATAGAGTCACGTGTAAATCTTAAAGTTTGGTTCTTTCAACACAAACCATGACTCTGAATTACAATAATGAGAAACAGGGGTTTACTTTCCCTACACTTAGAAACTTTTTTGGGAAATGAGTGAGATTGTATTCTTTTTTTATCATCTTTACTTATTTGATTTACTCATTATTTTTACCCTCGACATTAATGACAAAGAGACATATATGCACATTGAAAAGTGTTTGTTGCACTAATGAACAACTTGAATACTGAATGATGTAGAAAATTTAACTTCCAATTTTATAGTTAATCAAGAACATTTTTGCTGTAAATTCTATGTAAATTTGGAGGTATATGTCTGTACATCCATATACTCAGAAATATAATTTTAAGTAGATAAATTGTTTCCTGAATTCGAATATGTTTTAATCTTACAAACTATGTTAGATCTAAATTACTGTGTCAAAGACCCAAAGACATACTTTTTGATTAAACATGTTATTTAGTTCTAAAGTTGTGTGTGTGTGTGTCTGTGTGTGTGTGTGTGTGTGTGTGTGTGTTTTCTCAGTAGAAATAAGCAGAGAGGCCCTTTTTGTTAGCTCAACAAAAGACCATTACCTATTGCTCCTGTAAATGGCAAACACAAAATCCTCATAAATGAATTCTATTACTATTTCAAAACATAACGTTTAGGACAACTCATTTGAAGAAGGAGTATACCATTGTGTCTAACTCTAAAAATCACCAAAAACAGGTAATTCAGTTAGGGAGGGTTCCCTCTTTTTCTATTGATTGGAACAGTTTCAGAAGGAATGGTACCAGCTCCTCTTTGTACCTCTAGTAGAATTTGGCTGTGAATCTGCCTGGTCCTGGACATTTTTTTGGTTGGTAGGCTATTAATTATTGCCTCAATTTCAGAACCTGTTATTGGTCTATTCAGAGATTCAACTTCATCCTGGTTTAGTCTTGGGAGGGTGTATGTGTCCAGGAATTTATCCATTTCCTCTAGATTTTCTAGTTTATTTGTGTAGAAGTGTTTATAGTATTCTCTGATGGTAGCTTGTATTTCTGTGGGATTCACTGATGCTTTTGGAAGGTTTTTTGTGTCTCTATCTCCTTCAGTTCTGCTCTGATCTTAGTTATTTCTTGCCTTCTGCTAGCTTTTGAATTTGTTTGCTATGGCTTCTCTAGTTCTTTTAATTGTGATATTTAGGTGTTGATTTTAGATCTTTTCTGCTTTCTCTTGTGGGCATTTAGTGCTATAAATTTCCCTCTACACACTGCTTTAAATGTGTCCCAGAGATTCCGGTACGTTGTGTCTTTGTTCTCATTGGTTTCAAAGAACATCTTTATTTTTGCCTTCATTTCGTTATTTACCCAGTTGTCATTCAGGAGCAGATTATGTGGTCAATTTTAAAGTAAGTGTGATGTGGTGCTGAGAAGAATGTATATTCTGTTGATTTGGAGTGGAGAGATCTGTAGATGTCTATTAGGTCAACTTGGTCCAGAGCTAAGTTCAAGTCCTGGATATCCTTGTTAACCTTGTGTCTCATTGATCTGTCTAATATTGACAGTGGGGTCTAGAAATACCATTTGACCCAGCAATCCCATTACTGGGTATATAGCCAAAGGATTATAAATCATGCTACTATAAAGACACATGCTACTATAAAAACATGCTACTATGTTTATTGCAGCACTGTTCACAATAGCAAAGACTTGGAACCAACCCAAAAGTCCATCAATGGTAGACTGGATTAAGAAAATGTGGCACATATACACCATGGAATACAATACAGTCATAAGAAAGGATGAGTTCATGTTCTTTGCAGGGATGTGGATGAAGCTGGAAACCATTCTAAGCAAACTATTATAAGGACAGAAAAACACACACTGCATGTTCTCACTCATAGATGGGAGTTGAACAATGAGAACACATGGACACAGGGTGGGGAACATCACACACTGGGGTCTGTAGGGGGTGGGGGACTTGGGGAGGGGTAGCATTAAGAGGAATACCTAATGTAAATGACAAGTTGATGGGTGCAGCAAACCAACATGGCACATGTATACCTATGTAACAAACCTGCACGTTTTGCACATGTACCCTGGATCTTAAAGTATAATAATAATAATAATTTAAATAACAGGTAATGCAGATTTCATCCTTTAGCTACCTTCTCCTAATTAAATAGTGTTCTTTTTAAATTTTAATTTTGTAATTCTATTTTTCTCTGGTCCTTTTAAAAGTAAAATAATATCATCAATTTATAGTACATTTCAAAATAGCTAGAAGGGAAGATTTGGAGTGTTCCCAACACAAAGAAATAACAAATGTCTGAGGAAGATTTTAATTACTGTGATTTGATTATGACACTTTGTATGCATGTATCAGAAACACACATGTACCCCATAAGTATGTAGAACTATTATGTATCAATAAAAATAATATGTCTCATAAATGTTTTAAAATGAAAATTTTAACATCAATTTAAAAAATATACTATAAACCACGTGTGTCCAACCTGCGGGCAGGATATCTTTGAATGCAGCCCAACACAAATTTGTAAATTTGAAAACAATATGAGTTTTTTTTCTGCAATTTTGTTTTAGGCCATCAGCTATCATTATTATTAGGGTGTTTATGTGTGGCCCAAGGCAATTCTTCTTCCAATGTGGTGCGGGGAACCCAAAACATGGGACACCCCTGCTGTAAATGCTAGATTATATTTATGTGCCTTAGGAGGAGTTAATATCAAATATGATTTGTTATAAGTGGTAATTATATTAACATTATAAACTTTTTTTGAAAATTTGTTTAGCTACTAAAAAAAAACAATACCTTCAAATCAATGGCAAACAGAATACTGATCCAACATTTATAAGCACAAGAATGCAAAACACTTCTAATGATACTAGTTTGGTGTCCCATTGAATACTCATTTTCTCTTTAGTACAGATTTGACATATTCATGATATAAAAATAAGATCCAGATAAATCATTATTCTGATTTTACCCACCAATGAGAGGAAAAGTTAATATTTATTTTATTCATAATCAAGATTTTGTTCATAAATAACTCACGTTAACATTCATTAGGCATGCTTGCATTTTTTTCACATTTTTTGCTTTGTTTTGTTTTGTGTTTTTGGAGACTGAGTCTTGCTCTGTCACCCAGGCTGAAGTGCAATGGCACGATCTCAGCTCACTGCAATCTCCACCCCCAGGTTGAAGCAATTCTCCTGTCTTAGCCTCCCAAGTAGCTGGGATTACAGGCGCACGCCACCATGCCTGGCTAAATTTTTTGTATTTTTAATAGAGACGGGGTTTCACCATGTTGGCCAGGCTGGTCTCAAACTACTGACCTCAGGTGATCTGCCCGCCTTGGCCTCCCAAAGTGCTGGGATTACAGGTGTGAGCCACCGCGCCCAGTCATGTTTTTCTTTAATCATATTGGTAAGTAAGTACAGTAATAAAGAGGATGAATTTAAATATTAATTAGGGGGAATGGATATCTTAGAGAAAAAATTATGTGGCCTGAAGACATGTTAATGCTACTTACCATTTTATAGTTAATGCTATGTAATATTAGGGACAATTTTTCCCTAACATTAGGGATAGTTTGAAAGACTTGAAAAGAGTTACAAATAAATTTCCTAAAACAGGATTAAAGTCTTAATAGGTCTAAGTCAATTGAAGTTAAAAAAAATCAGTAACAACTAAATTTAAGGTAAATTTATAGGATATTGTACCATGGCCAATATCCATGGTCACTTAGTCACTTAGAATATACTTTAAAAGGACATACTATTTAATATAAAATGCCAAGTTAAAGTGAAAAACAAAGTACCCTATACCTACACAGAATAAAAGATAAAGTTATTTGATCGTATAAATTAAAATTGATTCTGATTTCCAATTAACCCACAACTTGATGAATTCACAACCTGAGGAAATATCCAGCATATTAATTTGTTCTCATTTCCTTTTATTAATGAAACAGTTGTCCATCTATAACATGCATCTCTGGAACTGATTAAAGTATCGATTAAATGAAGACATGGTATGGGTTTTTTGGTTGGTTTCAGATGGAGAACAATGAACAAAATGATGAAGTTGAATAATCTTTTTTTTTAGTATTTAACTGGAACAAAATAAAACATTATCTACTTTAGATCATTATATTGACTTGACCAAGTTTAATTTAACTTGTGAAGGAGGACCATAATCAAATGGATTATTAGAAAATATTAAAATACCATTTAAGTATGAGGAGATATTTTAAAAAGCTATTCTTAAAAAGGTATCAGTAACTAATCAAATAAATATTATAGTATATTATCATTGTATTACAATTTAACTCTCAAAATTTAAGTCAAATGTATATTAGAGGTCTGAACCCATGAATTACTCAGAAAGCATGATAATAATCATATATATGTCATATTACAAATACTTTGAGAAAGAAAATTCTATTCAAATTAAAGTCATCTAAGCCTCTTCATTTTAATGCTTTAAATTTCTTGAAACAAAGTAGAAAATTTAAGAAAATACACGTAAAGGATAAATAAAAGCCTATCAATTAATGCATATGTTTTGCATTCAAAAGAATTTAGAGACTAATTAACATAAAAATATTGGTTTCTAAAACCTGATTTATGACTTTTTCCAAAATATTTTTTCTTTGATATTTCCAAATATTATTATTGTTATAACCACATATAATTATTATTATAATAACCAAGTATTCTTCGGTTTTTTATATTTACCATAAATGAATAGAAATTTTTCTCCATTTAACTCCATAAGAGATGTAATTTCTAAGAAGTAAGATAAGTGTATGATTTATTTAAATCATCATTAATATTAAGGAAATTTCATAAAATTATTGGGAAATATTTCACTTTTGTTGGTATTTTGGAACAGATTTATAGTAAGAGAGAGAATAGATATCTATACTAGGACCATAATAAGCTGAACTAATAGTGTAAATTTTTTACTGTAACTTTTATCCCAAATTTCTTTTATATTCTTCTTTCTCTTAGCCTTGTGAACCCCGAATATCTGAGACAGGTCTCAGTTAATTTAGAAAGTTTATATTGCCAAGGTTAAGGGCGCACGCAGGTGACACAGCCTCAGAAGGTCCTGATGACATGTAGCCAAGTTGGTCAGAGCAGTTTGGTTTTATACATTTTAGGGAGACATGGGACATCAATCAACACATGTAGGATGAACTTGAGTTGTGCCTGGAAAGTCAAGACAACTCAAAAAAAAGGCAGGAAGACTCGAGGCAGGGAGTGGGCTTCCAGGTCACAGGTAGGTGAGAGACAATTGGTTTCATCTTTCAAGTTTTGGATTAGCCCCTCCAAAAGAGGCCATCAGATATGTGCTTATCTCAGTGAGCAGAGGGGCAACTTTGAATAGAATGGGAGGCAGGTTGACCCCAAACAGTTCCCAGCTTGACTTTTCCCCTTCAGCTTAGTGATTTTAGGGCCACAAGATTTATTTTCCTTTCACAGTCTGTCTTCCTTCTTGTTGACTTACCATGTTTTCTTTTATATTATGCTCTGGAGTTGGAATTTTCTTGTATTTTGGAGTCTACAAAGTTGTTGTTTTCTAAGTGAACTCTTTAATACATCATGTTCAGAAATGTGTTTCTTCAGTGAATCATAAAGTTCTTGACAATGTTTTCATATTTTGCAGATTTTTGATAGATACTCTGCTGTTTGTCTGCTTTCTCAGTTATTCTTTTATGAATAGATGACATCTCTCCATAGCTGGTCTTTACACAGAGACTTAATGGCCCCAGAACCATCACAAAGCAGTTGAATGTTAGCTGAGGTATCGAGTGAGTTCTGTTTTCTAAAATATTTACATGGAGTAACACCACTTTCTTTTATTTTCACTGACTATGACTCTTACTATTTTCAAGAATGAGATTTATCATATTGAGGTGGGAAAACAGAATCTGGAGGCAGGGAGCATAAGGCCAATTCACACTTCAGCTATGACAGGAAATAGTCTCTCTATAGGGCGTAGGCCCAGTAAATGACTTTGTAACTTTACTTCGTCCTCTCCATTTACGTAGGGCATACCAGAACTAACCAATGGAATCCTCTAGAGGGCATTTACACTCCCAAAAGTTTTGTAATGGTGCCCTTGAGTCCCTTTGCTCGGGCCCGCTCCCACACTGTGAAGTGTACATGTCTCATTTTCAATAAATCCCTTCATTCCTTCCTTGTTTTGTTTGTGTGTTTTGTCCAATACTCTGTTCAAGATGCCAAGAACCTGGACACCCTCCACCAGTGATAATACGATTCTTCTTTCACAATATATTACTTACATAATGTCGGAGCTTGCTTTAGCATTATGAGTGGAATGACTGATCCAGTGCTTTTCGATCAGTCATTTCCCAAGTGTTATTGTGCAAAAATCTACAACTAAAATCTGCTAACATTAAAAGAATTCTTAAAACTTTCTTCACAATACATTGTATCTCCAAGTTTAAGCCACTGTTCCTCAGTACCATGAACCCTCAAACTTTGTGTGATGTATCTTTCTTGCTTCAGTATTTTTTTTCTCTTTCAACATCCCTAGTTACACTCATTTTTGAAGTTACTATTCCATATCCAACAAAATGCCCCATTCTCAATATCTCTGATAGCTCTCTCCCCACACATATTCTTTTTTTTTTTTTTTTTGATACGGAGTCTCACTATGTCACCCAGCCTGGAGTGCTGGAGTGCAATGGCACGATTTCAGCTCACTGCAACCTCTGCCTCCTGGATTCAAGTGGTTCTCCTGCCTCAGCCTCCCAAGTAGTGGGGGCACTACAGGTGCGTGCCACCATGCCTGGCGAATTTTTTTTTTTTTTTGTATTTTTAGTAGAGATGGCATTTCACTGTGTTAGCCAGGATAGTCTTGATCTCCTGACCTCATGATCCACCTGCCTTGGCCTCCCAAAGTGCTGGGATTACAGGTGTGAGCCACCGTGACCAGCCCCCCTTACATATTCTAACTGAACTTGCCCTTACCACAAAGGCATCACTTACTCTGAAGCCATTATAAGTAGAGATTGGTTTATTTATCACAATCTCCAGGAAACTAAAAGAAATTACCTCTAGATATAGATTGACATATAGATAAATACTTAAAGAAATGTAGGTCTAGATAAGTATGTATGTATATATTCTATTCTCTTCCACCCTTTTATTACTGATTATTTTATTTATCACAGTCCCCAAGAATTAAAAAAATTATATAATAGAGAGTAATGTATAGTTATATAGATACATAGGAATAGATAGGTATGCATATATTCTAGTGTCTTATACCATTTTGTCACTGAAAAATATGAAAAACTACATCTTGATGATCTTGCTTCCTTAAATACAAAAACTCTTCTTCCTGGCTAATGCCTATTTCTGGATACCATTTGTACATCACAAGTACGTTCAACCTGTCTTCAAACTATATCTTCTCACTTACTTTTAAAGACACAAAAATCTCAATTCAAATTACATGGACCTCTCCAGATATATCTATTTCTTCTTCTTAATACTACATTTATCAAAAAATTTTATTTAACTATTATCTTCCTTCCTCACTGCACTAATTCCTGTTATCGCTCCACCAAAACTACTCTAATTTTGTCTTCACATGGGTCATTTTGCAGTGATTTTCAGCTCTCATATTACTTGGCTTCTCAGCAGATTTTGTCCTAGTTAGATCCCCTGTTCTTTTGGTACATTCTATTCCTTAGTTTCTGTGACCCAGTTTTCTCTTTGTTTTCCTATTATGACCCTTGCTGGGTGATGCTATACTATCTGGATAAGAAAAGTTGAAAATCCTCAAGATTTATCACAAGCTGTGTGCTTGGCTAAAATTATATCCTTTCCCTGGACAATCATACACAACACACACACACAGAACACAGAACTATTTTTTGCAATTCTGCAAGCAGCTTACAAATGTATTTCTTAATCACCTTTCTGTTCACAAGAGTGTCATATCCAACCTCATATGTTTGGTATTTTTCTTGAATGTCTTAGAGTTGTCTCAAGCAAACCTATCATGCTTACTATACTTTGCATGCTTGTCCCCTCCAAACTTCATGTTGAGTTTTGATTCACAGTGTTGGAGATGAGCGGCCTAATGGGTGGTGTTCCATCACAATTCTCCATAAATCATCAGGTTCCTCAAACTGGAAGCCAGTCTTCTGGAAATGGCTGGACCACTAGAGATGAAATAATATCCGGTTACTTGATTTACCATATTTGAGTCCAAGTAAATTCTTATTTTGAAGCAGTTTCTCCATGATGATACTGCTTGCCATTTCAGCACATGCATTTCTACTCTTTTCTAAAAAGCAACTATCCTAAACTTCTGTGGGTTTTTCTAATATGCTCATAGAATGCAGAATTTCTGGATTGTGGTAGCATGTGCTAAAAGTTAAGTGTAATTCTAGTTCTGATTCAGAATATATCATGTAGAAAACTTATGAGAAAATATGAAAAACTTGAACCAAAACACATTAAACATGGTCATAAAAAGACATAGTCAATTATGGTTTTGCAAAAGCACTTGTAAAGCTGAAAAGGTTGTTGGTATAAAAAGCTAATCTGTTTCTATTACTGACTAAGGTGTATGATAATTACATTTATGTTATCAAGGGTGAGCAGGCAATGGATATAAAAGAGATAAGAACAGATGAACCAATCTCAATGTTATCTAATACATATCTGCCTTCTACAGAAATGCATTAAGAGAAAGAGCAATGTTGTTATTCTACTGTGAAAAGGAAATTATGAAATTTTAAAGTTGTGCCAATAGAAGCAAAGAGAAGTGGAAAGATGGGTGAAATTGATCACTCTAAGCATCTGGTTTCAGTAATTCAGTCTGCTCAAAATAAATGTTTATGATAGGAAGTCAGTAGCACTTGTAAGTTGCTAATTTATGAATGCAAAAACTAACTCCCCTCGAAAATACTTGATCACAATATATTTTTTTCAAACCAGTGTGCTGTAGAAGAAATGCCTTCAGCTTCTAGATGAATGTTTACTAAAAATAGGCCTCATGATGTTAATTCTATTTTTATGACATTGATATTCACATCAGGTTTAACTAGGCATAAAATAAAAAGAAAATAAGGCACTATAATTTTATTCAATTTAAGAATAATAGGTAATTTTATTTACACATGAGAAATGCAAATCTAATTTTATATGACATTTTACATTTACATAAAGTTAAATACTTAAAGGTATGCATTTTAATAACCATTGATTTATTTTTTAAAATGGTCTATTTAAAATCATATTTGAATTCTCAATTATTTTCACTACTGAATAAAGCATCATGACTGAATATAATCTTAAGAAGGATATTCATTGCTACAAATGTGGGGAGAATAGAGTTATTAAAGTTTAAAATTATACATTTAATATTTCAAAATTTAAAGAGTGACATTATACCTTGTAAAACTACAGTATCATAGTATCTTGATATGTTAAAATCTTGGATGTCATCAACAAACTTATACATAATTTCCTTAAAAATTTAACTAGCATGCTATAGAATTAATTTTCATGTTCTCAAATTGTGCTGACTGATATTGTAACCAATAGTAGCAGTTCTAGACTAGTGTCAATTACCATATTGTACAGCACAAACATAGTACGTTTTTTATCATCTCAAAGTTCTATAGGACAGTACTGTTATAAAAATATTCAACTTTTAAAAACAATTTCATGACTTACCCTTATTCTTTCTCTTTATTTTTTTATTATTAAATATGTGACCACTGTGGAAATTTAAAATTAGCTCATAATTTTCTTTTAAAACATAAAATCCATAACTATTTTGAACACAAAGTCTCACAGCCATGTCATTTGTTTTCTTTGTTTTTCTAAGTCAGTTCAGATAAAAAGAAGATAAAGTTAAATCACTATTGATTAAACATCTAGCAATGAGACTCTCATTTTACCTTGTCTCTTAAATACATTAAAATTCAGACCAAATAATCTTTATAAAGAAAATACAACTTACAGCCATACAAGTGGAGGACTTAAGTGATGGAGGGTGTATTTCTTATTCATTTGTATAGAAAACTATATTTCTATATAACTTTTGCAGAACTCTAATTATACAAGGCAATGTTTTCTGAAATGAAGTAGATTTTCATGACAGACACAGACTTCATTTTCAGACTACTTCTTTTGATGTCAAAACAAATGCAATTATCTGATATCACCATATTTATAATATTTATTATTTTATTTGGTTAATAATTAAATCATATATAACAGTTAGATGCTACTTCTTAAATTAAGAACTGTAAAGGCCTATATTTACCCAGGTTTCTCTGTTCTCTGTTAAAAGAAAAACTTTAGATAAATTAAATTGAACAGAGTTTATGAGAGCAAAGAATGATTCATGAATTAGGGAGAACTCAGAATCAGAAGAGATAGAGAGTTCTACCCAGCAGTGTGAGCAGCAAGCTTAATAGGCTGAACATGGAAGGAAAGTAGAGAAATCACCTGACTGGCTACAGCTAGGCCTTTGCCTTTTTAAAACATTGCATGATGAGGCATTTGTTTTACTTGGGCATGGGGCCTGATTAGTTGGCTGCTCATGATTGTCTGAAGTTTATCTTTGATTGGCTGAAACTCAGCTGTTTGTTATGAAAATATACTCCCAAGTTAGGTTTCAGTTTGTTTAGTTACTATAATAAGTTCGGTTGTGGCTTGTTGCTTAGAAACTCAAAGTCCAGAGACAGTCTGAGGCTAATTGCCTCCTGCCCACTTATTTGGTACCCGCTTTGGCAACTACTGTTTTGAAATAATAGTGAAATATTCAGTTCACATGCAAACATTGTCCTGTGCTCCAAAACAAATGATCAGGATTTTAGACTCTTCTCTGAGACTCTTTATACACTAAACTTGGAGAAGTCACCTAAATTGTTTTATCTGTAAATAGATGACATTAGAAATGCTCTAACATTGCTTCAGAGGATATAATTCTCTTTAAGGACCTTTAGGGTTTTTATTTATCTTATTAACAAGCATATTGTTTTTAACAGGCAAGACACCTATGTACTATTGTACGTAGTAGATGCACAATAAGCATATGTTCCACTAAATTAACAAACAATCCACTAAATTTGTCAGAGGCCTGGCCTATAATGGTTGATCAATAAATATTTGTTCAATGAATTAAAATAAGGAGCCTAAAAGAGTGATGAAAAAACCACTAATATGCATTTACCAATATAAAAATATGTATTACTTTATCAGTTGAGTCTACTTATGCTAATTAAAACTGGAAATTTCCCTAGAATTCTGTTTTTTTAACTACTGAAACTATAAAAGGCTGAACACAAAAAACAATTGAGTTGTCAAATATACATCTTTGAGATTTTTCCACTTCTTTCTACTGTAATATCCTAAATGGTGGCCTGGAAGACAGAGAGTCCACGTGAGAGTCATATAGCTTTATTGCAAAGAACATTGGATAAGTATTTAGATTTCACATTTCAGCTTATGTTTTCTACTACAAATTAAACTACATAAAAATAAATCAATAGAAATGTATTGGTTTTATGACTTTAACAAAATTCACTTAAACTCTCCAAATGTCAATTTACACAGCTGAAAATGTAATCAATAATATCTATATTTCTGAGTCCAGTACTGTTTATAAGTATTAAATCACCATTATAAATGTTTTCCAAAAGCGAGAACTTATATTTAAAGATAAAAAGATCATATTTTATAAAGACAAAAACATCATATTCAAAGTACTCAGGAAGAACATCTAATAACACTATTAGTCATTGATTAAGAATTCTATTTAGAAATTATTTAGATAAAAAGTGATTATACTTTTTTTAACCATACATCTATCTTAGCACTTGATGCTCTTCCAAATACTTATTGGTTATTTAGGAATACCAAATGGAGTTATGATTCACAGCTGAATTATGATACAATGTTTTCTGAAGTTATAATATATTTAAAAATTAAAGGTAATTGCTTGGTTGATAGGTATTTATGTCTTGGAGCCTCAAGAACACTACTCTCAAAACATATTTTAGAGACTTTGATTTGACATATAAGATCCCTCGGAAAACTGGCAATGTAATCTAATCTTATATCAATGCCACTTAATAAATGTTATCAGTTTACTGGTTTCTGAATTAGTTGCTATGAAAAGAGTAACAAACATCCTTAGGTGACTGCATTAAGCCACCAGTAACTTCACAAGCCATTATTGAATGACTCATCGAATGAATCGTATATCCAGTAAGTGTGGGGAACTGGAAAATTTGACTCCAAAATAATGATTGTGCCAGCTAACATTTAAGGCATATGCTTTTCTAGAGAGAATAACTTTAGAATGAAAACAGAAGTGTAAAACAATCACACATTTTTTCAAGTGTCACAATTAGTCTCCATAAATTGAATAGGGAAAAACATCCAAACAGTTCCTATTTGTCTGAAATAGTTTATGCCACTTAAGCAGGTTTGAAATTCTTAAGGTTTATGATAAAACTCATCGTTTCCATTGGTAATATGATTAATAATGAATGTTTTATTAATAGTTCATCTTATATTTGCAAGTGCTGAGTTAAGGGAAATTTTATTGCTTTTCCTGCACTTGATCTTATAGTCAAGAGCTACGTTTTAAAATCCATTGCTCTAATTATAGTCAACCACTGAAATAGTGTTTTGTCAGTTTTCCTCCGGGACATGAATTGATGGTTTTATCCTCTGTAAAAGCCAGCATGATCACTCAACAAGGATTATACCTTATTTTCTGTAAATAGAATATGGTATTAATATTGAAAGCTCTTGAAAATTATTTAAAACTTGTCAAGTTTTCTGCCCTCATTGAGTGATGATTGATGAGGCAATATTTGCAATCTGTAGTAAGTTTTATGAGTGAAAGCTGTTGAATAAGTAATAGAGTAAAAGCTACTTTTATTAAATAATAATTAATTAGAAATTTTCCCATTTCTTCTCCTTCCAAAGACACTTGGAAAACCAGTTAATGAAATATTTATGACATTTAAGAAAGCAAAATTAAGAATTTTTTTTTGTTTCATCATAGAACACTTAATAGCTCGTTGTTTCTTACAATTGAAATATTTCTCACCAGGCAAATATCTTACATTTCTAATGGTACCAAAAGCAGGAGCAGCAATGATATCAATAATCAAAGCAAAATTATTTTGAATGGTTAAAGACTTTTTTTTTTTACTACCAGTTCTGCAAAAAATAGTAACTGATAATTATGCTGTTGTTTCACATAATTTTATCACATAGTGTCTGTTATTCATTGTACTATGCAATGACTGTTTTGGTGGAATGTACAGAATGAGAAGGTGATTTTTATTTAGTGTTCATTATACTTTAATTTCGTTAGGTATTTTAGTTAAATGAGGCCAAATTGCATGGGTTCAGCTTAACTGGTTTTTGTACAGACAAATAAAATGTCTTTATTGTTTTTAACAGACATGCTGGAATTTGACTTAGATCATTAAATCATATCTACTCATTTACAAAGATGTTTTGAGAACAGATTTTTAAAATTAATTAAGTTTAAATATCAGACCAACATGTCAAAACAAATACTATATAATTCCATACTCTAAAATATGTATCGTACTTTTATTTTTAAAACTAATACTAAGATATATGCAGTGTTCTCATGAGCATTACTATAATTACTATAAAGAGCAAACATCTCTTCAATTTTAAATTTATTAGAAATGTTGAACATGTCTTCAAAAATCTACTAAGTCATGACTAAAATAATTTTGTCAATTTAGATTCTTTTATTAAATATATTTTCATTCCATTCATCTGGCTGACATTTTGAAGTGAAATGCAAACAATTCTCCAATTACTAATTTAATTTTTAAAGATGAGTTGAATATTAAAAATGATTACATCATTATTATTATCATTTTTAGCAAAGTCTCCCTCTTCACCCAGGAGGGAATGTAGTGGAACAATTATGACTCATTACAGCCTTGACTCCTAGACTCAAGCAATCTATCTGGCATATTTTCTGGTTGTTGTCATTGTTGTTGTAAAGACAAGATCTTCATATGTTGCCCAGGCTGGTCTCAAACTCTTGGGCTCAAGTGATTTTCCTGCCTCAGCCCTGCAGTGTGCTGGGATTACAGGCATGAGACACCACACTGGTCCAAAAAAAAGTATTACAATTTTGATAGGAATTTTTCTTCCTTCCTTCCTTCCTTTTTTTTTTTTTTTTTTTTTTTTTGACAGACTCTCCTCTGTTGCCCAGGTTGGAGTGCAGTGGCACGATTTCAACTTACTGCAACCTCTGCCTCCCAGGTTCAAGCGACTCTCTTGTCTCAGCCTCCCAAATAGCTGGGATTACAGGTGCACGCCACTACTCCCAGCTAATTTTTGCATTTTTAGTAGATACCGGGTTTTGCTATGTTGGCCAGCCTGGTTCTTGAACTCCTAGCCTCAAGTGATCCTCCTGCCTTGGCCTCCCAAAGTGTTGGGATTACAGATGTGAGCCACCACATCCAGCCTTGATAGGAATTTCTTTGTAACACACTTAGTAATTTGAAATGAATTCAAAATAGTTCACATAATCCCATGCACATATTTATTATACATTCAAATGATATTGAAAATGATCAGCATAAATATTTGCAAATCTAGCTTTATGTAAAAATTGTTAACAAGATAGGAGAGTATTTTTTATATTTAGGTAAATTTTAAATGCCTTTTTAAGATCAGAATTTCCATACAGATATGTTTAGTCTATGAGGAAATTGTTTTGATCTACAGACATATAAATGAAGAACCACTAATCTTATTCTAAACTTAGAAGAGGAATTTCTAGTAACTTCGAAAATGTGCCCAAGTACAAAACTGTTAATTCAAAAATTAAGATAAACTCAATTCTGAGATAAATTATAAAAATTATTAAATAATTATTTTAAGAGGCAATAACAATAGAAAAAATATCCCCAATTCCTGTATCTCTTCGTTTATTTATTACTATTACTTTACTTAAAATAAATTGTAGAAGGTACATAGTAGTAATTTCCTAGCCTCCTAAGCCTTTCCCATGGAAAGTATTCACTTCAGGGCCGCAGGGCAATTCAGTGATGCTTTCTAATACTCAGTGTTGTTGTCGACATTGTCGTTATTATCAAAATTGACTCATTTAAAAATAGTTCAAAAATAAAGCCTGTATATTTATCTCTGAAGTCTGCATTTGTGTGTTACTGTCTTGCTATTTTTTTCCTTGTCGAAGAATGTTAGAATAAAACTTTCATAAGAAAAGAGGGTATATTTTCCCCCAAACACTCATAAAATTGTGGATATTTAATCTAATGAGAGACTGAACAGTAATAGTCCACACTGTAGGAAAACTTGTCACCCGAAGATCAGGGTGCCTCATAAAAACACCGATGCGCTGATCTGCGGCACCCAGGTGCTACCAATTAGGCAGGTCATTGGGAGATTCTATTCTGGGAAATGTGATCTCTTACGGAAGAGAGATAAGCCCTACAAATGGTTGTGACTGATGTACTTTTTTCTTAATTTAAGAAATTATCACTTCTTCTCAGTCTTTGCTCTACTTTGCCATATATCTGAGCAAGAAGGTACTTAACTACCATTCAAAGTCTCCTTTGTTTTTATTTATTTATTATTATTTTGTGTGTGTGAGAGAGACAGTCTTGCTCTGTTACCCAGGCTGGAGTGCAGTGTGGTGATCTCAGCTGACTGCAACCTTCACCTCCCAGGTTCAAGCAATTCTCCTGCCTCAGCCTCCCGAGTAGCTGAGATTACAGGCGCCCACCACCATGCCCGCCTAATATTTGTAGTTTTTTAGTAGAGACAGTGTTTCATCATGTTGGCCATGCTGGTCTGGAACTCTTGACCTCAGATGATCCTCCCGCCTCAGCCTCCCAAAGTTTTGACTACAGACATGAGCCACAGTACCCAGCCCTCCCTTGTCTTTAGTGTGTTAGCTGTGTGTTCCCTAAAGATTTGCAATGTGGAAGAGAAACAAGGCATTTGCTTCTTCATCCAGTAGTGGCAACCAAATGTTGGGGTTTAGGTGGGAATTTTTGCAGTAACCTCTGAGTGCCTCTGACATTCATTCACACTGAGGCTTTGGAGGAACTGCTAAGTCAGTATCCTGATTCTAGCTGGTAGCAGCTGTTTTGTGACTGAATATCTGTCAAGAAATCTAAGTTAGTGTGGTGCTTATTCTAAGTTCTCTTCTAAGCCTTCCAATAACTGTGATGTTAGTAACTCACTTTCTTATTGAAAAACCTATTTATTTTTCATGAAACTCTTAGACAAATTCATTATATCATTAATTAATTTATTGAAAAATGTTAGATACTTGGGGAAATTTCTCAGAGAGCAAGGGTAAAAAATAGAAAAAAAGAAATTTTAAAGTAGATAGCCACAATATAAATAATAGCAGTTCTTCTGTTACTCCACATGGAGGACTTGAGCAAATAACTAATTCAAGGTTGTTTCTCTTAACAGACAAAGTACCCAACTTTAAAAGGCACACCCAATGATAAACCCAAAGAATGAGGAAAAAACCACATGATGGGTGCATTATACTGAAATGTGAGAGTTCTGAGGTCAAAGGGAAGTTCCTACAAGGTTGCAGAATTTTTAAAATTATGCACAAAAATCAAGCATCAGAACTATATTAGTTTCCAAAAACCACAATGGAAACTATTGGAAAACCAAGAAGAAAGATATTAAAAATTCCAAGGTAAAATTTTTTCCAACTCAGAATAAAATTTCTAGCCAAACAAATTGCAAAATAAAGTTTGCCAGATGTGCAAAGTATCAAAAATTTTCTTCCCATTCACATTTTCTCAGGAAGCTACTGAAGGAGATACCTCATCAAAGTATTTTTTAGTATTTGGAGATCCATATTGGATCACATAAGAGAACTCTGAGATTGCTATCTTTTAGAAGGTTAAAAATGATAAGTTTGCACATTTTAAAAGCAAATTTACGTGTATAGTGGGTTAGTTGCTAAATAAAATACCCAGATACAGAGTAAATGACAATAATGATTAACTCCATGGGAAAAAAGCAAAAAACAAATGTATATAAAAAAATAATTACAGTAGACTCCTTGCCTCTGTGGTAAAAAGGGAAAACAACTTATATATAATATGTGTAGTGTAATCTTATATTTGTTAACAAATCAATAAATAATCAAGAATTGTAAGCATATTATGTAAATATATGCAGAAAAATATCAAAAAACACAGAAAAAATTCTTTCAAGTGGCTACCCCTAGGACAGGATGCACAGGAAAATGTACGAGATTCTTTTAAATTTCAGTGATACTAGAAAAACTACTTGATATTTTAACTTATTTATATATGATTTGGTAAAAGCAAAAGTTGTCTTTTAATAGGCCAATTAGGCTGAATTGTCTTTGTGATTTTCAAATAAACAGTACATTAAATTTCAAGGTGTATGTACTTCTGTGGTGTTTCAAAGTTTCAAGTGAGTATGCATTTTGTATAGCAGAAAACAATCATATTTTAAGGTGAAGAGGACAAAGGTGTGCTACATTTTTAAACTTTTTTCTGCATTTGTGAATATCCACCTATGACCACTTTACTTTGAAATACATATTTACAGAGTTGTTTTCCTTAGAACCCTGTCCATAACCTTCCATTGTCTTTTAGTTTTGAAAATTGCCTGAGAGTATTTTAAGACTAGACTCATTTTGATTCTTATCCTGAAAATATGCTATATACCAGCTGGATTATAATTAAGACATACAGAAATTCCTGCAGAATGACTCTAGGCTTAGTTTGGAAACCATTCTAGTTTGCATTCTATTTTGCACAAATAATTTGGAAGAAAAAAGTCTCTCTCTATATATTAGTGATTGTTCTATAATTTTGTTTTTGTTGTGTTTTTTCTTGTTTATGCAAATGTTAGGTATAGATATCAAAGCAATGTTTTTTACATAGAATTTTCATCTTTACTATGCTCTTTGCTAGTCTAAATTATACAAGATTTATTCAATTTGGCCACCGGAGACTTTTAGGAATATAGTTTATTAATGAAAACTTTTGTTTCTCCAATAGTAATTAACTTTTTCAGGGAATCCTTTTTCTTCTTCATGAGCTAGTATCTATAATAACAATGATGATATGATAATAATAATTTAATAATTATTTTTATTTTGAAAATTTTTCATTTACTTGATAAATGTTTTAATATACTTATTTGTCTTAAATACCAATTTAATTAACAACACAATTTTGGGTAAATTCCTCTTTTCTTCTATAAAATGTTCTTTATTTCAAGTGCCTTCTATCTGAAGTCATTTTATAATTTTATGTTTTATCTGTTTGCTGGTTTATTTTGCCTTAGAATTTCCTTCTCTTCACCTGGTGTGTGAATATCAGAATGTATAGAGTTCAATTTATTTGAATGACCTCAGGTATAGAAATATGCTATAATAGTTGTAATTAAAAGTGTCTAGAAGATAATTTTGGCTGACATGGTGCTCAAAAGCTATATTGAAAGCTGCCCCTCTCAGCAAGATAAGGAAGAGAAGGTTAGATGGCCTTAGCATGTCTATGGTCACAGAAATACTATTTAAATGAAAGGAAGAAACAGACAAATATTAGTCTGGTGCAACAGAAATCTTGATATGATTAGAGTTCCTTTATTTAAAATCCATAACTTTTTTGTCTCCTAGGAATACAAATAATATGTCATGCAGCTTATGCCTTTCATAAAACTTTTAACACAAGTTACCAAAAATGTTATGTATTTACTTAGCTGTATAACGTTTTCTATAAGAATCAAAACTACTGATTTAGCTATAAAATAATTCACAATGTTTGCATCAATTAAACCAGCTTCATATATAATATAATGCATGAATTTTCTAGCTGCTCATAATTCATTTTGGCTCCTTATTTTCATGAATGATGATTATGATTATGATTAAGATCATGATCATTGTGTCTGAAGATACTCAAATATAATATCGAGGTTTTTTTTTTCTTTCAAAATTAATGCCCTGGGAAAAAGAAACCTAAAATCAAATGCTTATATTATTTCCTTGATATAGTTATTTTTACAGTCATTAATCCCTACCATGGAGGTCAGCAAATAAATTTAAGTTCGGAATATATTGAGGATTACCTAGGAACATGATCAGAATGTGTGTGTGCTTCTCAATTCTGATACACGACAGAGGAATGACTGGCAGACTTCATACCCAAGCCTTTAGTGTCAGTAAACTAGATAAGAATATTGTAAATATGAATGAACAACCATTAGAAAGGAAGAGAGATAAAAGGGGAGGAAAATGTTCAGCTTCATGAAAAGAGAATGAAAGTAATCAATGTCACTAAAATTCAAAACACTAGTGAACGTTGGTTTAAAAATTAGCAACAGGTATCAATGACAGTAGAAACAAAAATAATTAACAATTAAATTGAAAATTACAGCTGCATGACATTGTTTCTCAAATATATACCAGCTAATAGATAAATAAGGACTCTCGCAATTTATTTTATTTAATCTCCTTCACACATTTCAGATATACTACAAATTCAAAAATGGTTAAACAAGTTTAACACCTCCAGAGTGGTCATTTAAAAATTGAATATAATTTTTATAAAATAGTATGAAGTGCCATGTAAGTAGTAAAAATTTAATCTTATAACAAAATACTACGTATTAATGGACCAAGTCATCAAAGTGTCTACAAGTATTAAAAATAAGACACCTACGCTGGGGACAGTGGCTCACGCCTGTAGTCCCAGCACTTTGGGAGGCTGACGTGGGCAGATCACGAGGTCAGGAGATAGAGACCATCTTGGCCAACATGGTGAAACCCTATCTCTACTAAAATACAAGAAAATTAGCCAGGCGTGGTGAGGTGCGCCTGTACTCCCAGCTACTCTGGAGGCTGAGGCAGGGGAATCGCTTGAACCCGGGAAGCGGAGGTTGCAGTTAAGTTGAGATCGTGCCACTGCACTCAAGCCTGGCGACAGAGCAAGACACCGTCTCCAATAAATAAGTAAATAAATAAATAAATAAATAACAAATAAAAAGACACTTATCAAATATCCTTGAATTCGAAGCACATGATCTTAAAATGACCTTAAAACCACTAATTCAACAGTGAAATGACTTTTTATGGAATACAGTTTGAAGGTCATAGATCAAATTGAATTATATTACAGGGTTCCCTCTATGACACACAATACACGTAATAGATAACTTGGAAACTAGTTCTGATACATCGTTTATAATCTTACTTTCAAAGAAAAGCAACTTTGTGAACAACAGGGAAGACAGTTTCTTGAATCTGGCACTAGCAAAGAAATAGATTTATGGATTTCCAATACAAATAATAAACGGAATCACTTGGAGCATGGGAAGATTAATAACATAAGACTCCACCAAGTTTACATAGAAATCTTCGAATACCGTGGCTGACTGCTTGTGTTTCTCTTAACAAACTGTAAAAATGCTTTCAGAGTCGTGTGGAATACTCTACAGTTGAGATGATAGGCCACTCTCATGTTATTTATGCAATGTTATTATTTCCTAAACAAAACACATTGTATTTTAACTGTATAACTTTCAAAAATATTTTAACTGAATTTCCTAGGAGTAAATTATAGAGTTTTAGAGGAAAGCACATTCAAATGGATTTCATAAAATCTACAATATGTAGTTGATGAACTGACATTTTTATTAATTAAAGGGTAATTTAATAGTCACCTGGCCGGGCGCGGTGGCTCAAGCCTGTAATCCCAGCACTTTGGGAGGCCGAGGCGGGTGGATCATGAGGTCAGGAGATCGAGACTATCCTGGCTAACATGGTGAAACCCCGTCTCTACTAAAAATACAAAAAACTAGCCAGGCGTGGTGGCGGGCGCCTGTAGTCTCAGCTACTTGGGAGGCTGAGGCGGGAGAATGGCGTGAACCCGGGAGGCGGAGCTTGCAGTGAGCCGAGATCACGCCACTGCACTCCAGCCTGGGAGACACAGCGAGACTCCGTCTCAAAAAAAAAAAAAAAAAAAAAAGTCACCTACTCCGATGTTTTTCTATAGGAGGCTCTCTCAAAACTAGTATCTAAAATATGGAGCAAAACATTTGTTTTACTCACAACCTGACAAGGTACTTAATTTTTATTTACAAGTGCTCTATTTTAAGTCCTTCATTTGATGCTTAATCATAAAAATAATGCATTCACTCAAGAGACACTTGGGGTGCAGACTCTGAAACTTTGTGTTTTTCAGGCAAGGATACATATATGGGTTAAGCAACTGCTCCCGTTTGAATGTCTTCTTCAAAATTCATGGTGAAACTTAATCCCCAGTGTGTGAGCATTGAGAGGTGGGAATCTAAAAATGATTGGATCATGAGAACTCTGACCTCATGAGTAAATTAATCTATTAATATGTTAATGGATTAATGAGTTAATGGATTAATTGGTTGCCATGAGAATGGAAATGGGGGCTTTATAAGAAGAGGAAGAGATACCCAAGCTGGCATATGACCATGCTCAGCCCCTTTTCCCTTTGCCACGTGATGCCTTGCTGCTTCAGGACTGTAGTCTCACTGTCAGCAAGAAGGCCCCTCACCGGGTGATACTTCTACACCTTGTACTTCTCAGCCTCCAAAACTGTAAGACATACATTTATTTTCTTTAGATATTACCCAGTTTAAGGTATTCTGTTACAAGCAACAGAAGATTGACTAATACAGCAACCCACTACACTTAAAGGGGATGAGAAGACCAAATTAAATTTCCATTTCAGTACACTGTATAGATGATAGAGTTAATAAAAGTGTAATGTGCAAATATCTTAATATTTTAAGATAAATTAAAAATTATAATTATGTAGGCTGAAATTATTAAGTGATTTCTATATATATAAGCTCTATGTTAAGTACTTTGTGTCTATTATTTTATATCATTCTCATAACATCTATGCAATAGAAATTATTATTATTGCTATATTGAAGAAAAAGGAGGTGACGTTTAGAGAAATCATGTAATTTGCCAAGGGTCATGCCAGTTTTAAATTCATAACCAGAATTTAATCCAAGTCTTTTGATTTCTGAGCCTAAAACCTTACACACTGTTATACATATTGTCAATTGGACGGGGACCTATTCAAAAGGCATTTTTAATCACTTGCAAGAATCAGTAGAAAATAAATACAGGTGAATTTTGAACAATGCAGGGGTTAGGGGTATCAGCCACCTGCACAGTTAAAGTCAGCATATGTTTTGACTCGCTCAGCAACGTTACTAATAGCTTACTGTTGGCCAATAACATAAACAATCAAAACGTATTTTTGTATTCTGTTTATTGTATGCTGTATCCTTAAAGTAAGCTAGAGAAAAGAAAATATTAAGAAAATCATAAGGAAGGGAAAATATGTTTACTATTAAGTGAAAGCGGATCACCATAAGGGCCTCTAGTGCTGTAATCGTCACGAGGAGCAGGCTAAGGAGGAAGAGAAGGGGCTGGTCTTGCTGTCTGTTTCAGAGGTGGCAGAGTTGGGAGACAATCTGTGTATAAGTGGACCCATACAGTTCAAACCCATGTTTTCCATGGTCAGCTTTATTTTAAAATGAAGGAATTTTAAAAGAAAACTAAATATCAGAATAAGTATTATATCATTATTTCCAGATCAAGCATTTTAGGTAAATTGACTCATTCAAATATTACCTAGATGAAATCTGTCAGCATAATGTTGATGAAAATTAAATGGCATTCTTGACCTTATAATTTATTGCTAGGGACATATCTCTAAAAAGTAATGACATAATATACTTTTGACATTATAACTTTAAAACATACATCCTGGCTAACACGGTGAAACCCCGTCTCTACTAAAAAATATTTTAAAAAACTAGCCGGGCGAGGTGGCGGCACCTGTAGTCCCAGCTACGTGGGAGGCTGAGGCAGGAGAATGGCGTAAACCCGGGAGGCGGAGCTTGCAGTGAGCCGAGATGGCGCCACTGCACTACTGCCTGGGCGACAGAGCGAGACTCCATCTCAAAAAAAAAAAAAAAAAAAAAAAAAAAAAAAAAAAAGAAAACGATGTTTTACAATTCTAGACGGAAGAGATTCTAGAATAAAAGGAACACAGGGTGCTAGAAAAAGAGGGGTTTGAGAAAAAAAATCTCTGCTGATAAAATATTACTGAGCAGAAATTGGAAAGATGACTGAAATAAAGCAAGATAAAAATGGCAACAAACAAACAATAACAACAACAACAACAAAGTAAGACAGAGGGACCACCATATGCAAAAATCTCATGAAGACACAAAGTGGGCACATGGGAGAGCCTCATATGTTCTTTTCAATGAGCTTGAAGAGCGATATTGAAGACAGCTCTCAGTACTTTCAGACCGCATGATGTATTGTATCTCTTGCTGAAGAGAATTTAGTATCAGAGGATGCTTTAATCAAAGCATGGAGATTGTGATGGTTGTTGATGAACACTTATTTGAATGATAAATTTAATAACACTCTGGTATCATATAGTTTATATTATCAAAGATATATTGTATTAGAAGTGACTCTGCTTTGTTTTTTGTGAAATCCCAGAAGGAAGAACTGGCATTTATGAATGAAAGAAGTCGGATGGTAGCTTTTCCAGATAAAATATAACTTATATTTGTAAAAATATGCTCACACAGGCATTGGATAAGTCATACATATTTGTGTTCTCAAAAGACGCCTGCATTGAGTGGTAGTGAACAAAAGGGTTGATTCTGGATTTGAAGTAGTGAATCACAAAGCTCTCCTCTAATATTTTAAATTTAAATTGTTATAATCTGTTAGTATTTTTGTCTATTAATAATTCAATATAATAATCTTATACTACATTTTATTCTCTCCTTTACTGCAATGCCAATTGAATTATTGATGTGGTGGTTGTTTGATTTTCCATCAGACTGGAGGCTATTCTGTAAAGAAAGTCATGTTGTGGTCAGATAGCCAAGGATAGGCTCTCAACTTAATCAGTTTCCAATTCCTTCACTTTGGTAAATCGGTTATATTCTAAAGTATTACTGCTCGAGGTGTAATTCCTGACCTAGAAGTATCAATATTACTGGGAAATTGTTGAAAATGTTAACTCTTGGATCTTTAACTTTGGGGTTGAAGTCCCAATCTCTCTTATATCAAGTGACTTCCACACACATTAGTATTTGAGAATCACTGTTCTAAATTTTATTATCTTCAAATATGAAGTTGATTTAGTAATACTTCCTATTTTAAACATGGCAGATTGGAGGCAGTGTTCACATGCCTCTCCCACTAAGAAAGACAAAAGATGTGTAGATACTCACACTGTGAACTTTTTTTCCAACAAGCAATGCAGGAACTTAACAGGAAAACTGAAATCCACAGGCTTTTTGAAAGAAGTGGCAGGCTGTAGCCCACACCATGAGCCAGGTGAAAACCTGTTAAGGCCTCAGAATGTGAGAGGGAGAGAGACTGCCTCCAGGATGTGATCCCCCACTGGGGAACCTGGCAGTGTAGCTTATGAGGAAAGGCCTTAACTCACCTAGCACTGGAACTGATTCAGGTGGCAGGGAGGAATATAAAAGTAGGGATGGCAGTGGGAGGAGACTTGTGTTAATTTCCAGTCTCCAGCACAGACCAAGGGAAACCATTTCTTAGTCTGCCTCACAGGGGACCTGATGAAAGTCTGCCAATCTGAATGAATTTTGCGATATAATCTCAAGTGGGGAAGAACTTCCCTTAGCCAGAGTCGGGCCAGGCAGGGTTGCGGGCGGCAGGCAAATGGGAAGTGTGCTACACCGGTAAGTGCAGGAGCTGGGCACCCAGGCTGTGTGGGAGAACTGGAAGGGATGTGGCCTGAAAGCCGTGGTTCTTGTCTTCACAGGAAGGTACATGGCCCAGAGCAGTTCTGAGTTCTGAGCTTAGGTGACCTGGAATGTAGCTCACTGATGCTACCAGAAAACTGCTGGTGTGAGATCTGTCCTGCCCAGTGCATAGGAGCTGGTTGGGGTTTGCTGCTGCATGTTACTCCCCACTCCCTGTTTGAACTATTCTTTGCAGCAGAGGCAGTTACACTCCTCTCCGTAACATTACCCCAGTGGCCAGAAAACTACCCTCCCACCCAACAGCAACGGGGGCCTTGGCTTGCTCCACATGCAGAGAGTCACAGCACAGACCTGCTTGAACCATCCCCCAGCTGGCTTTCCTCCTATACCAGCCGTGGTAGCTTAAGGCAAACACAAATCCCACTGCTACTCTGACGGCTGATGCAGTTTTCCAAAGCACCACCTCCTGGCTGGAAGCCAACTGACACAGTCCATTATAGCATCAACAGAGAGAATAACACTGTACCCAGGAAGGGGAAAACTTATGCATGACCTCAGCTATCACCATTGCCTTCACCAACCTGGCAAACCAGGAGCTTCTGAGTCTGTCCACATGACCTGTTCATTACTTGTAGGTGTTCTCCATCAACAGCCTGGAATGTGGCAGCCACACTGCGTAGGTAATCCCAGAAGAACACAGCATTAACAGTAGTCTGGCTCTCAGGGACTCCTACTTCTAGAAGAATGAGGAGTATACCACATCAAGGGGACAGCCCGTGGGACAAAAGAACTCAGATGGCAGGCTTGAGGTCCAGATCTCTTTGCTGACATGGTTTCTTTCAGCAAAGAATTCATTGTAGTGCTGGGCTCAGCACAGAAGATCTGCAGTTTGACTCCAACAGACAGGCAGCTCTGGTGTTTGCAGAGTCTTGGAGAAGGAGACTTCTTTCCCCCCTTGTTTATCACTGCAGATACACCTGAGGCTCTTCTTAAGGAAGCTCAGTGTATTCATCTGTTTGCACACTGCTGTAAAACACTATCTGAGATTGAGTAGTTTATAAAGAAAAGAGGTTTAATTTACTCACAGTTCCACATGGCAGGGGACACCTCAGGAAACTTACATTTATGATGAAAGGTGAGGGAGAAAAAAGGCATGTCTTACATGGTGGCAAGAGACACAGAGAGCGAGGGGGGAACTGGGAAACAGTTTTAAACCATCAGATCTCATGAAAACTCATTTACTACCACAAGAACAGCATGAGAGAAACCACCCCCATGCTCCAACCACCTCTTACCAGGTACCTCCCTCAACACATGGGAATTATAATTCGAGATGAGATTTGGGTGAGGATACAGAGTCAAACCATATCATTCCACCCCTGGCCCACCAAAAATCTCGTGTCATTGTCACATTTCTAAACACAATGATACCTTCCCAAGAGTCCCCTGAAGTCTTAACGCATTCCAGCCTTAACTCAAAAGCCCAAGTTCAAAATCTCATCTGCAACAAGGCAAAAGTCTATCATCTATGAACATGTAAAATCAAAAACAAATTAGTTACTTCCAAGATACAATGTGAGTACAGGCATTAGATAAATGCTCCCATTCCAAATGGGAAAAATTGGCCAAAATAAAGGGGCTACAGACCTCGTGCAAGTCTGAAACTCAATGGGGCAATCATTAAATCTTAAATCTCCAAAATAATTTCCTTTGACTCCGTGTCTCACATCCAGGGCACACTGATTCAAGACGTGGGCTCCCAAGGCCTTGGGCAGCCCTGCCCTTGTGGCTCTGTAGTGTACAGCCCCTGCAGCTGCTTTCACAGCCTGTGATAAGTACTTGCTGCTTTTCCAGGCGCACAGTGCAAGCTGTTGATGGATCTATCATTCTGGGGTCTGGAGGAAGGTGACTTTCTTCTCATAGCTCTACTAGGCAGTACCCCAGTGGGGACTCTGTGTGGGGGCTCCAATCCCACATTTCCCCTCTGCATTGCCCTAGTAGAGGTTATCTACCAGGGCTCCACTCCTGTAGCAGATTTCTCCCTGGAAATCCGGGTGTTTCCATACATCTTCTGAAACTTAGGTGGAGGTTCCCAAACTACAATTCTTGCCTTCTGCACACCCACAGGCTCCACACCACATGGAAGCTTCCAGGACCTTGCACCCTCTGAAGCAGTGACTCAAGCTGTACTTTGGTTTCTTTTAACCACTGTCTGCTCTGGCTCCCTTTTAAATATAAGTTCCATTTCAGACCATTTCTTTGTGAATGCATATGACTGTACACTTTCAGAAGAAGCCAGGTCACACCTTGAATGCTTTGCTGCTTAGAATTTTTTTTTTTTTTTTTTTTTTTTTTTTTTTTTTTTTTTTTTTTTTTGGACAGATACTCTAATTATCTCTCTAAAGTTCATAGTTCCACAGATCTCTGGGACAGGAACTTCATAGTTCCACAGAGCTCTGGGCCCCAGCCCATGAAACCATTTTTCCCTCCTAAGCCTTTGGGCCTGTGATGGGAGGGAATGCCATGAAGATCTCTGAAATGCCCTGGAGACATTTTCCCCATTGTCTTGGCTCTTTACATTTGGTTATTCTTTACTTATACAAATCTCTGCAGCCAAAGACTTGAATTTCTTCCCAGAAAGTGGGTTTTTCTTTTCTACCACATGGTCAGGATGTAAATTTTCCAAACTTTTATGCTCTGCCTCCCTTTTAAAAATAAGTTTCATTTCAGACAATCCCTTTGTAAATGCATATGACTATACACTTTCAGAAGAAGCCAGGTCACATCTTGAATGCTTTGCTGCTTACAAATTTTTTTTGACAGGTACCCTAATTATCTCTCTCAAGTTCATAGTTCCACAGATCTTTGGGGCAGGGGCAAAATGTCTCTTTGCTAAGGCATAGCAAGAGTCACCTTTGCTCCAGCTCCCGATAAGTTCCTCATCTCCATCTGAGACCACTTCAGCCTGGACTGAATGCTGATATGACTATCAGCATTTTGGTCACAGCCATTAAATAAGTCTCTAGAGAGTTCTAAACTTTCCTAAATCTTCTTGCCTTTTTCTGAGCCCTCCAAACTGTTCCAATCTCTGCTTCCAAAGTCACTTCCACATTTCAGGCATATTATAGCAGTGCCCCAAACTTCTGGTACCAATTTTCTACTTCTCTTTGAAGATCACTGCAGCCATCAGCTCCACAGAATTTACTTTTCTTCACATCACTGTTTTGTTTGTTTGTTTGTTTGTTTACACTGCAACCCCTCCCCGCCTGGTCTGTGCTTCCCACCAACGACCATTCTACAGCTTCAATGTCAGTGGAATCCCCAATCTGCAGCACTTCTGAGCACTGCTGACTGCTTCTAGGTTCAAAAACCACCAAGTAGAAGAGCCAAACCATGTCACTCATCAAAGGTATACCAGTAGACAGCCTTTCTGGAACTTCAGGGTGACTGCATTCCCACAGGGGGAGCATACTCCAGGTCCAGGCCTGCATGGGAAGTAGAGTCACAATTCCTCTCTATTTAGAACATCAACATTCCTGAAGAAGAAAAAAGGTGCTTGTCTAATCTGAATAGCTGGAACACTGGACCAAGAGTGTGTTTGGGAGGTGAATAGCTTTCCTGGGAGCTGAGTTGGCTCCAATCCTTCTGTCTAATAAGACCTCAGTGTGTTTCACTGAGAGCTCCCCCAGCCACCTCTGTCAAGGCTAGGACCTCCGCCCGCCATTGGGTACTGCATTTACCCACCTGCTTTAGCCACAGCAGGTTTTTACCTGGGGGCACCTCCTCTTTTGGCCTGAAGCCTGAGGTATTCAACCCAGTAAATAAAATACTAGGAGAAAAGAAAGAAAGAAAGAAATGCACACACTACAGAGGAATAAGATAAGCTTCAGGAGACTTCTGCCATTCCAACCCTAGTTGCTCAGTGTGTGAACAGTGAACTTGTTCACACACTGAGCAGCCATGAAAGCCATCAGACAAATACTCTTTATAACTGAGGAAACCATACAAACTCTTCACTCCTGAAAGCACCAAGACCTGAATTAGTCTATACTCAACTATAAACATCCTTCTTGAAGAAAAAAGAAATAAAAAACAGTCCAATAAAAAATAAATTCAAGTATAATTAGAAGAAATAATCTATCCAAATAAGAGAAATCAGAAAGATATTTCTGGTGCTACAACAAAATAAGGTGCTATAACCTGCCCAAAATATCACACTAGTCCCCCTAGCAATGGATCCAAACCAAGACAAACCTTTTGAAATACCAAATTTTAAAAATTCAAAAATTTGATTAATAAGCTATTCCAGGAGGTATCGGAGTAAGGTGAAAACAAACATAAAGAAATTTTTTTAAATTTCAGGATATAAATAAAAATTTTCTTAAGAGATAAATATCTTAAAGAAATGCAAATCAGAACTTCTGGAAATGAAAGGTACACTTAGGGAACTATAAAACGGAGGGGAAAGTTTCAACAATGAACTACAAAGAGAAGAAGAAAAAATTTCATAGCTCGCTCATATGGTTTGGCTGTGTCCACACCCAAATCTCATCTTGAAATGTAGTTCCCATAATCCCCGCAAGTATGGCAGGGACCGGTGGGAAAAAATTAAATCATGGGTCTGTTACCCTCATGCTGTTCTTGTGATACTGAGTGAGTTCTCACAAGACGTGATGGTTTTATCAGGGGCTATTTCTCCTTTGCTCGGCATTTCTCCTTCCTGCCGCCCTGTGAAGAAGTTGCCTTTCTTCCCGTTCACCTTCCACCATGATTGTTAATTTCCTGAGGTCTTCCCAGCCATGCAAAACTGAGAGCCAATTAGAACTCTTTCCTTTATAAATTACCCAGTCTTGGGTAGTTCACAGAAGCATAAGAACAGACTAATACACTCAGAGACAAGGGTTTTGTAACAACCCAATCAGAAAAAAATAAAGAAAAATGAATACAAAGAAATGAGCAAATTCAAAATACTGATAAAACCAAAAGATGATTATTTGAGAGAATAAAAAAATTATAGACCATTAGCTAGATTACCAAGAAGAGAAGAGAGAAGATTCAAATAAGCTCAATTAGAAATAAAACTGGAAGCACTTGGTTTCTAAAGTCACCTGCTTGACCCTCTTCCAAGTTGTACTTTCCTTCTTTTCTCTCCTTTCCTTACTGTTCTAAAGCTTTTTAATAAACTTTCACTCCTGCTCTAAAAAAAGTAATGAACCTGGGGACATTACAACTGACCCTACAGAAATACAAAATATCATTTGAGATTATTATAAACACCTGTATGCACACAAACTAGAAAACCTTGAGGAAAACCTAGATTAGGAGGGTTGTAAGTTTCAAGGAATTTATCCATTTATTCTGGGTTTTCTAATTTGTGTGCATTAAACCAGGAAGAAATAGAAATCCTGAACAGAGCAAAGATAAGCAGCAAGGCTGAATCAGTGATAAAGAAAAACTGTCAACAACAAACAAAGTCCAAGGCTAGGTGGCATCACAGATCATTTCTACCAGACATTCAAAGAAGAACTGATACCAACCCTACTGAAATTATTCCAAAAGGTAGAAAAAGAGGGAATCCTCTTTAAATCATTCTATTAAACCAGTATCACCTGATACCAAAACTAAGAAAGGACTTAACCAAAAAGGAAAACTATAGAGTAATATTCCTGATGAACATAGTTCCAAAATCCTCAACAAAGTACTAACTAACCAAATCCAATAACACATCAAGAAGATTATATACAATGATCAAGTGGGTTTCACCCTAGGGATACAGGGATGGTTTAATATATGCAAGTCAATCAGCGTGATATATTATATAAACAGAATGAAAAACAGAAACCATATGATCATCTCGATAGATGCAGAAAAAACATTTGATAAGATCCAGCATCTCTTTATGATAAAAATTCTCAACAAACTGGACCTAGAATGGACCTACCTCACATAATTGAAAGTCATATGTGACAAACCCACAGTCAACATTACTACTGAATAGATAAAAGTTGAAAGCCTTCTCTCTGAGAACTGGAAGAAGACAGGGATGCCCACTTTCACCACTTCTATTCTACATAGTACTGGAAGTCCTATTCTGAATAATCAGGCAAGAGAAAGAAAGAAAGAGAGAGAGAGAGAGAGAGAGAGAGAGAGATCCAAATAGGAAAAGTGGAAGTCAAACTGTCATGGTTCACTGGTGATATATAATTTTATACCTATAAAGAACTAAGAACTCATCCAAAAGTCTCCCAGGTCTGATAAACAAATTCAGCAATGCCTAAGGTTCCAAGATCAATGCCCACAAATCAGTAGCACTGCTGTACATCACCAGCAACCAGGCTGAGAATCAAATCAATAACTCAATTTATTTTACAACAATTGCAAAAAATATAAATACATAGGAATATATTTAACCAAAACAGTGAAAGATCCTTACAGTGAGAACTACAAAACAGCTGAAATAAATTATAGATGAAACAAACAAATAAAAACATATCTCATGCTCATGGATTGGTAGAATCAGTATTGTAAAAGTGACCACACTGCCCAAAGCAATCTAAAGATTCAATGCAATTCCCATTTTAAAAACCACATTATTTTTTCACGAATTAGAAAAAACATTCCTAAAGTTCATATGGAACCAAAAAGGAGCCTGGATAAACAAAGAAATCCTAAGCAAAAAGAACAACTCTGGAGGCATCAAGTTACTAGACTTCAAGTTATACTACAAGGCTGTATTTACCAAAACAGCATGGTATGGGCATAAAAGTAGGCACATAGAGAAATGGAATAGATTAGAGAACCCAGAAATAAAGCAAAATACTTAGAACCAACTGATCTTCAACAAAAAATTCAAAAACGTAAATTGAGGAAAGTATGCTTTATTTAATAAGTGACGGTGGGAAAACTGGCAAGTCACATGCAGGAGAATGAAACTGGATCCCTGTCTCTCACCTCATACTAAAATCTACTCAAGATGTATCAGAGACTTAAATGTAAGACCTGAAACCATAAAAATTCTAGAAGAAAACCTAGGAAAAACTCCTCTGGATATTGGCTTCGGCAAAGAATTTATGACTAAAACCACAAAAGCAAATGCAACAAAAACAAAAATAAATATAGGAGATCTGATTAAATTGAAAATCTTCAATTTAATTATTTCTTAAAAAAAGAAATAATCACCAGAGTAAACAAACAACTCATAGCATGGAATAAAATATTTGAAACCTATGCATCCGACAAAGGACTACTATCCAGAATATACAAGGAACTCAAATCAGCAATAAAAAAATAAGTATTTCCATCAAAAAGTGGGCAAATGGCATATAAATAACCTGAAAGAAGATATACAAATGGCCAATAATCATCTGAAAAAATGTTCAACATCAGTAATCATCAGGGAAATGCAAATTAAAACCATAATAAGATTCCACCTTACTCCTGCAAGAATGGTTGTTATTGAAAAGTCAAAAAACAATAGATGTTGGCATGAATGTGGTGAAAGGGGAACGCTTATACATTACTGGTGGGAATATATATTAGTACAACCTCTATGGAAAACAGTATGAAGATTCTTTGAAGAGCTAAAAGTAGATCTACCATTCAATTCAGCAATTCCAGTACTGGGGATCTACCCAAACGAAAATAAATGGCTATGTGAAAAAGACACATGCACTTGTGTGTTTACTGCAGCCCAATTCACAATTACAAAAATGTGGAACCAGCCTAAGTGTCCATCAGTCAATGACTGGATAAAGAAAAATGTGGTATATATACACTGTGGCATACTACTCAGCCATAAATGGAACAAAATAATGTTATTTTGCAGCAACTTGGTTGGAGCTGGAGGTCATTATTCTAAATGAAGTAACCCACGAATGGACAATCAAACACCATATGTTCTCACTTACAAGTGGGAGCCAAGTTATGAGTATACAAAGGCATACAGAGTGACATAATGGACCTTGGAGTCTCCAAGGGAGAAGGGTGACAGGGAGCATATGGGATAAAAAAAAAGAACTACATATTGGGTGCAATGTACACTACTCGGATGATAGGTGCATTGAAATCTCAGAATTCAGCACTATATAGTTGACCCATGTAACCAGATACCATTAGTACCCCCAAAACAATTGAAATCTAAAAATATATTAATCAAAAAATAATGTTACCTACTTCGACAGATTATAATTAAGATTATATTACGTAATCCTGACAAAGAATCAGTATAGTGAGTATTAAAATTTCTCAGGAAATATTAGCTATAATATAATTATTAGACTATTTTTCATTACTTAGAGAGAAGTTTCCTCATTGATAGAAGTGAGGTTAAGAACAGAGGCTGTCAAAGTGTGACCTCCAGAGCAGTAGCAGTAGCATCCTGGGAACTTGTCAGAAACAAATTCCTGGGTCCCAGCCAGCAATTACTGAATCAACAATTCTGGAGCAATTTGGATTTTTAGCAAATTCTCCAAGTAATTATGATTCATGTAAAAATTTGAGAACCATTGAATCTGACAGTTGATACAAGTATTTCCAATCTGCATAAATATTTTGAATTCAATCATTCGTCTTTTCTTGAAGTGAACTGATCACATCATTTAAAAGATAATCATATTAATTACATGCACCATATCTTTAGTATTCCAAAATTTATTTGTCTTCTAAATTTTCTTTGTTACCTGTCAGAATAATATTATCAAAATAACAATAATCTAATCATTCAAATATAAATAGATGGTAGACAGAAGATAGATTATAAATGAAGTGTGAAATAGAGAGGCTACATAGTTTATAACCTCAATAATTGTATAGATTTTATATGTGACAAAACATTCACATGTAAATAATATTGTAATCATTGTATATAAAAATAAGGATAGCAGTCAAAAACTTTAAAAAGTTAAAAAAAAATCTGAGCATTTATAATGTATGGTTTGCCCTGAAGTAATGTTTTCAGCGTTAAAAATGTTAAAGTTACATACACACATCTATAGATATACACATATATATATGAATAATTTAATCCAATAAATAAAAAATAATGATTTTGGTTTAGCTAAACATAGGTGCATTTTAGAAATAGATAAGAAATTGTTAAAATATCAGCCAATTGTTAAACTCACAGTCTTTGATTACCTGAAAGAGTCTTGTGCCTGGCCGGGCATGGTGGCTCACGCCTTTAACCCAGCATTTTGGGAGGTCAAGGCAGGTGGATTACCTGAGGTCGGGAGTTGAAGACCAGCCCGGCCAACATGGTGAAACCCCGTCTCTACTAAAAATACAAAAATTAGCTGGTCATGGTGGCGTGCATCTGCAGTCCCAGCTACTCAGGAGGCTGAGGCAGAAGAATCGCTTGAACCCAGGAGGCGGAGGTTGCAGTGAGCCGACATTGCGTCATTGCACTCCAGCCTGGTAACAGACCAAGACTCCATCTCAAAAAAAAAAAAAAAAAAAAAGATTTCTGTGCCTTTTATCCCTGTATGTTTATGTGTGAGTGTGCCTGTGCAGATCCAGTCTCAGAAAAGTATAAGAATGCTTGCTTACAAATTGTGTTTCTTTAGCACTTAAAGTTATTTTGTGTCTTTCAAAAAAACAGCATCCAGATATATTGTCAATTTTTTTCCAGTTGTTCTGTATAAATGAAAAATGGGATATTTAATTTTGTTGTGTAGCATAGAGAAGAAACATTATAATTTTGATAAAAAATATGGTTTCACCTTTCATATAAAATTCTAAACCTGGTAGCACACTTACTTGAAAGGTGAGAAATATGACGTTGCCTAAAATTCTCTTTTTTTTGTTGTGTCTCTGCCAGGCTTTGGTATCAGGATGATGTTGGCCTCATAAAATGAGTTAGGGAGGATTCCCTCTTTTTCTATTGATTGGAATAGTTTCAGAAGGAATGGTACCAGCTCCTCCTTGTACCTCTGGTAGAATTCAGCTGTGAATCCATCTGGTCCTGGACTTTTTTTCGTTGGTAGGCTATTAATTATTGCCTCAATTTCAGAGCCTGCTATTGGTCTATTCAGGGATTCAACTTCTTCCTGGTTTAGTCTTGGAAGAGTGTAAGTGTCCAGGAAATTATCCATTTCTTCTAGATTTTCCAGTTTATTTGCGTAGAGGTGTTTATAGTATTCTCTGATGGTAGTTTGTATTTCTGTGGGGTCGGTGGTGATATCCCCTTTATCATTTTTTATTGCGTGTATTTGATTCTTCTCTCTTTTCTTCTTTATTAGTCTTGCTAGCGGTCTGTCAATTTTGTTGATCTTTTCAAAAAACCAACTCCTGGAATCATTGATTTTTTGGAGGGTTTTTTGTGTCTCTATCTCCTTCAGTTCTGCTCTGATCTTAGTTATTTCTTGCCTTCTGCTAGCTTTCGAATGTGTTTGCTCTTGCTTCTCTAGTTCTTTTAATTGTGATGTTAGAGTGTCAATTTTAGATCTTTCCTGCTTTCTCTTGTGGGCATTTAGTGCTACAAATTTCCCTCTACACACTGCTTTAAATGTGTCCCAGAGATTCTGGTATGTTGTATCTTTGTTCTCATTGGTTTCAAAGAACATCTTTATTTCTGCCTTCATTTCGTTATGTACCCAGTAGTCATTCAGGAGCAGGTTGTTCAGTTTCCATATAGTTGAGCGGTTTTGATTGAGTTTCTTAGTCCTGAGTTCTAGTTCTCACTCATAGGTGGGAACTGAACAATGAGATCACTTGGACTCGGGAAGGGGGACATCACACACCGGGGCCTATCATGGGGAGGGGGGAGGGGGGAGGGATTGCATTGGGAGTTATACCTGATGTAAATGACGAGTTGATGGGTGCTGATGAGTTGATGGGTGCAGCACAGCAACATGGCACAAGTATACATATGTAACAAACCTGCACGTTATGCACATGTACCCTAGAACTTAAAGTATAATAATAATAAATAAATAAATAAATAAATAAATAAAAAAGAAATATGACGTTGCCCCAACAAGTGACAACATCTGTGGTGCTATCGCAAGGCTAAATTCTTTTATTGTGTATTTTATAGGATACTGTTAAGTCTAGCAAAATACCATTTTGAGATGCTATTTAAACATGAATCAGAATAAATAAAAAGTTGTCAAAGAAATGTTTTAAATTAACAGTTCTGATTTTAAAATATAAAGCAATCAAAGACAGTGGTTTTCCAACACGAACACACCAGATATCAGGAGTATTATTGAGGCAATGTAAAGAGGATGACAGAAATCACTGACACAGCCACTAGGGATGCATGAAGCCATTCATAAGATATGTCGTTGGTGTATTTTATCTGCTCCACTTAAAATAAATCCTATGTTCTTGAAAGACTGTCATATTTATAGTCTCAGGAACTGCCTTGTTCATCATGTAGTTTAGTAACAGTGCCAAAAATAGTTCAGACTTTCTTGACCTTCTCTGTCTGGCATATAAACCTTAACCTGGAAGGAGCAGCTTTGAAGTCAGAGGGCGGTTATAGATCTGTCTGATTCTGATCCTTAGTTTCTCTGCTGAGATTGCAAACACTCACTTGATATATTACATGAAATATTCTTTCATACTCAATCAGGAACAGTCTAAATGGTATTTAAACCCATCCTATCTTTCCAAGTATCACTTGTGCAATTATAATACATTTTTCTTTTAGAAGGAATACATTGTCTTTCATAATTATATAAAATTAAAAATTGTGTTACACAACATGAGTTGTGTTACTTGTATGAGCTGTGCAATATTTGACCATGTCCTTTGAGGACACAAAAGCAGACATTGACATGCAGTATCACGCATGTGTTCTTAGAGAGGAGTTGTTTAAATATGAAGATGATGGTATAGCCATCAATGGGGATCTCAAATAAATTGTTGTATAAGTGTATTTCTATATTCAAAAGGCTGAAATAAACTTAAATCTTTTGTGGCATTGCCATTTTATGAATTGGCTTAGCTTATGTATTCTTAATGCCCATATGTGATATTTTTGACTTCTTACTTCTTTATAACCGATCAAATTACATTCATAAAAGATTATTTAAATAACATTGTCAACTAATATAAATATTTCAAATGTCTAGCAAGGCAGTGATTTATATATTCAAATGTATCTTTCCAAAACTATTTGTACATAGACATAAGTAATATTAGGTCATGCATAATGTATGTAGTCACTAAATTAAAAAGAAAGAGGAATTAGGTATAAAATTCCATTATTCTCCACCATACTTTCCTATATGTTATAAAATTTAAGCAAATATGCCTTCAAATTATGTTACATTATCTTCATAGTAAATTAATTTTTTCAATCCCTGTGAGTAAATTGAGACATAACTGATAATTTGGAATTAGTTATATAATTAATTTTGTCAGTGCATTACGATTTTTAAAAGACCGTCTGTCTATAAAAGGATCTTAAGAAATTAGATTGGAAAATTACTATTATAACATTTGGAAAGCATAATATTAGAACTACAAGACCTTAATTATTTGGTACAAATCAAGTGACCTGACAAACTCGAAGTGCTAAATTGGCAATCCGTTTACCCGAGCATTTTCAGTATAAGTTTTGTCTACTTTATAAGACTGACAGGGATTGCTTTTAGCTATGAGACAGCCAAGATGACCTTTGAGTTCTCTCCTGAATTCTGAAGAAGAAACAAATAAGATGGACAGGCTTGGTCAGTTCTGATAATCAAGGGGCCACTTGACATTTTTAGTGAAGAGAAATATAAATTGTAATGAGAATGTCTGGATAATACCAATTAAGGTGAGTTTGGTGGTATAAAAGTGATCACAACCCACTTTCAAGGGCCACAGACACAAGTCACAAATACACTTATATATTGAATAGTGAACAGATGGTGAATACATTGGAACTGGAGAAGTAGAGTGAAGAATTAACTCCAAATTGACTAAATTGTCAAAGTCTAAATTCTTAACCCTGAATCTAATTAAACTACAGGTGATAACGGTTAACTTAAAAACAGATGCTTAGTTAATTAGCCATATCAGAGCATAATACCATTTTAGTAGCAAGTAAAAACCATAATCATATTAATAGCAGCTTTCTAACACTTAATTGGTTGATATCCTAATGATAAGATTTGTTTTAACTTTATGAAGGAAAATGAAGCATCTAAGTCTGCTTTTAAAAGACTGACTCATGTTCTTCAGGGCATATGACAAAAATCTATTTCAGTGTAAACATTAGCGAGAATATATCCACAGAGAATAAAGCCCATGAAGTCAGAAAAATAGTTTTATTATTTTGTGATGCTACATTGTTTCATGAATACATACAGTGTGGAGACAGAGAGGGAGAGAGAGAGATAGAGAGAGAGACTATGTATATTTAAATGTATAAAGAAGCAGACATTTCTGCTCTTTTGTTCATGCAACTCTATAGCTGCTCATTTAAAGGCACATTGGCACTTGAGACCTAAAATTGTTACTTTGCTGTTGAAATAAAGAATGAATGGAAAGTCAAGGACATTGATTATGATGACAATATTGTCAAGATCCATATTTTAGGAGGAAATATGTAATATTTTTATTTCATAAAAAAGTAGATCTTTAGGGAGAATATATTTAGGGCAACTTGAATCTGTCTCCTCAGTTTAAAAAAGTAAAAGATCTTTGGCAATTTACTAAATAGTTCATTCATTTTGAGTAGTGATTACTAGATATTTATCATAAAGAAATTCTGTCAGTTTGAAATTTAAAAGTAAGTAAGCCCCAATCTAACAATTTAGGTTTAAATTTTATACAGTTTTACAAAAGTAAGAATTATCAAATAAAAAATGCATGGTCCAAGAGCTTCTAAAGCTTTGAAAATATTTAGTATTGATGTGTCATCTAATGTGCATTGGATACAGGTTGTTTTCTTCAGAGTGGACCCAGTTAGTATTCATTTATTTTTCCAAACATCACATAATTGACTCTTAAAATTGCTACTTAGTTCATCTAAATTTATTTTTAATATTCTTCTAGAATATCTGGAGCCAGGGTTTCTCAAATTATTGTCTGAAGTCATGTAGAAACAAACATTTCAAGACTTAAAAAACGTTTGCAATTCAAAATCAGTTATTCACAACTAAAGGAAAAGTAGCCATGACTTCATTTCACAGACAAGTTGGGGAATATATGCTGTGTTGTTGAAATAGCAAACATAATTTCTGCAGTGTAACACAATGGAAAGAAAAGACAGATATTTTTGGTTCCTGTCTTGGCTTTTTGTCTTCTCAAAAAAACAAAACAAACAAACAAAAAAAACCAGTTTGCTGTGTGAGGATGGATCATCACTTCTTTGCAGCTCTCACATTAAGAAAAAATGAAGTTGGAGTTTATTCTGTATGTAAAATATTGGCATTAATGTGGATTAATTTACAAGATTGGGGAGGTTAAAATTTCCTAATATTATTATAATTGTCACTATAGGTGTATTAACTAAATATTTATTTGGGGTGGTAAATAGAGATTAGAGAGATAAAGGTGGAAGGAGAGAAACAGGGAATTAGAAAAGAACTGGGATAGATAGGAACAAAGTAGGAGAAACAGCAGAATGGAAAAAAAGAGACATTTATATCAAGGGGACAAAAAGGCCCCATAATGGACCATTAAGAAAAAAAAATCAAATATTCCGTTATTTCTTCAGAATATGTTAACTGAGTAGATAAAATGCAATAAATATTTTTAGTGTACAGACTATACCATTGATGAAGAGAGACTTGGACTTGCCTCAAAGGTATGTTCCGTTACCAGGTTTTAAACACAGATTCAGAAATAAACTCCCCTATGAATCTTTGCCATACATAAAATGTGGGAGTAGATATAACCTGCTCTGATGGAAGAAATATGAATATTAATATGCCCAAATGTAAGGACTTCAACATGGTGGAAGGGTTAGTCAACAGCAGGAAAGGCTGGGAAGACGGGATTTAGAGACGTGTATGTGAGAGATCAAGAGGCTTTTCATGTTACGAATTTGACTTGATTTTTAAGCCAAGGGAGGATCACTAAAAGACTTTATGCGGTAGCCTTATATTGTTTAATTTGCATTTTTAAAAGATTACTTTGGGCACAGCTTCACAATGGATTGGAGCTGAGTGATAGGCAGCATTCTAAGATTACTCCCAAGCACCACTCACTGCTGTAAACACTTGTATAATCCTTCCCACTTGAGTGCAGGTAGGAGCTGATAGCTTTGAGCCAACAGAATCTGGCAATATTTTTGCAGATGTAATTAGGATCTTTAGTCAACTGACTTTAACTTAATAAAGAGGAAGATTATACAGGGTAGACCCTATTTAATCAGATGAGCCCTTAAAAAAGAGATCAGGCCTTTCCTGAAATGAGACTCCAGAGAACAGCGAGATTGTCTGATTGATTGGCTTAGTCCACTTTCATTTTTTGTTGTTATTGCTATGAAAGAATACCTGAGGCTTGGTAATTTATAAAGAAAAAAAAAGGCATTTACTTGGTTCATGATTCTGATGGCTGGAAAGTTCAAGATTGGGCTTCTGCATCTGTTGAGGGCCTCAGAATGCTTCCACTCATGGCAGAGGGCAAACAAGAACAGAGATCACATGGTGGGAGAAGAGAAAAGAGAACCAGGGGAAGGTGCCAGTCTCTCTTTTCAGTAACCAGTTCTCTCAGAAACTAATAGAATGAGAACTTCCTCTTAAAGGAGGACATTAATCTATTTCTGAGGGATTCACTCCTGTGACTCAAATAACTCCCATTTGGCCCCTTCTCCAACATTGGAAATCAAAACTTAATATGAGATTTGTAGGGGAAACACAGCTAAACCATAGCACTGCCCTTGAAGAAGCAGGTTCCATGTTCTCAGGGGGCCTGTGAGAGGACCAGTGAAGGGGCTTTGGAGTAAAGACCAGTGAGCAACCTGTAAAGCTGAGAGTAGGCTCTGGCTGACAGCCAGTGAGAAAACAGTAACTTCAACCTACAATCTACAACCCCAAGGAACTGAATTCTGCCAGCAACCAGGTGAATTTGGAAGAGGTGCCCCGAGCTGCAGAGAAATATGCAACAAACAGAAATTGTGATGATATCCTTGTGAGGTCAGGAGCGGAGTGCACAGTTAAGCCATATCCACACTCCTGACCCACAAAACTATGACAAAAATTTAAAGAATGTTGTTTTAAATATACTTTTGCAGTGATTTGTCAGGTAGAAATAGAAAACCAATACAATTTGCATATAATTTAAAGAGGAAAGTTAAAAGACGATAGAGAAAATTGTGAACTCAAGAAATAGTTTCAGATCAGCATACACGACTCTAGATAGTAGTAGTATCTAATCCTTTAGTAATAAATAGTACCATAGTAATAAGTTAGATTATTGATCTTGTGCTTTGCTATATCTTGGAACAAGTACTTCAGTGTATTTATATCACCTGTTTTTTTGTTGTTAAATCTTCAACTTCCTAGCTTTGTAATTCTGCACGGAAAATCCAAGTGTAAACTGATTATTTGGACTACAGTGGCAATGATTTTGGTGATTTTTGTATTTGTCAAAAATGATTATTAGGTTTGGAGGTGGATATTTTCCACTTCTCAAAAATTTTTACAAGGTAACTTGTGTAATCTCTTGCATATAAGTAGTCCATACATACTTCAAGTAAATATGTGAGTTTTGATTTCTGTTCAATAAAGCAGAATGAATCACGCTAGGTGTCTTCTGAGTCTTTACTTTCAGAATAAGAATAATATACTTCTGCTTTCTAAAATGTTAATAATGAGTTAACACAACACTCAGAATCAAAGGCCAAAAAACTACAGCTTCCTTCCTCGTCCTACGCCTTTTTCTAGCTGGGTAAGAATTCTATAAAATTGCAAAATTAAAGGTTTTCCTAACATATGTCTATTTGTCGAAGATTTTAGTAGAAATAATAATGGAATATTGTCAGGAAAGTAAATGTTATATCCTATGTTTGTACTTCTAAATAATTGTATAGCCTGTGGCAATTTGCTTACCCTCCTTGATACTTAGTTAGCAGATAAAATGGATACAATTTTATTACCTTACTCCAAGGTAATTTCAACTTAAACTGAATTTAAAAATGAGATTAAATGTGGATATCTATGTGGCTATTTCAAGTTCTAAAAGGTATAACTCTGTTAATATATGCATTAATATATAACATTATGAAGTTGCGTATGAATATCTTATATTTGTAATGGGCATTTATGAAGAACACTTTTTTATTGATGTTTTTCTAGCTACTCTTCTCCTATTTAACTTGGATCCTCACTAATTACCTCTGATAAATTACAGTAGATAACTGTTGTAAAAGACACTAGTTAAGGTGAATCTAGGGATTAAAAAATGTTTCTATAATCTTCTCCCACTACATATGAACAAAATCTCTGTGACTTTCTTCTAAGCAAATGAACAGGGCAAAGTTGAAGTGATATTGCAGATGTAATTAAGGTTCCTAACCAGTTATTTAGTCCTGACTTTAACAAGTGAACTTTTTAAGATGGCTATCCCAGAGATTACAGACTCAAAGCAATCAACTCTCTATCAGTATTGTTTGATTTAAAGCACCAAGCATCCATGAACCTACAGCTGCAAGAAAATAAATTCTCCAGAGCTTGTAATGGAATCCTTCCCTATTCAGTTGCAACCTAGTTGACACCTTGATTTTTATCTTAGTGAGAGCTTTCAGAGAACCCAGCTAGGTTCTGCCCAGACTTCTGACTAATAAAAACTAAGGTAATAAATGGGCATTGCTTTAAGTCACTGAGTGCATTAGTCAAGGTTCTCCAGAGAAATAGAATCAAAGGATACACACACACACACACACACACACACACAAACACACACACACACACAATTTATACAGTAATTGACCCATGAGATTACAGAGGCTGACAAGTTCTGCAATCTGCCATTTTTAAGGTGGAGAATAGGGAAAGCCAGCGGTATAATTCAGTTCAAATCAAAAGGCTTGAGAACCAGAGAAACAAACAGTCCCAGTACAGTCCCAAAGGCCTGAGAACCAGAGGTTCTAAGGTTTGGGGTCAGGAGAAGATAACTGCTCAACAGATAAACCATTTTAACCATTTTTTAATGGTTTATCTCATTTTAAACCATTTATCTGCTCATACAGATAAACCATCGCCCTTCCTCTGCCTTTTGGTTCTATTTGGCCCTTCAGTGGATTGGATGATGTCTGCACACATTGATGAGCATGCCTTCCCTTTACTCAGCCTGTTGTTTCACATGCTACTCCCTTCCAGAAACACACTGACACATCTGAAAATGTTTTACCAGCTATCTGGGCATTTGTTAACCCAGTTATGTTGAGACATGAAATTAGCCATCCCACTAAGTTTATGGTTAACTTTTTTGTGCAGCAATAGAAAAGAAATACAACCACTGCATTTACATTTTTAGAACTAACCTCCTTCTTGAACTCCTAACAGATATTTCTAAATGGCTACAGACATCCCTACCATTGATCTCCGTGTCGTGTCACTTTCTCAACTTAGTTTTGACCTGTTGCTCTTGTTCTGTGAATGTTATCTTTAGTTAACAATATCAAACCAACCAGCCAATTCAGAAATATAGACTCAATCAAACAACTAAATGAATGACCTGGATTGTATCTGTCCTTATATTTTTGTTTAATTAACATGTCTACTCTGTCACTCCTGATGGTATCTGTGAGTATATACCTGGCTACTACCTCAGACATTTCTTGAGTTCTTCCTAGTTATCACTCCTATCCTGCCACAAGTTGGCCCCTAGTCCTTGTCTGAAGAGGCTGCCCTGCCAAAGAAATTGCCCTCTCAGATATTTAAAGCACGAGATCACATACACATGAAATAATGTTGTTCTAAAATATCAGACCCTCTTATAAATAAAGGCAAACTTGTTTATGATTCTCTAGCTACCAAGTTCCCGATTAGAATATCCAGGCAAGAAGGCATTGCTGTGGGTCTTCCACAGTGACCCTTGGCAGAATTACTCACTCTTCCCCAGTTCTGTATCTCCTTTATTGTGTATGTCATGCTTATTGCAAATTATGTGTTAACATGGCTCTTTCTCCTTATAAAATATAACCCTCAAGAACAAGGAGATATCTTTGTATTACAACATTTGCACTGTGGTCAACACATCATAAATTAGTAATGTTTGCATGAATAAGCAAATATAAAATTACTATTACAATCACACACAGGCATTTCTTGCAACTATGTATAATGGCTGTAGGTCAATTTGCAAAAGAAAAACAAAAACAATTTGCTTAATGGCTAATTTGTTAATGGTTCATTCATCAAGTTTTCTAATACACGACTAAAAATAATGTTCCTTGTGTTTATAGTGTTTATACAGTTTTGTATGGACTGGGATATAACAGTTTTTAGGGCTCCTGAAATTACTTTTAAACTTTTATTTGGTTTTATTTATTTTCTAAATGGTGCTGGGAAAATTGGCTAGCCATAAGTAGAAAGCTGAAACTGGATCCTTTCCTTACTCCTTATACGAAAATTAATTCAAGATGGATTAGAGACTTAAATGTTAGACCTAATACCATAAAAACCCTAGAAGAAAACCTAGGTAGTACCATTCAGGACATAGGCATGGGCAAGGACTTCATGTCTAAAACACCAAAAGCAACAGCAACAAAAGCCAAAATTGACAAATGGGATCTAATTAAACTAAAGAGCTTCTGCACAGCAAAAGAAACTACCATCAGAGTGAACAGGCAACCTACAGAATGGGAGAAAATTTTTGCAATCTACTCATCTGACAAAGGGCTAATATCCAGAACCTAAAAAGAACTCAAACAAATTTACAAGAAAAAAACAAACAACCCCATCAAAAAGTGGGCAAAGGATATGAACAGACATTTCTCAAAAGAAGACATGCATACAGCCAACAGACACATGAAAAAATGCTCATCATCACTGGCCATCAGAGAAATGCAAATTAAAACCACAATGAGATACCATCTCACACCAGTTAGAATGGCAATCATTAAAAAGTCAGGAAACAACAGGTGCTGGAGAGGATGTGGAGAAATAGGAACACTTTTACACTGTTGGTGGGATTGTAAACTAGTTCAACCATTATGGAAAACAGTATGGCGATTCCTCAAGGATCTAGAACTAGATGTACCATATGACCCAGCCATCCCATTACTGGGTATATACCCAAAGGATTATAAATCATGCTGCTATAAAGACACATGCACACGTATGTTTATTGCGGCACTATTCACAATAGCAAAGTCTTGGAATCAACCCAAATGTCCATCAGTGACAGACTGGATTAAGAAAATGTGGCATATATACACCATGGAATACTATGCAGCCATCAAAAAGGATGAGTTTGTGTCCTTTGTAGGGACATGGATGCAGCTGGAAACCATCATTCTTAGCAAACTATCACAAGAACAGAAAACCAAACACCGCATGTTCTCACTCATAGGTGGGAACTGAACAATGAGATCACTTGGACTCGGGAAGGGGAACATCACACACTGGGGCCTATCACGGGGAGGGGGTAGGGGGAGGGGATTGTACTGGGAGTTATACCTGATGTAAATGACGAGTTGATGGGTGCTGACGAGTTGATGGGTGCAGCACACCAACATGGCACAAGTATACATATGTAACAAACCTGCACGTTATGCACATGTACCCTAGAACTTAAAGTATAATAATAATAATAATAATAATAAAACATTTTTTAAACCACTGCTGCACTGAAACTAAGAATCACAGCATGGTTTGGTTTCCTAAGAATATTTACTAAATTTAATTAATACATAACAAACATCACTTCAACGTTTCGTAAGTGAACATTTCAGTTTGTAATTATTTTGTGCGACTTTTAAATGTTATTTTCCTAAAGAATATTTTAAATTTAATATCTTATTTCTAGCAAAAATTAGGCCATATGGGGTACACTATATTTATATCTTCTCTTTTATTATTTTACTCAACTTTAACAATTTGGGGATATTTAATAAATGCATTAAATGCATTTTTTTTTCAAAATATCATTACAAATGTGCCAATCAGATTTGAGGTGATAATTGTGGCAGTTCTGATGGTAATCTATTGCAATTAACTGACAAAATGTAAAGTAAAAATTTACAAAGATTGGAATGGATAATGGGGAATCATTCTATATCTTGACTATATCAATGCCAGTATCTTTTTTGAAATTATACTATAGCTATGAAGCATGTTATTTTTGGGAAAAGTTGAAAGTATCTATAGAATCTTCCTTTTTTTCTTTTTAATCTTTTTGTATAAATTTAGGGGACACAAGTGTAGTTTTATTACATGAATAAATTGCATAGTCATGAAGTCAGAGCTTTCAGAATATCAATCACCCAAATAACATACATTGTACCCATTTAGTAATTTGGTCAGGAGTTCGAGACGATCCTGGCCAGGATGGTGAAACCCCGTCTCTACCAAAAATAAAAATAAAAAATAACCGGGCATGGTGGCGCGTGTCTGTAGTCCCAGCTACTCAGGCGGCTGAGGCAGGAGAATCGCTTGAACCCAGCAGGTGGAGTTATCAGTGAGCTGAGACCGCCACTGCACTCCAGCCTGGGCGACAGAGGGAGACTCCATCTCAGAAAAATAAATAAATAAATAAATAAATAAATAAATAAATAAATAAATAAATGCTAGGTGTACTTCCATCTTATGGCTTAACCATTGGCTTATTCTTCTCTCAGAATGCTTTTTTTATTACCCAAGTAAACCTTCAAAAGTCGTGTTTTTAATGTGGCCAGCTCTGACAGTTCAATTTGATACTGAAAATTGTTTATTCCCAATACGTCCCATTAATGCTTCATTCCTAACAATCCTAAATGCTCATAGATTGTTTTCTATATTTTGTAGCACATCTTCTATTAACATGTGTGATGATGTTATAATGGTTTTTATTTTCTACTTTTCATTGCCCCCTTTATATAAGCTGCATATAATTGGGAACTTTGTTTTGTTCGTCAATATTCAATCACCTAGAAGGGTACCTAGAACATAATATGCCTCAAGTATTTTTGAATACATCTATTGATTAAAGAATTAAAAATTTAACAAAATATATATTTAATTTATCAATCCTTATGCTTTCAATTAAGAATACACTAAGTGCATATTGTATTCTAACAGTTGTTTTGATTCAACTAAACTAAAGAGAGAATAAAGGGATTAAAAAATGAAAGGGATTTGAGCTCTATGGATGGAGAGAAGCTAAAGTAGATATTAGCACTAATATTCAGAATTTGGAAAACAGGTGAGCTTTTCCTGAACTAGTGAATAAAGAAAATTGATGCTTAACATGAATGCAAGCATATTTATCTCCTAAGAACTCCAGACATGTACAGGAAGTAAAAGGTCCATGTAAAACTTTGAAACATGGACTTATAAAAGGAAGTGAAAACAGGATGACAGGTTAACAATGCAATTGAAATCCCTATGCCCACTCAGTGTAACCAAGCATATCTACACAGACTTCTGAAGATAGAAATTCAAAATTATTATAAGCAAACACATTCTCCGAAGACAAGAAATTGGAAGATTTCTCACAGGTGAATTCATTCAGCCGAAAAGATAAAACTTAAATCTACTAATAGTTGTATTTTCCTACTAGTAGTTGAAAATGAGGAACCTAATTCACCTCCACTGAGACTAATTGAAACATTTTGTATCTGTGAAGTTTGCAGTATAATAGTGATACAAAAATATGATTAGTTACTCGGGCTTCAGTATACATTTGAATAAAAGTCAGAGTTTGAAAAACATTGAAAAACAAATTAAAAAAATAAGAAAATATTCTCCTGTGAAATTTAGGGAGAAAATTTTATCCATGAAACCAAGATAAGAAGAAACATTCAGAGAATAAAAAGAACTTACGGAAATTAAAGTAAGAATGAAGTAAAATAATTCAATGTAAGGATTAGAAGGTCAAGTTAAAGAAATCTATAAAACATAGGGAATTTGATACACAATATAAAACAGTTAGGAACTCAATGATTTGATTCATTGAAGTCCAACACTTTCATAATAACAATTTAGATCTTCAACTCATATCATGAAAATGAGAAGAGAAATACTATGAAACTAACAATTCAGAAAAATATCTTGAAGACAAGCCAATACGTAGCATTGTGAAACTTCAGAATAAAGTAGATAAAGAGGGTTTCATATCTCTACAGAGAGAATATAAAGGCAATGGAAGATTACTTGCAAAGGATTAGAAAATAAAACGGCACGGAGCTTCTGAACAGAGACAAAATTTCAAGATCATAAAACAATGCAGTCAAAATTCTGAAGAAATTTGCTTCCAAGGGGAAGACAAAAAAAATTAAATTGATATCATTCTTGTGATCTATCAAATAAAGAGCTATCTTCCAATAACTTCGGATGGATTCATGAAAAGTACATAGAACACTAATAAATTAAGGTTAAAAAAAAAAGCATTTACTCCAGGAAATAACAAAAGTTGTATAGAAAAGGAAAAAGGATCATAACCTAGCTCTAAAAAGTTTTCATGCTCATAAACATGTGCTCATAATAATGAAAAACTTGAACATTGATTGTTTTAACTAAAACAGTACTGGAGCTATATTGGAAAGTAGGTAGAAAGACATGCATGTGAAAAGGAGAATGAAGAATAGAACAAACGCAGGTGTGCCTTTTTACTTTAGGAGGTAGAGAAAATGTAAATTTTAAAATGAAGAAAACAAATTATAATCAGCCCTTTCCAAATACAAAGGTATGTTGAGAAAAACAGGAGCAAATCTCAAGAGGTTTCAATTGGTTGCTCTGCGAACTTCATGTCATGGCTCCTTTCACTGCAATAGCTTAGGAGCTGTTTTTTATTGTAATCTTTCAAAAATAATTAGATTGTTTATATTATGCAATGTAAGACTTCAGTAAAAATAATGATAAAAATAACTATTGCTCTAATTTCACTCTTATCTTTTGTTGGAAAGGAGAATGTTTATTGCCTTTTGTTTTAAGAACTATCGCTGTATAGGCTTCTTTCTTATTTCGTTTTCTAACTCTAGTGCTCAGTTTCTGGCATAGACACTTGAGGTTTAATGTAATATTGTTACTGTCATTTTGTCAGTTGCTTTCTGAAAGGCATGGTGTTCTAATTTCACAGCTGTGCAACTTATAAAATACTGTGATGTAATCCTTAATTGCCATATGAAGTAAAAAAAGAAAAAATGTTGGAATAAACATTGGATCCATAATAACGTTTTTAATTATTTTTCCCCTGGTGACCAAGGTGCTTGACTAAACCTTCTAAACCATTTTTAACAACCACATGTATTATTTATATCATGACTCAGCATGATTCTTAGAAATGTACAGATAAAAAGAAGGGGAATTGAACACAGGAAGAATTTAAGTTTTTTAAAGGAATCTGTGTACACCTGGAGTCACAGAAATATTAACATTGATAAAAATTTCTTACTGCTTATTGTGTGGGATATATTTTGGAGATACACAGGCATGAAGAAAGTTCATTTATCTGATAAGAACAAAGACAAAATCAAGAATGGCATCTCTTTTCTTACCAAACATAATGAATTGTATTGAATACACCAGTTCTTCACCCCTCACTGTATTTAACCCCTTGGGCTTGTTTCTTTTGCTGTATTCTCTTTTCTGACTTGGGCTTGATCATGGAACTTGATTTGTCAGCACAATGAGGTAGAAATGACTGTCTATTGAAGCTTGAGGCCTTAAGATTTGAGTGCTTTTGCTTGCTCTTTTATGCTTCTGTGATTGCCATGTGATCGTGGCAGGCTGGACTGTTGGAAGACTGGAAGAAGAGAGACAGAGATGTAGAAGTTGAAATAAAATTGGCCTGAATCATGAAAAACCAGCTGACCCACAGCCACCAAGACCTATGCTTATGCCCTCCAGGGCTACACCCTCTGCCATACTTGGACCATCTTGAGCCACAACTAGGGCAGCTAAGAAGTGTAACACTGGAATGTGGGGGGCAAAGAAAGACTGGAGATGGCCCTGGGCAGCAAGCCCCAAGGGCCCACAGGCACCTTGAACCCTTCTTCTCTCAAAGCCCTGGCACTCTGGGTCTGTACTGGGCATGCCAGCCTTGAGTACCTCTGAAATGCCTTTGCAGTCAGTCTCTCATGGTGTTGATGAATAACTTTATGTTCACAATAAGAGCTGTCCTGAAGTAAACTTCCATTACACTGAGGCAAGGGCAAAGATGCCAAATGTACCTGCACAAGAGAGACTGCCAGGGGTTGTATTTCAGTTCTTTCCAGAAGAATTGACAGGAGGAAAATAGCTTCAGCAGAGAGAATGGTGAGTGGACAGCCAGAATAACGGGCGAAAGACAACTCATAAGGAGCTGGGCAAGTCCTAAACAAGAGGAGTTTCAGACTTGCTGAGGGCAATGACATCAGTGGAGAAGAGCAACCACAAATACACACATGTATTGCAGTTTTAAAAAACTGTAGTTTACTTGAGGTCACTACCTTGGGTGGGGGATGCTGGATGGCTGCCCTGGGCTCCAGGTTTCACCGGTGCAAGGGGAGTACAGAAAACATTGCATCTCACTCCTCTTTTCTGTATATCATAAAATTTTAAGTCAAAATTTTGAGTTTAATTATCCCCCAAAATGTCTGATAAAAGAGTAACATCTTTTCAAAGTTGGATAAATTGGGAGGATTCCATTAACAAAGGAAGTTGCTAAAAATCTGCATTGCTTTAGAGATGGCCTGGTTTTATGCAGATGCCATATTTGATTTATCATCCTCCCTAATGTGGAATCTTTAGGGTGTTTTCATTTTTTTCTTATTCATCCATTATACTTTTGATAATATTTAATTACATTAGTTAGATTTCTAGACATGAAATGAGTGGAATGGCTTAAGTCCTATTTTTGAGTTGATTTCCAGAAACATTATGGTAATTAACATTTCTAGCAACCTATTAATGCCAATTTCCACTATCATTGTGAATTACCATATTTAACAAAGTTTTTGGTGTCAGAGGTATGAAGATATGCTTTTTTTCTTTCTTCCTTTCTCTTTTAATTCTTACTTTCTCCATTCCTCCTTCCTTCTCTTCTTTCCTTTCTCCTTCCCTCTGTTCCCTCTTTTATCTCTTTTCTTTCTTCCTCTCTTCTTTTTTCCTCCTAACCACCCCTCCAATTCATTTTTTTAAGACTTGTAAGCCTGAATGGATTATCACAACATTTTCAGATATTTGTATATATTATTCTGTATTTTTACTATTCATTTATTTTCTTTGTGCTTTATTTTGGTTTTATATGTTTTTTTAACTTTAATGTTTTATTATTCATTTATGAGTCCTCTATATCTAAGATATATAAACTCATGTTTATTTATTGCACCTATTTCTACAGTTGCTCTTATCTTTTAACATTTTTATATATTACTGTGCAATGTTTTCAGTTTTCATGGCATCAAATTTATCATTTGTTACCTTTAATGTGGAAAACACTTTACATATTTTTGGATCAATGTAATATCATCTTAATTAAAAGAGAAATGAATATTAAAAGGAGACAAGCATTCAATATAAAATGAAATACCTACCAAAAAAACTAAGAAGCAGTGAGTATATACAACAAAATAAGATTTTTATTTCATAGCTTCAAATGGAAAAAGAATGCAAATTTAAAACAGGTGAATAATTTTGAGCAATGAGGTTAGAAGGGATCTCAAAGTTCACTAGACATGAAGCAGGATACTTCGGCAGTACCATCTTGTGATCTAAGCAAGAGGGGCTCAATTCTTAGACCAAGGCTTTAGTGGTCCTAACCATGAACCATCTGCCCAGCAACTGTAGCACTGAGGGGATACGTTCACACAGAGCCTGAACCTCTTTTCCAAAATATGATCTGGGACCTTGGCACTCCCCACCCAATTGGTCAAGCCTTCTGCCTGGCCCTCTACCTTGTCTTTCTGAGAGCCTCATTGGTGTGTACATTCAGAGGCCAAAAGAATGATGGAAGAGGGTGTAGGTGGAGCCCGCTATGTAGATTTTGTTGCCTAAATGTTTGGTCACAAGCCAAAAGACAGATGGAGCCACGCATGAGAAGTAAAGAATGCACAGGATGTGTAGTGATGGAGGACAGTTTTCTGGATGTCTTGGAACCAATTCAGTTATCCTCCCTTTCTTCCTTGTAGTCTTCAGAATAACTCTGGAATTTGCTGTGAATGTAGTATCTTACAATAAAGAGTAGCTAGTCAGAATAGCTATGTTCCTGTCTCTGATAGAACAAGATGTTCTAAAACTCTTTAGTGATTCAAATTTGCTCTTAGAGTATAAATCCAGCACAGGCTGCTTTCTGTGACCCCTCAGCTGTGGTGCAGGTGGGGCATACTCAGACAAGACTCCAACTGCCCTGGACAAGTGTCCTGAACCTTGGGGGACCAGCTCGTTAAAAATCCTGGTTTTCTACTGTCCCTTACTCCCTATCTGTATGTAAGGATCCACTTCTTAATACTATCACATTGGCAACACCTGAATTTTTAAGGGGACGCATGCAAACCATAGCACCTTCCTGTTTGTGTGTCTTAAATCTCTTGTGCCTTCCTCTTTACAGGACAAAGCACTTCGGTATAATATTTTTTGGAGATCCTTAACTTAATTACATTGGCAAAGACATTATTTCCAAATAAGGTCACATCCTTAGATAATGAGCATTAGAACTGGGCATATCTTTTTAGGAGGAACAGGGTCTCAATTCAAACCACTACACTATATAAAAACTAACTTTAAATATAATTTTTTAAAACATCAAACATATCAAAAACTTTGGGTACTACACTTTTCTATTATAAATGTGACCTTTAGTAAACCTCATAGTGATTCAAATTTATGTTGAAAGGTGACCTGAGAAAATACCTACTCTAAGCTTTTTTACAATTTAGGAAATAGAGAACATAATTTATGCATTTTGAAGTCAGAAATAACACAATGTGGAAGCATCATCTTAGTACAGATAGCCTAGGTCAAATCTGGTTGCCACATGTGACCTCTTTGTCACTGGGTGATATTAAACTTCTTGAGTATTAATTCTGTCATTTTAAAATTTTGTATTATAATATTATACATACCTTATAGTGTAATTAAAATGATTAAATGAAATAACAATCTACTGCAGAATCTGCTACCGAATATTTTCTCAGGATGTAATAAATGGTATTCTGATAAAGAAGCTCCTCAGAGTCACATACAGAAAATGGCAGACCCTCTCCTTGATGCCTCATCCTTGGTCCTATTACTCCTTTTACATTAAATGATTAAGCTCTGGATTATCCTGTGTGTGAAATTTTGGCTCTACTAGTATTCCCAAAGCATCTTAATATTGTGACGCTTTATAGAAATCCTGAGGTCAGTCATTCCACTTTCTTGATGTGCATATTATGAAAGGTTGGAAAAATAAATTGATAGGCACACACATTAGGAACAATAAAAAGTAGCAGAAAAATAGTTCTACCTAAGAGAAAAATAACACAAAATTTCTTTTTTTTTTTTTTTTTTTTTTTTTTTAGACGGAGTCTCGCTCTGTAGCCCGGGCTGGAGTGCAGTGGCCGGATCTCAGCTCACTGCAAGCTCCGCCTCCCAGGTTTACGCCATTCTCCTGCCTCAGCCTCCCGAGTAGCTGGGACTACAGGCGCCCGCCACCTCGCCCGGCTAGTTTTTTGTATTTTTTAGTAGAGACCGGGTTTCACGGTGTTCGCCAGGATGGTCTCGATCTCCTGACCTCGTGATCCGCCCGTCTCGGCCTCCCAAAGTGCTGGGATTACAGGCTTGAGCCACCGCGCCCGGCCACCAATCTTTTCAAAAGAAATAAACGTTATCTTTCTTTGGTACTGTATATGTAATGTTTATTAATTCACTGGTTATTTTCAAGAAATAAATAATGAACTTCTAAATTGTTCATGGAAGCATGCTAGATTGAAAAAAAAAGGTTTTCCCCTCTTATTACTGTGTAGAGTTTAGAGTCGAACTGGGAGAGACATTGGAGGTTGGTTACCCTAGTCTTCCTAGGAGAAGCGTTATCTCCTAGTAAATTAATCCCTGTTTTGTGTACTATAAAAATATGCTCATAAATATCATTAAAATATTACAGCTAAATGAAGAAGAATATATGTTTTAAAGTCATATTTAAATATGTGTCCTTAAACATACATTTCATGAAATATGAAATATGAAAATTCATATTTCATGAAATATGAAACATATTTAATAATTACTTATAGAAAATGTATATATAGATATCAGATTTTCCATTTAATCTTTGTAAATTTTGATTTTGATTTGTCAAGCATACAGATATATTACAAAGGCATCAATACATTTTTATATTCTTTCTACCCATATTCAACAATTATTTGTATTTCATCTCATTTTAGTCATATTCTCTGTCCTTCTCCCTACTTTTTCCTTCTCCTTCTTCTCTACCTGTATATCATCTATCTACCTATCCATCTATCCGTCTATCATCAGTCATTTTTCCCATGTCTCCACCATACCATTTAAGAGTGTGTTCGCTTCCTGTGACTTCAATCACAAATCACCACTTAGTGGCATAATAGATAACTTTGTGGTTTGAAATAATAGAAATTTGTCCTCTCACAGATCTGGAGACCAGAATTCCAAAGTCAAGTTTTTGGAAATGCCATGTTTCCTATAGAACCTATAGGAATAAAATCCATTCCATGCCTCTTCCAGCTTCTGAAAGCTGCCAGCTTTCTTTGACTTGTGGCCACATCACTCTAATCTCTGCTTCCTTAATCACATTACTTCTTCTTTTATTCTCCCCACAATTCATTTTGATCACTTTTATAGGGATACAAGCAATTGCATTTAGGACCCATCTTGATAATCAAAGATATTCTCTTTCTCTCTAGATCCTTAATTACATCTTTTGCCATATAATGTAATATTGACATGTTCTGTGGATTAAGAATTTTACATCTTTAGGGGTCTTTTCTAATCCAACCACAATAAGAGATACCATGATCCTTTAACTTCAATTTTCTTCAGTATATATTTCCTGAGAAGAAGGGTATTCTCTCAAATAACCATGCAACAGATGACAAAATCAGATAATTCAGCATTAGCATAATTAGTGTTTCCCTAGCCATATTGAAGCCTAAGAAACAATAAAAATCAGTAATGTTATCCTGTAAGTATTTAAAATTTTCATATCTTATTTATCTTAGTCCTTTTGAGCTGCTACAACAAAAATACCATTGACTGGGTGGCTTAAACATATACTTCTGACAGTCCTGGAGGGTGTGAATTCTAAGATCAAGGTGCTGGCAGGTTCAGTGTCTGGTGGAGTCCCACTTCCTGGTTCATAGAGACTAATTTCATGCTGTTTCCTCACATGGCAGAAAGGGAAAGAGAGAACTCTCTGGATCCCATTTGTAAGGGCACAGTCCTGTTTGTGAGGACTTCATTTTTATAACCTTATTATTTCACAAAGACTCACCTTCTAATAATACCATCACATTGGGGATTACAAGTTCACCTTTTCGTTTTGGAGGGATACATGCAGTTTGTTCAGTTTATCATGAATTTTTGCATTGTTTAAAATATTGCATTCAAATATTATTTATTGTGATTGCTAAGTTTTTGTGCCACCATAAGTTTTGTGCCCAAGACAAATGACACCCTCACTTCACCATATTCCATTCTTGATCTACAGGCCATGTTTAAATTTTATCAATTTTTCCAATAGTCTCTATAACAATTTTCTTCTATACAGACCCCTATTGAGGATCATGATAGCACTTCTTTGTTTATCTCTTATTCTGGAACTATTTTCAACCTTTCTTTTGTTTCTTAATCTTGATGTTTTGAAGGCTACAGGCAAGTTATTTTGTAGAATGTCTGTCAATTTGGATTTATTTTCTATTTCCTCATGTTTGATTCATGTTATGGTGTGTGTGTTACGGCAGGAGTATCACTGAAGTGATGTGACTTTTTCAATGTATTAGAAAGGACATGATATTGCTTTGTTCCACGATTAATGACATTAGGTCAGGTTAAGTTTGATGGCCTGATTAAAGTGGTATCTACCATATTTATCCCACCATAGCATTACTATTTTTCTCTTTATAATTATAAAATAATTTGTGAACTATCCTTAGCAACTACGTGTTGTTCATAGTCCAAATTTGATTCCTGTACTAACAACCAGCGACAATTTTCTAATTCATTTGTTACTATACTTACAGCTCTTTTTGTATTATATGTATAACTTTATTTTTTACTTGAAATTCAACTATACGGAAGAGATCTTTGTTCCTTTCATATATATGCATGCATCTATGTATGTATATTATATCAATTCAGGCATTCATATTTTATTCACTGGTACATTAAATTCTTCTTAGTATGGTTAGTGAGAGATCTTCCAGCTGGCTTTTGGATCATTTTGAGGATTCTTCATAATTACTTGAGCTTTTTTCATATTTTTGATCCAAACAAGATGTAAAATTATCATCTCGTCTTTTACGTGCTCCCATCTAGGAATCGACAGTTTGTCAAAAAATCTTGCTATTTTTTTTTTTTAGTAGAGAATGGCCTCTGTTGTTTCTGATGATGTCAGCTTTTATTTCTATCATTATTTTCCTGTATTTAATATGAAAATTTCCCATGACTTCTTTCAACGTTTTCTATTCATTTTGGAATGTCATCATTTTATGTCTTATGTTACTTGATGTGGCTGTATTTCTCCTGCTTGTAGTTCACTGTTCTTGAATATTTAAGTTTAGATTTTTCGTCACATTTAAAAAATGGCTAGTCATTATTTCTTCAAGCATAACTTTTCCCAATTCTCTTTTTTCTCACCCATGGGAATGTAAATACACATATAACATTTAATATTCTCCCAAAGAGTACTGACTTTAAAAAATTTCTCTCTCCTGTTTATTACTTAAATTATATTTATTTATCTTGACATTGTCCTACAAACCATTGAGTTTCTATTAGTTTTAACTTTTTTCTATTTTATATATTGTATAAATGCTATAAAATTATCTTCAACTTGACTGACTCCTTTTCTCCTTTCTATAACTTGCTGGTTAGCCCCTTCAGGGAATATAAGAGCATGAGTTATAAGAGCATGAGTCATATTTTTCTGATTCTTCACATATCTAGTAATTTTTTCGTGTTGCATGTTGGGCAGTTTAAATGTATTGTAGAGATTCTGGTTCCAATAATATTTATCTGCAAATTATATTTGTCCAAGAAGTAAATTTTGATTGCCCAGACCCAAACTTCAAATTCTCTCTCTTTTATGATGGGCAGTAACCGAAAATCTGCATCCTTCCAGACTCTAGCTACTTTATTTGACAAACACCCACATGTCTCTTTTATACTTAAACAGATCAGTGATTAGTTACGAATTTTACAGTATATATGTCAACGTTGGTCTCTTTCTATGTGAAACTCTTTTTCCAGGATCTTTTTTCCTTTAACTTCCCAGCTAATACACCAGCTCTAAAGTCTGTGTCTGACCTCACGCCTCTGCACCAGAGAGATTAGAGAGTATGCTCCAACAAAACCCTGAAAGCATGCCAATCTCACCTGGAGACATTCTTATCTTACAGGAGCCGCTCTTTTCCAGATTCTTCTTATTTCAGATCCATATATAATTACAGCATTTAAAAAATACTGTATACAAATATTATAGTTGTTATCTGTGGGAGATTTGTCTTTTACAAATTTCTCTCACATTATTCCAAGCTAGAACATCAAATTTGTTTTCAATTTTGCAGATTTTCTAAAATTAAAATTTACGCAAACTCGAACTACTTAAGATAGAAGTAGAATTGCTCTGGTTAAATAAAGAAATAGAGGCAGAATCCTGTCCTTTTTCTGGACAAACACATCTGTCACAAAATTACCCAGATATACTCCATAACAATTCTAGGTTTTCATAGATGGTTTCAAAATAATTTATCTATATCAAATAATGAATACTTATGAGGGGAAACATATACCACTCAGAATATATTCACACATGTGACCAGAAAAATTGACCATCGGTTCACCACAATCTTCAAGCCAAACTCCAAAGGACATCTAAAAAATACACATTACTTTAAATATATTTAAGGCTGCTTTTAAATATATTAAATATATTGTATAATTAGCTAAGTGCAGCATATATAAGTATTGTCATTTTAGTACTGCTACTACTTTATAATTCCACCATAAGAACTGAAAACATAATTTTCTGACTATATGTGACAGACACTATGTTAAGAGTTCTGGCCGGGCGCGGTGGCTCACACCTGTAATCCCAGCACTTTGGGAGGCCGAGGCGGGCGGATCACAAGGTCAGGAAATCGAGACCACGGTGAAACCCCGTCTCTACTAAAAATACAAAAAATTAGCCGGGCGCGGTGGCGGGCGCCTGTAGTCCCAGCTACTCGGGAGGCTGAGGCAGGAGAATGGCGGGAACCCGGGAGGCGGAGCTTGCAGTGAGCCGAGATCGCGCCACTGCACTCCAGCCTGGGCGACAGAGCGAGACTCCGTCTCAAAAAAAAAAAAAAAAAAAAAAGAGTTCTGAACATATTATCTGACTTTATTTTTACTAAAAGCTTTTGACATGAGGGTTTTTAGTCTGCTTATACAAAAGTGAAAGCTGAGCTATAAAGATATCTTACTACTTACTCAAAGAGAGGAAAATAGTAAAAATACGATCCACAAGCCAAACCACATTTTGTATGCCTGTGAAAGCACATTCTTTCCAACATATCATCTTGCATTTCTCAAACAAGGAAAGTGTTTCTCAAAGAATTAAATATTTTGACAAGATACACTTTCATTATAATATAGAGATTGGGCTTAAAACTAGTTACTTTAATTGTTGGGTTTAGCCACTTTGTACTATATAGCATGACAGAAAAAAAAAAGGAAGAGAGAGACAATATTAGGACATGTAGGGCTACTGTTGCAACTCCGAAATTTGAGTGGTTTAACCATATAAAATTTTATTTCTCATTTAATGAAATCCAGTGTGGATTAGTAGCTTTCTTTTACTTTGGGTTTTAATTTAAGCAAATGATGCCATTATGGTTTCACTGTAATGGTGACAGTAAAGCTGAGTCTTTAAGGAAGGAAATGTAAGCTGTGCCTGTCATGTGAAAGAACATCCTGGGAAAGGTACAGGAAGATCAAAGGTCCAGTGTGAGATTATTTTTGGCTAATTGAAGAGCATCTGGGACGCCAGTGTTCTTGGTACAGAGGGAGAAAATTGTAGAAGGTGAGGCTGGAGACATAAAGTCTGTAGGTCTTTGAAAGCCATTGCCTTTATTCTAAGTGAAATGGAATTCCTCTTCTTCAGTCTTCCACGCCAGGCTCTAACACGTATTTATCAAAACTTAAATAATGTGTCTTGTATTTATATATACATCTTTCCTCTCTGTCTTTGTCAGCAGGCTCTGTGTATGTTTGTTAGCATATGTACAACAAACCTGTTTTGTGTTTGGTACCTGATAGAGAAGACATACTGGTGGCATGTTTCTTGATCAGATTTTATGTTCCACTTCAGGTTCATGGGTGTCCCTGTGGGAATATGGTCCTCTTTACATGCGTAGAATCAAGACATGGGGTTTTCATTGTCATATTATCTTGGACCCAAATCAGTTTGGCCCTCTATAAGTGAACTCCACTACTAAGTGCATGGGTTTGTCTTTTAACCAAATCTGGAGATTTGGACACTGTATCCAAGTCAATTGGATTTTCCACTTAGCCTTACCCTTATATTAATCCAGCCTTCTGTTCTGACTCCTGTGCTCTACTACTCAACCATCACGTTCGGACTCCTGGAGTCTTTGTCCCTCTAGTTCTCAATTCACTAAACTGACATCAGCCATAATTATTTAATATAGGTAACGTATGATCCTCTGACATCCTGGAGAATGCAAATGAGTTGATATTTCTCCTAACTCTGCAATGAAGAGTCAGACTTGAAATGCTAGTACTGTTATGTGATTTATTACTATAAAAATATTCAATGAACAATGTGCATTTTTTTCCCAAACTTGTCATTTGGGATTGGCAACTCAAAAAACAATAATAATCCTTGGAGAATCAAAATGATCTACCTCATTCTCTTAAAATATGCGTTACCTATGGGATTGGCAACTCAAAAAACAATAATAATCCTTGGAGAATCAAAATGATCTACCTCATTCTCTTAAAATATGCGTTACCTAGGTAATCAAAGTGACTATGATGAAAATAGATATAGGTTAAGTAAATTAGAAAGAGGAAGTAATGGATAATTACTATAAAACTAGCAGATTAAAAGTTAGCAAACTAAGATTATAGCTAATCAAATTGTTTTACTTTATAAAGAAAACATGAGTTTTGATATATGCTTGAAACATCTTATTTAATACTAGTGAATAGTAATATCAGTGAAGTAATGAGGCAAAAAAATCCTTAATACCGCATTTGTTCTGTACAACTAAACTTTTAAAATCTATTTTAAAAGCATCTTCTATGAATAAGCTTTAGTAAAAAGAACAACAAATTGCTACCAAATACATTATAGATAGTATTAATGGTGCACTTGATTTCAGTTCACATAGACTGTTGAACAGCTTTCAAGAGAAAGCCCATAGAGAAATACACATCAATACAAGCAAACTAACATTTATTTTATTATAGTGAGTTGCATATTTTTCCTAAGCTAGGTTCAGTAGAAAGGTAATTCTAACTCAGTGAAAAGACAGTTTTTCCTAAAATAATATTTTATTATTTCTACCTATATGTACACATTTTTTTCTAAGTCTGTGTCTCTGTAATAACTGCACTGGTTCAGGAAATGACCAAAGTTTTCCTAAGTTGAATTGTAGAAATATTTTTCAATAATGTGATGCTTTTTTTCAAGGTTTGACTTTGCTTTCCCTAGATATTGTTTCCTGAAATTGATAGTTTATAGTTTAATGACAGAAGAGCTGAAGATATACTTTCCACCTCTCGATCTGCCTATCCAGAAATGCTCCTAGGTTTTCTTCCAGATGATTCAACTGTAATCTCTTAACAATTCACTTGTTGAATTTTTAAATACACTTCTCTCTATTCCCCCCGTGAAAGTGCATTTATTGCCAAGCAAAAAGGTGATCTTCAGACTTTCCAGAACAGCAGCACCCAGATATACAGGTGTTCTTTTTTGTCCCTAAAAATTTTCATGGATTAGGTGGGCATTTAGAATATTAGTGGAAAAAGGCATACTCCAGAACCTTAAATTTCATTTTTATTTCTTTATGGATCATTATGCCTAAGAACGCACTTGGCTCAATGCATGGTGCTAGTCTTTCTTCTAATCCTTCCTTTCATAATTATCACTCTTTATTTAGAAAAGAAATCCATATCTTTTACCCATTATGAAAGAGAAACTTCACTGTTTCTTCACTCTTGATTAAAAAGTCTCAAGGGTGCCAAGCAAAGGAACAATTCAAAACATTGGCGTTTGTGAGGACTCATTTATTCAAAACATCACAAATTCATGGTAGGACTGATTTTGCATTTTTACACACACAGGCACACACCCATATGCATCCTATTAAAGTGGAAAACTGGCATTACAAACCGTATATTCTGACCTATTCCACAATATCCGAATTAAAATTTATTATATAACACATTTTGGGAGTGCTATCAATTCCTCTTCTTAAAGAAAGTCTCTTCCATTCCTGCGTTAATCAATGTACTCATTGTTCCTGAGAAAGAGAACCAAGGGGGATTAAATTATCTACACAAATTTTAAACAATGTATGATTTATATAATGATGCTGTAAACACTAAATTAATAATGCAAACTTGACCACATAATTCCTTTCTTACCAATATTTATAACAACAAATAGTCTGCTCAATGCTGTTATTCATGTATACCACAGACATATGGGATTCCACATTTTTCATGACCTTAAGAAAGATATAAATTCGTGCTTTTAATTTTTTAATATTCATTTAGAATCAGAAGAAAATCATCTCTTTTCCTAAGCTCCAGTATTATCATTTTGGCCAATCTACCAACTTCCCTTATCTAGATTACTGCGGTTACCTCTTCATTTTTTTTTTTTCTACTTATAAGCCTGGTGCACTATTTTCTCTTTCCAAAAAAATAAAATAAAATAAAAGAGAGAGAGAGCAGCCAGAATGATCTCTGTGAAACAAAGTTTATTATGCCACTTTTCTGCTCCAAACACCCATAGTAAATCCCAAGGCCATACCATACCAAAGGGCTGGCCCCCATTACCTCCTTGACAGTCCTTTTACTACTTTCCTTATCTGTTTACTCCCATCAAGGCACATCATGCCAGATTATGTTCACCCCAGAATGTTCACAAGGCTTTATGTAAACCTTTTGACTATGGGTGATGGGGTGACAATCTTGAGTTAAGCAAATCAAGTGCTTATGTTTTTATCTTAGAACTATAATAGCGGTGCTGGTTTAAAATATTTGTAAGCAAAACATAAGATAGGGCAGGGGGAGATCATTTAGGGTATTATTGCAAATATAGGAGTAAATTTATATGAACTAAAGCAGAAATAATTGTAACAGGATCATAGACTTTGATGCATTTAGAAAGTATCTGACCAGCTCTATAAGGGGAATATGAAAAAAAATTGGCATGATTTAGAAGTTTGTTTGAGCAACTGGAGGAATTATCATGACAACAAATGACATTGAGGATAGATACCAAAGAGATTAAAAGAGTAGAGCTAATCTTTCTGTATATCTCTGCACTTCCATAGACCGTCTAGCTTGAGAAATTACAGGCAGCTCATGTGGATGAAGACAGACAAATATGTGCTCCTGGAGGGTCATTTTGTCTGCCGGTAAATGAGTTTAGCAGCTGGCTCAGTAGGTTCAAGGCAGCGTAATTACTATTTTTTTTTTGTTTTTAGATGAAGCTTGCTTCTGGTCTCTGGAGGCTTCCCATATCTAACAAGACCAGTAGTTTTATTGGTATGAAGCTGCATAGATGTTTCCAATACCCCCACCTTATGAATAATTTGATTATTATGAGGGTGAAAACCATGCTCTAAGAAAACATTGGCCATGGTGAAATCAGAACACTCATACCCGGTTCAAGCTGCAGGACAATGTCACTCAGGAAGATTGTTGTCACCCTACTAGTTCCCTTAATTTAAACTAAGTTCTCCATAAACCTTCATCTTTTGTGTGCCTCTCCTACTTTTTTGCACATTTGTCTTCAACTTTCCTTTGCACATGGTGAATTTCAGTCTTTTTTCTGCACCAAGATTTCCAGTTTTTATGTGGTGTTTACTCTCCTTTATTTTGATTTGCAGTCATTAAAAAGAAATCTTGAGATTTAGATAAGCTGACTTTACATTTTCAAATGGGGAAACTGAACGGTCTTTGAGATTTCTTTTTTTTTTTTTTTTTTTGAGATGGAGTCTCCCTCTGTTGCCCAGCCTGGAGTGCAGGGATCTCAGCTCACTGCAAGCTCCACCTCCCGGGTTCATGCCATTCTCCTGCCTCAGCCTCCTGAGTAGCTGGGACTACAGGCACCCACCACCACGCCCCGCTAATTTTTGTATTTTTAGTAGAAACGGGGTTTCACCGTGTTAGCCAGGATGGTCTCGATCTCCTGACCTCGTGATCCGCCCACCTCGGCCTCCCAAAGTGCTAGGATTACAGGAGTGAGCCTGTGCGCCCAGCCTCTTTGAGATTTCATAAAGAGATTTCCGGGTAAAAATATACATAAAAATTATAGCTCAGAAAACTAAGGTGTTCTGTGTATTATCCTGATGCTCTAGGGAGACAAATTTAAGAGAAGAAGGTCCCTAGTTACCCATTTCAGCTCTATAGATTATTAGCTTTCAACAATGAGTTCTTACCTGTAAAACAGATACACTGATGGCATCTTCGCACAGATTGTTATATACATAACTGATATAATTTATGTAATGTGCATGTATATTCCCTAGCATTCAAAAATGTTACCTTGTAGTGTTGTTATTGTCATTATTATTATTTTCTGTTCTAGACTTTGAATTTGTTGAAGTCCTAGACTTTTAAGTAATCATAGCTGTGTTTCCAATGGCTAATACAATGAGTGGCAAATACTGGCTATTCAATATCTATTTCTTTAAAGAATTAACCATACAGGGTAAGGTCGTAAGTTGACTTTCTCTTTATTCACTTCTAAGACTGAAGAAAACTGATATCCAGAGAAAATATCGATTGAATTTGAAGCAATGCTGTCTTGAATATGTGGTAATACTTATCGAAGTGTTAGGGAAATTGTGCCACGTCCCCATATTTACTTCTTCTCTTAACAAGACCAAGTCAAAAACTAAATGTTCTCTCTCTTTTTTGTGTTTGTTTCATCATTTTCTTTTCTTAAATTATCTTCCATGCTATATTTTGGTGCATCTGATTGGAAAGTTATAAAAATTATTTTTTAGCATCTGATTTGAGAGTTATTGACTTCTTATATTTTGTGACTTCCATAAATATTATGAGAAAGCATAGTATACAACGCTAAATACAAATATATCATTTAGAAAATATTTTCCTTTTTTTTTAACTTTTTCTTAGTTCATGAGAAAATAATTTTAATGTAAGTATTTTGGCCTAGTCAACATATACTTTTTACCATTAAAAAATTATATTGAAATTCTTCAATAAGAACTGTATTCCATGTATATAACATTTATATTAGAAATATTAATTTATTAACCATGCATTGAAATTTATATTTTCTCATATCATTAATTTTATTTAATATATATGTGCTCATTCCCATTCCCCCAACTTACAGAAATAATATTTACAGCGTAGCAAGGTTTTAAACTTAGAATATTACATATTAAAATTTACAAATATTCAAAAATACATTTTTAATTAAAGATGGCTACATAATTATGAACAACAGAATACCTAGTTATTTATAAACTTTTCTTTTCTCAGGCTAATTATTTGTTTATTTCATTATTTTTGCTACTCAGGGCCCATGACATTAGAGTAAGTTGTTGTCTGTATCTGGAGATTTCTCATTTATAAAAATGCTCTTCCAACTTTTGGTTGCTTTAGATAAAATCTAAATGGTAAGTAATGAAAGTTCTTACTATATAGTTCTTACTATGTAATTCTACTGCAATTGTAGAGTTAAATATACAGAAATACACATGAAATGCAAAATAAACGCACATAAAATGTAGAGGATTAAAAATAATAAAAAGTTACAATGCCCTACTCAGTCTTTTAAATTTTAATTAGGTACCTAGGATATTTCCATAATTCCACTGTGTTCACCCTTTTAAGATAACAAACATTTTTTATAAATCAGAATATTTTTATTGCTTACAATTTTGATAATTGCATATATACTATTGATTTTGAAGGTTTGGGGATAAAGGAAGGAAATATATGGAAAATATGCATATTACTTTGACTTTATGTGAATTATAGGAGGAATCAATCCAAACTGTCAGCCAAATTAGAAGCGGTTCAAATTAACCAAGCATTTCCCACTATTTCCAAAATGAATTTAAAAAGTCCAAATAAGTCCATAAAAACTGATACATTGAAACCATCACACATATGGTTTTATCCCAGCGTATTCTCTTTCCTAACTGAAAACAACCTCCTTCTGAGAATAAAAATCTGAAAAGAAATTCCATTCTTGATTATCTGCAAAAGCTACAAAAGCTCTTATGGGCCTATTCAACCATCAGATGGGCAGAATTTTCGGGAAGTCCATTCCTGAAATGTATCTTTATTTCGGGATGTGCTTATTGCCAATGTTATTTTAGCTGTTAGAGTATCTTAAAGACATAAAAGCAGTTGACTAGATATTCTAAAGATGATGGCAGTAGCCCGCAGCTTACATAAACCCTATAGGGTCCTTGGACATAGTTGCAACAAAGCAGAACATTGAAAACACAGCTTATATAAAACTTAATACACTCAGCCCGGAAGATACTTTTAAACATTTGCTAAAATTACTTTACAAGCAGGCATGTTCACTATAAAATCATGGTAATGGAGAAATAAAGCAGGGTAAAGAATAAAAAGCAAGAAATTTGCCCAAACAGTTAATTTAAGCAGCTAAATAACCACTAGGGTTATCTTGATATAATTCAGAGCTTCTTTACATGAAGATCTCGTTTACAGCTATGTGGTGTAGATAACTATCTTACTTAAGGTTGTTACCAAAGCTGTCATGTTTTTGTAATATCCTCAGTGAGTCTCTGACTTATTTGCCTTTCAGATATGTGTGCTTGTAAGTGTGTGCTTTTGCTATATTTTAAGTAACATTAGTTTACAGGCTACATTTACAATCACATATGCATGTGCTCGTCAGTAGTTAACTTTATATAAGACACAAGGCTTATTATTGACTGCCTATTGTTCAGAGGGGAGAACAGGTAGTATTGGGTGAGGAAATGTTTTCAAAGCTGATTAATAGAAATTTGTTGTTTGTGGTTAGTGAATTCATATAAGACAGCAAACCTAGATTTGCTTGGAACTAAACTGCATGGGTATTCTTTCACTGAATTGCTGCTTTCTCATCATTTTTTAATAAAATAAGGACAACTGGAGGGAACAATAGCTCAACAGAAATGTGAGCACATATGGCCTAGCCAGTAGAGTGTCTTAGTCACAAGATGTATCTCAGGGGACAATGATAGGACGAAGGGCCAGTGAACTCTCCTACTAAACCTGTTCTTATGTCTTCCTCAAGGAAGCCTATTCTCTACTGCATTTAGTGTAACATTGTAGAATTTACATTGAAGCTGTTACTTGACAAGTCGTGACCATGAAAAGTCCCAGCTTGTTCAGTAAGCTGAAAATACAAAAATGAATATATATGTGTGTGTATATATACATATATATAATTTTTAAACAAGAATATGTTTTACTATCCCACATAAATGATTAATCATATTCTTTTCTATGGAAATACTATTCATTGTGTCTGAAAATACTCATAATAAAAATCATAGCATGCATATTTGGCCTTGCACTTCCTATTAGCATGTAGGAAGTGTAACCAAGTCCAAATTCAGTCTGCTCACCGCACAACAGCCAATAAGTCAAGACAGAATGATTTGGAGCAAAGAAAATGACTTTATTTCTGAAAGCCAGCAAACCGAAAAGATGGCAGGCTGATGTCCTAAGGAACCATCTTAAGTCAGTACACATTTCAAGCTCTCTTTATGTTCAGGGTAGGGGGAAGAGAAACGGATTGGGACCAAAGGGTGACTGATGACCACAGATCTCTGGGTGCCAGTGAGGGTCTGAGGAGGCTGTGAAACCTCTCTGTCCTTGGTGAGGTCACAACGCCTCTGCAGATCCTTACCACAACATTGCTACTTGTGTGTATACCTCTGATATTTCCTCTGGGATTAGTTTTGGGAAGGGACTATTATGATTCTTGCTTTAAAGTTAAATTATAAACTAACTTCCTCCCATTGTTAGCCTGGCGTACCTGCAGAGATAAGCAAAAGCAATTAACCTAAAAGATATCACCATGGACAGGAGCAAAATGGAGTTAGTCATGCTAGGCCTCCTTTTCACTGTTACAAAAGCAACAAGGGAACATTATATCCTCTCTAACAAAAATAAGCTCAGTTGTCTAGGCATTTTTTTAAAAGTCTACCAGATGACTGAGATTGCAAGGTCCAAAAGTGAAATGAAATTCTTCTAAGAGTGAGAGTAATGAGCCCATGAAATAGGATGGAGACACAGGCCAAATGAACTGTCTTACTTCAGGCAGTTCTGCAGGAAGAAGAGATGTTCATGGTAAAAACAGGTTAAAAAACAGTGGAAATGTTAACCCATTCTTAAAGATGTAGGCTAGCGTTATGTTTAGAATCCCAGGAAGATTCTAAAACAAGGGAAATCTGAAAGTATTATACAACTCATTACCGTAGTCCTCTGACAAGCGTTCACAAGGAAGTTTTGTGGTAGAGGAAGAAGCCTGAGAGGAAAACGCCTCCTTAATGAAGACATTCAGGGATTCCCAGGGCAGAGCAGCTGAACCTAGAGAAAACTCTCGGTCCGCCGTGGAATAAGTTCATGGTCATGGCTGACTGCCACAGGGATATAATATCAAACACTGCTCCGATACAAGGTACGAGCTGCTGAAGGAGGGACAGGAAACCTGTTCGCATCAAGGAGTCTGCACTAACTTAAGGCAGAACACCTCTGCCGTGGGTGGGAGAGAGGCAGGAGACACCTAGCCCTAGGCTTCGCACTGAGTTGAGTAGGAGGAAAAGTGACTTCACTGCAAGAAAGCTCCAAACAGCTGAGAAAGCGCCACACAAGAGGTTTGGGCACACAAGTGCTGCCTGAAATGAAGGCTGGAGAAGGAGAATTGAACAACTCCCCTACCCAAATTATGAGCCTGCCACAGGAAACACACACACACACACACAAGAAAAAACTACAGAACGTCATCTCTCATGTAGATAGAAATCTGTAAAATGATATTAGCAAATGTAATCCAACAATATTTAAAAGAATAATATTCCATTATTAAGTCAGCATTATCTAGGAATGCATGACTGGTTTACCATATGATAACTAATGTAATTTATCACATCAACAGATTGAGTGTAAAATAATTTGATTCTTAAAATAGGTGCAGAGACAGGCCAGATGCGGTGGCACATGCCTGTAATCCCAGCACTTTGAAAGGCCGAGGTGGGTGGATCACTTGAGGTCAGGAATTTGAGACCAGCCTGGCTAAGTTGGTGAAACCCCATCTCTACTAAAAATATAAAAATTATCCAGGAATGGTGGCACATTCCTGTAATCCAAGCTACTTACGAGGCTGAAGCGGGAGAATTGCTTGAACCCGGGAGGCAGAGGCTGCAGCAGAGATCGCACCACTGTACTCCAGCCTGGGCAACAGAGCAAGACTCCATCTCAAAAAATAATAATAATACGTGCACAGAAATCATTTGAGAAATACAGTGACCATCTTATTGTAAACTTTTCAAAATACGGGAAAATGGGGAGAGGTGAGAGAAAGCACAAATTCTTAACTTTTTAATGAGTATTTGCAAAAAAGCTATGAAGCATCATTTGTTTTTTTCATGGATCAATGTAAGGGACAAGACAAGGATGTTCTTTCTCACTGGTTTCTCATACACCATTGTACTGGAAATGTTGGGTAGAGTAATAAGACAAGAGCAAAATATAAACCATATTGATTTTAACTGAAAAGTCAATCTTTCCCGGCAAATATCTTAATTGTACACATAGAAAATCCTAAAACAAATCTCTAAGAGAAAACAGTTTGGCACTATTTTATGAAACTTAATATGCAATTGTCATATGACCCAGTAACTACACTCTAGGATATTTATCCGTGACAAATAAAACCTGTGTTCCCACAAGAACCTGTACAGAAGTGGTCACTTGCACGCACATGCATCTTTGTTCATAACAGTCAAAAACTGGAAACCACCGAGATGTCCTTTATTTGATAAATGGCTCAACAAACTATGGTTCATCTACGGCATTGAATATGATTCACCAATAAAAATGAGCCAACTATTGATACAGAAAACTTGGCTTTGATCTCCACGGAACTTTACCAGGTAGAAAAAACAATCCCAAAAGGTTATGTAATATATAATTCTATATGTATAACATTCTTGAAATCACAAAATCATATAAGTGACGAACTGATTGGGGGTGACAGATTAGCGAGGAATGGGAAGGAGAGTGATTTTAATGGAATTGTTCTGTATCTTGATTGCATTAGTGCCAATACCCTGCCTCTGATATGGCATGAAAATTTTGCAAGATGTTACTATTAGAGAAAACTAGGTAAAGGGTAAAAGATGTCTTTTGGTATTTGTTTCTTACAACTGCGTGAATCTACTGTTATCTCACATACACTTATGCCCCGATTATCTAAAACTAAACATTTCAAAATAATGAAAGTCACATAATTCAAAATTTTCTAGAAATTATTATCACTTTTTTCAGGCTTTTAAAGTGCTCATTCTCTAGATGTCATGTTTTCTTTCTAAATGATGGTTACTCTTGTGGTTTATCCTATCACATTTTGTACTCCTATAATATATAGATTCTGTTGCTCCTATCATTTAATTAAATGCAGAAAGTTTAGGTCAGATTGACATGTTTATGTGACTATCCTTGTAAGAGCAATTGCATTCTCATATCTATTTCAATAGTATTTCCAAGTTAAATGCAATATTTTGAAAGATATATTGCATCTTTATTTTTATTAATTTATTTAGCATATTCTCAATTTAAATTCTCAATTAAATGTGACAAGTTGACAAGTCATCAACTTCTGCAAATGTACATTTGTGTGTTATCTAGATCTGTGAGCATCCTGCTCCCAAATTTCAGATATTTCAATGTGTGCATTTCTTTGATTTTTGCTGACTTTTTTTTTTTTATTCTTGAAATGGGGTCTCACTCTGTCACCCAGGTTGGAGTGCAGTGGCGCGATCTCGGCTCACTGCAAGCTCTGCCTCAAGGGTTCACGCCATTCTTCTGGCTCAGCCTCCCGAGTAGCTGGGACTACAGGCGCCCTCTACCATGCCCAGCTAATTTTTTGTATTTTTAGTAGAGACGGGGTTTCACAGTGTTAGCCAGGATGGTCTCGATCTCCTGACATCGTGCCCGCCTCGGCTTCCCAAAGTGCTGGGATTACGGGCGTATGCCACCGCACCTGGCCAACTTTTTCTTTAACATTTGCTCACATTAAGGTTCATTCAAAGTCTTTTTGGCATAAATATTGAATAGGGGCCTTGAGCTGTTGGAAATAAAGAACAACCATTAAAACTGGGCAGAATAAACCCACTTTCATTAAATTTGTGTAAATAATTCAGTTATATAGAACTGAGTGTGCTTCTAGTTTACATCATCAAATTAAAAAAAAAAATGTTCCCCTCTTGTGTCTGGGTGTTCTTGTTGTTTAACTCCCACTTATAAGTGAAAGCATGTGGTATTTGGTTTTCTGTTCCTGTGTTAGTTTGCTTAGGTTAATCACCTCCAGCTCCATCCATGTTGCTGCAAAGGACATGATCTCATTCTCTTTATGGCTGCATATTTCATGGCATATCTGTACCACATTTTCTATATCCAGTCTACCACTGATGGGCATTTAGGTTGATTCTATGTCTTTGCTATTGTGAATAGTGCTGCAATGAACATTTGCATGAATGTGTCCTTATGGTAGAATGATTTATATTCCTTTGGGTACATACCCAATAATGTGATTGCAAACACCGGGGCCTACTTGATGGTAGAGGGTGGGAAGAGGGTGAGGATTAAAAAATCACCCTTTGGGTACTATGCATATTACCTAGGTTACAAAATAACTTGCACACCAAACCCCATGACATGCAGTTGACCTTATAGCAAACCTGCACATGTACCCCTGAACCTAAAGTAAAAGTTTAAATAAAAGTTGGAGAACCTTCCTTTGGTAATGTAATGAAGAAGGTATTCCTTGTTTCAAAGATCACATATTTGAAGATGATTTTTCCATGATTTGCAAGGTTAAAACATAGTGCATCAATATATATAATAAAAATTACTCTGCTAACAGCCTACAGATTCGTTAAATTATAAAAATGGTTGAAGTATAGTGAATGAGAATAGGTGTTAATTTCAATAACTTTAATAGCTGTCTATATTATACATATACGTATATATACATACACATATAATTTATGTACTGAAAATATTAGTCAAATTATTTTGAAAATAGGGAAGATAATACTTTAAAGAATTGTTCCCTGACCCTTTCCTAAAGCAGTTTTTTTCTACATGCACTTGAAGCTAACTTGTAGTGGATTTGGTATGAAAAATTACATCTTAAATCTTGTCAGGATTTTCTCTAATCTCATAAACTTGGAAATATAAATTGGATAATCTTCGATATTCTGTAATACCACCCTTGTTTTGAAAAAGAAAGCACATTTATTGTATACCAGGTCTTCCTGTATGCCCGATTGAATGACAAAAAGATGAAAAAATCTAAGTAATATTTAATTGCTTTAGGAATATATATCCCATCATATTTTAGCACCACTGGTAGGGTCATTTGAAAAAGAGGATTGTGGATTCTCATTATGTCTCCTTTCCTTAAATGCTATGTAAATTTTGGAAAGTTACTTAAAAGCTATAAACGAATGGTAAGTCTTGTGTCACAGTAGTAACAATGATGGAAGGTCATTCTGTGATGAATTACCTATCACAGTTGGTGGGAAGAGAGGCTGGAGGTGAACAGACATGTCAGTTTCTTACTTTGCTTCATTTGTCCCATAGATATTCAGGCATTTCCGGAAATAAACTTGCCAAGTTTTCTGGTCTATATACGTATCACAGAGCAGAAAAACATTTGAATAAACATTTTTTAGTCAGATATTCTACAGAAACTCTTTTCTGCTTGTCTATTTCCATATGAATATATTATATGTGCATTGTAGGATATGAGATAGTCTTTAAAGTTTTTCTGCTTCAGGATAATGAGATGTGAGCAGACATAAAGTGTATCACTTCTGGGAAGCAATTTTAATATTCAATATTGTGTTAATCACTTTTCATTTCTTCTAACATGGAGACTGATAGATCCCAAATCGTGGATCTCTGACTGCCTGCGTTCCTGAATGCAGCTGGCAAGAAGCAAATACACTGCCTGAACTCTGAGTAAAAATGTAGCACACGGCCGGGCGCGGTGGCTCACGCCTGTAATCCCAGCACTTTGGGAGGCCGAGACGGGTGGATTATGAGGTCAGGAGATCGAGACCATCCTGGCTAACACGGTGAAACCCCCGTCTCTACTAAAAAATACAAAAAACTAGCCGGGCGTGGTGGCGGCGCCTGTAGTCCCAGCTACTCGGGAGGCTGAGGCAGGAGAATGGCGGGAACCCGGGAGGCGGAGCTTGCAGTGAGCTGAGATCGGCCACTGCACTCCATCCCAGGCGACAGAGCGAGACTCCGTCTCAAAAAAAAAAAAAAAAGTAGCACACACACAAAAAAAACCGTTGTTGTTCCAGCCACTGAGATTTGGAGATTATTTGCTACTGGAGTCTTATCTAGGTTATCACAGTGGCTTCTATGTAAGATTCCATGCTAGGCTACATAGAGAAGTCAAAAAATATTATGACCTTGGCCTTGTTTTCAATTAGTGCTATGCTTCTCTCTTAGAGTAAAATGCTAACAAATCTTTCATTTCATATTTATAAAATAATTTTCCTTCATACTTCTTTAAACATTTATAGGTCCTAACTACCTGTGCTGAGTAGTTAGATATGCTCTTTAGAAATAAAAAGAAAAATTAAAAATCACATGATCGTGATCTTATACTTTTGAGGATAAATGAAATATGCACCCATTCTATCACTCATGAATTTCAAACAGTGAGGGGAAAAAATAAACACTGATAGTTTTAGTACGTCCAACATATCCCTTATATATTTGTGAGTTTTCATGCACTTACTAGTATCTTGCCAGTAAGGTTTCTGTATGATTGATTTTAGAAAAAATTAGACACTTGACCCTTTGGGCTTCAGATTACCACAATTGCCATTACAGACTATTAACCAATATAGGAGCCATAGTAGTTAAGAGATAAATCATGAGAGCTATTTCCAATTTCACTCTGATATATTAAGGAGCTTGGAAGTTCTTACTCTCATCCTTAAGACCAAAAAAAAAAAAAAAAAAAAAAGTAAGGGAGCTAAAAACCAACAACTTTTCTTTCATTTGTCAGTGGCTTTAAGTTGTAGCATAAGCCACTACTCTACAATCCGGAGAGACAGGCAACCAAGCTCTGCCTAACTGCAGGCAAAACTGCTGGGGGCATGAACTGGGAGAAGTACTTAAATATAAATTTTGATGATTTTCTGGAGCCTGAGTGTGGATTACAGGGCATATCAGAATGCAAGAAAAATCATACTATGAAGATACAAAGGAAGCACCAGAATCAGACTCGAATATGGCACAGAAGTTGGAGTTATCAGACCTTGAATTTAAAATCACTCTGATTGATGTTAAGGGTGAACATGCAAAGTTGGACCACTAATAAGAATAGATTATTAATTGAAGCAGATACCTGAAAACATTAACAAAGAATAAAAGGGAAATGTTAGAAGTTTAAAAAATACACTGCAAGTCCAAATTCCTTCAGCGGTTTCATCAATAGACCTAACAAACCAAGGAAAAAATTAGTGAGCTTGAATATAGGTCATTAGAAACTTCACAAACTGAAATGTGATGATAATAAAAGATAAAACAGACCATTCAAAACTGTAAGATAATGTCAAAAGACGTAAGTGTATGCATAATTTGAGTATCAGAAGAAGAAAGGATGGAGCAGAAGACATTTGAAGTAATAATGGCCAAGAACTTTGCAAAATTAATGACAGACAGCAAACCACATATTCATGAATCTCAGAAAACACCAAAACCTTGCAACTGTAGTGAATAGAAAGCCCCACCTCAATGTTGCCTTAACCTTCATGACAGCGAGTACCGCTACAATTCTAGTGATCCTTGGAGGAAGAGACATTGCACTCCCCAAGGATGTAGTAAGGGAAGGCCCCGTGCTAAACTGGTGAGAGTTCCTAAGTTTATAATTTTTTGATTTACTCAAATATCTTCTTTCTCATGTTACAAATATGTTACCAGAAGAACTGGTTAGGGTAATTAACCAGTTTTGAAAAAAATTGATGGGAGGCCATTTTTTTTTAACTAGGCTGTAACAGATGAAACCAAGCCAGAAGAAAGTCATTTGTGCTAGGGGCCACGTAATCAAACTGAGCTTTAAAACAGACCAGTTTTCCAAAACACAGAGATTCATAGCAACTGATCTAAAGAGGCCAGTTAACTTGAGTGAGCTTGAGAAAGAAGTTCCCCCTGCCTTAACTCTATAGGAAAATAACTTTAAAATGGCCAATTCACTTTTTCTTACTTATTTCTGTTTTCTTCAGCACTTTTCTGTCTACAAAGTCAGCTCAGCTCAATGAAACACCTCTCTGGTTCATAGATGGGATGATACCCGAATCATGAATCCCTAATAAAAGCCAATTAGATCTTTAAACACAATTGGTTGCAATTTTAGTTTTAAAAGGACACCAGTTAGGGTCACTACCTCACAAACTTGGAAAATATATTATACTTTATCTACTCAGTGATCAGGGCATGTCACTTATCCATTTATTTCTTCTTTAAAGGTAATTTTATTTCAAAGACTTTTTATTCCTGCAGGAACTTTGTCAGTATCCCTCAATTCCATCTTAGCCAGTTTCCCTAAGTTTGATTTTTAGTGAGCAGTGGTGTTCGTCCATTCTCTCATAGAAGGTTTCTGGCTCCTGCTTAGACAGGGGGAGCCTTCACTTCATCCCTCATCACCACCATCACCCATCCAAACAAAACACACAAACCCCGGCACACTGGCCATAGACTTATTATTAAATTATTTTAAGGTTCAATAATAGGAAGATGAGCATTTTATGTAACCATTACTGAACAAGGGTGCTCCTCCGGATAAATCTCATTTAAGCTTTTGAAGATAAGCAGCTGGGGACTAATTGTGCATTTATGAGAAAAATGAAATAAAAAGACATGCCTCATTAGGCCACCCAAAATCTGGACTAAGTCACAGTCCATTGATTTGGTCTCCTCAAAACAACAAGCAAGCAAAACAAAAGCACTTGTCAATCAGTTTTAGCTCCTTTATGTAAAACGAAAGGAATTATGTATTTTAAGAAATCAAAAAGCCTTTAGTATTGCTGATGTTACTTATAAAATTATCTTTCAAGATTTACAAAAGCTTACATCATAAAAAATCTTTTTCAAAATAGACTTTGGCTCCCTAACCATTATAGTAATAGTAACACGTCACAACACTACATTTATGGTAGCCTTTATATAACAGTGTTTGTGTGAGTCAAGCATTTCTCAGCTTATTCTCTAGGGTGTACTGTCCAAACTCTAATCTCATGGAAAGGTAAACATAACTGAAGTATTTGGAGAGTTGAGGGAAAATCTCTTCCCTGAAGGAGCATTTCGTGTGTTTTTAATCATAAATGCCAAAGGATAGGGCCATAAGTTCTTGTCTCAGTTTCTTCAGAGTGTTCTGAATTTGAATTCCATTCTTTTTCTTTTCTATCCACCTCTGGTCAATGGCTATTGACCTGACCTTCCAGTATTTGTTCTTTGAACATAGCTGTAACTACTCTGATTAGTAACATGATATATAGTAAGCTATATATGGTTTCTCATTATAGTGACTTACAGGTATCTCCTAATTTTTTAAGTTCTTATCCTTTATTATGTTGGTGCCGTATTTGTTCATGCTTAAGGAGTTCCTAACTGAAGCATACTTCCAGGTACGGTAGCTGTCATGTGGCAGATTCTCCTCAGATTAATTGTTTTCTAGTATTTCCTGGTATGCCAGGTAGACCTTTACTTTCAGATCTTGGACAAAATTGGCAAATCATACCTTTCAACATCGTGCCCCTAGAAATAGCATGTTATCTGCTATTTGGCCAAGATACACCATTAATAGACTCCAGTATCGTATTCCTAGGTTTGTTAATTCAATGTATATTTTCTAAGCATTTATAGTAGCTGTTACCACTTTAGTCTTAGGGTCACAAAAGTAATTAATATGATCCACTAGGCTCAGGAGTTACAAACAGATACATTAATTGATAAACAGAAAGTCAGGAAATTGCTACTACAGGGCACCAATATTTGGACTCCATCAAATAGTGGATACATACATTACTTTATAAAGATACCAGAAGGAATATGGAGAATACGCAAACACTGTCTTACTTCTCACCAAAGTGGAAGGTGAGTTCTTAATTTTCGAGGGTCTGACATGAGTTCTCAATTTCCCATTAATTAAATAGTGATTACACTTAGGTAATGTGGTTAATGGAATATGATGGTTTCTCAGAAGCGTACTAATTCATGGCTTCATAAATAAGCACTCACATAAAAACACACCCACGTAATGTACTCATAAATTCTAAAACAGTGAATAACTAATTTTAAAAGTAACCAACCCAGATGCACAAATATTATCTTAAAAGCAGATTACCACAGATCACAGGTGACCACTCTTGCTTCCATTAGAGCAAGAGTGATCTAGAATTAATTCCATCAAAATCCCTATTAATAGGTTGCTCTGCCATGCAATCTATTATATATATTTTGAGATTGCTATGCAATCTAATATATATATTTCTCTTAAACCAACTTATTAACTCAAGAAATGTTACATCTATTTACTTTTCCTCTCTCATATTCTCATCTTCATGACTGCTTTGTTCTTCTACTGCCATAAACCAATCTTCCCTTCCTTCTTAAAGCTATGTCCTGGATATTTTTACATTTAATTGAATGTTTGCAAATTCTTGCCTTAAATATAATGTTACTTTCTCCTGAGGTCACAGCTCCCATTACAGCTTATTCAAATGCAAACTATAAAATAACCCAAATGCAGCACGAGAGAAGGCATCATTGTTATATTTGATTTTCCTTCTTTCTAAGGATTAAAAAAATCTGTCATATCTTCTGAGGCTCATATTTCTTGCTTTACCCATGTCTATCTACTTTTCCTAATTTCTTTTAACTGTCAAGATGCTTAAAAGCTAGATCAATCTCAATTCATTCTCATAGCCCTCTAAAACAGCTCTAAAATTTCCAACTATTTATGAACAAATTTGTCTGCAAAAACACTAGGTGAACACACAACATTTCATGAATCAAATCTGGACAAATACACAAAACACTCTTCAAACGCTACCAACTACTTGAGTTTACCACCTGTCTTATGAAACATATTTTCCAAGTTTGGCATATAACTTTCCATCAAATTGCATATAACCTTCCACCCACCATTTCACAGTAAATCAAAAGCTGCAACCATTCCAATGTCCACTTCTACAGGCAAACTTCAGGTCTTTTCTGAGATAATGTGACATATTTCTTGTAGTGTTGTTGCCTTTCTTACCAGTAATACTGTGCTACTGTCTTTATTTTTTTTTTAAATACATCTCTAACAAAGCTTTAGAGTGTTGTGCCCTTACTTCCAACTTTTCATAAGCCTTGTGGCTTCTATTATTTGAATTTACATAATACAACTACATAGCGATTTGTAAGAATGCATGTACTATATTATAGCAGAAATGACTGTATCTCCATGGGCAAAATTTTCTAAAAAATGGAACTACTGTCCTAAGATGTTCTGGAGGGAATAAATTATACTGCCACATGTTTCCAACATTCAGTCACACATTAAAATCATCACCTTTTCCTCTGTGTCAACTATCTGTTCCATTCTCAGAGGTTAATTTTTCTATATTTATCTGTACTTTCAAATTTCATCTAGAAAAGTGAGTAAATTTGAGATAATAAGCTTTAGTAGTAGTCAAAACAAGAAAGCATACCAGGTTTTTTTAGATTAATTACAAATATGCAAACAAAAAAACATGGAACTGGACTATGCAAGAAGATTCATGACATTAAGTAGATAAACCTTTACCATTCTGGCTTTGATGATTGGATAAATAATTCTACCATTAATCAATATATACAACATAAAAAGGGAGGTTTCTTTTTGAAAAATTTTTTGTTTTGTTTTTTTGAGACGGAGTCTCACTCTGTCACCCATTCTGGAATGCAGTGGCGTGATCTCAGCTCACTCCAACCTCCACCTCCCGGGTTCAAGCGATTCTCCTGCCTCAGCCTCCTGAGTAGCTGGGATTACAGGCACCTGCCACCACACCTGGCTAATTTTCTTTACTTTTAGTAGAGACGAGGTTTCACCATCTTGGTCAGGATGGTCTCGAACTCCTGACCTCGTGATCCCCCCACCTCAACCTCCCTAAGTGCTGGAATCACAGGTGTGAGCCACAGTGCCCGGCCGCTTTTTGAAAATTTTGATAAATATAGTTTCATTGAATTTGAGGGATATGTAGATTAGCATATAGAAAAACACGGAGATTGAAAGAAGAACTAAGAGAAAATTTGTTCACTTGATAATTGACTTTAGTATTGGAGATGTATAAACACTGAGGGAAAGACATAAACCAATGTGGAGGAAAACTAAGGAATCAAGAAAAAAAGTTGAATCTACAAAGGAACAAATTCTACTCATAACTGAGTTTAATCCAGATAAATGATTAGATGAGTAGGGTATGAGGCCCTCCCACCGACTGGAATGCGGGGCAATGAAGAAGCAGGTACAATTGCAGGTGGCAGAGAAAGTCCAAAGCAGTTCTAGGCTGATATGGTCTCTTTTTCTAAATTTATGTAATTTCTATTTGATCACCTTCCAGAAGAAAGTGTCTGCTGTTTCCTACCACAGACAAAAAAACTAACAGAACATAGAGCTCTTACTTATTCCCTAATTGCAACCTTCAGAAGTCAGTCAAGCAACACATTTGTACATTCCGGGGGACTGGGGGGCAGGATGTATGTGTGCGTGTACATTTTCATCCACTGCCGCACAATTCCTGAATCGGTGTGAGAAACAGTCATCACTTGGTTAAAGGAAAACCAGCCAACCACAAAGAGCCATTTTAAATGACTGCCAAGATGACCAATCATTTTTTTCAATATTTCATTTTTTATGATATTAAAAAAATTCACAAGCTTCTCAAAGAAGGAAGGCATGTAGTGTTACCTCATGGCCATACCTTTATTCTTTTTCTCCTATACACATAATCCCTACTTCTGTGATGTGAAATATCAATTAAAGTATTTAGGAGGAGTATGGGATCTCTTTACACATATCTGCTTATTAAGAAACAACACTATTACCAATGTGAATCTTGGCCTGTGATATAGTTTTTTTTTTCATGTTCCTAACATCATATTGTGAAAATCATTGTTTCAGTCATGCTGGAAAATATCTACTTTTTTATCCCAGCTTGTGTAAAATTTAAAACAAGCTCTTTAAAGTGATACAATCCTTTCCGGCGGTGATGACCTACCCACATGAGAACATGCCTCTTGCAAAGGATCTCCTTCATCCCTCCCCAAAAGAGGAGAAGAGCCCCAATTCCTACTTCATGGACGTGAAATGCCCAGGATGCTATAAAATCACCACGGTCTTTAGCCATGCACAAACGGTAGTTTTGTGTGTTGGCTGCCCCACTGTCCTCTGCCAGCCTACAGGAGGAAAAGCAAGGCTTACAGAAGGATGTTCCTTTAGGAGGAAGCAGCAGTAAAAGCACTGAATCAAGATGAGTGGGAAACCATCTCAATAAACACATACTGGATTAAAAAAAAAAAGCTATACAATCATTATTTATTTAAGCAAAATACTTTATAGCTATATGTCATATGCTTATTTCTTTTGGAAGAAATAAAAATGAATAATTAATATAACAAATGTTGGCTAACACTTACGAATAGTATTACTATTTCCCGATGAGAAAGAATTATATAAGGGTCTCTGTGTAATATTTTAGCTAGTCCAGGCCAGAATTGCCCTTCTAAGAAAATTTACATTGCCCATCCTTGACATAATTATAAAACTTACCAAATGGCAAGCATTTTTGGGGAGCCAACAACACAACTTAATAGATAATGATGACAAAATAAAGAAATAGCAGCCTCCTAAGCAAGAGTGCCAGTGAACAAATGATTTTATTATGAAGGATTGCTCTGGTTGAAATTCCAGATTAGGGATACACAGTGCCTATGAAAGACAAAATTATATAGCTGAGGACATGCGATAAATACTACTGAGAAAAAATGTACAAAGTAATTGTGAATTAGGTTTATTTGATTCACTAATTTTTTTCCACTTTACTACCTATGTGTGCTGAAATGAAATCAGATGAGAGAAGTAAAATCTAAACTGATGAAAAAATGCCTTTCATGCTTTTATACTCTACAAAATCATAACTTTCTATCAAGCTTATGCATAGGTTGTGACACTTTTTTCGTAGCAAAAATTTTCCACTTGAATACAAAGTTAAGAATTACAGTGCCATGATCTCACAAGAAGAAAGTAAAAATGCTGGAAAAAGGGTGAAGAAACAGGTTGATCTGTTTGTTGTTTTGGTCAGTTAATAGATCTGAACAATATTTTACGTCATACCTGGTTGATTTTGGCATGAGTGGTTAAAGGTTATACAGTTTGTAGACTCCAATGTTAATGGAGACTTGCAGGGTATTGTCACAAATGTTTTTAAATATATATACTTAAAATAACAAAAAAGCAATAATATATACAAATACTTAAAATATGTACTTAAAATAAATGGCATATTAATTTCACTGAAGTATTATCAATTAAAAAACCTAACCAGTTACATTTTTAATTTTTACAACTGTGTTAATCATTGTATAAAAACAGATAAAGACATTCAAGTAGTATATATATGGCACATTATGTGGCAATTTGAAAGGGTTAGATATAAATTATATATTTAAATAACATATATAATTAGTACTTTTTTGTAGTAACTTAAATAATAACTGGTATTTATTCAGCTGCTACACATGTATTACTGTTATTATGGAGTACAAAAAAGCATAAGATGTGTTTCCACCAATAATTTTGTAATTATGTAGATATAACCAAAGTACATAAAACAATTGAAAATAGCAGCATTATATTCAGGCATTTAGAGACAAGTTGAATACATGAAAACATACTAGACACATATAATTCTTTATTTTCTTTTTTAATTATAGAACACTATTGAAACAGCCCTATGTTCTGAGGTATTACCCGGAGTTATTTGAGAATAAGGAACATTTCCACCAAGGGTAACGTTGGAGCAAAGGTTTAGTAAGCTAAAGAGAAAATCTTTCCATAGTGGACAGAAGGCCTGAAAGAGGGTCACCAGCTGTGAGGCTGAGTCTAGGTTTTTATGGAATGGAAGGGAAGGAATGGGCTTACTGGTCTTTAGGCTGTCCTGGAGAAAGCACCACTTAAAGAGGCATAACAGTGTAAAGAACCAATTGGAAGTAGAAGTGAAGGCTTGGCCTGGAACCAATTGGAGGTAGAAGTGAAGGCTTGGCTGGGACCGATCAGGAGCTGAAGTGATGATTCACCCTATGTAAATGAAGACTTAGTCCATAGCCAATTATAGAAAGATAGGCATATGTAAGATAGGTGAAAAGTAAGTGACCAGTAGGTGAAAAGTAAGGGGCTAAGGCATGCCAAGGGGAGAGAAATGTATCCAGAAATGAGTGAAATTTGTTCATCTGGGTTCATAGAGTGAGAGTTTCTGTTCAAGGACACAGGCTCTTTCTTATCTGGGACCTGAAATTTGATTATCAGGCTGTTCTTGGTTTGAAGGAATTTTACCAAGGACCCACCCTAACTGCCTGCCTGACCAGTTTCTTCCTCCTCTTTCAGTATGATCTATACTGAGTAGTGATATCATGAGGGTACCGGAGCTAGGGTCTTGCTGAAAATGATGTGTAATAACAGTAGTGTGAAAATAAGATCAAGTAGAGGCAATTATATTTTGTTAATTGACAGACTAATTCCTATGCCATATCACCAGTTGTGATTAAACAAAAGCTGATTTTTAAAAGTGAATTAAACAAAATAGAAGCTCATATCTCTGAAAATATATACAAATGCCTACTGTATATATAAGTGTGAAATAGTAGCATTTCATGGTTGATATGAAAGGACCTGTGGGGTGTCATAGGTCCTAGGGTCCTGGCTACTGTTCAACAATCCTCATCTCACCGCTTGCATTGCAGGTCACTGCATCATCCGACAGGTCTGTGGGAACCCTAACTTTATGTATATACTCTAGGCTGAATGCATGAGATCGATGACAAAGGCTGCCCCTCATTTTAGGAAATGCTTCTTGGAATTATAAGACAATGTTTCACTTAAATTATATGAATGGAACTTAATAATATAACCTAGCTAGCTTCAATAGAAGTCGGGACATGTGGTGTTTTAGCTGTGCATATTTGATGATATTTTATTACTAAATATAGGAGATTCTAATTTATTTGAGCAGATAAACCCTGAATTAGCAAACATGGGACCATCACTCCCAGGGAAAATACAGGGTTAGGTTCCTGCGAGCCTCTGGACAAATTTTCATCAACCTGTCAATACATGACTTAGATTTATGTGTGTTTCATTTTAAGACACCATATTTAATGTACATAGTTAATTCATTAACATTGAACTCAGAGAGAAGCTTACTCTTTTTCTTCTATTACAGGAATGCTTCCAATGGACTAGTGTAAAAGCATGAAGAAATGTCCTCCACTTAACAGTTTCTGTTGACACAAACACAGCAATACTTCACAATGTTAACCAATTATGTTGAGAAAAGTAAACTCCTTCTCCACAGTAATGGCAAATAAGGATAAAGATTGAAGAAGCAGACTATAGGAATCATCTTGGGCATTAAAAATAAATCTAGAAAGCAGACAATAGTGTGTGGATTTATGCTGCTTTTCTCTGGAAAGAACAGATGGGATTACGTAAGAAACCTAGATATACCAGAGGCGATTTTTTCTACTGTAAGGAATGCCATATTCAGAGGCTATATAACAAAATCAAAATGTTGAAATTTAGTGGCTGTCCTTGCATGCACACACACACACACACACATAAAATGCTTCATTCAGTGAGTTTATAGAAATCAATTTTCTGCACTAAAGGGGAAATTTAATATAAAATTCCTCAACACATTATTAAAGTATATAAATCCCTTTAAGGTGAAAAAGTCAATTACTATATGTATATTTGTTCATTTTTATTTTCTATTTTAAGAACCTTAATTTACTAAGAGAAACCAGAAGTAACCAAAGAATACTAGCACCAATTAAACCCCATTGGTTTTTCAAGAGAAGATACTGTGATCCAGAGGCATAAGACTTTTCTATTCAGATTCCAGATAAAGGCATAGAAAATTTAGAAGTTAGGTGCAAGCCCACTGCTATTATTTTTAAGACTTGACAAAGTATGAGGGAAGGTTCCCAGTTGTGAAGCAAATTCAGTGTACACGGGTTACCACTTCAGCCCACTGCATCTTAGACTGCAATTTCTACTGCTTGCACCAGTCCTGTGAGACAGAACAGTCACACAAGTTACCTGAAGCAGACTTGTTACAAATAGGGAGCAAGGGACAACAGAAAATCAGAACTCATAACAAGCTAGCCTGCCTAGGTTCAGGACAGCTAGGCAGGGTAGATAGTTTTGTCTGTGTGTGTCCTAATTGCACCACAGCTGAGGGGCCCCAGAAAGTAGGCTGTCCTGTTTTGTTTCTTTGTTTGTTTGTTTGCTTGTTTCTTATCCCAGGGGCAAACTTGAATAGCTGAGTGAAATATTGTAGGACACCCTCTTCTAGGATGGGCTGGAACAAGGCCCAGGCTTTTCTGACTAGTTTCACCCTATCTCAGAATGTTACATTCCCAGCATATTCTAAAGACGACAAGCAAGAAAAGAGGGACAATTGAATTTGTTCAAGTCCACCTAGAAAATGGCCTGCACTAGTTCACAACCTGCCCATTCCATACTTCTCACACTTGGTTCCTTTTGTTCTTTGACTGGTGTCTGGACCATGCATTTAGATAATAAAATCCACACAGTCAGACTTTATCTACAACCTTAAAAGGCCTACACCCTCCATCATCATCCTCTTTCATAATTTCTTTGGCCTGAGGGTGTGCACAAATGAGGCTCTCAGGAAAAGAAGACAGAGGGCCAAGGAGAAGGTCTGGCCCATTGGATGGGGAATTCCAGGTCCAAGATTGTATTTTGGAAGAGGGATGCAGGCTCTGTGTGGGCATATCCCCTCAGTACAAATGACTGCCTGGCAGATGGGTCATGGCTGGGATCTCTAAAGCCCTAATTCAAGAATGAGATCCCTTTACTTGGGTCACAAGATGGGGCTGTCTAACTGTTTTACTTCATATCCAGGGTACATTCAGATTCCTTATAATTCCCATTACTCAAAATTGTTCACTTGTTTTAAATTTGCATTCTTTCTTCATTTGGAACAAAGAGATCAAAATCCTAATTTATTATGTGGACTCACTGCTGCATACATTTTTCTAAGTAAGTATTTTATCTTTTATCAAATGTTTGTCTCATCTTAATTTTTTAAGTTGCAATAAGATACTACATTGCTCAATAAGTGTGTAATATGTCCAACATTAAAATGGACATTCTATATTTTTAACTCTGAAAATTTTAAACTTTGCAAAATCATACATAAAAAGGTTAAAAGACAAGATGAAATGTAAAAATAAGTGCAATAAAAACATTAACTCACATATCTTAGATATAGAGGAATCATAAATGAATAATAAGACAATAAAAATTAAAAATAAATGCATACAAACTACACAGAGCACAGAAACAATGAGTAGTAAAAACACAGAATCATGTAAATAAATGTCTGAAAATGTGATGATCTACTCAGGCTTACTAATCATAAAAAAAGAGAAAGATAAATAGAAGGAAGAAAGAGGAGCAGAGAGAAAAAGACGAGGGGAGAAAAAAAGGCACAAAATATTTTTCTTACCTTTCAAAATGATAAATTTCTTAAATACAATAATGCACATTGATAGATGAAATTGGCATTGATAGACTGATAGAAATGATAATATAATATTTCTGGAAAACAAATTACAATTAGGAATTAGTTAAGACATTCCACTTATTATGTGTGTAGAAATCTAACCTAAGTAATTAAATGTAACAAAAATTATAATATATGGTCAGAAAAACCCCGAAAACACCCTAAAGATACCATATTAGAAGAATGATGAATCAAATGTGACATGTATGTAAAACCAGGGAATCTTTGAAACAATGCAAATTTTGAGCAACGTCATTTGTTTAAAAAATCCTCCAACTGAAAAAAATTATTTATCCTCAGGGTACATGTTCAGGGTTTGTTATATAGGTATTTGCATGTAACGGGGATTTGGAATAGAGATTATTTCATCAAAAATTGACAAATGGGATCTAATTAAACTGAAGAGCTTCTGCCCAGCAAAAGAAAACTATCAACAGAGTTAACAGACAACCTATAGAATGGGAGAAAATATTCGCAAACTATGCATCCAAAAAAGGTCTAATAGCTAGAATCTATAAAGAATGTAAACAAATTAACAAGTTAAAAACAACCCCATTAAAAAGTGGGCAAAGGACATGAACAAACATTTTCAAAAGAAAACAAGAATTCTCCAGATTTATCCAGTCTTGAAAGGAGGTTGACCTTGGATCACACATTTTGGGCAAACATTAAGCATCTAAATTTTAACTTAAATTTTCATCATATTTAGAAAAGAGGAGGCAGATTCAATGCTTCCTGTACTCCCCTTGCCCAGCTTAAAACTAGAGCCCAGTGCAGGCACCCAGAACGCCCAAACCAAGGTATAGGCATCAACTAAATGACTGTTTTTCAAAAATGTGATGCATGTGTGAGTTCGCGGTTGTTCTCCTGCTGAGATCATTGCTGTCAGCACCTCTGAAGCTTGTCTTGTCTGGGACCTGCCAGGCTCCTTCTGAATTTCTTTACACTGCTGGTGTTGTGGGTGTCCACTCACAGCTATTCTCTTTGCTGATGCCATTTTATTTCTGTTGTCAATTCACCTGAAAAGAATTGTTTTAAAATACAACCCGTGGCAGGCTCTCTTGAGTAGGTACTTTTGGAATCTTTGCCCTTGCCTAGGAATAACTGAAACTAGCTTTGTGATAGCTCTTCTTATAAACATACAGAAGACAAAGACCCAGAGTGCGAAGGCCTTGAGGTCAGAAGGATTTCAGTGGAGAGGTCCAAGTTATCAGTGGGTTGCAAGTCACGCACGGGTCCTGGAGGCTTGCTGCCTAGTGCTACCTCAAGACTCCACTCCCCATATTCTAGTGTAGCATTCCTTGGTCACCTCACCTGAGGCTCAAAGGGACCTAGGTGAGGTCTAATGAGCACTTTTCTAGTGGGCACAAGTGGTAAGCATTGGCAACATCTACATGGTGCTAACTCTGCAGGTATGCTGAGCACAAGAGCTGTGGGAACATGGCTTCCTCCACCTAAACTTCAAAGAAGGCCAAAGGGACCCTTGGGGTCCAGGCAGGGACCTGCTGTAGGAGCAGGGTCACCACCAAGTCCCCATGGGATAATGTCTAGTAGAGCCATGGGGGCAGGGCCACTACCGTAAGACATAACTGTAGAGCCATCAATATGCAATGGCAGCCTGGAAGAGCTACAAGCACCTGACTCTAACCTGTGAGAGCTGCAGCATGCCAGGGGAGTAGGGTTACTTGGAACCTTGGGGATTCAGTCCCCTTCCCAGTGTGTCTAGAAGGTGGGGCATGTAACTAAAGATTGTTCTCAAACCTTAAAATTTAATGTTTGCCCTAATCCATTTTGGACTCGGTTGGACCTGTTACCCCTTTCCTCTTACCTGTTCTCATTTGAATGGAAATGTTTATCTTATACTTCTTCCAACATCGCATGTTAGGAGCACATAATTGGTTTGCTTTCTCAAGCTCATGGCTACAGAGAAATTTTTTTTCCAGATGAATCATACCTTCAGTTTCCCTCATATCTAATATCTATGAGACTCTAGACTTTAGACTTTTGAGTTGTGGCTGAAATGAGTTAAGACTTTGGGGGCTATTGAGATGGAATGAATATATTTTGCATGTGAGAATGACATAAATTTGGGAGGACCAGTGGCGGAATGTTGTGACTTGAATGTGTCCCTTCCTGAATGTATATGCTGAAACTGAATGGCTGATGAAATAGTATTAAGAAGTGTAACCTTTAAACAATTTTAGGTCATAAGGGCTCCTCCCTTGTGAATGGGATTAAGGCATTTAGAAAAGAGGCTTCACATAGCATTTTGTCTTCTTTTGTCCTTCTGCTTTCTGCCTTGTGAGAATGTATTAAGAAAGTCCTCACAAGGTACTGCTGCTTCCATTTTGGACTTACCGACCTCCAGAACTGTGAGAAATAAATTTCTGGGTTTTATACACTACCCGATGCATGGTATTTTGTTACAGCAGCACAAATGAACTAAGACACACCTCTTTAAGATATTGGGTTCTAGATCACAATATTTTATTTTTCTTGGCCTCCAGAGCCTCAACTGAAACCAAAACAAAAATTATTCTCATTTTAGCATGATTTTATATACTATATGTTGGTAATCATAGACACCAATATAAAATTAGACATATAGAGAGATGTATATGTAAACATAATTAGGTAGAAACTGAATAGCACAGGGGAGTGTATTTTCTGGAATTACTACTGTTGTCCGAACCAAGCAGATTGCAGACCTTCATCTTCTTTCTGGACCAGCTATCACCCAGCAGACTCAGCCGCATGTTATATCCAGAGTTGCAATATGCATCCACATTAGTGATATTTTTAAGACAAAAATCCACTAATTCTCTGCTTGTCATCTTTTATCTATCAATATACAAAATATAACTATATTGCCCCCAAAGTTTTCTAACACATTATTTTCCTCACCATGAGTTTTACCTTATTGTCCCTATCTCAGCCTGCAGCCCTTTCCCTGCTCTACATCCTTTAATACAGAGCTCCACAATTGCAGAATTCTCTGCATTCACAACTTCACTCACCTTCACTGATAACTGCACTAATTGAACTCTGGCTCTCTCTCTGGGAAACATACATTACTCCTTATTCCCAAACTCTTTTTCCTTAAACACTTTGACACCTTGTTTGCATAATTGTCTTCATACCTAGATGTCATCATCCTTAGTGAATATAAATGTCCACATAGACACAGAAAACAACTAAATTATCAGTTTTATAATTGTGTATGTCCGGTGAGCTTTTAGCCCTTCACTTGGCAATTCATTTTCCTGATTTCAAATTTGACCTTGTGATTATCTATAATAAAATCTCTTTACTATGTTTCTAAATATCACCAATTCAGTGGTTCTACAATCTAATTTATTGCCCAGCTACTTGGTCAAAAACTCTTGCTCGGAAATTGAAGCCTCTATCAATTTCTCCCCATCTACCTCTTTTTTTTCACTTTGTCATTATCCAGTTTGCTCCATGGTCCATGATTTCAAGGACATTCCTGCAAATATTCTAACTCTCTTGTTCTTCTGTTATTCCTATTTATCCTACCAAGCAAAACAGCAACCTTGGATGACCTGAACTATAATCACACAGCATGCCCTTACCCCAGCAGCTCACCAATACTAGATAATTTCACACATGAGGTCATATTAGCCTCCTAAAACTGCATTATCATCACTCACAAGCCTTTGCTACCACCCATCAACCTCACTCTTCAAAAAAAATTTGATCCTCTCTCCTTTCCTCAGATTTTGATTACTATAACTTTCTTTCACTCCAACAGATGTCTTTGTCATCTACTTGTCAAAGAAAATAAAAGTCATAAGATTAGACCACAAATACGTATTTAGTACTAAAATATATAGACATGCATTTACACACTCATTTCTTCTAAGGTTAATTGTACACAGGAAAGATGAAAAGTATCCAGCTAAAGGCTGCTTTTCAGACCAACTACTGTGTAAGTCAATGTCTATAACAAAGGGTCAAGAGTCAAGAAAAAAATATAAGGGGACATGAAAAGAGTGGCTGCCATCTTCTGCTATCAAGTTAATCTGTTAGATGCTTTCTTATTTTTATTACTTTGTTAATCTTTGTAAAAGCCTTTAAAAGCTAAAAATGTTGCTGCATCATCTATAGCACCACTTATATCCATGTGGTACAGAAATTGACCAATACATCTTCACAAAAGCAGAGTCATTTGTGAAAATGCAGTATAATAGGACTGACAAGATATAATCAGTGAAGAATAATCAAGTCAGAACTAATTAGTTAAAATATATTATACATAGACCCATTCAAATTTGATTGAGTTGGTAATACAACGAGGGCTTAAGCAAGTCAAAAAATTATTGGGTGTCCCTGAGGTTAGAGGAAAGCTTAAAGAACTGTTAACTCTTTATTTCCAGGGAAATTATAGAGGGAGATAATGATTATAACTTTATCCACAGAATGGAGAAGTAATTTCAAGAGTCCAAAATGAAATTACCACAGATTTAGAAGAAATCTTAATTTCTGAAAGGGTTACTGTTTCATTAGTTGTAAGTCAGGCATTAAAACATTGTTGAAACACTTTGAGGTCCTGTGAACCATCTTTGTATAATCTTAAGAATGCAAATATCAAACATTTATTTATTCATGCAGTATAATTCTATTAGAACACAGAAAAACTAATTGTGTGTGTGTGAGCAAATGTACACTTATGGCTGAGAGGTATAAGAGGATTATTTATTTCTAATTTTATATTTAAAATGTATGTACTAAATATAATACATAAAATATTAATATATGACATATAATGATCATACATAAGTATATGTATTTATTATTTCTTGACTTTCTATGAAGTGTTTGGTACACAGATCCATAATGACATACTCAAAAAAGACACAACAATAATAGAAAGCTAACAAATTATTATTTTTAAATGGTGATGCAAGCATGCAGCTTTATAATATACATATAAATTCTAGGATAAACTAAAAAGTAACATTCAGTGATGACATCTGGCAAGATAGCTATGGGGTGGAGAGGCAAGAACTGGCCACTGCCATAGTACCATTTCATCCGTTCAAATATACAAAAATATATAAGCTGAATTATTTTTTAAGGTAACAGTTGCTGTAAGAGATAAATCCCAAAATTATTATAGGACTGACAAGATATAATCAGTGAAGAATAATCAAGTCAGAACTAATTAGTTAAAATATATTATACATAGACCCATTCAAATTTGATTAGTTTATTTTTTATGGAATTGTACATAATGACTAAACAAGAAACATGTAAATAAAATATACCATGACTATATTTCTTCATTCACATATTATCACTCTAGACTCATGATAAAGCTATCTATGAATATAGCTTGTATATGTCATGCAAAATAGAGCAATAACAAGAAAGTATTGCCAGTTGTGAAAATTTTAGCATTATAATATTTTGAATATCCTTAACATCTTATTACGACTTCTAAATCAGCATGTTAAAATATTTGAAGTAAGGATAGTATATATGTGTATGTGTATGTATACATGTATATTTTTTCTACTGATACGGCAGTGAAATAGTATACTATATTCTCTCTTGATATTCAGTCCAACTTATAAGCAGCACAAAATGTTATTTTCTAAATGCATGCTTATTGAGTATTTCATTATGGACCAAACACTTCATAGAAAGTCGATAAATAAAAACTACAAGTATATTTAACATATATTTACATATATGTTTGATATAATCATTAGGTTATCTTAATATATTAAATTATATGTAATATATCTAAGATTATTATAAAAAACAAGTTTGAGTCATTCAAGTATGCATTTTGATTATTTTCAACAGTCATAAAAATTTAAATCACTTCAATGGTATTAAGAATCTTTATTCACATAAAAATATGAAATGAAAACCAATTATAATAAAACAGAAAATAACAACTCTTTAACAAATATCTTATAATTTAGAGTAAATGACAGACTAAAATATGTCTCAAACATTTTGATAAAGACATCAGGAGTCTAATCCAAAAGATTTTTTTGAGACCTTAATAATTACAATAATTTAGGAAAAGTAATTATGTATTAAGTATTACAATAAACTTCCTTATGTAAAGAACTCTAACTGTGGAATATAAAAGCTTTCAAATGTGGAAAAATAAAAGTGTTTAATCGACAACTTATTATTCAAGTTTTGCAAAATGTGATTTTTTTATATTAACTTTGACTTCTTCAATCTAGTTCCCATCCACATTTCTCATTAATATCTATTAACACCTTTACTGTGTGAGGTGTGAGGTGAAAAAAAAATTATTGAAACAATTATAGAAAATTATTATTCAATGTAATATAATCTGGTTTAGAAATATTTTAGTTTTTACAGTAAAAAATGTCTAATAGTGCAGAAAACAAGACTTAGCCTTTATAATTTGTTTTTCACATGACTTACATTGTATTATAAATTTTATGGCTACATAATGTTATATAAATGCCTTTATTATGAAGAAGACCCAAAATATATATGGTAAAAATTTTAATAGGCCAATTATAAATCAATAGATAAATTGGTATTTCTAAGTAATCTTTTGTGTACAGAGAATATTAATGGAATTTTCACTAAATCATCTAACCTAGTCTAAATTGTGATGCTCTTGAGTTCTTAAATATAGTATAACCAAAGGGTATTCATTAATAGCTTTTTAAAAACCCTATATCCTGCCGGGCGCGGTGGTTCACGCCTGTAATCCCAGCACTTTGGAAGGCCGAGGCGGGCGGATCCCATGAGGCCAGGAGTTGAGACCATGCTGGCCAAAATGGCGAAACCCCGTCTCTACTAAAAGTACAAAAATTACCTGGGCGTGGTGGCGGGCACCTGTCATCCCAGCTACTCAGGAGGCGGAGGCACGAGAATTGCTTGAACCCAGGAGTAGGAGGTTGCAGTGAGCGAAGATGGCGCCACTGCACTCCAGCCTGAGACGCAAGAGCGCGACTCCATCTAAAAAAGTAAACCCTATACTAGTGAATTACATCAGAAATGTGTTGTTTATGCCTCCTTTGCCTTCATACTCATCCATATATACCCCATTTTCCTACCATCTCTGTGCCCTAGGAACCTGAACCTTTGGAAAGCATCAGATGGACTTATTTTCTCACTTGTGCCTGGTTGGGCTCAGCAAATGCAAAACACCAGTAAATGTCCCTGGAGAAGTTAAATAAATAAAAGCTGTAAGCATCATTTAGTTTTTGAAGAGTAAAGAGGATTTTCTCTTTTTAAATTACATTTTCATGAAATGTCTTGAGGAGACTTTTCATCTAAAGTATACTTTTTCCTCCAAACAATATACAAATATGGATAGCTTGAATAACCTCAAATAATACACATACTTTTAAAAGTAGTTTATTCAATGTTTAAACAGAATTTTGAGTCTTAAATAATGGGGAGCTATTACTCAGAAAGAGTAAAATTTCTATTGCAATAATTGCTTATATTGATAAAATTTGAGCATTAGTATGATAGGGAGAATATCTGTTTCTTTCTTTCTCTTCGGCCCAAGTATTGTGCCCAGCAGGTGCATACTAAATGTACTAAATGGCTATTGATTAAATTGATAAATATAGGAAAGTTGGAATCCTATAGCATTTCACAATAAAGTGCTTTCACACGTACACATGCATAAGTTATTTGACTTTTTATAACTCTATAGGTATTGCTGGGCACGTTTTATCATCAGCTTCTCAAATAGTGCAATTTAAAAGTTTTTTTCAAGATCACATGGCTAGCTAAGTTCTAGAATCATGAATCCATTCACTTTCTTCTATAACCTCTTCCAGTGATATGGTACTACAATACATATCCCTTACTGTATTTTCTGATGTGATTAAGCATGTATTACTGTATACTCATATAAGCCACTACTGAAAGCTTATTATATCTGTGATATGCTCACTTATTTATTTGTATCATTGCTATTAATGCTTACAATGATTCTAAAAAAGAAATAGTCTACATTTTTTCATCATTATTATTTTACATAAGAGGAAACTGAAGCAGAGAAGGCTAAACTCCAATACCATTCTCTGCAAAAGACACCTAGATGTACAGCATACCAGCCCATTTAAAAAATACATTTTATTTGCTATTAGTAACAATAAAAAAAAAAAAACTAGTTTAAAAAAAGAAAGTAGAATTAGGGGGCAATGAAAAAATATCCAATTGGTTCATCTCCAGAAGGATAAATAATCATTGTAACAAATTTTTTAAGTGAATTGGTATTATTTTTATATAAAGGAAATCAAGCAAACATTAAATTTTCAAAGTTTTGCCCAGATTATGACATCATAGTGATCAACTCAATAATTATTTAAATACCAGTGTTCAGAATATTGAAAAATTCTTGTGCAGGGTTTGGTTATGTCTTCCATTTTGCTATCAATATCTGTATATTGTTTTCTCATATTATAAATTGCTTACCGTAATATTTGAAATATTTCTAAACCAGACTATATTATATTGAATAATTTTTATTATTGTTCTAATAAATGCTTTTTCACCTCAAGCAGTAAAATTGTTAATGGATATAGAAGGGAAATTTGGATGGGGACTAGATTGTAGAAGCCATAGTTAATTTAAGAAAATCACATTTTGTAAAACTTGAATAATAAGCTGTCCATTAAATGCTGTTTTATTTTTCTACATTTGGAAAGTTCTATATTCCACAGTTAGATCTATTTAAAGGACGTTTCTATTGTAACAATTGACACATTATTGTTTTTTCTAAATTATTGTAATCATTAAGGTCTCATAAAAATCTCTTTGATCAGACTTATGACACTCTTTATCAAAATGAAAATACAGAGAGCCCCTTATTTAAAAGACAGGGGAGAGGTGCTGCCAGAGGCACTAAAATACATCATTTTGGTTTCATGGCATTTTTACTTTGCCCTAAATAACACAAATTTCTCCCACTTGAATGCTGATATATGGTTCCTCTACCCTCAAAACTTTGGTATACACAAAATGTTAAAGTATCTTGACCTGAATCTTTCTCAAGGGAAATTTGGTTATGATCCATACCCACTGTCAACAGCTGTCTTTTCATCATATGAAATGCAAGTATCCCCAAAAAAAGAAATTTGATTTTTTTTCATCTCATGTTTTTAGAGCAGGACAACAATCACTGGCCTCAGTATATTGACTTCATGTGATTCAGCTGCCCAATATTGTTCCAGCCAGCTGTGTCTGTGGATGAGAGAGGGTCACATGGTATCACACTCAGAGAAGCATTAATGGCTGTGCTGAGGCATTTCCTGTCAAAGCAAAGGGTGGGCAAGTCAGTGTCTGTGATTAACACATGTAAAATATGAAAGAAGTCATATTATTCAAATAGTTTAATTTGGCAAAACATCTGTTAAAAATAAAAATAGTATAAAATGTATGCATTTAATTTTAACTATAAAGATATAAATGTGAATATATTCTAAAACCTTGACATTCAAGACAAGAGCTCTGCTTAAAAGTTAGCTGATGGACAGACCTATCTACTTTCTTTTTCTTTTTCTTTTTCTTTTTTTTTTTTTACATAAACCGCACTCATAATGCATCCTCTGCAATTTTCTGTTTCCATCTCTTTAAAGCACATCAAGCAATTACAAACACTTGTGAAGCAATTTATGTGGAGAATCATTTTAGAACTCTATGATTTTTCCCCAGTTTTTTTATAGTTGTCCAGCCCACACTTACTTTTTGAAAGCATCTTTCAAGTAATTCACCTTCATAGAGTTGTTTTCAATGCATACAACTTAGTTTTCATAGAAACAACCTCTTTATTTTCATACGCTAATTTTCATAAGCTTAAGTAATATTTAAACACATTTTGTAAGTGAAAAAACAAAGAAACAACTGGTATAAACAGATTTAGGGATAAACACATCTGACACTTGGTATATATACTACCGAAACATAGAGAACAGAAGTGTGGGGACAGATAGTCTGCCAGCCAAAGGCATTCAACAAGCATAGACTTCAGTAAATATGCTTAACAGAAGGAGTGGAAAGCATTGTTTCATCTGGTAAACTGGTAAAATGCAAGTCATTAAAAAAAACTTTTATTATATTCTTATCCCTTAGTTCTTTAAATTTAGCTTATTTTATTTCAGCATTCTCAAACTGGTCTCTGTATGGAAAAGCAACGTGAAAAGGCATATTATTTCACACCTACTAAATATGTAATTAAACATTTAGACCTTACTTAATCTATATAAAGAGGTAATATGGCCATATTTAGATGATGACCTTGAAATCAATATACTGTTTAAATACATGACAGTGCAGATTTTTTTTTTTTTTTTTTGAGATGGAGTCTTGCACTGTCACCCAGGCTGGAGTGCAGTGGTGTGATCTCTGCTCACTGCAAGCTCCACCTCCGGGGTTCACACCATTCTCCTGCCTCAGCCCCCCGAGTACCTGCGACTACAGGCGCCCGCCACCACGCCCGGCTAATTTTTTGTATTTTTAGTAGAGATGGAGTTTCACTGTGTCAGCCAGGATGGTCTCGATCTCTTGACCTCGTGATCCATCCACCTGGGCCTCCCAAAGTGCTGGGATTACAGACCTGAGTCACCGCGCCCGGGCCAACAGTGCAGATTTTTAAGATGAAGTTCAGAAATGACACATTTATTACATGATGAGTATTTGAAGTTTGAAAAATATGACAGCAAGAAAAGAATGGTAGAACTATTCCAGAAACTTTTCAGAAAAGACACAGTTAATCAAGAGGGTTTACACACACACACACACACACACACACACACACACTCACACACAGACATGAAACAGAAAAATTGCAAAGACTGAAATTTTTCCTCATGGCAAAAAGCAGTTTAGTGATTTTTAGATGGAGATTATACAAAGGGCGCTACGTTCAAACCAACCAGCTAAGAAATATTAACAATCACTAGGACCAGAATAGGTATAATTTTGGAGGAAGATGTGTTCTGTTAGATAATTAGATTAATATTTGTATTTTAATATCTGGAAGAGAAAACATTCTGAGACTATTTCAAGCCTTTGTTTTTAATTAGCAATAATTCAGCTTATTCTCCTCACTTCTCCACCCATTTCTCTGAAACAGTTGCTAATTTATGTTTCAAGATTTGTAGTCTGAAATATAAATTTAATTTTTATATTACTTAAAGCAAAAAATACAGATTTATAACATTCTTCAGTTTAAGAATACGATTCATATAATTTCTTGCTTTCAAGAAACTTTTCTTAGCAATATACATCACTAAAATTTATACTGTAAAAGGGTTAGACTTTTCCTCTGTTAGATTTTGTATCTATCTCTAAAACCTAGAAAAGTGTCTGGCATAAATTTAATGATCTATCAGTTCTCACTGCATGATGAATGAGTGCTGTGGACAGTCAGTTTTCCCTGATCAGTAGTGAAATCAGCAATGGCTATGTAGCAAGCACTGGTAAAATACACATTAGTGTCCACCTGTGAACTTTTGTGTATGTATTTTTTGAGACATGGTCTTGCTCTCTCGCCCAGGCTGGAGGTCATGGGTGTGATCATAGACTAAATTCACCTCTCGAACTCCCAGGCTCAAGCTATCTTCCTGCCTTCGAGTTGGGATTACAGGTGTGAACCACTATGCCCAACTAATTTTTAATTTTGTTGTTGCTGTTGTTGACATGGGGTCTGCTATGTTACCCAGGCTAGTCTCAAACTCCTGGCCTCAAGTGATCCTCTCTGATCTTTAATGAGTTTCTACAAAGGAGATCCTGGCTGGGAGTGTGAGCAATTTCGAGGACTTTGCTACAATGTTAAATTTTCTTTTGGAAACAACATTACTGTCCACATTGTAAAAGAGTGCTTTAACTATAGTAGTGAGTCTCATTTTAAAAATTATATTATTTTTGCTTTTTTAATGTTAATTTTAGTTGGTACACAAAAATTGTATATGTTTATAGGATACAAGTGATATTTTGATACATGTATGAAATATGTAATAATCATATCAGAGTAATTAGCATTTCCATCACATCAAATATTTAGCATTTGTTTGTGATGGGCACATTCATAATTCTCTCGTGTAGCTTTTGGAAAATATGCAATAAATTATCGTTAACTGTCTTCCCCCTAGTCTAGTGCTATAGAACACTAGAACTTAGTTCTCTTATGTAGCTACAGTTTCGCAGCTACTAACCTGCCTCTCCCTATTCTCTCCCTCTACCCTTTCCAGCCTCTAATAACCACTATCCTACTCAACTTCTATGAGCTCATTTTTTTAGCTCCCACATATGAGTGAGAACATGTGGTATTTATCTCTCTGTGCCTGAGTTACTTTGCTTAACATAATGTCCTCTAGGCCCATCCATGTCACTGCAAATGATGGTATTTCATTACCTTTTATAGTTGAATAGTATTCCATTGTGTATGTGTACCATTTTTCTTCATTAATTCATCTGTTGATTGACATTGAGGTTAATTCCCTACCATGTAATAGTAAATTAGCTAATTCCCTACCAATTTACTATTACAATAAATTGGTGGTTGCTGAAATCTCTTCAATATACTGATTTTCTTTCTTTTAGGTATGTATCCACTAGTGAAATAACTGGATCATATGTAGTTCTATTTTTACTCTTTTGAGAAGTCTCCATGCTGTTATCTAAAATGGCTGTAATAATTGACATTCCCACCAACAATATATAAGAGTTTCATTTTCTCTGCATCCTCTCAAGCATTTGCTATCTTTTCACTTTTCGATAATAGCCATTCTAACTAGGGTGAGATGATATCCATTGTGGTTTCAATCTGCATGTCCCTAATTGTTAGTGATGTTGAGCATTTCTTCATGTACCTATTAGCCATTTGCATGTCTTCTTTCAAGAAATGTTTCTTCAGATCCTGTGCCTATTTTTAATTTGATTGTTTTATGACTGTTGAGTTGTTCTAGTTCCTCATACATATATCTGGATATTATTCCTTTGTTGGATGATTAGTGTGTAAATATTTGCTCCAATTCTAAAGGTTGTCTCTTCACTGTTGATTTTTTTCTTTTACTGTGTAAAAGCTTTTTGCTTTGACATCATCCCATTTTTCTATTTTTTTGCTCACTGTGCTGTTGAAGTCTTACCGATAAAACTTGTACCTAGATCACTGTCATGAAGTATTTCCCCCTATGTTTCCTTTTAGTAGTTCTATAGTTTTAGGACTTACATGTAAGTGTTCAATCCATTTTCAGGTGATTTTTGTACATGGTGAGAGATAGGAGTCTAGTTTCATTCCTCTGTCTATTAATATCCAGTTTTCCAAGCACCAAGTATTGAAGAACTGTCCTTTCGTCAATGTATGTTCTGGTCACTTTTGTCAAAAACTAGTTGGCTACAAATATGGAATTTATTTTAGGTTCTCCATTCTGTTCCATTGGTCTATGTGTTGGCTTTTATACCAAGACCATGTGGTTTGGGATACTATAGCTCTATAGTATATTTCAGTCAGGTAGTGTGATGCATTCAGCTTTGTTCTTTTTGCTGAGTACTGCTTTGGCTTTTCAAGGTATTTTGTGGTTCCACATCATTTTTTGGATTTTTTTTCTGTGGTTTTCTATTTCCATGAAGAATGTTATTGATATTTTGATAGAGATTTCATTTAATCTATAGTTCGCTCTGGGTAGTATGATCATTTAAACAATATTAATTCTTCTAACCCATGAGCATGAGATGCCTTTCAAATTTGTGTGTCCTCTTTCATTTCTTTCATCAGTATGTGGTAGATTTTATTGCAGAGATATTTTACCTCCTTAGTTAAATCATTTAAACGTATTCTATTTTTGTAATTATTGTAAATGAAATTCCTTTCTTGATTTTTTTTGCAGCTAGTTCATTACTGGTGTATAGAATGTTTACTTATTTTGTATGTTAATTTTTCGTCCTGCAGCTTTACTGAATTTGCTTTTCCATTCTGAGAAATTTTTGGTAGAGTCTTTAGACTTTTCTACGTATAAGATAATGTTACATATGGGTTTGTCATATATGGCCTTTATTGTTTTAAGGCATGTTCCTTCTCTACTTGATCTGATGAGTGTTTTAATCATGAAGAAATGCTGAATTTTATCAAATGCTTTTTCCATATTCACTGAGATATATATTTTTTTCTTCATTTTGCTGATGTAGTGTATCACATTTCTTGATTTGTGTATTGAACCATCTGTACAACCCTGAGATAAATCACACTTAATTATAGCGTATTATCTTTTTGATGTGCTATTAGATTCTGTTTGCTAGTATTTTTTTTTTTTTCTTTTGGAAATTTTTTTCATCTAAGTTCACCAGTGACATTGGCCTGGTAGTTTTCTTTAATTTTTGTGCCTTTTGTCTGGTTTTGGTATAAGGGTAATGCTAGTGTCGTAGAATGAATTACAAAGAATTACGTACTCTTAAATTTTCTGGAAGAATTCAAAACTAATTCTTGTTCTTTTAAAGTGTTGTAGAATTCAGCAGCTAAACCACCTGGCCCTGGAATTTCCTTTCCGGGAGACATTTAATTATGATTTAATCTTGTTACTTGTTACGCATCTGTTCAGGTTTCTTTTTTTTTTTTTTCTGCTTCAATCTTGGTAGGTTATATGTGTCCAGGAATTTATCGATTTCCTCTTGGTTTTCTAATTTGTTGGCATATAGTTGTTTGAAATAGTCTTTAATTACCCTTTTTATTTCTATGCTATCAGTTGTAAAGTTTCCATTTCTGGATTTTTTTTATTACTTGAGACTTTTATAATTTTTTTTAGCTTAGTTAATGGTTTGTTTTATTTATCTTTTCAAAAAAAAACTTGTTATTCTTTTAAATTGTTATTTTTGTTTCTGTTTTATTTACTTTTGTTCTGATCTTTATTTATTTATTTTTACTAATTTTAGATTTGATTTCTATGTGCTTTTCCAGTTCCTTAGGGTGCATCATTAAGTTCTTTATTTGAAATATTTCTACTTTTTTTGATGTAGGCATTTGCTGCTGTAAACTTTCCTCTTAGAATTGCTTTTGCCATATCCAATAGGTTTTATTTGCTTATTTATTTATTTTTGTTTTTCTTTCTTTTAAAAAAATGGGATACATGTGCAGAACATGAAGGTTTGTTACATAGGTATACATGTGCCATGGTGGTTTGCTGCACCTATTGACCTATCCTCTAAGTTCCGTCCCCTTGCCCCCCACCCCCTAACAGGCCCTGATGTGTGCTGTCCCCTCTCTGTTTCCATGTGTTCTCATTGTTCAGATTCCACTTATGAGTGAGAACATGTAGTGTTTGGTTTTCTGTTCCTATGTTAGTTTGCTGAGGATGATGGCTTCCAGTCTCATCCTGCAAAAGACGTGATCTCATTCATTTTTATGGCTGCATAGTATTCCATGGTGTATATGTACCACATTTTCTTTATCCAGTCTATCATAGATGGGAATTTATGTTGGTTCCATGTCTGTGCTATTGTAAGTGGCACTACAATAAACATACATGTACATGTCTCTTTGTAGCAGAATTATTTATATTCCTTTGGGTATATACGCAGTAATGGGATTGCTGGGTCAAATGGTATTTCTGGTTCTAGATCCTTGAGGAATTGCCATACTGTCTTCCTCACTGGTTGAATTAATTTATATTTCCAACAACAGCAAAGTGTTCCTCTTTCTTCACAGCCTTGCCAGCATCTATTGTTTTTTGACTTTTTAATAATTGCCATTCTGACTAGCATGAGATGGTATCTCATCGTGGTTTTGGTTTGTATTTCTCTAATGATCAGTGATGATGAAGCTTTTATTCATATGTTTGTTGGTCACGTAAATGTCTTCTTTTGAGAAGTGTCTGTTCATATCATTTGCCTGCTTTTGGATACAGTTGTTTTTTTCTTATAAATTTGTTTAAGTTCCTTATAAATTCTGGATATTAGACCTTTGTCGGATAGGTAGGTTGCAAAAATTTTCTCCCATTCTGTAGGTTTCTTGTTCACTCTGATGATAGTTTCTTTTGCTGTGCAGAAGCTCTTTAGTTTAATTAGATCCCATTTGTCAGGTTTTGCTTCTGTTGCAGTTGCTTTTGGCATTATCATCATGAAGTCTTTGCCCATGCCTATGTCCTGAATGGTTTTGCCTAGGTTTTTTTCTAGGGCTTTTATGGTTTAGGGTTTCACATTTAAGTCTTTACTCCATCTTGAGTTAATTTTTGTATAAAGTATAAGGAAGAGGTCCAGTTTCAGTTTGCTGTGTATGGCTGGCCAGTTTTCCCAACACCATTTATTAAATAGGGAATCATTTCTCCATTGCTTGTTTTGTCAGGTTTGTTGAAAATCAGATGGTTGCAGATGTGTGGTGTTATTTCTGAGGTCTCTGTCCTGTTCCATTGGTCTATAAGTCTGTTGTAGTACCTGTACCATTCTGTTTTAGTTACTGTAGCCTTGTAGTTTGAAGTCAGGTAGCATGATGCCTCCAGCTTTGTTCTTTTTTGCTGAAGATTGTCTTAGATATATGGGTTCTTTTTTACTTTCATATGAAATCTAACACAGTTTTCTCTAATTCTGTGAAGAATGTCAATGGAAATAGCATTGAATCTATAAATGACTTTGGGCTATATGGTCATTTTCATAACATTAATTATTCCTATGCATGAGGATGGAATATTTTTCCATTTGTTTGTGTCCTCTCTTATTTCCTTTAACAGTGGATTGTACTTCTCCTTGAAGAGGTCGTTCACATCCCTTGTTAGCTGTATTCCTAGGTATTTTTTTCTCTTTGTAGCAATTGTGAATGGGAGTTCATTCATGATTTGACTCTCTGCTTTTCTATTGTTGGTGTAAAGGAATGTTTTTTATTTTTGCACATTGGTTTTGTAACCTGAGACTTTGCTGAAGTTGCTTATCAGCTTAAGGAATTTTGGGGCTGAGATAATGGGGTTTTCTAAATACAGAATCATGTTGTCTGCAGAGACAATTTGACTTCCTCTGTTCCTAACTGAACACAGTTTGTTTCTTTTTCTTGCCTGATTGCCCTGTCCAGGACTTCCAATATTATGTAGAGTAGGAGTGGTGGCAGAGGGCATCTTTGTCTTGTGCCAGTTTTCAAAGGGAATGCTTCCAGCTTTTGCCCATCCAGTATGATATTGGCTGTGGGTTTGTCATAAATAGCTCTTATTATATTGAGATATGTTCCATCAGTACCTAGTGATTTGAGAGTTTTTAACATGAAGGGATGTTGAATTTTATCAAAGGCCTTTTCTGCATCTCTTGAGATAATCATGTGGTTTTTGTCTTTAGTTCTGTTTATGTGATAGATTATATTTATTTATTTGTATATGTTGAACCAGCTGTGCATCCCAGGGATAAAGCCAACTTGATCATGGTGGATAAGATTTTGATGTGCTGCTGGATTTGGTTTGCCAGCATTTTATTGAGGATTTTTTCATCAATGTTAATCAGGGATATTGGCCTGAATTTTTCTTGTTTTTGTTGTGTCTCATCTCAGTTTTGTTATCAGGATGATGCTGGCTTCATCAAACGAGTTAGGGAGGAGTCCCTCTTTTTCCATTGTTTCAAATACTTTCAGAAGGAATGGTACCAGCTCCATTTTGTACCGGTAAAATTCGGCTGTGAATCCATCTGGTCCTGGGCTTTTTTTTTTTGGTTGGCAAACTATTAATTACTGCCTCAATTTCAGAACTTATTACTGGTCTATTCAGGGATTCAACTCCCTCCTGTTTTAGTCTTAGTAGGGTGTATGTGTCCAGGAATTTATCCATTTCTTCTATATTTTCTAGTTTATTTGTGTAGAGGTGTTTATAGTATTATCTGATGGTAGTTTGTATTTCTGTAGGGTCAATGGTGATATCTCCTTTATCATTTTATTTTATATTATTATTATTTTTTTTTGAGACGGAGTCTCGCTCTGTCGCCCAGGCTGGAGTGCAGTGGCACGGTCTCGGCTCACTGCAAGCTCCGCCTCCCGGGTTCCCGCCATTCTCCTGCCTCAGCCTCCCGAGTAGCTGGGACTACAGGCACCCGCCACCACGCCTGGCTAATTTTTTGTATTTTTAAGTATAGACGGCGTTTCACCGTGTTAACCAGGATGGTCTCGATCTCCTGACCTTGTGATCCACCTACCTCAGCCTCCCAAAGTGAGCCACCACACCTGGCCATCTTTATCTCTCTTTCCCCTTATTTGGGTAGTTTAACTGTTGTCTTTTCTGTTTGTATTTTTCCCCTAAAATAATAGTTCTTGAGTTTAATCATTAGTGCTGTATTTCTCTTCATTATTATTTTTTCTTTTATCTTTGTTTCCCATGTTTCTTGAGGCTCACTTTAATAATACTTCTGCTAATTGATTGATTTTACTTAATTAAATTCAGTAAAATTTTATTTGGGTTCCAATTTTTTGGCCCAATTCTTTATCATATATAGCTTTTTTACTTTAATTAACTTATAAATTATTTTGACTCAAACATTTAGCTTTATTTTGCCATGAAGCAACTAAAGTAGAGTACAAGTTTGTTGCAGATTTTCTTTTATTTCTGTAATTTTGCAACATCATTAAAAAAGGAAACCTGTAAAATTTCTCCTTTGATGACTTTTGGAAATAATTTTTATCTGTGTGTGTGTATTTGAATGCATGTGTGTATGTGTGTGTTATTTAACTCCTAACCAATGATTATTGTTTCAGACTATTTCATAGGCCCTTAAAAATGATATATGTCTTCTGTATTGTTTATGGTTATAATTATTTAATAAGTCTACAGCAATCATCATATTCCATTTTCTCGTATCATTCACTTTTGCCCACTCGATTGCTCAAGGCTTAAATGAGTTCTAAAACAGCTGTTCCAGTGCATTTTTGATGCATTGTAAGATATTTTTAAAAATATATTTATACCATTTTTATGTTGCATTAAGGTCCATGAATGTTAGCTTATCTTTTTGGATAACTTCATTTATTTAATAATGTTTTTTCTGATTTCTACATTTTAATGCAATCGTTGTGATATGTGGTTATACTGATGTTATTGTTGATTAGACTGAATCATTTCACTCTCAAGATATTTTGTACAATTGGTTTTAGTTTTGCTCTTTATACTCATTAGAAAATACACAGTAAAGAGAATGCTTTCTGGGTTTTCTTTGTGATTGATTTGTTTTTGTTGTTTCTTTGTAACTGCACATGATAATTTTATTTTTAGCAAAGAGGTTTTAAACTGGTTTATTTTTATATTCCAAATTAATCCTTTGTTAACTTTCATAAGTTTTCCTGTTATATTGTTGTGGTGATGGTTGCTGTTTTCTTGATTTACTATGCATGCTCTATAAACTGCTTATCCTCTTTTTCCTCCAGCATTGATTTTAGCAAAAGTATATATCACATTAATTATTAGCTTTCTTTTTTTTTTTTTTTTTTTTTTTTTTGAGGCGGAGTCTCGCTCTGTCGCCCAGGCTGGAGTGCAGTGGCCAGCTCACTGCAAGCTCCGCCTCCTGGGTTTACGCCATTCTCCTGCCTCAGCCTCCCGAGTAGCTGGGACTACAGGCGCCCGCCACCTCGCCCGGCTAGTTTTTTGTATTTTTAGTAGAGACGGGGTTTCACCGTGTTAGCCAGGATGGTCTTGATCTCCTGACCTCGTGATCTGCCCGTCTCGGCCTCCCAAAGTGCTGGGATTACAGGCTTGAGCCACCGCGCCCGGCCTAATTATTAGCTGTCTACACTTGGGATAGGTAATATTATCCATACTTCAAAATACTTTTAGTAAGAAGCAAATGTTTAAAAGCATTGTTTGTCACTAGCCGGTTAAAAGTGGTAAAAACTAGGACTTTAACATAAGTCTGATTTTAAGGCCCATATTATACACACCTCACAGAAATGAAAAAAAAAATCCACTTGTACATTTTCCCAAGGCTACTAGTTAATGTACTGAGCCATAAAACAATATTTGATACTGCAAGAGAACATGGGCTGAGATGAAATGGGATGAGCTCATTTCAATAAAGTATATCTGCATATTTCAGGGTCTGTGTCTGTTAATTGGCATAGTATTTTAGAAGACATGGTCAGTAATTTTCATTTGATGTAAGTGGCCATTTGGCAACATGGTGGTGCTGTAAGAAGCTGAGTAATGGGATCAAAAGGACACTTGCCTTAGCTGACTATTACTTCTTATTTAATATACATTAAATAGACTATTAGTCAGGAAACCTTGTAAAGAAGCTATGGCATCATTTATAGTTATTGAAAATAATTTAACTAAATTCTGGTAGAATGATTAGAAGAAAGTGTTACACAGAAGAAAATGTACAAACAAAGGGTTAGAAGAATGTGGTGATGTCCTCAATGAGATTAGAAGTCACCTGAAAATGACAGAGAACCTAGTCTCTGTGACTGCTAAGGTCAACTTAATACACGACCAGAGTTTGGTTGAGAGCAAAATAGTATTATTTTTGCATATGTTTAGTTTGCATACAGATGAAAACAATTAGGACCAAAGTATAAGAATTATGACTATAAACATGTCTTCATCTGAAAGTCACACACAGATAAATATCCTATTATAGGTTGCAGAAATACCTTCCTATACTACCTTAGTTACCTCAACCACAGTCATTGGAAGCAACACATATGGAAGGTGAGATGCCCATCAGAGGAATATTTTGGTGGCATTTATAAATCATTATAAATTTTTATAAATTATTTCTATAACGATGAACACATTAATAAATCTAGTACTTAAATGTGTAGGAATATTTTGAATATTTTGGAGCTTGGCTATCCTTTGAATTTCCGAGAATATCAATTAACTGGGCCATCAGATTTTTTCAAATATGATGTAATATTGTATTAAAATAACATATTTCTGAAGAGAAAAACAGATCAATTTGTAACTCGAAATAAATCAAACTAGAAGTTGACTCATGTAAAGAACATAATCATGATGGATAATCTAAGACAAAAATGTTTGTGTTGTGTTTCAGGTGTGTTGATAGATTTCATCCTATGAGAATAGATTTTTTTACTGTTATGTCATTTACATTATAATCAGATAAACAGGCCATTGACAGGTAGACAAATAAGTGAACAAAATGATTTCAGGAAGAAATAACTTATCTGAAAATACAAAATACAGGGATATGATATAAGATTACCAGAATGTCAAAGAGATTATCTGACTCATTAATGTGATGGTACATTTAATTAATATTAAGTACAAAAAAATCAAATTTTAGATCCAAAAAGGAAGGTAACTTCTAGTGAATTCTATTGTATGTTTATCATATTCCAACTCATAATGTGAAAAATAGGAGAGAATGATGCCAACATTTAGAGTAAAGCACAGAGAAATGATGAATTGATTAAGATCACCAATTTCATCACTAAATATTAGCCCTTATAATCCTTGTAATTCATTGGTTCCACTCCTTGAGCTCTCTGAGAATATATACAGACTGTCAAATGCAGGCAGGCCAATAATTAGTGCATGATATTAAGGATTTCAAATGATAAAGTCTATACATGAAACTGCTTAAATAAGACGGTATGTGACTAATGAGATTCCTCCATTTTGTGCTTGAACAAGTTTCTTAGTGTCAACAAACACACACACAAACGCTCAGCTAAATTTAAATTTCTGATAAACAGTTAATTTCATAATATAATTACATTCTAAATATTGCATGAAATAAATGTATACTAAAAATAATTTGTTGTTTTTCTGAAATTTAAATTTGACTAGTCATCTTGTACTTTACCTAGCAAACCTAGGCTGATAAGACATACTTATATATGATAGTAAAAAACTTGGATAAAATATTGAATTTTTTAGCTTAGAATTCACTACCAAGGCTCTGGGAGAATATGAGCCATTGTAGAAAAATAAGATTCTCTAAAAAATATCAAGCTACTGGTGTGTGTCAATGACTTATGTTCACTCTTCAGTAAGGTGTTAAAGGAGACAGTCATCAATGTTACTAAAGAGAGGAGCTTCGCTATATATAGTGTGAGAAAAGAAAGCTTTTCTGCTTCTTGCTAAAAATCCAACAGTGCTAAGGATCTATAATTTGAAACTGCCAAAAGTGACTTGTCTGCCCCAAGGTAAAGTTGTGGCAAGCCAAAAAATGAAGGTCAGAAATGTCACAATTTAGCTTGGCATCTAAGGGGAAATTAAAACAAAACAAAAATCAGCAAGGGATCTTTTTATGTATCGCTTGCTAAAATACATCAATGGATGCTGTGTTTGACAGAGATAATAGTATCCTTACACATAGACATAACGTAAAAGATGGCAGATAGGGGATAGGGTGATTTGTTTTGTCCATTATTTCTCATTAATTAGAGTCAAATATCAAGTAATGAAGTCACAAATTGAGACCTACAAATCTATGGATAAAATACAGAAAAGTCAAGTGTGGGGTCCACATTCAACTTTCATGATTTAATAGATTTCTGCTGCTGGATGTTAATAAAAGCCTATCCTCCCCATTAAAGCTTTGGGCAGCAGTCTAAAGTTTTAAGAAAGAACTCTGGCATCAAGCTGCATGGAGAATGTATGAGTCTTCCTTCTAGGAGACTCACATCAACAGTGAATGGGCAGACTACAGATCAGCAGCCTTGAAAACATGTCAGTGATCAAGTTACTTTAGTATTCCTGCTTTATCAGAGGTGATGTAAGCCCTGTACAAGTGATCACTGTGTATATTTTCAATTTACAGCCTTTTCTAAATGAAAATTGTGGCCAGGAACTGTGGCTTATGACCACAATTCCAGCACTTTGGGAGGCCAAGGTAGGAGGATGGCTTAAATCCAGAAGTTTGAAACCAACCTGGGCAGCAAAACAAGACTCCATTTCTACAAAAACAAACAAACAAATAAATAATTGAAATTAAAAAAATTTTTTAATGGAAACTTTAAAAAAAGAGAATTTTACTGTGGTTGCCTTGTTTTTCCATTCACTGTTACATTTTCTGTGTGGAGTCATGTTTAAATTATCAGATAGTTCAAAGGTTGCAAGTTTTAAAAAGAAACATCTAGATATTTTAGGTTTATATATACCTCATGTTCATATTCTGCAATATGATAGTACCTCTCAATAAAGGTATAATGGCTACCTCTTCATTCATATAATTGGTGTATGAGAGTGTTGCATTGTATTAAAATGATTGAATGTGTATATTTCAGTGAAGATAGCGATCTATATACTTTGAGCATGTGAGGCATTGGATCTTGAGTTAAAGACTAGAGGATTTATTGTTTATCTGAGTTCATTATCTGATTTCTTTATGTGATTATAGTAACCAAGGAGGAGCACCCTTTTCACCAGGGATTGGGTTATAAACAGCCAATTGACTACTTGATTCACATCAGAATCACCAAACTTCAAAAAATTATCACTTTTTTTATTTTTTTATTTTTCAGACAGGATCTCACTCTGTCACCCAGGCTGGAGTGCAGTGGTAAGATGATGACTCACTACAGCCTCGGCCTCCTGGGTTCAGGTGATCTTCCTATCTCAGCCCCCTGACTAGCTAGGACAACAGGCGTGCACCACAACGCCAGGATAATTTTTGCTTTTGTTGAGATAGGCTTCCCTCATGTTGCCCAGGCTGGTCTCAAGCTCCTGGGCTCAAATGATCCTCCTGTCTCGGCCTCTCAAAGTGCTGGGAGTACAGACATGAGCCATGGTGTCTGGCTAAGATAAAAGCTTATGACTCCAGAGTGTATAGGTTTCATATTCACTGGCAGAAGGAGATATAAGAGAGAAAAAAGGATTCAGGAAGAAGAGGGGAAAGAAACAAAAATAAAGTACCCTGAAGGAAGATAACCCTATATACTATTGTTTTCAATGTGGATGTTGTAAAACATTTGTGAGTTGTAAAACTAATTTACTGGTTGATGGTCAATAACTTATTTTTTAAAGAAACAGAATAAAATAGAATTAAATAAGATGGAAAATAGAAGTATTAAAATCATCAATGTGCATCATATAGAGTAAAAAGTATTGTTTTATTACACTTTTATTTATTTGAACAGTATATGTGTACATGTGTGATTTTCTAGGATTGTGATGTAAAATATATTTCTAACTTTAAGTAGTTGTTCGAAGATGTTTGAAATGCAGTGATGAACATATTCTAGTTCCAGGAGGTTATCATTTTGATGTATAAGCTACCCCAAGATTCTCTCTACTATCTGCATTTCTTATTTTTATCTTGCTTAGGTTAATAAGTACTTTATATACAATAAGTCATTTAATCCTCTCAACATTCCCATGAAGGTGTTACTATTATTATCCCAATTAATGCAGTAATATAATTGAAATGTACAGAATTTATGTAATTTGCCAAAGCTCACTCAGTTGGCAAATGACAGGGTTAAGGTTTACACTGGCACCCTGGAAAACTATCTATTGAGTGGAAGCAATGAAATATGAAATGAAATCTGTATTTTGTAAAAATGTATTATAAAATGTTCCCTGGAAAAAAGACAATGCTCCTGAAACTGGAACAGATACTGTCATATTACCAGTGGTGCGTTAGAATGGAGGTCACACCTTTCTGTTGCTGAGAACTTTAGGTCCATCCTGGACCAGTTCCAGGTCTTACGAGAATGTGGTACACTATGATAACTGCTTAGAAATTGCTGAGAAATCCTTGAATCTTGAAATGCCCACATAAATCTTTAAAACGCTCATTATTTACAATAACATTAGTAACCCTTTTTCTTGAAAACTAATAGTATAATATAATTCATTGTTAAAACTTTTTGTTTCAAAAATAGGATTTAGAATATCTATCCAGAGACCAAAACAATATCTTTGGTAATTAAGAAAAATGCAATTTATATTTTAAAATAAAATATTGAATTTAAAGTGATATTATCTTTACGTGATAATATTTAATTAGCTCATAAATACTTAAGATTATTTATTTATTTATTGAGATGGAGTTTTGCTCTTGTTTCCCAGGCTGGAGTGCAATGGTGTGATTTTGGCTCGCTGCAACCTCTGCCTCCTGGGTTCAAGCGATTCTCCTGCTTCAGCCTCCCAAGTGGCTGGGATTACAGGTGCCCGCCACCATGCCCGGCTAATTTTTTTTTTTTTTTTTTTTTTGTATTTTTAGTAGAGACGAGGTTTCACCAGGTTGGCCAGGCTGGTCTCCAACTCCTGAACTCAGGTGATCCACCTGCCTCGGCCTCCCAAAGTGCTGGGATTACAGGCGTGAGCCACTGCACCCGGTCAATACTTAAGATTTTTAATAATAAAGTCTGGGAATGAACCAGGCTCCCAAATGAAGATGCAGAAAACATAACTAAATATTATCCAATTTCATATATATATATATATATATATAGCGCTATTATCTAATTGTTTATATACATAAAGCTAAGTATTATCTATATATACATTTACAGCAATTTATAAATAATGTAGCCACTGTACATAGCTTTAGAAAAATAGAGAATAAAGATGCTCATAGTCATCCTTATACCTGTCTGTACAAGATACCTTCTTTATGCTAGGCATTTTATGTACTTCATTTCAAAACAATAATGAGACCTGCTAAACTGAGGGTCAGTGAGATTAACAAAATGGCCCAAGAACTTGCAGTGCATTGGCTGAAGAATAAACATGAAATTCCAAATTTGTCTGAGGCCAAAATACGTACTTTTTCAACTACAATGATCTTGCATTTTTAATACAAGCTGGACACCTGTACAAAAAGGAGGAAGGTAGAAAACATTATTTATTTTCAGAAAAAAGGAAAAACAGACCTAAGTTCAGTAGAAAAACGTGTTTCTGTGCCTAAATGTAGCTTGTGACAGAGACTAGTCATTAAACGAACTCATTTTCACCCAGGACATCTTGTTGTATGCGTTGAGAGAGTAGAACTCAGTTGGATGGAGTCAGGGTAGTGTAGGGTATGTAACCATGTTAATTGTTTCAGATTGTGGGCCTTTTTAACTTAAAACTGATTTCCTTTCTGTACTAATATGGAAAGACATGATAAAGCAACTACAAAGAATTTAGTACTAACGTTTCTGAAGTCATTCACATGTCTAAGTTGTCTTATTCAGATATTACAGCCAAAAGTGCTGTAAAATCTTTGTGAAGAGATGAATTTTACCAAATTTAAAACACTTTTTACTAGCTTGGCATTTTATGAGCATGGTTGAAGACGCAAACTTTGCAGAGAAGAAGTTAACATTTTTCCTCAGATGTACATATATATTACCAAGATCATTATATTAAAGTCAAGAGATAAATGTCCCTACATTAATAAATAGATAAATAATTTAACGACTAAACAAAAAGGCAGCCCCACCAAGATGTCTTTATCCCTTCTTTGCAACACTTTTATCTCTGTTACTGTGCTCTTGATTTTTATTCCCATTAGGTATACTACCCTTAATTCTCCTCTTTAAATGTCCTAGATGCTCTCAGCAACATCAAATTCTTATGATTCCCATAGTGCCTTCACAGTTTTAAGTATATTTTACTGCTCTGTGACTTGCAGGGCATAATATAAAGCTAAAATGTAACTTTTAAATCTTTTTTAGTTCAGTAAATTTATGTCTATGAGAAGTGAAAGAACTGCAGGAGGGATAATTCTCCAATGAATTAATATTTTCGAACCACCTTACCACGTTGCCACATTTTCTCAGCTGTAGGGCTCAGCTGAGCAGGAAAGGCCAAGAGAAATGTAAGGGGGCAATGGTGGTTCCAGTGATAGTGAAAACACTGGCATAGCTGTTTGTAACCATGCTCACTGTCACTGTAATGGTATTGCAAGGTCTACTCAATAATATTTAAACATAGTCATGCAAATATATTTCTAAAATTATGATTTTGAATTAACATACCATATTCTGAAAACCATAGTACAATTCGACATTCCTATATTCTGAAAACCATAGTACAATTCTACATCCCTATATTCTGAAAACCATAGTACAATTCTACATTCCTATATTCTGAAAACCATAGTACAATTCTACATTTCTATATTCTGAAAACCATAGTACAATTCTACATTCCTGTCCAAAATTTCAAACATAGCTCAAGGTCAATGATATGTGCCAATCAGAAATCCTTCTCCTCCCACATTGGCTAATGAGTCATTTTAAAATCAGTGTAAACACATCAATTCTCTGCTAGAAAATAAAGTGGGTTAGACCACACATGTGAAGATACTAAATGTAAGGCTTTAGATAGGATACTCTGACAATATTTGTATTTACTGTTCAAGCCTATATGAGTAGTTACATATCTTTTCACACACTACTGAAAAGCTAGATGAATTCTAATTATGTGAATTTAAACTGACTGTTGTGAGTAAGACTCTGTCTTCTAGCATTAAATCTGAGAAGGAAAAACTAGCGGAAAGCAAGTGGCTAATGGGAAAGTAATTGACTTTGTATGGCTACCCATTTCTTATTACACAAATACTAGATTATAAACAAAAGGGGTATTGTTTAAGAAAAATTCATACTGTGTTTTTCTTTGCTCTCACACCACAGCAATCATCAACACACCAAAGGACTTCTGTGGCCAAACTGGTGTGTGGTGGGGGTTGATTTCTGCATCAGACACAATAGGGTATCCTCCAATTCAATTCTGACTCTATCCACGTAGAGGTAAGTGTCAGATTCCACAGGTGGGGAGCTCAGTTTTCAGAACTGCCCTCCCTCCAGACACTAGTCATGAGGGAAGAGAGAGACCCTCTCATATTTTTTTTATATTGTTTTATACTCAGAAAAGGAAAGAGAAGGGAAACTAAAGGCAGGTAGCCCGGTGCCCAGGAACCAGACCCGAAACCAGACCTGGGCCTGCCTGACGTAAGGCTGGTAGTTAAAATTTGACCCCTGACCTAGCAACTGTTGTTATCTATAGATTCCAGACATTGTACGGAAGGACATTGTGAAACCTCCCATTCTGTTCTGTTTCACTCTGACCACCGGGGCTCACAGCCCCTGTCAGGTACCCCCGGCTTGCTCAATCGATCTCGACCCTCTCACATGGACCGCCTTAGAGTTGTGAGCCCTTAAAAGGCACAGAAGTACAGTACCTGCGAGCTCGGATTTTAAGACACTAGCCTGCCGATGCTCCCAGCTGATTAAAGCCACTCCCTTCACTATCTCGGTGTCTGAGGAATTTTGTCCGCGGCTGCTCTTGCTACATTTCTTGGTTCCTGACTGAAAATTCTGAACAAGCAGGTTCAAGATGTGTTTTCCACAACCACCTCTTTTGGTTCAAGTAATTTTCTACAACAGTTCACAGTACTCAGGGAAACACTTAAATGTGCCAGTTGATTAGAAAGGATATTACAAAGGATACGGATGAAGGACTGCCTAGGATCAGGTATGTGAGAAGGGGCACAGAGCTTCCGTGCCCTCTCTGAATGTGTTGCCTTCTGGGAATCGCCACTTGTTCAGGTGTCTGTAAACTCTCTGAATCCTGTCCTCATGGGCCTTTTACGGAAACTTCATTGGATAGGCATGATTGACAACTGTGCGGAAATGTGATTGGACAAAAGGAGTATAATCCTAACCCAGCAACGTTTGTCTGTTCAGATTCTTCTTGGCCTTGCATGCAGTATTGCTTCCTTCAGTGTGTGAGGCAGGACCCCCTCTGGAATGAAGGGCTTAGGACCCACAGTCAGATTAGAGTCCTGCCTTAGGCAAGTGAAAGGAAGGCAGGAGAAGGTTGAAGAGAGAGATTCTGTTTTCTGAGACCCAAAGTCCCCCAACATTATGAAAAGGGACATGGGAGTTATGAGGCAAAAACTGGATGTGTGTATATATATACAAATATATATACAAATATACATATATGTATACACATATATATCTGTGTACACATGCACATACACATGTACACATACATGTATGTATACACACATGTACACATACATGTATGTATACACACATGTACACATATATGTGCACACACACATGTACACATATATGTGCACACACACATGTACACATATATGTGTATACACATATGTACACATATATGTGTATACACATATGTATCTGTGTACACCTGTATCTGTATACACATACATATATATGTATGTATACATGTGCATACATACATATATGTATACATGTGCATACATACATATATATGTGTGTATATGTACATATATACATACACACATACATATACGTATATGTAGTCATATACACATACATATACATATATACATATACATATATATGACTAACACCAGTATATTGCAGAATAAGAGCAAGAAAATTTAACCTAATAATTTACTGATTAAATGCATACATCTGGAAAGTTATTCAGCACAGGATAGAGAATATTTTCTCAGAAAATGTGTGCCTTGTGATTAAATATAAGATAATAGCAGGCCGGGCGCGGGAGCTCAAGCCTGTAATCCCAGCACTTTGGGAGGCCGAGACGGGCGGATCACGAGGTCAGGAGATCGAGACCATCCTGGCTAACCCGGTGAAACCCCGTCTCTACTAAAAAATACAAAAAACTAGCCGGGCGACGTGGCGGGCGCCTGTAGTCCCAGCTACTCGGGAGGCTGAGGCAGGAGAATGGCGGCGTAAACCCGGGAGGCGGAGCTTGCAGTGAGCTGAGATCCGGCCACTGCACTCCAACCTGGGCGGCAGAGCGAGACTCCGTCTCAAAAAAAAAAAAAAAAAGATAATAGCACAGACATATGGATATATATATACACACACGTTCCAGAGATGGCAAGAAAGTGAGAAAAAATTTCTGAAAAATAAGAGAATAAATACAATAATAGAGAAAATAACACTACCAAACCAAGCAGGTAGGGTATATGCAGTCCTTTATGACTTAGAACTGTGGACACAGGAGACAAGCATGTGGCCCTTTTTACTAGAAATAACACTATCCATTTGACAGGGATAGATACTGAGAAGAAAATCTGCCTCACCAAATTTCTAGTTTCATGACTGTCCTCCAACAGGTTTGGGATTAGAATTTACACCACACCTGCTTCCAGAAAAAACCAAGTAAATAATTTAGTTTAAATACACCTAAGTTACGTTGTTGCTTTATTTCCCTGGGAAAAACAAAAGCAAAACTTAATTAAAGCAAATCTCAAAAAAATTCCCTCAAAACTGTTCCCAAATGGTGGACTCCATAATCAGGATAAGAAAGATAATAGAAATATTAAACAAAAACCCTGAGACAGTAAATATTAAACTTATCAGAAATGGAATGTGAAGTAAATCTTTTTCACATATTCAAAGAAAAGTTGTTAACTTTAAAAAATCTCTGGGATTATTAACTTAAAAAAAAAACTCCAGACATACTTATAAATACTAAGCCAAATAAGACAGGTATAAATTAATTGGTATGAGACATACTAAACAAATTCGACATTAATTTTTAATAAATCACTGCATAATAGTAAAATATTTGATTCAGCAAGAAGATATAACCATCTCATGGTAAATTGCCTGGTAACATAGCTTGAAAGTAGATGGAACAAAAATTGACAAAATTCCAAGAAGAAATTAAACAAAATTCAGAATCATATTGAGCAATTTTAGCACACACCTCCTAGAAGATAAATCAGACAAAATAATCTAATAAATCAGAAAAAATAGATAATTGAGGATCTGAACAATACAAGGAAGTTAACCTAATTAGTAGATATGAACAATTCACTCAATACCTAGAGAATGCATATTACTTTCTAGAATTCATGGTAAATTTAAAAAATGACCTTAAAATAATTAGCAAAGTAAACTTCAGAAATTAAAAAATGATATTATATATATCTTTCTCTGACCATAATGTAATTTGGAAATCAACCAAAAACATAACTAAAAGAAACAATTTAGAAAATATAAGCTGCACTGAAGGCAAACACAGGTAAAAGAATCAGTCACAATGGAAATTAGGATTTATTTACATTGAATTGTTTGCCATCACAACATAGGTTAAAACTTTTGAAAACATACCCAACAGGATAATTTTACCTTTAAATGTTTATTTGGGAAGAAAGAAAATCCACGCCCAGGTTCTAACTTATGAGTTTATAAAAGGAATAAGAGAATAACAGCAGTGCATAACACATTTTTAAAAAAACCACACACACACAATCAACAAATGTAAATTCTTGTAATTTCAAACATAATAAAATTGATCAACTTGTGGCAGAATTGATGAATAGATACAATTAGGAATTGGAAAGAAGACAAAATTCAATATGTAGTAAAAATATTAAAAGAAGAAAATAGGATAGAAAATTATACTATCAAATAAAAAATGTTCTTTTAAATAGAAATTTAAATGGAAAAATAAAAATTTCCATGCCTAACTAAAAATAGGTAATATGATTAGTCTCACATTACTAAATAATAAAATTAATACTTAAATAATAACCAAACAGGTATCATCATTCCCAAAGCATTTTAATGTTGAATTCTTTCCAATATTTGTGGAATAAATCATTCTCACCTTAAAACAAGATTAAACAAGAACAACAAATCTCTTCAAATTTATGAATCTTGTATAAATTTGATACAAAAATTGTAGGAGAATGAGAAACTACAAGTTAATACACTCATACCTATAAATAAAAATTTAACATTAATATTAAAATACTAAATCCAACAGTAGTTTAAAAATATAATCCTCCCCCAAAATTCAAAACTGAATGAACATTTGAAAATCCACTGATGTAAGTCCCGGGATGAGAAGATTAAAGAAAATCAACATGCTTATTTCGATGGATTTAAAAGAATATTATTAGATTATGTTCAATAACAGTGCATGATCAAATTGAAAAGAATCTTAAATAGAATGACACAAGTAATTTCCTTAGTTTATAAAAACTTATAATAAGAATTATATTTAATAGTAAATTTTAAGAGCTTTTCCTTTGAAATGAGAAGCAAGTAAAGTATTTTTGCCATATCTCTTCAACTCAACATTCAGTGCATAAATAAACAAGCCAAAATTAAGTTGACATGATTGGAAAAAAAAAAAAAAAAAAACAAAATAGTTAGCTTTTGCAAAGTGAAGACAAGTTTATGTACATAGACAACCTGGAAGAATCTACAGTCAGATAATTAGAATTGTAAGGTTGCTGGCTGGATTAGTCAGGATAGCAAGAATACAATATAGTAATTAAGAAATAAACACAACCTCTGGTTTGATTCATGCACACATTTATTCTTGCATATACTGTGTCTGATCTTGGCACGAGAAACTCTCCATAGTGTGTCCTACATGCTGTTATTCAGTGATCCAGGCTGATGCAAGCACATGACGCTGCTAAACTCCACACTAGGCCTCTGCATTTCCCAAGCAGGGTAGGCAATTGCATTAGTCCCTTTGTGCTGCTATAACAGAATACCACAGCCTGAGTAAATTACAAAAAAGAGAAATTTATTTTCTCACCGTTCTGGAGGCTGAAAAATTCAGTAAAAAGGTGCAAGCATTAGTGTCTGGTGAGGGCTGGTTCCATCGATGGCATCCTCTCACGGTGACATCCTCCCATGGCGGAAGACACAAGTGCAAAAAGGGGTGAACTCTTGCTGAAACCTCTTTTTTATCAATCCATTCATGAGCACTGAGCACCGTGACTTCATCACTTCCCAAAAGACCCCCACCTCTTAATCTCATCACAATGGAGATTAAGTTTCAACATGAATTTTGTAGAGGTACATTCAACCCATAACAGCAATTATGTTCACACATTAATATAAAAACAAAGATCTGTCTTTATAAAATGTTATACATTTATTTTGCGTTCCATATTCCCAAATCCTAGAGTTAAAATCATTGTGAAGAAGTGTTTGAGCTTCTATTAGTGGCTGCAATATTTACAAACCTCCAGATATTTCAAAGCCACTGTTTTGGTATTGATTAAATGAGAATACAATGTGTTACGAGCACACCTCAATTGCCCTGTCATATAGTATTTTATCCCATTTTTATCTCTCTCTTCCTCATAAAGCTTTTAGAGCAATAAAACAGTAAAATATATGCAGGAATAATTTTTGTGTTACAAAGATACACACAGATGTAATAGAAGGATGTGCAAGATACATTCCTAAGAATGTCAGAAATACAAACATCTATGATGGAGTTCATGATTCCCCAGTATTAATAAAATTGTAATGGAGAAAAAAATACAGACAATGTATAGGTTTAAATAGATAATAATAAATTCTCCTGTTTTGAGAGCCCCTCCAACTAATTAGCGGTTCCAGTACCAAAGTAGCTGGCAACCCTGCCTTAAGAAAATATAAAGAGAGTTGGATGTGAGTGTTTACAGTGTGCCTCTCATAGGACATTATTTTACCTGGTGGGCGACCTAATGCCTAGTTCTTTGACCCATGACCAGGGGGCTTGTCACACGGGAAACTTGCTTATACTGGCAGATGCCCTTGTGGCTCTTGTCTGATCCATGCCTAGTTTATACCTACCTTACCATCACTCTGGTTCCAGGACCTACAGATGTCACTAATTTTTCAGATGGAAGGTACAAATTCAGTACACTACCACTATAAAAGTGCAATGACTTTTACTTACATATCCTGAGCAGGGAGGGCACAAGGAGTCCAGAGGACAATTCTCCATTCCCAGGTCCCAGGAAGCAGGAATGGAGGATCAGGCGGACAGGACAGAACATTTTGGCAATCAGCAGTATGCATGAGGAAATAGGGTGTGGGACACTTTAAGTTCACAGACGAGTGCCTGAATGTCTGTTTAAAGGAAGGGGAACCAGTCAGCTAGGTGGAGAAAAATGCTGCTAAGTTCTTATCTCTAGCCACCGGCTTGAGCCATTTGGATGTGGTATAGAACTGGAAACTATGTCAAGGATGACTGAGCCCTGCTTCTGGTGTTAGAAAGTTACACCTGTGCTCAAAATGGAGGTGAAGCCAACATGAAATTATAAAAACACACCACATCCCTCACCGCCACTGCAGGAAAAAAAAAAAAAAAAATCCCAGAATGGTATAGATGGACAAATAAGCCAATACTTATTTCAAAAGTTTAAGAGAAGAAAGATTTGATACACATAGGTCATTGGAGCTAAGCCTTGCAGGATGTGCAGCTTTAAACAAAGATAGATAAAAATGAGAGCCAATGAATTCCAGCCATAAGGAAAGAATGGAAATCAACATGGAAATTTACGAAGGCTACATGGATCATACTGACCAGTTCAGTGTGAGTGAGAAATGAGATTCATAAGAGGAAATAGTGGAATAAAGAACTTGGAATGGTGGTGAGAAGACAGGCCAGGGGTGAGGTCATGGAGGTCTTTAGTTATATTCAGTAGAAAATGTGTAATCATACAAATTCTCTGCCAGCATTTTGAGGCAAAAGAAAACAAGGCAGGGGTTAGAATGTTGTCCAAGAAAAGAACAAAAGAAGAATGATTTGTGAGAGATGCAATTTGCAATTTAATTGTCCGAACTTGGTCAGGGATAATATGTGTCTGGGCAAACAGTGCCTGAGAGAATGGGAACACTATTTATCTAAATGGTGTTGTAATACCAATGAGCGGAATCATATTGCTGATAATTTTTTATATCACACGCTTTACGCAAACTATATTGAAACATTTAAAAAGAGCTTATTTTTAGTTTGAGGAGCAAGTAGACTAGCAACCTATCAACTAAACATGTGCAACTTGAACTCAATAGGTCAAAGTGAGGAAGGAATACAGATTAGTGACCAAACTTATGGACGTGATATCTGAAATCATGGGAGTGTCTGACCATTCCAAAACAAATATGCTGTAGAAAGTTGAAAAATAGAGCTCCCGATTTTATTTAGCTCCACTAAAATTAAAGGAAAATAATTATATACTTTAAATAGCATTTATTAATGACAATGGTATGTAAGGTGCTAAGAATGTATTAAAGACATAGGGCTTAAACGAAAATTTACTCTCATGTAACATAATTAAATAAAACATAGATTAGTAAAAGAAATATAATCTATTATTTTTCAGCCTTGAATTGTGTTGGGTATTTGGGCTGATTTCTCATAAATCATATATCGCTAAATAGCCTTTCAAATGACTTTATCTAAATGTGGTGTATAAAGAGGAAAAACATTTATTGAAACTGACATAGGCAATGCCAAAATATGGATTCATGTATTATTTAAGAACCTATGCTGGTTTTTTTTGTTGTTGTTGTTTTTTGTTTTTAACTTCATGAAACAAGAGAGGTTAAGAAGTAGGATGGTAAAGGAAATGTCTTTATGATTAAGAAGTCATTAGAAACCTTAGAGGACCCGGTCGTATAGACTGTTACAAGAGGCAGACATAACTCTCAGTGATTAGTGAATTAGCCTGAGGAAGAGAAAGCCAAAAATGACATAATATTCTGAGAAATACAACCGAGGAAATACAGCCAAGAATATGATCTTCAGAGAAGCAGCAGAATCATTGGAAGATGCTTTAAGAATAAGTGCAACTAACATGTTTGCAGGCAAAATGAAAATAGGAAGGACATAAATGATTTGGAGAGAATTTCATAATTGATTTAATAAGATCCCTAAGAATGAATAAGGGCATCAAGTCAAGGGTCTAATGCAAGAGACACATCAAATGATGAAAATAATGAGAGAAAAAGTACAAACACTGATTGTATGGATACAACACAGTGATTAGCAAGGAGAAACGCTGGTAAAATTATAACAACAGAAAATGGTGACGCCCTTTAAAAATGTCCTTGAAGTGAGGATTCTCGACTTGCATTACTTCGCTTTTAAAAGTCAAAGACTCTTTTAAAAACATAGGCTGTTTAGGCCGGGTGCGGTGGTTCACGCCTGTAACCCCAGCACTCTGGGAGGCTAAGGTGGGGGGGATCACGAGGTCAGGAGATCGAGACCATCCTGGCTAACACGGCGAAACCCCGTCTCTACTAAAAATACAAAAAATTAGCCGGGCGTGGTGTCGGCGTCTGTAGTCTCAGCTACTTGGGAGGCTGAGGCAAGAGAATGGCGGGAACCCAGGAGGCGGAGCTTGCAGTGAGCCGAGATCGCGCCACTGCACTCCAGCCTGGGCGGCAGAGCAAGACTCTTGTCTCAAATAAATAAATAAATAAATACGAATAAATAAATAAATAAATAAAATAAATAAAAACATGGGCTGTTTGGATATTTATTTTCTCTTAAAGCTGGAATTTAATTGTTATTGTGCTGACACTACGTTATGGTCCTTATATCAATTGCACATACACCCAGACACACATCTACAGTGCCTATGTAAAATAAAATTATAAAAATATTAATAATGTAGACAAATGTATAATTGTATGTGTATGTAACTTTGTTAGGTATATGTTTCTTTTGGAAAGAGCGAAAGTTAAGTATTAAAATACAGTGAGAGTTTAATAAACATATGGGGTTTAATTTGTACTCTTTAGCAATACAGCAATAAATCTCTTAGTCATAGTAATAACATATGTTTACTGTTTATGTTTGCTGTTTCAATAACATAACGTCTAAGTTCAGATATGTACATGTAAGATCTTTAACTTATTCTATACTCAATTTCTAGGATTCTCTAGAAATGTGACGTACCTCTCTAGAATACCTGCTTTATCTTGAAAGCTCTCCGCTTCATTAAAATTTTTCCAATAGACATTCATATATATATTACTATAAGTATGTGTAGACACATATAATTATGTGTATATATGTACTTTATGCATACATATATGTACTTTATTCTGATAAAAACACATATCTATCTTAAATCAACTTTAATTTTACTCAACTTTTTTAATGGTTGAATACTTTTGATTTTGAATAATTTCCTGATCTTAGCTTCCTTGGGGAAGTGTGTATGCCCTGAATACGGAAGAGATTCAAAGGAAATAGTAGTTTCCATGGGAAAGAATAGACTTCACACCCTGATATAATAAATTAGACCTGGTTTGAGCACGGCAGATCATTTTGGCTTTCTGAGTTCAGCTTCTCATATGTAAAATAAGGGTATGAACTTTTATCTTGTAACCTAATGCAGCTGACCCTTGAGTAATATGGAGGTTGAGGGGCCAACTCCCATGCAGTAAAACATCTGCGTATAACTTTTGACTCCAAAAACGTAACTACTAATAGCTTACTGTACACTGGAAGCCTTACTGATAGCATAAAATCAATTAACACATATTTTGTAGGTGATATGTATTATATACTATATTCTTACAATGAAGTAAGTGAGAGAAACGAAAATGTTATTAAGAGAATTATAAGGAAGCAAAAATATACTTACACTTACTATTCATTAAGTGGAAGTAGACCATCATAAAGGCCTTCATCTTCATGTCTTCACCTTGAGGAGGCTGAGGAGGAAGAGGAAGAAGAAAGGTTTCTCTTGCTGTCTCACAGGTGGTAGATGCTGGAAAGGCAGACAAGGTAGAAGGGTAGACATATGTATAAGTAGACTTGTGCAGTTCAAACTCATATTGTTCAAGGACCAACTGTATGTAAAAAATTATCACAGAAATGCAACATTATTAATAAAATATATTGTAATTACATCATTGCATATTGTAATTACATCATTGCATATTGCTATTTTTATTTCTTCATAATTAGGGAGCAAGGTCTTTCTAGATCTTTCAGTATTTTTTTGCCCATGTTAATAACTGATCATACATTAGTAAAATCATATTGATTTTTTCCCAGTCAATAACATTATAATATTAACATACCAAAACTGTAAATGATGTAGCATTTGGATGTATACACTAATCACTTTTATATAAAGATAAAAATAATTTTATTGGCGCGGCGTTGTGACTCACGCCTTTAATCCCAGCGCTTTAGGAGGCCGAGGCAGGTGGGTCATCTGAGGTCAAGAGTTCGAGACCAGTCTGACCAGCATGCTGAAAGCCCGTCTCTACTAAAAATATGAACAAAATTAGTCAGGCGTGATGGCAGGCGCCTGTAATCCCAGCTAGTCAGGAGACTGAGGCAGGAGAATTGCTTGCACCCAGGAGGCAGAGGTTGCTGTGAGCCGAGATCGTGCCATTGCACTCCAGTGTGGGCAAGAAGAGCAAACCTCCATCTCAATAATAATAATAATAATAATAATAATATTGTACAAAGTATGTGGTGTTAAAATATGACTGAAGCTGTCGAATATTAAAATTTGACATTTGCATGCTGGTTATTGCTACATATGAACGTGTGGAGATGCCAAATTTGTGATTTAAAATCTATTTCAAATTACGCAGAGATACATTTCTCCATCTGAGTTTGAAATCACCACAGTGTTGCACAAATATTGGAATGCTGACACCAAGTGCAGCACAAACTTCCTGAGCATCACCTCTTATCTTCAAAATGTGGAGCATAGGCCGGGTGCTGTGGTCCGGCCCTGTAATCCCAACACTTTGGGAGGCTGAAGCAGGCGAATCACGAGGTTAGGAGTTTGAGACCAGCCTAACCCACATGGTGAAACTCCTTCTCTACTAAAAATACAAAGATTAGCCGGGCATGCTGGTGTGTGCCTGTCATCCCAGCTACTTGGGAGGCTGAAGCAGGAGAATTGCTTGAACCTGGGAGGCAGAGGTTGCAGTGAGCCAAGATCACACCACTGTGCCATTGCACTCCAGCCTGCAGGACAGAGCAAGACTCCATCTCGAAAAACAAAACAAAACTAAACTAAAAAAACACGGAGCGTAGTAATTTTCTTTCCACAAAATGAGCTTTAAATGGGATGTTGACCGTGAATAATTTAGAATGCAACCTTATATGTAGTATTTCCTCAATAAATATAAGCTCCTTTAAATTTAAAATGTTACTTCCTTGAGATGCTAAAAACTTTGCCTCTTCTCCTTAGAAGAGGGAAAACTGACTCAAAATTTTAATTTATTACTTTTCAAAGTTAAATATTATATGATGCATTTCCAAACCAGATTCTTATTGGCCAGAATCGTACTATTTTTTGTGAAAATGGAGGCATGAACATATCTAATGTTTAAGCAAAGAATCTTTAATATCTTTTTAAAATAAAATTATTTCTTAAATCATATTCTAACAATGTCCATTAAAAGTAGAAAAGGATCTCTTTTTACTAAATTGTTAGATTAACCCATAAGAAGTTATTTCTGAAGGTCAGAATGGTTGACTATCACACTTCATACAGCTCAACCTAATTAGTGCTCATCCTCTAAATCCCAATAACGAGTAAATGTGTCAGATAAGTCAAAATGTGAGTCACTGTTGTAACTACGCTGCTTGTACATAAAAAATAAAGCCATGCTTCTTGAAAATGTTTAGTCCCAAATAAAATCTTGTTATACAATAAACAGAAGCCTTACTTTAACTTATTTACAAGGTTAAATTATGTGCAAGGTTTCTTTAATCAGAAATTTTTTTAACATTTTAGTTATGATGTATTGACTGTATTTAGCTATGAATTGGAATGTATTCATGTTTACATTTTTGTAGATTTACTTTTACACTTGTAAATATGTGTTTTACTAGGTATAAACATGTATAATTTTCTTGCTATGCAAAGTAATTAATGTTGCCTTTAAAAGAAATACTTTTTTTTGGTACTGTTTGATTTCTACCTCATATTCCTCACCACTCATCCACTAATCAAACTATAGTAGCAATATTATTACAGCTATTGAGTAACATATTGGAGATTTAGAATGTGTCAGGAAACCTCACTTATGTTACCCACTCACATTCATATAATGCTCAAAATTACCCTTTGCATCTGTACTGACACGTCCTGTTTTTCCACTATTAATCACAGATGAACTGTATGTTTCTAACCAAGGCGTGTGCCTCTGCTGTGTAGTAGATCCCATCATTCATCATCTAACCAAGGACACTATAAAAGTAATTCTTCCTCTCCCCAGCATTTCCCCAGAATATAAACAAGCAGATACTTCTCTCTCATAAGTTACTGGACTATTTATTTTCTCCTCTTCGTAGAGGTGCCATGTTTCTTGGAAGAGTCATCTTGAAAATAATGTCCGTAAATTTCTTTCCTAGATTCTTCCTTTTATGTCGTTTCTATTTATAAAAGTATAACTGTTATTCAGAACAGGATACAAATTGTAGGTGTATTGCTTGGTAAATTATCACAAAGTGAGATCGACAACAGGTAACATTAGAAGCACTCAAGATGTTTTCATAGTGCCTCCTCCCAGTTGGTGTCCTCTTGCATTATTCCTCATTTTTGCTTATTAAGAATAATATTACTGGCCAGGCACTGTGGCTCATGCCTGTAATCCCAGCACTGGGAGGCCGAGGTGGGCGGATCACCTGAGGTCGGGAGCTCAAGACCAGCCTGACCAACATGGAGAAACCTGGTTTCTACTAAAAGTACAAAAAAAAAATTGTGTGGCGACACGTGCCTGTCATACCAGCTAGTCGGGCGGCTGAGGCAGGAGAATCGCTTGACCCAGGGAGGCGGAGGTTGCCGTGAGCCAAGATGGCACCACTGCACTCCAGCCTGGGCAACAGAGCGAGACTCTGTCTAAAATAATAATAGTAATAGTAATAATAATAATAATAATAATAGTAATGAAGAAGCATACTATGTATATTCTTGCATGCTTGTACTGAGGCATTTAAATAAAATTGATTGAATTTTAATTTAATTTTAAAATACACACATTTTCAGTACAAATAATCATTTCAAGGCTTAAACTCAGTGCACTCTTGGTTCCCACCTATCCTTCTCTAGAGGATGTTCTTGAAACATGCTAGTGTCAGAGAGAAGATAAAACGTGCCTCTTGATGGTCCTTGTGCTAGTATTCAACCAGGTGTACTTCATTCACCCTGTATGTGTGTGTTCTCTACCTTAGATGCGATGCTCGAGGTCTCCACTCGCTGTAGTCTTTTTTCATACACCAGACACCTATTCATATGTAACTTCTCTGAGGACATGTTTGAACTATCGGAGTTCTGGTGCTTGTTGGCTGCTTCTGCCTCCCCAAGTTCGATGTGTTTTTCTCTGGACCACTTGCGTAAATATTCTCATTATCATCTTTTTTTTTTTTCTAGACGGAGTTTCGTTCTTGTCGCCCAGGCTGGAGTGCAATGGCATGATCTCGGCTCACTGCAACCTCCGCCTCCCGAGTTCAAGCAATTCTCCTGCCTCAGCGTCCCGAGTAACTGGAATTGCAGGCATGTGCCACCACGTCTTGCTAATTTTGTATTTTTAGTAGAGACGGGGTTTCTCCATGTTGGTTAGGCTGGTCTCAAACTTCCGACCTCAGGTGATCCACCCATCTCGGCCTCCCAAAGTGCTGGGATGACAGGTGCGTGCCACCGCGACGGGCAGTCTTTCTTTTTCCTAATCCAGCGCTTAAGCAGGACAGGAGTAGGATGCTGGATACCAAATGCCTCTAAGACACTGAACAATTTCAAAGGCTATTCTCTGGAAGACAAGGAACAAGAGCCTCTACTGTGGGCTTTACCGGAAGTTTCCTGGATATTTCTGAAAACACCCCATCACCTAAGAGCAGAGTTTTGATAGAAATCTCTGTGTGCTTGTGTGTGTGTTTGCAGGAGGGAATGATACGGAGCAGTCAATACATTCATCCCCCAACTTTATTCCTTTGTCCTCTTCTGATATACCCATTACCAAAAGTCCTTTTAATGCCTATTTCTGTCTAGTGGGAATCTATTCTTTTCTTCCTCATTTTAGTTTCATGACTTTATGAAATTGGCAAATGGTGGCATGGGTAAAAGTCTGTTATTTAGGAAGAAAACTATAGGCAAACCTTTTTTGTTTTTCTTAAATCCCCTGTACATCCTTAATAAGGATTAGTAAGTGCTTACATGAGAGAATTAAAAATGATATAAGAGGCCGGGCGCGGTGGCTCAAGCCTGTAATCCCAGCACTTTGGGAGGCCGAGACGGGCGGATCACGAGGTCAGGAGATCGAGACCATCCTGGCTAACACGGTGAAACCCCGTCTCTACTAAAAAATACAAAAAACTAGCCGGGCGAGGTGGCGGGCGCCTGTAGTCCCAGCTACTCTGGAGGCTGAGGCAGGAGAATGGCGTGAACCCGGGAGGCGGAGTTTGCAGTGAGCTGAGATCCGGTCACTGCACTCCAGCCTGGGTGACAGAGCGAGACTCCATCTCAAAAAAAAAAAAAAAAAAAAAAAAGATATAAGAATGTCTAAGATGGTTACGTGAACACACTACTGGAAAAATAGTTTAGTTTCCTACGTAAAAAGTGCAAGAGTGATTTTTTTTTTCTTATCCAATGAGTTCAGCTGCCTCTGAGTCAATTTCATTAATAAAATTTTTTAGAAATTTGGAATTATACATGACCAAGTAAATTAGAAGTATACATTTCATGTTTGTTGAACTTTGCACAAAATAGAATTTATACAATTCCACTTGAACATGTTCATAATTATCTATTATTTAGTTTTTTATAGAAAAACCAAATCAGATGTCTATTGATTTTTAAATTCTCATTTTCTTCTCAAAGAGTAAGCATTTGAATTTAAATGTCCAATGATAGCAAATTTGATACTGTATCATTATGACAACAGCAAAAATAATCTCATTGAGAGATGTTAATGAAATTTCACGTATATTTAATTTCATTACAATTATTTCATTGGTCAGCATATTTTAATGGAGTTTTGTTAGCTTTTTCATATTCATGTGTGAGAGCAAAAAATAGGCTAACATGCTTTAATAGGGTCTGCATATCTTTCAAAAATTAATTTTTGAACGTTGTTATTGGTTAAATTCAAAGAGGTAGATGAAAATTAGGATAAATATTTCACTTGACATCTTACTCTATCTCTGTGTAACAGAGTTATTTTTTACTTTACAGCGTGACTGAGCAGTTCTCTGATTATTCTTCTCTTGGTAAGCCTAGACAATTGCTCTTGAAGCTTGTCTATGATGAAAAGAAGTCATAACGATTTATAGTATACTGTTTAAAGTTCAAAATTGCCCTGCTTGTAAACCTGGGAAAAACATACTTGCAGGTACCTTACATGTAACTTGTTGGTGATATAACTAATTGGAGATATGGTTTGACTACATGACTAGGGATATAAAAGTCCTGACTGGACACTTGGGTTGATCTCTCCTAATCAGGTTTCTTTACATATGTGTTGATGGTTATTTTCCAGAGACAAAGAGAATTCTGAATAACCAAAGAAAGGATCCTGGTGAGCTGTTCCTAGGAGATTTGCTGATGCCCAGGGCTTATCTGTGCCTTCTTTCTCTGGCAGTACTGTATACTTTGCCTCAACAATGTCCTTCATAAGCATGCTCTGTGAAGTCTAATGAGTCATTTCATTATCCATCTGTCCAATGCCACTACCAGATATATGCACATTGTACAGCTTCTTCTTAATTCTATTGGTAGTGACCTGTGCAGTCTTGACAATATGCTCATACCTCAGTTTATCAAACAAACAATATCCAGGATAATTGCTTTATTGAATTTGCCTTACTTAATATACCTCTTCCTTACCAAATATTTTATATATTTTTGTCAGTTTCATGTTTCTTAATCCATTAATTTTACATAATGTCTCAATGCCACTATGTAAGAAAAGAAAATATGTGCTTCAACCCTCTCTCATCTATTTCTAAGTAGTTTCATCTTCCAACTTCCAGCAACTATAATTTGATTTTCCAATTCTATAACACGTTTAGAAACTATAAGTTTCTATAAGTTTCTGTCAGTTTCAAAACTTGTGTTAGGTTTTCAAAGTCTACAACACGTTTAGAAACTATAAGTTTTGATGAGTTGTATAAGGATAATTTATTTTTTATTTTTCATTTTTTGTCTATGAACAGGGAGGCAGCTACTCTGTACCTCTTTAGGGTGTTTGATATAATAGGGTCCATCTTTTGATTTTAAACTATAAAATATCTTCTAACCCTGGAAATTGTGAATCCATACCTTTAAAATTAACTCAAAAATCTCTCATGAAGTGTACAAGAAACTATAACTCGAAGTAGAAGTAATTGTTCTCAGGGAGATAAGAAAAGTTTTACATTATTGTGTAATTTCATGTGAAATTTTATCCAGACTGTTTTCTCTTGCTCAGTACTCGCATTCATATAATCTGATCCATACTCAATAATAAATTGGCTCTTTCCTTTCTTAACAGTATGGAGGTCTCTTTGTGTGGTAGGATTTTTTATTCTCTCATTGTTGCCTGTTTGTTGGTTCTAATAATTAAACTCCAATATAGAGTGCTTGCAAATTTATGATTGTATAATTTTGTCCACCAAGAAGATTGATAGGAAAGAATGGATGATCTACATTAAAGTCATGAAGCTTGTCTTATTTGAATAAGAATGTTAGACACCAATATAAAATGGTATCCTTTTATATAGCACAGAAATAATTTTCAAAATGTATGTCACAAATTATATCATAATTAAAACATGATTTCTTTTGATAGATTGTTTTACCTACAGTAGGCAATACTTTTTGCACTTTTATGAAAGATACATATTACTTCATTTTATTAATAAATACACCAAGCACCTTCTGCCATATTACATGTTAAAATGAATCTTACTTATATTTGGATGCGTCCATCTCAGTGCCCTGAATTTCCTTTTCAATGCAGATTGGTCACTTTTTAGGCCTGCTACATGTTGCGGAATGTTGGATTCCCCAAATATCAACAACACAACCTGTTTCTAAGAGAAAGCTGACCAAGGTAAAGGATAGCACTGTTTCTATGAAGCTTGGGCAATGTCTTGAAGTAGGGAGGAGACATTCAAATTTATTGAGAATTGGAGATTTAGTTTAAGGCAAGAATTTCAATGTTGTTGGGCTTGATTAAGACTGGGTTAAGAATAATGCATGATACAATAGTCTTGGATTAGTGAAAAACAAGGTGAATGTTTAGAAGCAGAGAATTCAATGAATCTCAGGTCACACACTGTTAATTTTTATTGAATTGAAGAGCTGAGAGGTCTTCAGAAAGTTTCATAATGAACAATTAAACAATTTGCTTGGACTACAAACACTTGGGAAAGTACAGTAATGTTAATGAAGACAGTGGAATAGCAAAATCATGTTATTTTAGTGTTATGGGCTGAAATATGTCCCTCCAAAATGTATGTATTGAAATTCTAACCACCAATATTTTAGAATGTGACTATATTTTAACATAGAGTCTTGAAAGAGGTAATTAGGATAAAATAAAGTCATAGGCATGGGCCTTAAAACAATCTCACTGGTGTTCTCATACGAGGGGGAAATTTGGACATGGATATGCATATTCACAAAGGAGCAACCATACTAATGCCAGGGGAGAAGACAGTCATCTATGAATCAAGGAGAAAAGCCACAAAATGAAGCTAATCATACCAGCACCTTGATTTCAGTCTCCTAGCTTCAAGAATTTCTGAGTAAATATTGACCTTGTCTACCCACTTTGAGTTTCTTTTGTTTAAGTCATTCAATCCATGGTATTTTTTACAGAAGCCCTAGCAAATTAACATATGCAGGTAAATGGTGGATTGGTAGTTTTGGTCCCCCTGTATTCAGGTTAAATGTAGGGGTGGGCATTTTGATTCAAAACATATATTTTTCTTTTTAGCATACTCCTGATTTTAGTTCACTGTTTATGCATACCTATGTATTAGTTTTAATTTTTATGTTGGTAATATATATTTTTTAAATGTTTTCGTATATTTGCTTAATGTTTAGTTTTTTTCTGACCTTATATTTGATTGGCATTTTACTGAGTATCAAATTTATGTTCTATTTTATTTCCTCTTAAATATTATTCAGTTGTTTTCTAGCACTTTGTTATTGAAAAAAATTAATGTTACTTTAATACAAACTGTAAATGTAACATATACACATTTTTTCTGTCTTACATTCTAAAAATCTTTAAAGAACGATTATTAATACCTAGTGATTATTAGTTATCTACATAATTATAGACATTGTCTTTATGTTAGTCGACTCAGGCTGCTATTGTGTTTTTTTTATATTTATTTATTTTAATTTATTTTTTTGAGATGGAGTCTCGCTCTGTCACACAGGCTGGAGTGCAGTGGCCCAATCTTGGCTCATTGCAACTTCTGCCTCCCGTGTTCAAGCAATTCTCTGCCTCAGCCTCCCAAGTAGCTGGAATTACAGGCACCTGCCAGCACAACTAGTCAATTTTTGTATTTTTAGTAAAGACGGGGTTTCACCATCTTGGGCAGGCTGATCTTGAACTTCCGACCTTGTAATCCACCCTTCTCAGCCTCCCAAAGTTCTGGGATTGCAGGCGTGAGTCACTGCACCTGGCCTCAGGCTGCTGTTTTAAAAAGTAGCATAGACTAGGTGGCATGTGAAGAAAAGGTATTTATTTCTTACAGTCCCGGAGGCTGGTAAGACCAAGATCTAGGTATCCACAGATTCATTGTGGACCTGCTTCTTGATTCATAGATGGCCTTTTTTTTTTTTTTTTTTTTGCTATGTCCTTACATGAAAGGAAGGGGCAAAGGAGTTCTCTGGGGTTCCTTTTATAAGGGCTCTTATCCCATTTGTAAGAGTTGTCCTCATGACCTAATCACTTCTCAAAGGCCTTACCTCCTAGAGTCCTCTCACTGGGGGTTAAGATTTCAGTAAGTGAATTCTGGCGGACACAAACATTCAATGTATAATATTGTTCCTAACTGTGGCTGCACACTAAAGTAAGGCATCAGAGCAACTTTTAATAGATAGCAGGACCGGATGCCAGACCAACTAGATAAGATTCTATGAGGGAGGGGCCTCTCAACCTCATTCTAAGTATTCTCTAAATGATTACAGCATTATTGGGAATATACATACATTCCTCTTTATATAGGAATGCCATGTTTACCATCTTAACTACTAGAATCAACTTAAAATTAGCAGAGTGCAGATGATAGATTTACTTTTGCTCGGTTGAAACTATGCTAGTAATTCTTGTGTTTTCTAGGCAGATAATTCCACTTTTTTAGATCCCTATTCTAGAAGTCAGTGTTGAAGTGACAATAATTCTATGCAACAAGTGGGAGAAGTTATTAATAAAAGCTAATGTAGCAGGATGAGCCACAGACAAAACCCCTTAGACACCATGTTAAAGAAGGAAGAGGCTTTATTTGGCCGGGAGCCTTGGCAGACTTGTGTCTCAAGAACCAAGCTCTCCAGAGAAAGAGTTCCTGGCCCTTTTAAAGGCTTACAACCCTAAGGGGTCCACGTGAAAGGGTCATAATAGATTGAGCAAGCATGGGGTATGTGACTATGTCCACATACGTTAGCAGTGGGGGTAAGCAATGCAAGTATTTCTGCATACCATTGTCTGTGATCTATAGATAGCACAAGCAATTAGGGTGGGGGTTAATCTTTAACCTACAGGCCCTGCCAATGGCACTGACCAGTCTGTTGTTTTTCAGCTTTCACTTGCTCCTTCTCTTTGGAGACAGGGGACAGTAAGAGAAATGGCCTCTCTCCTCAATAACAAAGAATAATTAACAAAAATTGCAACTGTTGGCATAACCTTCTGTTAATACTCTGCTAATGCCTTCCTCTGCTATTCAACTCCACATGTCCTTCCTCTGTATTCCCAGCTTTGAGCTTCTTGAGGCTGCTATTGGGGAGAAGAGTGCTTCTGCAACCATTTCCTGTGTGTATATTGGACCATGACTCCCTTCACTATCTTTGATGGAGGCTTAACTTTCCATCTGCCTCTGATTTCCCAAACATGTGTTAAAATCTCTGAGCCACCAATTATTTTCTTTCTTGCTACCTCTGTATATTATGTTACTTTTTTTTTCCTTAAGTAGTCATCAGAGGGAAAAAAGAGAAATATATTTGATATATAACAGACATTAATGCCTTTCACATTATGCCCCTTTTCAATTGTCTCAGAGCACAAGGCTGTAGATAAAAGCTGTTAGGATAGAATAAAATAAAACCATACTTACATTGTGTTTACGGAAAATATCTGTTTATATGCTTGTTTTTGAAATTTAGTATGGAAGGTTTTTTTTTTTTTGAATGAAAAAAAAAGGTTTGAACATTTTAATCTATTGGCCTCCAAGGTACGACTTTGGTGTTTTCCCATTCCATTTATTTTAATAAAAAAATACCATATAACTGGGTTGAATTCACTCTAATTGTCACCATATCTTTACTGCTGAGGGATTTCTTATCCTGTGATTTCATCTTCTATCTGTTCATGAATAATTTTCAAAAACGAAGCTCTCAGATTCAGACAGCTTTCTTGCAGTGTAACACCTCATCACCTGCACTGCAGGATACCCCAGATGCATGTCTCACACATCACGTTGGGTGTATCAAAGACAGAATGTTTACATTTATCTCAAATGCCTCAATGTTCTGTTTTAGGTCATTCTGTTTAGGGTCATTAGGAAAATCTGCAAAATTGCTGTATCTGGGATTTTATTAAATTAAGACATCTCTTTTAATCTTAGTTTTTTTTAGGAGTATATAAATTTTGTTGGAAAAAAACTTGGGACACAAACTTTCCATGGGAAAAATATGACTAGGAAAACCATGGGGCTTCAAAAGAAAAATAGATTGTTACATTTTGAGGGCAAATAGATTGTTACATTTTGAGGACAAAATAATACAGAACTATGTTTAATTATATATGGCTTAAATATGCTTTCAAAATGTTAACTTCTGATGTATCACAGAAAAGTTGAAATAAGCATTTGAGTTGCTGGGGACATCGTCACCTTTCCAGAGAGACCACCTTTCTGGCCTCTAGGGACGGAAGCAGAAGCTGTTATTCCAATGTTTAATCACTAGAATATATACTGAGATGACACTTGTGTGGCACTTCTGTGATTTAACAGCAGTAAAGTTAGTAATGTCAGTGAAAATGCTGGAAAAGATCGAAGAAGCAGAACCCTCACAGAAATATTCAAACTTCATGCAAAACCTGTTAGAAACAACTTTGTCAGAATTCTGGGAAACAGTGAAAGATTCATAGCAGCAAAATAAATGCTGAATTAAGAAAAAGACAACTTAAAAATGATAGAAATACTTTTTGACATTTTCACTTGTCCTTGCCACACTCCCCTACTCAGCTCAGGGGTGTCTTGAAGATGGCAGCCTTTGTTTCTAGTGGAATCCCTGGTTCCAGAGGAGGAAAAGAATTGCATTTCCCTGCTCTAAATTGCCTGGGGGCTTTCCGAAGTGTTGAGGCAAGGAACTTGTCTTTGTTTAGCATAACTGGGAACTGGGTCTGAAAATCTGTGGAGTTGACTAATAAACATTGGAAGGCAAGTGCAAAACCCACAGCCGCCTGGGGCAAAATATTACACTTGAAGCAAACAATAGAGTCTTACAAGCCTAGGAGGGAAAACAGGGGAGAGAGTTTCATTGGGAAATTAGGGCATTCAAAAGTTTCTGAGTCTACTTGGGATTTAGAAAATCACATGCATGCCCAGGGAAACACTCATGCTAAGAAAAGGCCTGTGAATACCCAAAATGTTCCCCTTTGGTTAAACTCCATGCACAGTGCAAACAGGATGTGCAGGCAAAGGCAGAGTTTTAAGTGGCCTGGCTGAGTATTGAAGGATTGCCTCATCATAAAGCCAGTAGGTAAAGATTGGGGAAGGTTTTAGATTTTTGCTTCCTATCTTCTCTCTGCCTGTCTAGGGTCTCTCTCTCTCCCTCTGCCCCTGACAGTCAAGGAAATAACTGCCAAAACACTAGCTAGACAAAAATGAAAGGAAAAGGTATGTCAGCGACCAAACATTACAAAAATTACAGGTCAACAGTTAAACAACGAAAAGACGACCAAATTAAGTGGGCAAAGGGTATATACAGACATCTCTCCAAAGAACTTATGCAAAGAACCAAGAAGCAGAAAGCCCTTGAAATGATGCTCAACATCATTAGTCATTAAGGAAATGCAAATCAAAACCACAATTGAGATAGCACTTGTCACCAACTAGGATGCTTTTTTACAAATTTAACTTACGGCTGGGTGCGGTGGCTCACGCCTGCAATCCCAGCACTTTGGGAGGCCGAGATGCGTAGATTACGAGGTCAGGGAATCAAGACCATCTTGGCTAACATGGTGAAACCCAGTCTCTACTAAAAATACAAAAAATAAGCCAGGCGTGGTGGCAGGCGCCTGTAGTCCCAGCTACTTGGGAGGCCAAGGCAGGAGAATGGCATGAACCCATGAGGTGGAGCTTGCAGTGAGCCAAGATCACGCCACTGCACTGCGGTGACAGAGCAAGACTTTGTCTCAAAAAAAAAAAAAATTATATATTAAGTTCTGCGGTACAATAGCAGGTTTGTTGTATAGGTAAACTTGTGTCATGGTAACTTGTTATATAGGTAAACTTGTGTTTGTTGTACAGATTATTTTATCACCCAGTTATCACACCTAGTGCTCATTATTTTTCCTGATCTTCTTCCTCCTCCTACCCCTCTGTCAGGCCTCTGAGCCCAAACTAAGCCATCACAATCCCTGTGACCTGCACATACACCTCCAAATGACCTGGAGCAATTGAAGAACCACAAAAGATGACATTCCACCATTGTGATTTGTTCCTGCCCCACCCCAACTAATCAATCGACCCTGTGACATTGCTCCCCTGAACAACGAGTCCCATGATCTCCCCACCCTGCACCTTGAGACCCCCACCCTTGCCCGCAAGAGAACAACTCCCCTTAATTGTAATTTTCCACGACCTACCTAAATCCTATAAAACTGCCCCACACCATCTCCCTTTGCTGACTCCTTTCTCCAACTCAGCTCGCTTGCACCCAAGTGAATAAACAGCCTTGTTGCTCACACTAAGCCTGTTGGTAGACTCTCTTCATACAGACGCGCGTGACACCCTCTACCCTCCAATAGGCCCCAATATGTGCTTTTCCCCTCTATGTGTCCATGTGTTCTCATTATTTAGTTCCCACTTACAAGTGAGAGCATGCAGTATTTGGTTTCTGCGTTAGTTTGCTAAGGATAATGGCCTCTGGCTCCAACCATGTTCCAGAAAAGGACATGATCTTGTTCTTTTTTTATGCCTGTATAGTATTCCATAGTGTATATATACCACATTTTATTTATCCAGTCTACCTCTGATGGACATTTAGGTTGATTCCATGTCTTTGTTTTTGTGAATAGTGCTACAATGAACATACACATGCCATGTGTCTGGGAGGGAAGGAAGGAAGGAAGAAAGGAAGGAAGGAAGGAAGGAAGGAAGGAAGGAAGGAAGGAAGGAAGGAAGGAAGGAAGGAAAGACAAGTGTTGGCAGTAAATACGTAGAGAAATGAGAACACTTACACATTGTTTGTAGGAATATAAAATGATTCAGCTGCTATGGAAAAGAGTTTGGGAGCACCTCAAAACATAAGCATGGAATTATCATATTATTTTCCAATTATCTTTCTAGAGGTATACCCTCCAATATTGAAAAACTAGTACTCAAACGTTTAAGTCGGTGTACATAAACATTAATAGCAGGACTATTCGCAATAGCCAAAGTGGAAATAACCAAATGTTCACAAACAGATAAATAGATATCAAATTATGCTATGTATTTATATATATACAATGGAATATTACCGAGCCATATAAAAAATGGAGTAATGCTATAGTGTGAATATTGGTGCCTGAGGCCATTTTATGTTGCTTATAATACGTGAATCTGGGTAATTTATAAAGAGAAGGAATTTATTTCTACAGTTATGGAGGCTGAGAAGTTCATCGTCAAGGAGGTGCACTTGGTGAGAGCCTTCTTGCTGATGGGGACTCTCTGAAGATTAAGGGTAAGACAGGGCAAGGAGGATGACCATACTACTCAGATACCTCTTTCTCTTAGCATAAAGCCACCAGTCCCTCCTCCATGATAGCCCATTAATTCTTTAACTCATTAATCCATTAATCCATGAATGAAATCTGCCCTCATGATCCATTCACCCATTGAAGGTCCCTCCTTTCAATACTGCCACATTGGGGATTAAATTTCAACATGAATTTTGGAGGGGGCAGATATTCAAACCATAGCAGTTGGTGCCGCCACCCCTATCTAATTTACGTGTTAGAACCTAACACCCAATGTGGTAAACCCAGTGTGATAGCAATGAGATGGGGCCTCTGAGAATAAGTAAGTCATAAGAACTCTGCTTAGTGCCCTTATAAAAGAAGCTTAAGGGAGCTGCCTGGCACGTTCCATCATGCAAGGATACGGCAAGAAGCCTTCCTCTTTGAAGCACAGCACAAGCCTCACCAGATATTGAATTTGTTGGTGCCTTCATCTTCGGCTCCGCAAACTCAACAACTACAAGCAATAAATTTCTGTTGTTTACAAATTCTCTAGTCCAAGGTGTTTTGTCGGAGCAGCTAGAACAAACCGAGACAAGAACTGACATAATAATGAGGATGAATCTAAAAAAAAAAAAAAAATTATACCTAGTCAAAGAAGCCAGACACAAAATGTCACAGATTGTATGATTCCATGGATGAAATATCCATAATAGGTAAATCCAGAGAGACAGACAGAAAGGAGATTGGTAGTTGACAGAGGCTGGAGGATGGGAGAATGAGGAGTAACTGCTTGATAGGTACAAAATTTCCTTAGGGGATAATAACTGTATTTTGGAGTTTAATAGAGGTGGGTGTATATAAGACTGTGAATGTACTGAATACCATTGATTTGTTCACTTTAAAAATGGAGCTTAAAATGGTTAATTTTATGTTATATGAATTTCACCTGAACTAAATTAAACTAAAACAAATTAAACTAAAATTAAACCTAAATTAAACTAAATTAAACCTAAATTAAATTAAACCTAAAGTAAACTAAAACAAAAAAATAAAAGCTACAAACTGTCCTCAAAAAAAAAAATATGTGATATCCAATTTATATATGAAAATCTCTCAAAGATCAGAGGTGTTTATGTTATTTTGGAATTGATATAAACTGAAAGAAGGTAAATATTATTTGTAAATTTCAGTGGCCCTGAAAACTTTCTGTAACAAGTTAAGAAATAACAATATGTATTAGTAAATCAATTAATATTTCCTTAAAATCCTAAGTTTCTTCGACTAAATCATATGACTCTCTTATGTGGAAAGGTTTAGAGACATTGTTGTGAATGGTACCAGAATATGCCACCCCAACACAGACCTTTTGCCCTGTGAATTATTTTGAGCTAGGACTACTGAGAACCAGCAGACTCAGGAAAAGCTCTGAAAACAGGGCATTAATTTTCCCTTTGTAAAGGAAATTTCTATTTGTAAAGGTCTCTCCTTATCGCGGAAGAGGTGGAAAGTTCTCAGAACATTTTAAGAGTGTGCCTTGGGCCTTGATCACTCACATATGACTCAGAATAAACTTCTTTAAATATTTTACAGAATTTGACTCTTTGTCAAAAATATCAGATTAAACATTCAAAATTTCTACAAATTGAAATGCCAATTTCAAATTTTTTTTCACAAGAACACAAGTTGTCGTTAAATTTGGTGGCTGTTCATACTCACGGGAATAACATAACGCATTTTCCTGCATTGGCCATTTACCCAGAAGGTCTACATTTTTTTCCGTCTCTCTCTTCAACTTATTTTTCTTAGCAGAAATTTTGATGTTTTAGAATCTACCAGGATTTTTACAGTTAAATAGTAAATAATTTCATTCAAATTAATTAGAGATTTAAAATGAAGTTAGTGAGTAAATATTTGAGGATATTGAATCAATGATATATTATTTTTACACCATTCTTCTTGGTTTTTTCTCTCTCCCTCTCTCCTCTCTTTGAAAGTCATTTAACTGTCACTTGTTGAAAGCCCTGCAGGTGGCTCAGTGTTACCCTCATTATTCAACAGGAGAAAGAAAACTAAAGAAGCTTTTGTTCCTAGGCAGTCAAAACAAGATAGGCCAACAATAGTTACAAAGCTATGAATTTGGTGCTAATTAGAAATTTGGAGGGTTTTTGTGAAGCTGCTATTCTTTAGAAATGCTTCCGTTTCTCCTTTCTCATATATTCTGTCTTTTCTGTCAAGTGAAATGTAGCATCTGTGTATATAGAAAGTTTCTGAGCTAACTATATTCCTTTCCAAGATTCAACACCTATGCGTTGCAATCAAATCTCTTTTATACCACATTGTATAAGCACATAAAGGCAACAGTTTAATAAATTAATTTTTATTGAGCCTCTGTTAGTAAAAACTTATGCAATTAAATGGTATAGTGCATTAAAAATATATGAAGTGGTTTTATACTCTTTTCTGTGCAAAGGTGTTGAAAAAGTAACCATCCAAGGTTAATTACCGGCAGTTGTAGAAGTAGTATTTTTAGTAGGACAATATTTTGTTAAGTAAAACTAAATTATGCTTATACCTTGCTGTGATCTTATTTTATAATATTAAAGTTAAAGGTTACCTTACAAAACACAATTACCAACTTGCAAAAGTAGTTCAAAGGTCTGTTATTACTTTGCATCATTGAATAAAGTGTTTAAAAAATTGTGTGATAGTGAACAAAATGTATTTAGATTATATTAGTAGATCAATAATAATAATAATTACACTGTTTTTGCCAGGCCTAGCATTTCAGAGAAAACTAGGAATAAGCAAAGGTATAGATGGTAGAAGGGAATATAGGACAGAAAAAACACATTTAAAAAGCTTCTAATAATTTTCCAATTTTAAAAAGTGTCTAAAATCTCTATTTCTTTAGATTTTTGAAAAATTTTGATGACTAGGAAGTTGCTGTTTTATCTAAAATATGATAAATCTTCTGAAAACTAAGACCAGCCAATGTGAAATCTGGCAGGGCCTATTATCTCTGAGCTACTTCTTGGATTAACCTCTGTAGTGTAATGGAGACTGTTAAGACTCCTGGGAGTGACGGCAACCACAGTGACAGGAGAACACCTGGTTATTGGCATTTCATCCTCCATAATAGATGCCCAAACAGGTCCCCAGACACCTGCAGAAATTACTAGGGTGTGTTAGACCATGACAGTTGATAAATTATTACCAGACACAATCTGGAAATGGGCTTCTAAGCTTTACTATCATCTCTGAAGGAAAAAATACTATTTGCCTACCGGGAGGAAAACTCAGATAAATATTCTAAATAAAAAATCAAAATATATGCATAAGATAAGCAAGCATTCATTATAGTAAATTCAATAGCTCTTAGCAAAATTCGACAACAAAATAATGTTTAGAAAATGATCAAAAATAACAAAGGCATAATATAATTAATGTATATCAAAAAATGACAATTTTATGGAGACTGACAGTTTTTATGCACAAGGACACAGTACCGTTAACAGTAACTATATAAAATTTTAAACAGAAAATAAAAACAATGGTAGAATATTAGCATTAGTGTCAATTCTACATTTTAATTATATATAGTGCAAAATATGTTAGACTTCCGTATATTCATGCTAACCTAGTTGATGTTAATCTAAATCTAACTTAGTTCATGCTAACCTAGATGATCTTCCCAATGTCATAGAGGAAAATTTAGTGACAATAAAGCTTATTGAGTGTCCACTCCGTATACTTACTCAAATATTTCCTAATAGGGGTATGTAATCCACATATATGAAAACTCTTCTTTCCTCCCTACTCTTGCACTCACACTTAACACAGAACTCTTCCATAACCAAACGTGTGTTGCTTGTTTTTTCCCTCACAACAATTTAATTCTCTAATTCTCTGCAGACCCCAGTTGGGTGCCCTGCAATTGAATGAATTCTGACATTCACTGTAATTAGCACAAAACCTACAGTTTAAGGGCTTAGTCTCACAAACCGTCCACACATGTGAAGCCAATCATAAGTCCCAGGTTTTTACTTGTACTTCTGACTTCCTGGCTATAAATTGGGGTTTCCATGACTCCCTTCCTCCAGTTCAGTCATATTCCAAAAGGGTTCATATGACTCAGGGAAGCATTTTACCTATATTACCAGTTTATTATATAGTTAAGGATATGATAGAGGTTACAGGTGAACAGCCAGATGAAGAGGGGGACATTGGGTGAGGTCCCGAAGTTTCCTGAGTGCAGGAGCTTTTCTCACCACAAACTTGAGGGGTGCCACACTCCCCATATGTGGATATGTTCACGAAACTAGATATTCAAACCCGATAGTTCAGGGATTTTTTAATGGAGGCTTCTTCATATAGACTCAGTCGCTAGTCCCTCTTCCTTTCCCAGAGGATCAGAAATAGGGCTGAACATTCCAAACTTCTAATAATGACTTGGCCCTTCTGATGACCAGCCCCAGTGCAGGAACCCACCATGAGTTCACCCAGGGATTTTTATTTTTATTTATTTTTATTTTTTTTGAGACGGAGTCTCTCTGTCACCCAGGCTGGAGTGCACTGGCGCCATCTCGGCTCACTGCAAGCTCCGCCTCCCGGGTTCCCGCCATTCTCCTGCCTCAGCCTCCCGAGTAGCTGGGACTACAGACGCCGCCACCACGCCCGGCTAGTTTTTTGTATTTTTAGTAGAGACGGGATTTCACTGTGTTAGCCAGGATGGTCTCGATCTCCTGACCTCATGACCTGCCAGCCTCAGCCTCCCAAAGTGCCGGGATTACAGACATGAGCCACCACGCCCGGCCACCCAGGGAATTTAAAACTCTAGGAGCTCTGTCTAAGGAACTGGGCTCAAAGATCAAATATTAGTAAAAACGATGACACATCTAGTACCCCCATTTCTCAGGACATTACAAGGTTTTTAGAAGCTTTGTGACAGAAACTAGGGACAGAGACCAAATATTTTTAAATTATGTCTCATATCTATATCTATATATATCTTACACCCAAATAGACATTGGTGTCACAAACTGTTGTATCTCCAATCTATTTATCTTTTTAAAAATTATTTATTCTCCCACAAGCAGACTTTCTCCCTGTCTTTTACTCTATTAAAATGGTGCATAAACTCTCAAATCTCATCACTCTTTTGGATATTCACCTCCTCTTGTCATGCTCCCATGCATACAAAATTAAAAATTATACATTTATATGCCTTTTCTCCTGTCAATTTGTCTCTTGCCACTTTATTTTTCAGATCCAGCAGGAGAACGTAAGAGGTATAGAGGGAAAGTTTTTCTCTCCGACAGGGCGAATACAATATGCTATTGTTAAAATTGTAAACTGAGGCATAATAATATTTTAAAGTGTTTATTTGAACAAACAACAATTTATGAATCCAGGAGCTCCAGACCAGAAGTAGTTCAGGGATTCCCTGGAGGATGCATAAGGTACAGGCTTTTCTAGAGTGAATATGAAAATAATATAAAGAAAGGAATGTGATTTGTCTGTGTCCCCACCCAAATCTCATATTGAATTGTGATTTCCATAATCTCCACATGTCATGAGAGGGACTCAGTGGGGGGTGATTGAATCCTGGGGGTGGGTTTTTCATGTGCTGTTCTTGTGATAGTGAATAAATTTCATGAGATCTGATGGTTTTATAAAGAGCAGTTCCCTTGCACATGCTTTCTTGCCTGCCACCATGTAAGATGTGCCTTTGCTCCTTCTTTGACTTCTGCCATGATTTTGAGGCCTTCCCAGCCATACAGAGCTATAAGTCCATTAAACCTTTGTTTCTTTATAAATTACCCAGTCTCAGGTATTTCTTCATAGCAGTATGAAAATGGATTAATACAGAAAGTATATTTGATTAATTATAGTTATAAAGTTGCCTTATTTGGTCTATCCTGCTGGAAATATCTAGTCATATATTTAGAAGTTTGCTGGCTGCCTCTGATTTACTGAACTTAGGTGTATATATATATATATATATATATATATAGAGAGAGAGAGAGAGAGAGAGAGAGAGAGAGAGAGAGAGATTTGCAAGAAATAACTCAAGCTAAATTTTGCTTATGTTTTCAAATCCAGCAAGGTTAAGGTCACTTGTCAGGCCTAATTAGTTTTGTTTGCTCTCAGGGATTAGTCAGGCCTGGTCTCCATTTTAATTTACTTTAATACTATCTCAAGCTAGATGTAGACCAGTGGTTCTGAAAGCATAGTCCAAAGGCTCCCACCAAAAAGCCATACAATGTTTAGAATCCCAAATATTTTTGACCCCAATTTATAGCAATAGAGGATGAAGAATTTGAATTGACATCCTTAGGAAAACATACACACAATCAAGTTTTGGTAATGTTCCGGTAAAGATATATTAAGGATATTGCTTTTCTGCTCAAATCCATTATTACAAGGGACATCTATTACACTGAAAGAGATGGACCTGGCTAGTAGACAGAGGCCATATATGTTTAGACTTAAAAATTATGTTAAGTATAGAATAACTGTTGCTCCTTAAACTTGGAATTTATAATAAGCCAGCTGATAATTATCTGATTAGGTTGATGAAAGAGTTGGATTGCCAAAGAAGCCACAAGTCTGCACTTTAAAAGTCTGTGACTAGTAAATCTGCAAATTAAGCCTTGAACACTTAAAATATCAATTTTATTTTATGGTTTATAATCTTTTGCCAGTAATTTGGAAAGTATAATGAAATCCTCAATTTCCTAAAGAAGTATAATTTATCAAAACTTAGTAACAGAAAATCTAAACTCATCTAAAATAATTAAATAAAACTAATCAACATTAAATATTTACCTCCCCTCCTCAAATTCCACATGTAAACAAAACTATCTGGGCCTAGATGGGTTAGCACATTATCTAAAACAAATACTTAGATATTTTCAAACTAACATGTATTCTGCCAGTGAGAAAATATTACTTCAATTTATTTGAGTTATAATCATAATAAGAAAAATAGAAGGAGAGTGAAAAAGGAACACAGAAAATAATTCAATTTTTTTTTTTTTTTGAGATGGAATCTCACTCTATTGTGCAGCCCAGAGGGCAGTGGCACAATCTCGGCTCACTGCAAGCTCCACCTCCCAGGTTCATGCCACTCTCCTGCCTCAGCCTCCCAAGTAGCTGGGACTACAGGCGCCGGCCACCAAACCTGGCTAATTTTTTTTGTATTTTTAGTGGAGACAGGGTTTCACCATGTTAGCCAGGATGGTCTCGATCTCCTGACCTCATGATCCACTCACCTGGGCCTCCCAAAGTGCTGGGATTACAGGTGTGAGCCACCGAGCCCGGACAATAATGCAAATATTTTAAGTAACTTTTAGCACATCAAACCTAGTGTTATATATAAAAAAATACACAAATAAGTTTACTTCAGCATAGAAAAGCAAAGATACCATTTGAAATTTCTTAATATATTATACGTAATTAGATTAAGGTTAAGGCTTTGAGAAATATATTTGATAATATTCAATATTCTCCCACAATAAAATTTCTTGTCACTCTAGCACTAGGAAGAAATGTTATTAGCCTGCTAAATGTTGTTCACCAGAGAAAATACAGCTAGAATCATAAAGGTAAAAAGCTAGAAACATTTCATTAAAAAATCAGAAAAAAAACTAGCAATTCCACTGTTGTGTTTATAAACTGCAGTTTCTATTGCACACGTACACAGAGTATGTTAAAATATTTATAGTAGAGTCTCTTGTAAGAGTAAACCTTTGGATAAGGCATAAATGTCTGCCAAAACATTAACTGAGAATAGACTGCCCTTCCCTCAAAAGTATATACATTCATTCTTTATATTACCTTGCAAGATTCTTATAAACATAACTGAGTAAAACAATACAAGCTTCAGGCAGACACCTACAATTTACACTCATAAAAAAATAGCATATGTGGGGTTAATGATGAATATACATGTAGTAAAACTACCCCAAAACTGCATAGGAATAATCAAAACTAAATACAGTAGTTACTTACCTCTGGCAAAGGAAAGGTAAAGTAAACACACCCAGGGATGTGGAGGGTGGTACCTATACCCTACTCAGCAAATTTTATTTTTTAAGCTGTATTGTTGGTTCATAATTAATTATTATGCCATTCTTTACTCTTTCTTGTATTTTATAAATAAACATTTAATAATTCACTCTTAAAAATAAAGAGTGAACACAGTTTTGATAGTTCTCAGTTCTGTGATGTTATTTCATGAAACTACGTATACACACATGTAGATTTATGGTAATAAAATGCACAAATCTACATGTATGTGTGCCTGTGTATGTATATGTATGTATATAGATATTCCACAGAGGGAGTACACAGAAACTGAAAGTGGTCCACAAATGACAGAATTTATTAAAAAGGTATAGTAGAAATACATGATATGGAAAAATGAATAAATGTTTTTGAGATTACGTATGGACATAAAGCAAAAGAGCATATGCATAAATATATACAAAAGTTTAACATGTAACTTGTATGCTAAGAATTCATTTGGTTATTTCCAGATCATTTACAAAACTTTGAAGAACAGAACTGTTGCTATGGAGATTTTGCTTAATAGTCCTCAAACTAAAGGCTAAAAAAGCTAAAAATGCATTCATAAGAACATAATGCTCATGTTTATATTTTGAAGATCTATAGCATGAAGCACATGTTCAGGTATCGCCAAATTTTGAAGCAAAGTTTCTAATCCTACTTAATTTAAAATTATTCTGCTATTATTTTAGATTAATTTATATTAATTTATATTTGATTCCTATTGATCTGTATTCATATTGACAAGAGATCAATTATATATCATCATTATGGGTAGCAGCTGGGAAAAAATCCTCATGAATTATCTGAAAGTCTTAGGAAGAACACATTCTGAATCTTGCAGTTTTGTTCAGAGCTATCTCAGAGGTCCCTGCGCATAAAAAAGGAATTTTCAGAGCAACAATTTTGGTTTTTTTCTTCCTAACAATTTGGCTTGGGTTCATAACTTGCTTATAGGGATTCACAGATTTCTAAGCATCCCAATCTGCAAAATTACCACATTTCATACATATTGCCCACCTAAGAAAGTCTGTTCCTTTTCAATCTGGCTTGCTCATCTGTGATCTGACAGATGGATTCTACCCACAGGCAAGAGAAAACCTTATTTTAAAAATAAAAATTAATTAAATCAAACTGAAAATCTCACATCAAGTTATAAAGAATTTTTATTAAATAAAATTGTAGTGGAGTACTGGCAGCATTGTTTTATATCCATTTTCATCTGTACAAAAAGTATTTTTTTTAATTGGTGAGGTGTAGCTAGTGCAGGTATTATTTATCTAAATTTGGTAGCACAATCAGATTGCAGCAGAACCATGTGGCGACCTTGTGACTTCTTATAAATGTCTATCCTTTCCCTCTTCCCGGGTAATAAGATACAATGCTCTTGTTTGAAGCAAAGAAGATTCCAGTCACAAACAAGAGATAGTTATTGAATTAAACCAAAAGTTAGAATCCTCTTCCAATTTTCTTCTTGCAGCTATTGGTAACTGTTGTAACACTGCTCTAGCCAATGGGGAAAATCTGTCGGGTTGTGGGACTACACAAAAAACTTTTGAGTTTCCAATGAAAGGGACAGATTAACCGGTTAACTCCCCTTCTGACATTTTTCCTACTGTGATTGGAAGTATCATGACTAGAACTGGGCCAATCATTTTGCTACTGTAATTTATATGCATAGAAGTTGTAATTTAACATTCTTAGGATGGTAGATGAGAAATATAGAAGAATCTTGTACCCTCAATGGCATGACTGAGTGGCTGAGCAAATGCTAGCAACAGCCTAGTGTTGATTTACCTTGTCCCTTTGATTGATAGGGAACCACATGTGTTATCTGTTTCTTCTTAAGGTAGCGTGTGGGGTTGTTTTTAAAGTGTTATACCCATTTTATCCAAGTTATGAGGTTTATGAGCATAAAGATCCTGTGACATTTTCTTATTATTATTTTAGTGTTTGTAGGTTCAAAATGATGCCCCTCTTTTATGTCCGATCTTGGTAATGCGTCTCTGTTGTTCATGTTTATTATAGCTGGATGGTCATCAATTTTACTGATACTTCAAAGCAGTTTTGATATTATTGACCTTCTCTACTGCTTTTCTCTTTTTGATCTCATTGATTTCTGCTTTCATTTCTATATTTTCTCCTAATGCTGTGTTGCCTGCTTTTAGTTTAATTTGCTCTTTTTTCTGCTTTTTTTTTAAAGGTAGATATTCAGATCATTGACTTGAGACATCTATTTTCTATATTTATTTTCTATATTTCTATATTCTATTTTCTAATTTTTCTTTACTGTTTTGACTGAATCCCACAAAATGTAAATGTCAATGTCAATTTTGTCAGATTAGTTGAGAATGTTCTCCAAGTTTTCCATATCTTTACTCATTTTCTGTCTATTTGCTATATCAATTGCAGAAGAGTGTTAAATTTTCCACAAATTCTCATTGTGGAACATTAATATTTTTCCTAAAATTTTCCTAAAATTTTCTAAAATACTTTTTTCTTTTTTAAAAAACTTATTCTTTTTTCTCTTGTTTCAGTTTGGGTAATTTATGTTTGTATGGCTTCAAGGCTTTGATTCTGTCTTTATCTCCAACAAGTCTGCCAATGTCACCTGTTATGGGTTTCTTCGTGTGCTACCAAAAAAAGATATGTCGAAGTTCTTAAACCTAGTACTTCGAAACATTGCCTTATTTGAAAACATATCTTTACAAAGGTAGCTGACTTAAAACAAGGTTATTGGGGTGGACCCTAGTCCAATATGACTTGTTTCCTCATATAAAATGGAAATTTGAATGCAAAGGCAGACATGCACAGAGAGAGGATGATGTGAAGACATAGAGAGAAGGCCATGTAAAGATAGACAATTGGAGTGATACATCTATGAGCCAAGGAATGCCTGAAGCTACCAGAAGTTAGGATGCATGAGGCAAATCCTTCCCTAGTGCCTTCAGAGGGAAAGTAACCCTGATGACATCTTGATTTCATACTGCTAGCCTGCAGATTTTTTTTTTTTGAGATGGAATCTCGCTCTGTCACCCAGGCTGGAGCGTAGTAACACGATCTCAGCTCACTGCAACCTCTGCCTCCTGGGTTCAAGTGATTCTCCTGTCTCAGCCTCTTGAGTAGCTGAAATTACATGCATGCACCACCACATCCAGTTCATTTTTGCATTTTTAGTAGAGATGGGGTTTTACCATGTTGGCCAGGCTGGTCTCAAACTCCTGACCTCAGGTGATCCACCTGCCACAGTCCCACAAAGTTCTGGGATTACAGGCGTGAGCCGCTGCACCCAGCCTAGCATAGAATTCTGAAACAATAATGGTTCTGTTATTTTAAGCTACACAGTTTGTGGTACTTTGTTATGGAAGCCCTAGGAACTAGTACAACTCTAAAGTTTTTCATTTCTGTTAGTGTTTTTTATTTATATCATTTGCGTTTTATTCTTGATATATTTCTCATTTCTCTGCTGATTTTTTTCTATCTGGTCATGCATGTTAGTTTTTTTACTAGATTATGTAACACATTAACCATAGTTATTTAAACTTCATGTTTAATGTTTCCAAAAATTGTGTAATCTTGCAATCTGGTTCTGTTAGTTATTTTGCCTCTTGGCATTAGGCTCTATTCTCTTGCTTTTTTGTCTGTCTTCTATTTTACATTGAATACCAACTCTCATATAAAGAACACTAGAAATTGAAGTAGACAGTATTTATGATTAAAAATGAAACTGCCTTTTTTTCTACAACGCTAATATGTGCGACATTACACCAATATAGGAAGCAATTGACTGGGTTTAGGTTTATTGTTATGAAAGCTGCCTTTAGGTTTACTAAGATTACTATACCATTGGCCTTGAGTTCCTTTAGTGACACATCTTAACTACCTTAGATGAGCTGTCCTTAGATTTCAGGCTACTTGTTTGACCTGTGACCTCAGCATTCTGATGGACTTAAGGAACTCTATTAGTTTCTAATTAATTGAACTTTTCTTTGTCATTGAAGAAATCATTGTTTTATTAGATTTCTCCCTCAGGTCTTCTCAGGTCTCCAAATGGTAGAGATTTTTTTAGAGAGAGTGGAACTCTTCTTGTTGTTTGAGAAAAAATAATCATCTACATGATGAAGCACTTTTAGCCCTATAGCCCTAGTTTTTGTAACTTGAAATCAAACACATTAGTAACTAAAGTATCTGTTTTTGTCTCAGGTTTTGTAACACACACAGTCACATAAACTCACACACATACTGTGGAAAATGCATGTGTGTCTTTGTGCGTGTGTATATAGGTATATATAAGTATATATAATATACATATATTTTATATGTATATATCGTGAGAAAGAGAGAGGTATACGTAGATATGCAGTGCTTCAGAGTTGCTTATAACTATAAGTTCTCTACTATATATATGAAGTCATATATTGGAAAGTATAAAATATTCCAACATTTCAATTCAAAACTTTCAAAAAATGTATTTATTATCTGCTGCTGGAAAGGTACCATTTAAATATTTTGTGGGGTAAAACTTTCTAATACATACCCTCTATCTTGAAAAAGTTTATAAAATAGGAGGAGGGGGAAAAAAAAACACCATGTAGAGACAGTTTAAATTGTTCAAAATTATTGTATTACTTTTCTATCATATGTTGATTAAATATAGGAAATAATATATTATATACTATATCCAAATAAGATAATGTGATTTGTTTATTGCAGCACTATCCACAGTAGTCAAGATTTAGAAGCAGCCTAAGTGTCCATCAGCAGACAAATCGATAAAGAAAATGTGATACTGATACACAATGGAATATCATTCAGCTATAAAAAAGAGTGGGATCCTGTCATTTGCAACAACGGGGGTGGAACTGGAGGTCACTATGTTAAATGAAATAAAGTAGGCACAGAAAAACAAACTTCATATGTTTTCATTTATTTATGATTGCTAAAAACTGAAACAAAGGAAACTGTACATTTCTGTAGATTCTCTATCTAAAGAGAGAGAGTAGAATGAACCTTCCCAGGAAAGGTAATTGGGCATTGACAGTGGGGTGGGGACTGGGAATGGTTAAACGGGTATAAAAATATAGTTAGATAGAATAAATACAATCTAGTATTTGATAGCGCTACAGGGTAACTACAATCAACAATAATTTATTATACATTTAAAAATAACTAAAAGAGTCTAACTGAATTGTTTGTGACACAAAGTAAGGATAAATGCTTGAAGTGATGGATACCCCATTTACCTTGATGTGATCACTGTGCGTGGTATGGCTGTATCAAACTATCTCATGTACTCCATAAATAAATATACCTACTATGTACTCACAAAAATAAACATTCAAAATTTTTAAAAATGGACATTTTATTTGAGCATTTCTACATAAATGTTTAAAGTATTAAAAGCATGAATAAATATTTACACAGATAAATTAAATTATATCAAGTTCCTTTCAGCTATAAACCTTACATTCCAATACCAGAGTAGCAATTTTCAAATTTATTTAATTTAAAGATGCTATTCAGTGACATAGCAAGTGGATATGTCTCTGTTTTCTGAGTTCCTGCTTGTCGTAGTGTGCTCAAGCTGGCCATAACAAAATATCACAGACTGGGGTGGCTTAACAATAGAAATGTGTTTCCTTTCAGTACTGGAGTCTGGAAGTTCAAGAGTAGGATGCCAGCATGGTTGATTTCTGGTGGGGGCTCTCTTCTTGCTGTGTCCTCACAAAGTAGAGAGAAAGAGGAATCTCTCTGGTATCTCTTCTTATAGGCACATCAATCCCATTATGACACCTCCACCCTTATGACCTGATCTAACTCTTACAACTTCCCAAGAGCCCTATCTTCAGATACCATCACACAACATGTTACAACTTCAACAGATAATATTTGAGGGATCACAAACATCCAGTCTCTTCCTCTGCTTAGTAGTTAAAATAAAAATAGTTAGGATTAATGGAAATAAGAGTGTTACCTTTGAAGTGACATCTGATTCTATTTTAGTATTACTACTTAGTCATTAATGGATGCAAAACACACACATACCACACACACAAACGCACATGCACACACACACACACACATATGTCTGTATATTAGTTTATAAACATTATTCATAGAGTAGACCTGTCTATAGGTCATCAAGAAGATTGGAACTGTCCATATTTTAAACCTATCCTGGGAAATTTATTTGATCACAGTGATGTCCTGCCCAGTGTTTCCACAAAAGAATTACCAACTACACTGAGAGAAGCATCTCAAAACAAAGGTGTCTCTCTTTTTTTTTCCTTTATTGTTATGGTTGCTATGCTTTTTTGTTTACTTTCTTCCATCTTTTGCTATGTTTTATAGAGCCTGCTATTATTTCCACAAAGGACAACCATATTAAGAAGTAATATTAGCAAATTGTCTTAGGGTGCTAAAAATTGAATTTTATTGATTAAATAATACTGAGAAGTATCCTTTTAGGTTTAGTGATAACTATAAAAGAACATAAAATATAAAACCAACAATATTGTAGCAACCAGTTGGTTATTCCTGCTCTTAGTAAATCCATTTTACTTTTTAAGTTTTTGATAATATCAAAGATAATTGGCTAAAAAATTTAAATGAGAGTGAAGAAAAGTTTTAGGAAGACAATTAAAAGAAAATTGAAAATGGAAAGAAAAGACTCAGACTCAACTACTTCCTAAAATAATATCAACATTTCTCATCTAAACTTCTGTTTATTTCTTTTCAAGTCACATGTGAAAGCTAGGAAAGAGGTAATTAATGTCTTCTGACGGAAGACTTTGCAAAGTTCAAGTATACAAAACAAACCAATTACTGTAGATTGAACTTTGTAGAATACACACAATCCCAGCACTTTGGGAGGCCAAAGTGGGTGGATCATCTGAGCTCAGGAGTTCGAGACCAGCCTGGCCAACATGGTGAAACCATGTCTCTATTAAAGATACAAAAATTAGCCAGACGTGGTGGTGCATGCCTGCAATCCCAGCTACTCAGGAGGCTGAGGCAGGAGAATTGCTTAAACCCAGGAGGTGGAGGTTGCAGTGAGCCAAGATCACACCATTGCACACCAGCCTGGGCAACAGAGTGAGACTTTGTCTCAAAAAAAAATACACACACACACACACAAAGGGATAAATTGAACAAATTACTGAACTGTACTTAAAAAGGAGGGGTTCTATACAAGGAAGAATGTAAGTTTCATATATAGGAAATTAAAAAATATATATATCAGGTTGAGCTTTTGATTTCTGAACTACATTTTCTTAAATGAATAATTTCTGAAATTAATGACATGTAATTTAAAGAAATTTGTGCTCTGTCATTTTGTCTTGAAGAATTGAGCATTGGGTAGCATTATTAGTTTTATGTAGGTACTAGTATTGTATGTCTGGAGGCTTTCATGTAAAATTTTAATTTCTGAGGAATCATTCCAAGTATTCTCAAAAGAAAATACAAAGTTTTATGTAATTCATGGAACACTTATATTTGCATACATCAGTTTGTTAAAGCATGGGTAGGTTTTTTTTAAATCGTTTTTTCTCCTTCTTTTTGCTAAATAATAAGACATAGACTTTTTCCCCCTAGATGAGACTGAAAGGTTTCAGTATGATTCTATTGGACAAATCTGTCGATTTCCGAATCTCAATTGTGGACCAAGGTCAATCTTACCATGATACACTTCAGTCAGATGCAAATTAAGGAATATAGCCAACTACTTGTTTTAAACACCTTGAAAAAAGTTAAAACATGTTTATCATATTTTAGGATATTTACAAAGGCAAACTTCATAGAAAAAAGAGAGGCCTTAGAGGCCAAATACCAAGAATAAAACTTACTGCTGACTCAGTAAATAAAGAATATTTTGTGTTAGTAGTAAATTCATTATAAACATACAAGTTTATGCTCATGCCAATATTGCCAACATCAATATATGGTAAGCACTTTTTATGTGCAGGCATTGTGCCAGACAACTTGTACAGTACATTAATTTTTAATTTTTTTTTACACACTCAAGAAATAGAACCAAAAGAAGAATCCCTTCTTTTGGAAGAAATTTAATAAATATATGAAAGTTATTAAAAGCCAATTCTCTCTCTCTTACTACACACATGCCGAGACCAGCTCAGTCAGGGAGACCCTAACCCAGTGACACTGGAGGAATTAAAGACACACACACAGAAATATAGAGGTATGAAGTGAGATATCAGGGGTCTCACAGCCTTCAGAACTGAGAGCCTCGAACAGAGATTTACCCACATATTTATTAACAGCAAGCCAGTCATTAGCATTGTTTCTATAGATACTAAATTAACCAAAAGTATCCCTTGGGAAACGAAGGGATGGGCCAAATTAAAGGAATAGGTGGGGCTAGTTAACTGCAGCAGGAGCATGTCCTTAAGGCACAGATCGCTCATGCTATTGTTTGTGGCTTAAGAATGCCTTTAAGTCGTTTTCTGCCCTGGGTGGGACAGGTGTTCCTTGCCCTCATTCCAGTAAATCCACAACCTTCCAGCGTGGGCATTATGGCCATCACGAACATGTCACAGTGCTGCAGAGATTTTGTTTATGGCCAGTTTTGGGGTCAGTTTATGGCCAGATATTGCGGGGCTTGTTCCCAACACACACACACACACACCTTTATCACTCTTTCCCCATAGTGTATATGTGTGTATGTACTTTACAGATCAAATTTCCTCTCCTTTTTCATGCATATGGTCAGTTTTCAATTCATTTGTGTAAAATCTCTCAGAGTGAGACTATGATCTGCCATTCTAAATTCCAAATGCCATAAGAGATGAAAAAGCTCTGATTGTTTTTGATTCATGTGGCCAGCACTAACACTGCTCTATGTAGAAAATGAGAACAGCCTCATAATTTGGAAATATAGCTACTAAGAACTCAATAATATGATTCTGAGATTGATTATATTTTTTAAAAAATGGAGTTGGTCATGATGACTTACAAATACATTCTCAATATTCTTGTCACATATAGAAAGGATTGCAGATAAGCCCTAAGCCTAGTTCTGTGGCCCTTTTTCCCTTCTGAATAATATTATCTTGGTAATGTAGACTTAGTGATGGTTGAAGTATTTCAGATAGATCTGTATTTATATTAGGAGACAGCAGAGCATGGTGTGTGTAACAAGGGATTTGAAGCCAGGTATATCTGCATTTAAGTGCATTCTGTGTTTTGCAATTCCTCTATGGCCATGGTCAAATTATTTGCTGTTAATTTTCAGTTTCCTCAGTAACAAAAATAGGGGTCATAACATTAGTTATATAGTAGATTTCTTTGGCACAATGCCTGCACATAGAAAATGCTTATTATATATTGATGTTGGTGGAATTGGCAGAGGTAGAAATGATGGTAGAATAGTAGTTGGTAGAAGCATTAATCTGTCGGATAAGTGAAAGGGACAAGGCAACTTTCAAAAGGATTTGGTACCTGATTTGGATATTTAACCCATAGCAGAATATGTGTCAACTATGCTGAGCAAGACGTATAACAAACAGTGGGAAGAAGCATTAGGACAATAAGGAATACCAGAAAATAGGTGATACTGATACATTAGCTCTTTAATTAATGCTATAATGCATTACCATTAGGGTAGTGGCTTATAAAACACAGATTTATTATCTTACTGTTACAGAAGTCAGAATTCTGAAACAGTCTCACTGGGCTGCATTTGTTCTTGAAGCTCTGGGGAGAATCTGTTTCCTGCCATTCACAGCTGCTATAGGCTGCACACATTCCTTGGCTCATGGCCCCTGGTCAGACTCTTCTGCCTTAAAAGGCCTTTATCTTTTAAGACCTCCTGTAATTATCTAGTGCCCACCAGATAATCCAGAATTATCTTCACATAACAAAGTCAACTGATTAACAACCGTAATTCCATCTAGAATCTTAATTCTCCCTTTTATGTAACATAAAATGTTCAGAAATTAGGAGAATAAAGATGTGGACATCTTTGGAGATAGTAAGAGGGCATTATTCTGCCTACCACAAGTAAGTACACTAGTTTGAAAATATTTTAGAAGTAAGATTTTATAAACTTTGTACTTAGGTCAAGAAAGGGGATAGAAATACACATGAATGAGTTACTTTGACTATTAAGGCAAAATAACTGATTGGTTTTTCTTCTCAAGATATAGATTGATGGCTGGTTCATTCCTACCCATTAATAAGAAATTAACCATCTGCAACAGAGTCCTTTCAAACAATTGTGTCATTTATAATCATGTGGAATAATTGAAATATTGGAACACATTAAAAGACAGATTGAATGAATAATTAGAGACGATAAAGAAAAGCAAGGTTAAACATTATTTTAAATTTTTTGTGACAACAAATATATATCTGAACAAGAGTCCAAATAAATGATTTTATCTGGAAAAGTGGCCATCCTGTTAAGTTGTTTCACTACGAATTTTCAATAACAACTTGCTTTTTTGATTCTGAATATGTAAAAGCTATTTAATTTTGCCATCTGTTCTCAGCATGATTACATATAAATTAATTGTGGGTAATAATTTTTAGAATGCATTGAATGCCAAGATATTCAAAATGTTCCAAAGGGAGAATTTATTTAATTTCATTTTCCAAAATAATAAAGCAAGCTACTTTAAAAAGTGAAAGAATGATGCAGTCTTTGCTACTTTAATGTAATTTTCCTTTTTTCTTTTTTCAAGACTTTGGAGGAAATTGTATCCAAAATTTTGCCCAAATTCCTCACACTGTTAGTAGGTTTTTGCTTAAGTAGGAATTCATTTATGACCCTTGTCTACTTTCATGTTTGCCACCTTTTAGAACTAAAAATTAACATTGAAATAATAAATTCTAACTCTTCTAAAGTGGTCAGCAAAGATAAAAATAATGTTGCAATAGTAAGATAGAAAACAAGTCATTTGTTTACAGGTAGGTATTTTTTAAAAGATATAAATGGCTGACAGAGAAGCCTGAAGTACCTCAAAAGAAGAAACAAAACAAAATTAAATAATAATAAAAAATTTAGGAATTATTAAGCAGCTATCACATGCTTGGAACTCTCATAAGTGGTTTAACAGAACAAATGAGGTTCTAGTTCTCATAGAACGTAGACTCTAGTGCATGAAAGCAGGTAATAGGTAATATAAAATAAATACAAAATACAGTACTGTCAGGCGCGTTGGTTCACACCTATAATCCCAGCACTTTGGGAGGCCGAAGCAGGTGGATCACCTGAGATCAGGAGTTTGAGACCAGCCTGGCCAACATAGTGAAACTCTGTCTCTACTAAAAATACAAAAAATTAGCCGGGCGTGGTTGTCGGCTCCTGTAATCCCAGCTACTCAGGAGGCTGAGGCAGGATAATCGCTTGAACTTGGTTGTATTCCAGCCTGGGAAAAAAAGAGAAAAATTCTGATTAAAAAAAAAAAATTTATAAAATTGATGACTTAATATATCATTTCTTCAACATTTCTCTTAATGCTTGTTTTATATCTACATCATTGGACATCTAATTTTCTTATTTTTTAATTTGTGATAAATGTTTAATTATAAACTACAATTTGCCTATCTTTCTGGGACTTTTCTCATAGAATAAATATATTTAGCTTTCAATTTTTTCTGGATTTAAAAAGTTATTGGTATACTTGTTTAAAAGAATACCAAATTCTTTTTTTTAAAAAAACCCACACGCTTGCATATTTATTTGTTTTGTTGATGTTACCTGGTTCTTTTCTCAATTTTGTATGATCTTGTCTTAAATTTCAGAAGATATAAAATGTCTCTGAAGTATTATTTTGCTCATTGCTATAATTTATATGCATCCCTTACGTATGTATGTATGTGCCTGTATACACGAGTCTGTGCTTTTCACATCTATATTTTGAATTGTAGGTTTTCCTCAAATGTATTATAATCCACGTATGCATACTAATGAGTCACCAAAAGCTGATTTAAAGCTTTCTGTTCAAAGGAAACGTTTCTTGTCTGATGGGCATCATTGCAGAGTAAGTGATTGTTTTCTGTCTGTTTGTTTCATCTTGTTTTTGCATGGTTCCCCTATTGGTCTTTACTGTGAGTTAATTCAAGTTCTTTAAGATCCTCTTATGCCTTGTTTGGATAATCAAAGTTTAACTTTAGATATTCTGGAACTCAGCCAGTGAAGAAAGCTATGGATTTCAGTATTCACTAGTCACACTTTGAAATGATACTCATATTTTTATATAACCATGTGAACCACCCAACTTCTTCTTTGACTATTATTTCTGAGACCAGAACCCCTATTATTCAGTTTCTAAAGGTAATGAAATGTTGATCTTATGTGAAGCGTATGAAACCAAGTTGCCACATTGCAGGGTTTTGTATAGTGTCTTAGAGAACTTGGGAACCACATTTTTATGCTAATTATTGAACTCTCCCGGCTGTGTTGAGTGTCCCACGTTGCATATATGTTCTGCAACATCAGGTTATATGCCTTTGGTTATTTCACACTTTTACAGTATCCCCAATATCTGCCCCTCCTAATATCCATATCATTTTTAGCAGATCTCCATAGTATCTGGCTCTCCTAATATCTACATTGCTTCCACAGTAATGAATTACAGGTTATAGGACAAGAACTATTTAAATTTGCTATCATCAAATCTCCAAGTTTGGTCACATTTGCATTAATTCATGACTTTTCCTCTATTGCAATTAAGACGTTGTCCCTCTTCCTACCTCAGGCCAACTTTGTGCTTGTGCTGTAAATGGCAGTCTCTTCCACTTTTTTAGAACCTTAATGTTACTCGATGCTGTTTCTATTCTTTATCTTGAGAATTTTTCAGCCTACTCTCTTCATTTCACATTACAATACCTCAATGTCACCATATATTAAAATAAAAAATTCCTTGCTTCCACAAATTATTTTACAGCTCTTTTTATCTGTCTTTCATTATTTTTTTTTCCAAAGTACAATCAACATTCATTGCTTTTTTTTTTTTTTTTTTTTTTTGCCTCCCAGACAAACATTGACCGTAGGATTTCTTAATGTGAGTTTAATCTTCACTATTGGCAGAGTGTTCCCCTAGTAACGCCATTGTTGCTTTGAATTATATTTTTTATTTTACTGTAACCTTAGATCATCTTTCTTATTTTCCAAGAACTTGATGCAGTTGTCAGGAGCTCAGCTAAGTTGGAGAGAACTGAACTGCCAGGTGTCAGAATAGTCAATTAAGATAACAAGCCAAAATCAAAGTAACAGCCAAGGCTTCAGTGACTTACTGCGATTGTATAAGCCAGACACTAAACGGTTCTGTCTCCTTTCTGATTCATGATGAACCTCAAGGAACAACACGTTGAGGGTCAAATGGATCAGCAAATATACGGGTGTCATCTCACCATCAAGGGAGAATGGAACAAAAAACTCCTGCAATTCTATGAACCCAGAGGATGGGGAGAAATTAATGGGAAGGGCTGGGAGTGAAATACTGGGTCAGAGGGAAGAAAAAACTTCAAGGCCGCCCTCCCTCTGAAAAGGGGGTTTTAGCCTCTGTTGAAGGCCCCCTATCAAAAAGGCTCTGAATAAAAGTGTCCGGGCTAGGGGGCACCTGTAAGGACACATTTGAGCACAAGGGTCCAAGTCCTTGATTGCAACTCCCTGCAGCCCGCAGTGCCTTAGCTGGGCAACAACGCTGGTGTGGGAAGAACAGCTTCCCCAATAAGACCTGCTGGGTAAAAGTCTTTCCCATTTTCTATGGTCGGGCTTAAAAGATCACACGCAGGTTTCTAAGAAGAGCCACGCTCCTCAGTGCTTACTCATGAAACACTTGGTTTCTGAAGTTTCCATTATAATATAATTCTCTTGAGAGATTATGCTGTGTGGTCTAATGGTAAAAAGCAAGAACTCTGAAATTTGACTCCTTGGGTTCAAAGACGAGCTCTATCTTTTGTTAGCTTGTAACTCTGGGGAAATTGTATATTTCTCTGCGCCTTGGTTTCCTCATCTGTAACCTGGGGAAAATAGCAATGTAAGAATTTAATTAATTTAGTGTAGATGTTTTACAATATGTTAGTGAACCTGTTATTATATTCACCTGAACACATTCCTCAGATTTTCAAATTCCTAAGCTTATACTTTCAGGCTTTGTAAAGTATAAAAAGAATAGTTAAGAGACTTTTCACGTATTTCTTATTCAGTTTTAAACATATGTGCCTTGTTAATTTAAGGAATATTTTAATTGAAATCATAAAAAGTAGTTGCAAATTTAATAATAAAACTTTCTTATTCCCTTATTTCATGTTTTACCCTGAGTTTTAAGAAATAATTTTTCCTTGGAAATTTTTTGGAGGCATGATTTCCATGCCTCTGAGTTTGTAAGAGATAGGCTCAGAGAGATTTAGGTAAATGACTAAAGATCGATTTGTGGATAGGATACTCTTATTTACATGTCTAAAGTTTAATGAGTTTTTCTCCATGAAGAATATTCAGAAATCTCTTTCCATTCAAATACTATAGTATTGGAGGAATCTTAGGAGTAAATAATATAGTAAACTGTTTCCCCATTTGTAGAGTCTCTACCTCTGTCTTTCTACAGATAACTATTCCCTCACTTCTGAAACAGGAGGGAAAACAAATATAAAAATTATGGTGAAAGATGGCTGTTGTAGACTGAATGTTTTAGACATCTCAAAATTCATGCATTGAAATCTAATTTCCGATGTGACGGTGTCAGGAGATGTGGCCCTTGGGAGATGATGAGGTCATGAATGGGATTGATAGCCTTAGAAAAGAGAACCCACCCTATTATAAGCTTCCTCGCCCTCTTCACCATGTAAGGACATAGAAAATTTGGCCATCTACGAACCAAGAAGTAGGCCCTCTGCAGACACAAAATTTGCCAGGATCTTGAACTTTCCAGGCTCCAGAACTGAAAGAAAGAGGTTTATGTTGTTTATAAACCACCCAGTGCATGGCAATTTGCTATAGAAGCCCAGTGGACTGGGAAACCTGACCAACATTTCTGGAGCAAATGAAGATTGTTTCTTTTAGTTTACTTATACAGTATGACATAAATTTCTCACATTTTGGAAAACGTTAACTTTTAAAAAGATTTTTGCATAGTATGTCTAATTTGATTTTTACCTTTATGCCTCCCCATAACCACAGCTCCACAGACTTCTTAGGACATGCAGAATGGTCTGTGCAGTCTTGTTAGAAGCCAAAGGAAGAAGTAAAATGTTTCTAATATCTTAGAAGTAAGCCATAGTATATTCTTACCAAATAATTTTTATGTTAATTATATCATTTTGTTGTACATAAAAAGTCACTAAATTATATAGATATATAAAAATTTTCCTAGACTTTTTATGTCTACTCATAATAGCAACCTTATTACTAAAAGTGTTATGTTAAGAATTATTGTGTTTTGAAAACTAGTCCAATTATTTTTCTTCTGTATTATACTCTGATTTTTTTAAAAAATTGCATTGGGAACTGAAAAGAATAGAATAGGGGGTCCATTCAAGGAAAATATTATTCTTGCAATATGTCTGAGCAAAATCCATGGGAAGAAAAATACATATATATATATATAAGTTTAGAATATGTAGTATCATTTCTAACCTACTTTCTGTCTGTCTTTCTGTCTGTTTTTCCTAGCTGAAGATAGCCTATTTTATTTGTTGATGTAAATATGAATTTTTAAATAAAGTGATTTGAAACATTTACTGTATTGTCATTTAAAGTAGATTGTCTTTTGAAAGTGAGCATTTTCAACAAGCATTTTGACCGAATTACAGATAGAGATATAGCTAGGCAGACAAAATTCTACAATCTTTTAACATAATATCACCGTTTCCATTCTATCATTGATTAATATAAATAAATTCTGACTGAACAGAGCTCTTGGGTATACAACCCTTTCTTGACTTTCATTTGAGTCATGTACACAGGAAAGGTATATAGTAATGATAATAAAATACTTTATTTGCATAACACCTTTGAGCCTAAAGCACACCAAATGGTTTCATAAACATAGTTTCATTACTTCTAATGGAAGCAACAAATATTATCACAAAGAGGAAACAGAGGGAAGATCAGACAAGCCACTTATCCACATTATTTCAAGATTTATTTCATGACTTCTAAATATTATGGTTTAACCTATCTCGTTAATTACCCTAATGAAAGAGGAATTCAAATATATCCTAGAATCTAAGCACATTGTTAGAGAATAAATGGGATCTTTTTAAAAAAAAAATACTTAAATTGCTTGACTCTGATGGAAATGAAGTTATTGAAAAAAAGTGTAAGAATTTAAATAGCATATTTTCTGGGCAAAACTCATTAGAGGATGTGTTTAGTGTAGTATTCACAATTAAAATAAAAAGTGAAATAAATGTTCTATGTTAACTTTTATTCTGGAAGGAAATGTAATTGCTTAAATAGATTAATATTAGCAATTCAAGATATTTAATAATATCTCAAAATTTTAATGGCATTTATATACATAGAGAAAAAATTTTGAAATAATAATAGTCTGTCATGTGCATTTTTTTTTAACAATAGAACCACCAGGAGGTAAAGTTGAAAAACTAAAATTTTAAAGCAGGTTGATAACAGGTTACTAGATATCAAATGCTACATTCTTCTTTATTACGTTTATTTGGCTACGCCATCAATCAAAGACACTTATATAAGGTTGTGATGATGTCACTTTCAATAACAAGCTTGACAGGAACAATTTTTATACATTGACATGACATCCAATTTAGGTACTCTCTGATTTTTCAGCCTGTCACTAGAAGAACTTCACATTTCAAAAATTATAGCATTCACCACAGTAAACGCTTTAGTTAAAAGTAAAAGACAACTACCTTCATGTATACTGTTTCGCATGATCTTATTAAGTACTTATGTTTTGTCACCTACGCTTTTGTACACATACAATTTGGTGAGACTGTATATAAAAGACTTTTGGTCACTTGTGATGGTTAATATTGAGTGTCAACTTGACTGGATTGAAAGATGCAAAATGTATTCCTGCGTGTGCCTGCAAGGGTGTTGCCAAAGGAGGTAAACATTTGAGTCAGTGGACTGGGAGAGGCAGGCCCACCCTCCATCCAGGTGGGCACCATCTAATCAGCTTCCCGTGTGGCTAGAATAAAGCAGGCAGAAGAACATGGAAGGACTAAACCTGCTGAGTCTTCTGGCCTTCATCTTTCTCCTGTGCTAGATGCTTCCTGCCCCTGAACAACGAACTCTAACTTTTCAGCTTTTGGACTATTGGACTTACATGAGTGGTTTGCCTGGTTCTCTGAGGTTTTTGGCCAAGACTGAAGACTGCACTGTCAACTTCCCTACTTTTGAGGTTTTGGGACTCGAACTGATCCACCACTGGCTTCCTTGCTCCTCAACCTGCAGATGGCCTATCATAGCACCTCACCTTGTGATCGTGTGAGTCAATTCTGCTTAATAAACTCCCTTTCAGATATACATATATACGATTAGTTCTGTCCCTCTAGAGAACCCTGACTAATACACCACTCAATAGACAAGCGGAACATAACAGAATAAATTCTCAAAAACATAATCATAATATCTTTCGTAAAATAAAAAAATTAATCCAAAATGGCCAGAAAAAAATGAGAAATTAGATCTGCTAAATCTATGATACTGCTAGATAATCCATTATTAAATAATACATAGTTTATATATTATTCTTCCTAATTGAAATTTGTTCCTCTCTTTGATTTCTTTCATTTTTCCCTTTACAATTTACATTCCTAGGTTGTTTTTCTTTTTAACATTTTTAGTATTTTCAGTTTTTTAATTTGATTTTTTCTATATAGAACCATAAAGTTTTCATGTGAAATATGCTATATGAATCCTACAGGTATATGTAAATACTAGCTTTTCAAGGTAATTTGTTAGAGTGTACTCCACACACTGGGAAATATCCAGACTTGTACATTTAATGGCAGCATTAAATGCTTTTGCATGCCACTTAATGAAACTACATTTCAATATGAATTAAAATGAAAGGTAGAGACCCCACAACATCCACTGCTGCAAGTCATGTGCAATATCCAAACATTAATTCCCTGAATAATTACTAAAAGTTTACTTGGATTTGCATTTCTCTAATAACCAGTAATGATGAGCTTTATTTTTTCATATGTTTATTGGCTGCTATTGCCTAGGTTTTCTTCTACGGTTTTTATGGTTTGGAGTTTTACATTTAATATTTTACTCCATCTTGACTTAATTTTTGTATGAGGAAGGGGTCCAGTCTCAGTTTTCTGCATATGGCTAGCCAGTTTTCCCAGCGTCATTTATTAAATAGGGAATCATTTTCCCATTGTTTGTTTTTGTCAGGTTTGTTGAAGATCAGATGGTTGTAGATGTGTGGTGTTATTTCTGAGGTTTCTGTTCTGTTCCATTTATCTACATGTCTGTTTCGGTACCAGTACCATGCTGTTTTGGTTACTGTAGCATTTTTTAACAGCGAATTCCAGAAGAGGAGTTAGGTTTTGTTATAGTAGGTTAGCAGTCTTAGTTGGATACCCTCTGCGTTGTTTGATAAGTTCTTATTTTAAGTGACAGTGTAACAGGATCTGGGATGTGATGTGAGGTCCTTGTCAAAATAGAAAGTATGTATCATAGATTTCTAAATAGCCAAGCAGAGCAGCTAACATATGCAAGAAACTTGCCCAGCAACAACTATGTAATTTTTACGAACCATATGGTATTCTTTCTCCAATTGCCCTTCATATTTTGTATTCCAAATGATTAGCTAATATTTTATAATTGTTTATGTTAAGCAATTCAATTCTTGGTCTAAAAATCTTAGTAATTTAGAATTTGATAATGTTACTGGGGGGAGAACAAAAAGGAAATATATATTAATTTTCTCTTTGCTTTATGTCTGTTTTTTGAGTGCAAAATCTGCCCTTGATGATTAGTCGCTTTGTGTTAAGAAAGTTTTAATGGTCTTTTATTAAGTCTTACTAAAAAATGGTCTTTTGGATTCTTTAAGAAATTTTTTCCTGATTTCCTATGAGGCCTTCCCATGTAGCCAATCATTTTCCAAGGGGCCTGATTTTGTAGTCACCCACTTCTCTGAATAATTATTCAATTTAGCCGGGTGCAGTGGCTCATGCCTGTAATCCCAGCACTTTGGGAGGCCAAGGCATGTGGATCACTTGAGGTCAGCAGTTTGAGAACAGGCTGGCCAACATAGCAAAACCCTGTCTCTACTAAAATACAAAAAGTAGCCGGGTGTGGTAGTGCCCACCTGTCGTCTCAGCTTTTATGGAGGCTGAGGTAGAAGAACCGTTTGAACCTGGGAGGCAGAGGTTGCAGTGAGCCAAGATCACGCAATTGCACTCCAGCCTGGGTGACAGAGCAAGACTCTGTCTCAAAAAAAAGAAAAAATCAGTTCACATGTGTGTGTTTTATATGAGCTTTGTAGAAAAAAAATTAAATAACATTTATTTCTGACAGCCTTTTATACTCAATGATTTAAAAATAAAAGAAAAATTATGAATTTATTTTACATTAATTTATAGCAAGCCATGCAGTATTACATTGTTTACAATATTTCACATCTCCAGTCCCTTTATATAAGAGATGTGCTGAAATAGCTAGGTCATGACTTTAAATAATAAAGATTTCACCATTGGATGGTGCCAATTTCAGTAAGACAAATTGGTGAAATTGGAGGTTCTACTTGCGGTCAGCCTTTGTTTTTTATTCATACTGATTCTGCATTCTCATTTTTGACGTTTGGTTCCTATTGAGATCACTAATGATTTTATCTTTTGCTCTTTTGTGGAAATAATTGAAGAATAACCAAATAAGAACAGACAAAAGCTATTTTTGAAAGTTTTTCATAGCAAGGGAGTCATTACCATCATCTGCACTTTGGCAGAGACCGCGAGATAGACAAAAGAGTGGAAAAGCTTTATAGTGGAAAAATGGAAAACTTCAAGTGTGCCCTGATTGGAAGCTGTTAGCGTGGGGGAGATGTAGGCAGTCTAACTAGAAGCAGGGCATCTCATGTGATTGATTAGGAGTGTATATTTGGCTTCCTCTGTCCTGTCTGATATTTGAAGTAGAGACAAAAATTTGGGAAGCTGTCAGTTATTAATAAATTCCTAGAAATTTTAGACTTATTGTTACAGGGGTTATTATTACTTTTCCTAAAATATTTGCTAGAGATAATTGTTTAATTCCTGAAAGTTTAACTAGCGGATATTAAATAGTTCAGCTTAGTAGATAATAGTTTGCCTTTCTGGACTGGTTATTCTAGATGACAAGTTGATTTCTTGGGCTGCAGATTTGTGAGTCAAATTTCTATTTTTTATATATGGCCATTGTCCATTGTTTACCTAGTCTCAGTTTTCATAGGTAAACTTAAGATTTTATTGCCTAAAAGTTTATATTAATTCTGGGTTGATGAGCAAAGTAATAGTTGTAGATAAGTACACCTTTTTTTTTTTGTCTGTTTATTGTTATTATCATTATACTTTAAGTTCTGGGATACATGTGCAGAATGTGCAGGTTTGTTACATAGGTATATAGGTATACATGTACCATGGTGGTTTGCTGCACCCATCAACTGATCATCTACATTAGATATTTCTCCTAATGCTATCTCTCCCATAGCTCCCCACCCTGACAGGGTGTGTGACACCTGACAGGCCCCGGTGTGTGATGTTCTCCTCCCTGTGTCCATGTGTTCTCATTGTTCAACTCGCACCTATGAGTATACCAAGGGTTAATTAAGAAAATGGCATTGATCTAAAATGCATTTGCTATCTTTTTGTGTTTGTCATGTATTATCGAAATATTTGTTATCACTTGAATACCTATTGTCAAACTCCTATTTTCGAAGACAAGACTTTTAAAAAACAGTCTAACTCGTTTCGATTGGACTTGCAAGAAAAAAAATGGCCTTTTTCCTTTGGAAAATATCTAGTCACCTCAGCTGATAGTCTATAAAAGGAAGGTAGCATTCATTGAGGAATAACCAGGTTTACCTTAGGTTTTGGTCTTTTATTCCCGAGGGTGATGTTTAAACTTCTTCAAATTCTGAGGAGAATGAAATGCATTCATAAAAATATTTTTGCCATTTATTGAATTTCTTTTATATACCAGACAATTTCCTACCTTTATATATATATTTTTTTCAATGGCATCTTTAGTGAGTAGTATAGATATACTTATTTTTTCACATGAAGAAAATGAGACTCAGGGAGTCTCTACATTCTGGCAGCTAGGGAGATAGAATTCAAAGTTCTAACTCCATTATGCTTTACAGTTCCTCAAATGATGTAGTTTTATTTTGTCTACAAATTACATGTCTCTTAAAGTGAAACTATAAATTATATACATCGAATGTGAGAGGAACAGAAATGACACTGATCTGGAATAAAGCCTGATTCTTTCTTAAGTCCCTGAACCACTAATGACACAACTACTTGGTGGTATAGAATCATCTGGGACAATAACTTGGACTTAAAATAATGTTAGAAAAATATAATTAAAGAAATAACATGGGAAGTTAAAATAGAAAAGCATGTTTAATTTTTGCAACCCGTTATCATAGTTTAATAAAGTTTAGACACTTAAAAAAATAAGTAACAGACAAAAATTAGAAACAGCCTAAATATACATATTAGGAGAGTAATTCAGTAAGAATTATCAATCCAGGCCGGGCGCGGTGGCTCACGCCTGTAATCCCAGCACTTTGGGAGGCCAAGGTGGGCGGATTACGAGGTCAGGAGATCAAGACCATCCTGGCTAACACAGTGAAACCCTGTCTCTACTAAAAATACAAAAAACTTTGCTGGGCGTGGTGGCGGGCACCTGTAGTCCCAGCTGCTGGGGAGGCTGAGGCAGGAGAATGGCGTGAACCCGGGAGGCAGAGCTTGCAGTGAGCTGAGATCGCACCACTGCACTCCAGCCTGGGCGACAGAGCAAGACTCCATCTCAAAAAAAAAAAAAAAAAAAAAAGGAAAAAAAAAAGAATTATCCATCCATACATTGGGTCATCATGTGTTAATAGAACATTATGTTTTAATTTGTTATATTTGACAGAGATGTATTAAATAAGACCTGTTAGTGTTTTTGATAAACAAAATAAATAATTTTTAACTCTATCTGGGTATTTGTATATTGATTGTTTTATGGTGGCATTATCTAGAATATTGCACCAATATATTGACCTGATTTTCACGCAAACATAATTTCCATTTTTTTCCACTCAATAGTCCAGATAAAATGAATGTTCCTCCTTTCAGTTTTGTCATGACTGAACATTTGCAATTTTTTAGAGCATACGCCTGAGTTGAACCGCTGTGTTCTGGCAGTAGACACTGTCTGTAGTCCAAGGAAAAAATAGTGTCTGTCGATATTTTTGTCTTTTTCGTCACTCTTGTATAGCAGATGAGTGTTCAACAAGAAGCTCAGCCTACTAACCTGATAAATGACATATTCGTTTCCATCTAGAAATGTTTTGCCATCATGCATTTATATAAAATACATATAACATCATCATTTACAATGTCTTTACATTTAGCATGATCTATTTGCATTTGCTTTGTTTGTTTTCACTTTGAATTCAAAATACATATGGTTATTTTTCTTATATACTATCATATAGCACATTATGCATAGCTAAAATTTTCACAGAATCATTCAGATTGTATGAAAAGGTGCATTTTAACGTTTAACTCTGTCACTGAATCCTATCTATAAAGAGTATTATAGTTCCATTTATACTTGCATAGAACCCTGTTATATTTTACCATTAAAAATTAAAGTTTATAAAACAACCTTCTAAACAATAACATAAAATGCAATAATTTTAAACTTCTCATTTAATATTATGTAAATAAGCTACAGCAATGATTTCACTATTTGACCAATAGATTCTCCAGAGACTCCTCAAATCCTGCAGACTAGATTTAAATTGGTCGAAATTACAACATATCAACAATGGGTTGGTATTTATTTGGTTTTTGCTTTCTTCTAAAATGGGTTTAGCACTTCATATTATAATCTGCCTTTAAAGAAAAAAAATGACGTGGTAATAATATTACCACACAAAATAAGGGAAAAATTTCTAGGTTTCTAAGAATTCTTTGTGTTTTACTTTATTTTTGAGAGAAATAGAAGCCCAGTTGGGCCCTCTTGTCACCTTGTTCTCTACATTTCAGATGTTTGGGAGACATTCAGTTTCACGTACCATCTTCCGAAAATGTGTTTCAGAAAAAAATAACTAAAAGTATGTCACTTAACACATTGTCTTGTAATGTATTTGCTTATGCCCTTATCTCCCATTAGAACAAGTATCTCAAAGACAATATCTATGTCCTACACATCTTTTATTTTCTCTGGCACAGAGCCTGCAAAAATTAGACAGGTTCTTTTTACTGAGTATTTAGATATATCTAAGTATCTGCAAAAATTAGACAGGTTTTTTTACTGAATATTTAGATATATCTAAGTATCTGCAAAAATTAGGTTCTTTTTACTGAATATTTAGATATATCTAAGTATCTCATCTTTTGATCTCTTTGTATTATTGAGTTCTTATAGGCACCTTATTTGATTAATTACTTATTTAATCAAGAAGAGCTGTTGAGCACCTACCTCAAGATAGCATGACAATCATCACTCAAAATTAACAAGGCTAAGCCAAAACAAAGATTTTTATTACTCCTCCTCCTACCCACAACAGTTTTTGTTTCTTTTTAAAAGTCTTCCCTATTTACATAAATTATTACACCATTCATACCTTGAACACATTTTTTAAATTACTTTTGTACTGTGGTTATATACATATAACATAATATTTATCATTGTAACAGTTTCAAGCGTTCAGTTCAGTGGTATCAAAGACATCCATAATGTTGTGCAACCATCACCACTACCGTCTCTGTACCTTTTCATCTCGTAAAACTAAAACTCTGCCTTCATTAAGCAATAACTTTTCATGCCCCTCTCCTCTTCTATCCTTGCCTTTGGCAACCATCATTCTAATTTCCGTCTCTATGATTTTGACTACTCTATCTCACGCAAGTGGAATTATATAGTATTTGTCTTCTTGTGACTGGCTTATACCACTTAGCATAATGATCTCAATGTTTATCCTTGTTGTTGCATATGTTAGACTTGCCTTCCTTTTTAAGATTGAATACTATTTCATTGTATTTATAGTTCATACTTTGTTATGCAGTCATCTGTCAACAGACATGAGCTGCTTCCACATTTTAGCTATTGTAAGTAATACTGCTGTGAACATTGGTTGTACAAATATCTCCTCAAGACCCTGCTTTCAATTCTTTTGTGTATATGCACAGAAGTGAAACTACTGGATCATAGACCACATTATTTCTGATATATGCTCAGGCCCGAATTCTCCTCTGTTTTCTTGGTAGTTCTCATACTGTCTGGGACTGTCAACCTTTTGTAATCTATGATCACTCCAACTGTAGTCTCCAAACTAGTATCTCTACCTCCGCTCTTGTTTTCCAGTTCTCTTTACATAGAGGAATCATAGTAAGATTTTTAAAGCATAAAATAGTCAATTAATTCCATCCTCACAAAAAAGACAGATGGCAATTAAAACAATCCCAAATTTCTCATAACCTTCTACAAGGCAGGTATCAAAATATTTGGCTTCTGAATTTTACATGACCAAATATGTGTATGTATTCCTTGCCCAACATACAATTTCCTGTATCTCATAAAAATACAAACAATATAAATGTCTTCCAGGACATTTGCAACTTTCTTTTTTTAATTTATGGTGTTTGTTTGTTTATTTGTTTTCAGAGTGGGAAGTCTTTCAACTGTTCACATGCCTGACATTTCTCTTATTTAAATGCCATCTCAAATGTCACTTTTTCATTATGGATTTCTCTCATGATCCTAAGCAGGGGATTCATCTAGTCACTTTCACATTATGCCTAATCATATTACATTTTTCTTTTTGTTCTTATCACTATATGAAGTTATCCTATTTGTTTGTTGGTTTATAGTAGATTACAGATAGAAGGTTTGTTTATGGCAAATGTAAGTCATGAAATATCCACCATCTGCTTGTGTCTCCTGTATCACAAATCTAAGCAGGACAGTATAGTGTCTTTACCTGTTAACTACTACCCCTGGCCTCCTCCTCCGGGACTAGAGATTTTATAGTGACTTCAAGATTCAAACATAAAGGGCCAAGATGATGTAAACTTGGCTATCCTGGGGTGATGGTGGACCCCACATGACAGCATTACAACAGATTTTTGTTAACCAAAGGCCTTCCCGATTTCCACATGACTGTGAATGTCGGTGTGAATAAATGCCAACAAGCAGGAGTTTAGATAAATGGAATAACATAGGCCAAAATGGAAGGAGACAGAGGCAGCATCCTGATTGACTGAGTTACCATAAGCGACTTGGGGAGGAAAAAATATCTGGAAATGACTGAGATATATTTGAATTGATTATATAATAGTATCAACTATAGAAAAAACTTGAATTTCCAGAACTAAGTCTAAATTCATTATAAACAAATAAACTTCCAGTTTGATAGCACAAGAAATAATTAAAATACATGGCCACTAACTAAGAAGACATGTACCTTTAAAAGCAGCAGAGGCTATTGGTCCTTGATCCAGGTGTTATTGAAGCACGTGGGTCACTATTAGCAATTTCTAATAGAATAAAACTGTTTGCAAATATTTTTACAAGAACAAAATATGTAAACAATTGACTAAGGTTTTCCATCTGATTAGAATCTGTCTTGATCATATGAGATAGTCATAAATCATGACCAACTAGGCTACACTAAGAAAAAATTGCTTCTGTTATATTAAATTATAAGTGAAAAACTCTTCCAAACAAATACTATGATATTTTGTATTAAATATTTCCTTGACTCTTTCACATTTAATTCAAATGGAAGGTTTATTTCCAATATGCAATTGGCAATAGAGAAATATGCAGGAACCATATGAAATTATATATGCTACTATGAGCAGACAGAATACATATGTAACAAAGGTTTAAATAAGTTTAGCATTTGGCAGGTGTAATCGCTGAAGAAAAAGAAAACTAAAAATATTTTGAGGGAAAGAGAATTTATGTTAGCTTATAGTGTTCTCTCTTTTCTTTCTTTCCTGTAGCATTTTAGACAAATGGAAGGCTTAGAATGAAGATTGAACGAGTGGATGTTTGTGTTAGCTGAAGAAGAGTGCAAGGCAGAGCGAGAGGAGGAGTTAACCAGGGGGTATCTCAACATGAACCTTGCCATTAACTTAAACGAATAGTCCAGAACCTTTATCACACTCATAATTCACTTTCATATGGGATATACTTAGTTGTCTCTCTTGGAGAAATGATATTGCACCATACAAGATTAATATAGCTTGAGCCCTGGTGGCCATTATGTTGCCACAGGTTTATAGTTTTTCTACAGTATTTTGATTTATGATACCCTTCCTTTTAATAGAGGTTCATTATTTGTACATTAAGGTTGTAACTTACTCCATCATAGGGGGACTTCTATTAATCAGGGATCCTATATGGTTCAGACTGACATTACTGTCCTATTTGACAGTATTGCTCAAGCTGAGTCATTTGTTAAATGTGCAGGCCCTTTGTGGCTTAAGATTCACTTCAGCAGCTGGGGAAACATTTCCATTCTGATGCAAAATGACTCTTATGTGTCATTTCATATGTCATTTAATCTAGGTGATAGATGCGTCAATTTAACTAACTCAGTATTATCTATTTATTTTGATTTTATAGAGTTCTCCTTTAAAACACTCAAAAATACAAAGCTACGTTCTACCCCAGGCTTATCATTTCACTTACTAAGGAAGTAAATAAACATAAACAGAATAATTCTATTCTTTTGCCTTTAGCTCATAGTATTGAAAATCTCTTTTCCACAGATGTTATTTTATGAAAGAGAGACAGAGAGAAAGATAGAGAGAGACAGAGAGAGAGGGAGACAGAGAGAGAGAGAGGTGTGTTTAAGGTTAGATTCAATATTTATGAGCTTTTTAAAGTCTGAAATTCCACACACTTTTAATTCATTGTAGGTTTGTAGATATTACATTTCTATGTAACTTCATATATTTTGTTTCAGAACTCCATATTTCAAAGAGAAAAGAACAATTCTGATGAGATTTATTTGCTAAGGAATATTAATAGTGAATTTTTGATGAAATAATACCACTGTGCAAACTCTACTTAGTGATTTGAGATTTAGGGAGATGTTATTTGAAGTTTGAATTTACATAGTAAATTCAGGGAATATAATGCTTCATGTCAACATATGAAGGGTAAAATGATAACTAATAAGATGTCTTGGTTAAAGATATATATTAGCAATACATATTTACCATGCAAAGTATTTAAGTCTTCATGCTAGAATAGGTATATAGAATTTTCCAGAGGCTGGATAGGCAAATACAGATTAAAATTATTTAATATTTAGCATATTAAGAGTAACCACAGCCATAAGGAATTGAAAAGTTGACCTTTGGAGTCTTTTTAATTTTGTATTGTTTCCTAATTACTGCTTAAAGTTTGAGCACAGCTGCCATTCAAAAGTCTTGTTTTTACTATTTTATTTTACATTTGAAAAATAGAATATATTTTTACTTATAAGTGGGAGCTAAGAAATGTGTACACATGAACACAGAGTAAGAAATACAGATGCTGGAGGCTCAGAAGGTGGGAGGGGGAGGAGAGGGACAGATGATGATTTAATAGGTACAGTGTGCCTTATTCAGATGATGGGCACACTAAAAGTTCTAGAGCCTGTGGATTACACTAGACATATGCAATAAAAGGAGGAGACATGAACATTCAGAAAGAAATATTGCCAATTTTGGTTACCTGGGTTAAAGTCAATAAATATGAGCTGATAATTAAATATTACTAAGTACTTGAAAATACCTATTACCTAAGAGGAGACGCAACAGAAACAAATATCCAAGGATTTATGTGACCTAGATTTTGAAATGATTATGATCAGTTTACAGAAAAATGAGATGTTAAAAATCGGCAATAAGAAAGATTATAAAAATTATGTGTGGACTTTTAACAGTTAAATACAGAGCATATTAGAAGCAGTTTAAGAGGGAATCAGTAAGATGTAAGCTGAAGTATATTAGAAACCATGCCTATAGCAAAAAGGAGATATTGTAAAGAGAAATATAAATTACTAAGAGATTTAGAGAACAAAATAAAATTGTCTAAAACACCTTTAATTAGAGTCTCACAGGAAGAGAAAAGATGAGTAAAGAATAGGCAAATTCTCAAAGAAAGTGCTGGCGAATTTTCTGAAACTAGTGAAAAACATAATTCCACATATTGAGAAATCACAATATATATAAAGAAAAATGAATAAGAATAAATCTACATTCACTCCATTAATTGTATATTGTAGGGTAGCAAAGATTAAAACAGACATTAAAAACAACTAGGGAGCTATTCCTTGCTCTGGGACACTTAGGGGTAGAGATCAAATCAAAAGATATTTTCTGGAATATACAGAGTAGCATCACCAGTAGTGATCAAAAAGAACATTTTGCTGTGTATCTGAACTTTACGAATACAAGATTCACTTCAGCAACCAAAGAATAATTTCATTTTTATGCAAAATGACTTATGTATATTTTAATATGTCAATTTGCATGGCTGACATATTATAAGTGACTCACCAAGTAATTTGAAAAATCAGGAGAGTACTTTCATATTTGTGTTGTATTTAAAGCAAAATCCTACATAATTTCGTTTAACGGGAGAGTGAATTAGGCTGAAACTCCAAAGTGAGGCATATAGAGGAAAAAAAGACCAAGAAAACTCAAAGGAGTCTATACATAGGAAAACATCAAGCAGGTTTAATGTATTTGTAATATAAGATCTAGAAGACAGCATAAAGCAAGAAAAAAATAACTTTTTATTTCCCCCTGAAATTTTATAAAAACTATACATTTATTTATTTAAAAAAATTGTTTTATCTTTTTTTGAGACACAGTCTCACTCTTTCACAGACTGGAGTGCAGTGGCACGAACACAGCTCATTGCAACTGCAGCCTCCTGGGCTCAAGCAATCCTCCTGCCTCAGCCTCCCAAATAGATAGAACCACAGGTGTACGCCACACTCAGCTAATTTTTAGATTTTTTGGAGACAAGAGGCCTTGCCATGTTGTCCAGGATGGTCTTGAACTCCTAGGCTCAGCGAGCCTTCTACCTCAGCCTCCCATAGTGCTAGAATTACAGGTGTCATCTACTGCATCTGGTCAAAACCATAAATTTAGAGATAACTAAAGCTCAATTAAACCTCCCAAAAAACTAATGTCAGGAATTTCTCCAATGTTTCCTTCTAGCAGTTTTCTCCAAGTTTTACATTTAAGTCATCAGTGCATTTTGAATTAATTTTTGGGTATGGTGAATGATGAGTCTAGTTTCATTCTTCTGCATATGTGTATAGCAGACACCCGTGGCAGCAACAACTTAAGCATACCCTGAGAAAGGCCGTCTGACCTAAGAAGAGCTCTGAATTAAGGATCCCAGGAATAGCCAACCTGAGGATAACTTTTATTTATGAAGGACATCCAAAGCCTGGCCCATTCCTTGGAATGCAAGCTGTAAAGGGGATGGGAGCCCTTTGTTTTGAGTTCAATGGATTTGCTAAATAAACTGCATACCTTTTACAAAAAGTAGTGGTTCACCTGTCCAGCCCACCACCACTGGACTGCTCCAGAAAGTAAATTTTCAGTAAAACTCTGTCTCATTATGATATTGAAGAGATATCTGCACTCTCCTGTTTACTGCAGCATTATTCACAGCAACCAAGATATGGGATCAAATTTCACGTCCATCAGTGGATGAGTGGATAAAGAAAATATGGTATGTGTACACATTGGGATATTATTTGACCATAAAAAAATGAAATTCTGTGATTTGTAGCAACCTGTATAGAATTGGAGGTCATGTTAAGTGAAATAAGCCAGGCTCAGACAGACAAATATGACATGCTCTTACTCATATGTCAAGCTAAAAAGTTGATCTCACAAAATTACTGAGTGAAATGGTGGTTACCAGAGACTGGGAAGAGTAGTGTAGAGGGAGAAATGAATAGAGGTTGGTTAATGAGTGTAAAATTACAGGTAGATGGAATATGTTCTAGTGTTTGATAGTACAATAGGGTGACTATAGTTAACAATAATTTACAGTATTTCAAAATAGCTAGAGGAGAAGATTGGCAATGCTCCAAACACAAATAAATCATTTGAGGTGATTCATATTCTTCTTACCAGAATATGATCATTATATATCATTTTTGTACATAAAAATATTACCTATACCCCATTGTGTTAGTATGTTTTGCATTGCTGTAAAGGAATACCTGAGGCTGGATAGTTTATACCGAAAGAGGTTCATTTGGCTTATAGTTCTGCAGATTGTATAAGAAGCATGGTGCCGGCATCTGCTTGGCTTCTGGTGAGGCCTCAGGAAGCTTTCACTCATGGAGAAAGACAAGGGGGAGTCAGTGTGTCACCTGGTGAGAGGGAGCAAGAGAGAGAGAAGGAGGGGCCAGACTTTAACCATCAGATCTCATGGTACCTAATAGAGTAAGAACTCATTATTACTACAGGGACAGCACAAAGCCATTAATGAGGGATCTAACCTCATCACCCAAACACCTCCCCATCTTCAATGTTGGGGTTTAATTTTCAACATGAGGTTTGGAGGACAAATATCCAAACTATATTACCCATAAGTAGGTATAAGTATTAATAAAAAAGTAAAGTAAATAAACATAATTTGTTGTAAAAAATAGAAAAAAATAAGCCTAATGCCAGGAATTTTACAATCATCTTTCTGAAAACACGTGATAAACACAATTTTTTTCTTTGTTTAATCAATATTATCAGAATGGGTAAAAGAAACTAGATCCAAATACACGCTATTTGCCAGGAAAAGATCATTTAAAGTCACAATTCATATTATAGTGAAAGATTCAAAAAGATGGGTGATAGGAACACTAATTTTTAAAAAACTGGTATAGTTATAGTATCAAAATAGGCTACCAATAAAATAATAATGTCCAGATAAAGGGAAATATTTTGTTATCATAAAATGGCTACATGATTATGAAATTATGTTTTTCAATTCTCTACATAATAATAGACTTTTGAAATATGCAAGTTAAAATTTCATAGAAATTAAAGGAGAAATCATGATAGAGACTTTGGAACACTAAATTTAACAAAAACAGACTGCTTACGAGTCAACTGGCACTCACATACATTGCCAGTGGAAAAGTAAAATGTTACAGCTTCTTTGAAAAGTAATATATTTGTCTCCTGTAAATGTAAATAAATATTTTACCAAGCTATTTCACTTCTATAGGTATCAATCCAAGAGAAATCACAATCTTTGTCTACACAAATATTTTATATCAAATATTTATAGCAATATTATTCATGATATCCTCAAATCAGTAATAATAAAGTAATTATTAACTGAAAAATTGATAAACAATTTGTGGATATGCAATGAGGCACTGCTAAACAAGTAAAAAAAGGGAGAAGGAGGGAGAGCGACATGGGTTGCAAAACTCACTATTGGATGCTATGCTTACTACCTGGTGACTGGATCAATCATACCCCAAACTTCAGCATCACACATATACTCATGTAAGAAACCTGCACATGTATCCCCTGAATCTAAAATAAAGGTTGAAATTATTAAAAAAAAAATAAAAATAAGCAAATTACTTACATATGCATCAACATAGATGAATGCAGAAACTTTATACTAAGTAAAATAAGACATGTACAAAACAGGTAAGCACAAACAAAAACTGTTTATATGTATGATGGTTTCATTTGTAAGACATTTTGGAGAAGACAAAACTGTAAAAATACGACAGTGACTTAGTGGTTGCAACTGGTTAAAGGTGGAGGCAAGGTTGGACTGGTTGCAAAGAGCACAAGGAAATGTTTTTTTACTGACAGAAATTTCTTTTATTGACATAGGGTGATGGTTATATGATTGTGTACATTTACCAGAATATATTGACATGTTTACCTTTAAAAAGTCCATTCACGTCTGTGTAAATTATACCCCCAAAAATCCGGCCCCCAAAAGTTAAACGGAGTCTTGCTCCATGGCAAGTCAAATCCTGTCCTTATTTTTTTTTTTCTAAAAATCAAGTTGTTTTCTTACTATTGAATTCAGTTGCTTTTATATTTTTCACATTAACACTTTATCAGAGGTATGATTTGCAAATGTTTTCTCTTATATTTAGGTTGTCTCTTACCTGTGTTCATTGTTTCCTTGGATGTGCAGAAGCTTTTTAGCTTAGTGTAACGCCATTTGTTTAGTTTTGCCTTTGTTGCCTGTTCTGTTTGAGTCTCATCCGAAAACATCTTTGCCCAGATAAATATTATGAAGTTTTCTCCTGTTTTCTTCTACTAGTTTTACAGGTTTAGGTCTTACATTTAAGTCTTTAATTTATTTTGAGTTGTTTCTTTATAATGTCAGATAAAAGTCTAATTTCATTCATCTTCATGGGAATATTTAGTTTTCCTCAGACCATTTATGGAAGAGACTCTCCTTTCCCCATTGTGTGTTTTGGCATCTTTGTCAAAAATCTACTGCTTGTAAATGTGTGGATTTATGTCTGGTCTCTCTAATCTGTTTCACTGGTCTATGCATCTGTTTTAATGTCAGTACTAGGCTGTTTAAGTTACTATTGATTTCTCGTATATTTTTAAATCAGGTAGAGTATAATGCCTCCAGCTTTTTTTTTCTCAAGAGTTTCTTGGCTACTGGGTGTCTTTTGTTGTTCCATATAAACGATAGAATCATTTATTTATTTATTTTTGTTTTTGTTTTTGTTTTTTTTTTTTGAGATGGAGTCTCCCTGTGTCCCCCAGGCTGTAGTGCAGTGGCACGATCTCGGCTCACGGCAAGCTCCGCCTCCCGGGTTCCCGCCATTCTCCTGCCTCAGCCTCCGGAGTAGCTGGGACTACAGGCGCCGCCACCTCGCCTGGCTAATTTTTTGTATTTTTAGTAGAGACGGGATTTCACCGTGTTCGCCAGGATGGTCTCGATCTCCTGACCTCGTGATCCTCCCGCCTCGGTCTTCCAAAGTACTGGGATTACAGGTGTGAGCCCCCGCGCCCGGCCTGAATTATTTTTTATTTCTGTGGAAAAAACATTGAAATTTCGGTAGAGTTCTTTCACCACCTTGGTTTAATTCCAAGTAGTTTTTAAGCTGTTATAAATGGGATTGTTTTCTTAATTTCACTTTTGTGTAGTTTGTTGTTAGTGTACAGAAATGCTACTAATTGTTGTATGTTGATTTTGTATCCTGCGACTTTACTTAATTCATTTATTAGACCTAACATTTTTTTTCTGGAATCTTTAGGGGATCTTATAGACATGTAGTCTGAAAACAGAGAATTTTGCCTCTTTCTTTTCAATTTGGATGCCTTCTATTTCTTTTTCTTACTTATTTTTTCTTATTAGGACTTTCCTAACTATATTGAATAGACGTAGCAAGTGTGGACATCTTTTGTCTTACTTTTGATGTTACACGAAAGTCTTTCAACTTTTCATCTTGAGGATAATTTTATCTGTTGACTTGTCATATGGCCTTTATTGTGCTGAGGTACATTTCTTCTACATATAATTTTCTGAGAGTTTTTCTTATGAAAGGATGTTGAATTTTGCCAAATACTTTCTTTGCATCTATTGAGAGGACAGTGTGGTTTTTGTCCTTCATTCTGTTAAGGTGGTGTATGGTATTTATTGATTTGCATATATTCAACCATCCTTGCCCTGCAAGAATAAATCCCACCTGGTCGTGGTGAATGATCCTTTTAATATGCTGTTGAATTTGGCTTGTTAGTATTATGTTGAAGATTTTTGCATTCATATTCATCAGAGATATTGACCTGTAGTTATTTTGGAACCATGTCCGCATTCAGATTTGCTATGTAGGTAATGCTGGCCTCGTAAAACGAGTTTGGAAGTGTTCCCTCCTTTTTACTTTTTTTTGTTGTTGTTTGGAAGAGTTTAAGGATTGGTGTTAATCCTTCTTTAGAAGTTTAGTAGAATTTAGCAATGAAGCCACCAGGCCCTGGGCTTTGATGGGAGACTTTTTATTACTGGTTCAATTTTCTTGCTCTTTATCAGTCTGTTCAAATTTTCTGTTTCTTCGTAACTTATTCTTGGTAGGTTGCGTGTTTCTAGGAATTTATTCATTTCTTCTAGATTATTTAATTTGTTGGCATATAATTGTTCATACTTTGTTCATAGTTTGTAAACATGAAACTGTTCACTTACATTTTTAGCTAAATTGTGACTAGTTATCCAGATACTATTACTACTCATGGTGTGGACTCTTCTGCAATTTTGACATGGAGCTCCAGGGTCAGAAGTTTTGTGAGAATGTGTCTTATGTGAGTAGTTGAGGTGGAAAAAAAAAAAAAACCAAATGTTTTAAGTTCACAGACACAGATGTCAATCTGTGAAAAATTCTTTCAGATCATTTATTTTATATGTGATGAAGGCACCATAGAGATCTTCTTAAATTTGACAACAATCCCCAACTCTTACATTGTTATCAATAATAGATGAGAAAATAAATCTGTCAATAAAACATCTTGCCAAATCTAGGATATTTTTATTTTCTCTATAAAGATGCTATTACAAAATCTTTATCATATGAAAAAGATTGAGGGCAATATGGCCAAAAATACATATAATATATGTTATTACAGCTATGTGTCCCCCAGTCCTCTAATAGACATAAAAAGATATGCCTCTGTTTTTGGTAATTTTTATCTTTTTTTAAAACAATTATGTAATTAATCATTTTTTCTCTCAAGATAAGTATTCATGTTTCAATCTAGTTTTGCATTCTTGATTTTGTATTTTTTTAAGTGGGATGCCAAAGTGTATAAGCTTCAGGTCCTATAAATCCTGGGTATGCCTATATACCATCTAGTAGATGACACCTTTGTATCTTTTCCTTTCTAGCTTTGAATTAAATAGGCAAGGATAAATGCATATTTAGATCCAAGTAACTAACCAAAGAACTACTATGTGCTAACCATACACTAAAGTCCTTCACAAATTGTTTATTCCTACAACAAGCATATTATAATACTCATTTTAAAGATAAAGACACTGAGACTGAGTTGAATTGTATTCCAGTATCACAGAAGAAGAGTGTCATATGGAATAGAGAACAGCAAAGCAAGTCATAATATATAACATTTTTTTTTTTGAGACAGAGTCTTGCTCTGTGGCCCAGGCTGGAGTGCAGTAGCATGATCTCGGCTCACTGCAAGCTCCGCCTCCCAGGTTCACGCCATTCTCCTGCCTCAGCCTCCTGAGTAGCTGGGACTACAGGCGCCTGCCACCACGTCCGGCTAATTTTTTGTCTTTTTAGTAGAGACAGGGTTTCACCGTGTTAGCCAGGATGGTCTCGATCTCATCTCCTGACCTTGTGATCCGCCCACCTTGGCCTCCCGAAGTGCTGGGATTACAGGCATGAGCCACCGCGCCGGCTACATCACATTTTTTAAGAGTTTAAATATACCCAATACTACACTGGATACATATCACATTTTTAAAATGCCCATCCTCTAGTAAAGGACACAAAATTTTAAACAAATAAACACGTCGACATCACAAATGCTTTAACAGAACTACCTATAAGGCATGGTAGTGGTACAAAGACTAAAGTATTTAACCTAGGGGTTAAAATTAGAAAACTTGTGATAGTAGTACATTTTTTTTGCAGTATTCTTATAATATGAATAAGATTTTAATGGGTATGAAGTTGATAATTATCAAACCTAATAAAGGAAACAGCAAAATTGTATTAGGTCATGTGGTATTTTTTCGAAATATTAAGCTCCTGGCTATAAGAGCAGAGGGTAAGACTTTGAGGGCTTTTAGGATGCAGGAGCAGAAATGAACAACTTGGTGCATAGTGGGCTGGATATGGTCAAAGAAAATGAAGAGCAAAGCGTTACAATTTTGGCCAACAAAGTCAGTGACAGACGTGATGGACCCACACAGAAAATGATGTTGCTCTGTCTGTACTCAAAGGGAACACATGCAGGCAAGCATGAAACAAAGAAAGTGGGCAACATGGGTCCTCATTGTTATGAACTGATATGAACTGAATTGTGTCACCTCCAGATTCCTAGGTTGAAGTCCTACCTCCAATGTATAGTAACTGTACTTGGACACAGGGCCTTTAAGGAGATAAGGTTAAACAGCATCATAAGAGCGTGACCCATATCCAATAGTACTGGTATCCTTATCGGAACAGGAAGTGTGCACCAGGCACGGTGGCTCACACCTGTAATCTCTGCACTTTGGCAGCCTGAGGCGGGTGGATCAGTTGAGCTCAGGAGTTTGAGACCAGCTGGTCAACATGGTGAAAACCTGTCTCTACTAAAAATACAATTAGCCAGGCATGGTGGCATGTGCCAGTAGCCCCAACTACTTGGGAGGCTGAGGTGGGAGGAAAGCTGGAGCCTGGGAAGCAGAGGTTGCAGTGAGTGGGGATCGCACCACTGCACTCCAGTCTGGGTGACCGAGTGAGACTCTGTCTCAAAAAAAAAAACAAAAAAAACAAAAAGGCGGGAAGAAACGGCAAGAGTGCACATTCATAGAGGAAAGCCAGGTGAGGACGCAGCAACAGAGCAGCCATCTGCAAGCCAAGGAGAGAGGCTTCACCGGAAACCACTCCTGCCCACACCTGGATCTTGGTCTTCCAACCTCTAGAACTGTGAGTAAATACATTTCTGTCATTTAAGTCACCCAGTCTGGGATTTTGTTATGGCAGCCTTTGATGACTAATACATTTATCATGATCATTCTTTTTTTTCTCTACATAAATCCTATAATACTGTTTATGTAATTTCTAAGATGCACCAATCTACTCAAGCGACAATATGACTTGTACAATTCTGTGACTCTGATTGACATGCTGGATAGGAATAGGCTAGGAGGAAGGGAAAAAGAGAATGGTACATTCCCTTTTTCCATGCCAGTTGAGTCTTTCCTTGTTGTCTTACACAGTTTTGGCTATTATCACAAAGTACGATAGACCAGGTGGCTTGCAAACAACATCAATTTATTTCTCATAGCTCTGGAGGCTGGGAAGTCCTATATTAAAGTACAGGCAGATTTGGTGACTAGTGAGGGCTTACTTCATACATCACCACTTCTTCTTGCCTAGTGCTCATGTGGCAGAAGGGTGAGGGTGCTCTCTGAGGTCTCCGTCATAAGGGCACTAATCGCATTCATAAGGGCTCCCCATAATCACTTCCCAAAGGCCCTGCTTACACATATTGTCTTATTGGGGGTTAGGATTTCGACACATGAATTATGGGGAGATACAAACTTTCAGTTTACAGCACTTTTTAAAATAAAGACAGAAATACATCTCTTGGAGCCCAACTTTCATCTTACTAACCAAAACTCCATCTGATAACCCAAGCTGCAAAAGAGTCTGAAGAGGTCACGTGAACTCCATGAGGTCATGGCCTTTAACTTGTTTACTATGGAGTCCCAACTACTATAGTAGTTTTTGGAAGGTGGTAGCTATACCATAAACATATGCAAACAAATAAATATATGAGCTATCCTGTCTCCTGCACAAGAAAGGGCATCTGATTGTCAAAAACAAGGAAGAGTATTTGTGTATGCCATTAGCAGCAGCATACATGTATTTCCTTACTGCTCTTTAGTTTTAAACAGCATTCTATATCGCGATTCAATCATGACATATACCTAGGTACTCATGGTGGACAAGAAGACTACCTATGGAAAATCTCTGACTCATCTTATGGAAGATAAAGTGAAGGACTAGAGAAGTGAGTTGTTCACAGTCATATGACTAGTTAATGGCCATGCTCAGAGAGGACTCCGACTAGAGTGTGCAGACCCCAATATCATCCTGTGAAGAACAGAAAAAGTGTGTTTATCACTCTAATCCAAATAGCAGTATACCTCTCATTTCTTCTCGTCTACTTAACTGGAAAATTACATTTCCTTATCTTTAGCTTGCCAAGTGTCCTTGATTTTCTCTCCAGCTTCCAAGCTGTGTTGTAGTTAGGTGAGAATGATGCTTTGCATTTGCAACCTTCTTGGGCAGTGTGATATATATATTCTCATTTATTTTACAGTTTCTGCTTTATTAACTTTCATCTGTCAGCAATGTTAAGGAAACTACAAAGATATTATTGATAATTATTTGCTGATTTTGACTTGGTCTCCTCAGCTCTAATATTTTTAATATATCTGAATAGAACTGTGATTTCTATACTATCCCACAGGAAATGTCACTAAATAGATTTATGATACTGTTCATTTCCTCTATTATTATTTATGTCAAGCCTAGTATAAAGATCTGTAGGGTGACTACTAGCAGAAAATTTCTAATTAAAGTTTGGATTGTACCAAAAGTATCAGTTATATTTAGAAGAAAATGCACATGTTTTGAAAAATATTAAACAACCAAATAAAACTTTCTATCATTTCTGTCACTGACTTAGGTGATTAACAAACATAACGTGTAAAATTATATAGTAATTTTAGTTCTGAATTATGTATTTGGCAGACATTTTGGCATAGATATTTCAGATTTTCCCTCCAAACAAAGAATATAACTTATCTTAATATGAAACTTTTGAGATACTAAACAGTCTCGTGAGTGAAAGAGGAAAAACTTGGGCAAAACTCTTCAGTCTATTTCTCTCTTTAGCACTGGCCATCTGAGAATTCAAATTTGGGCAAATGTGGGCTCCCCATCTCTGTGCATAATATTACCACTAAGTCCAGGGCTTAATGGACAAGAAATCAGAGGTCGAGTAGCATATAGTTTTAAAGAACCATTCTATATTATTTCAACAAAATAAGTAATCTGAAAAACGGATACATTGCAAGACAGCAAAGGTAGAGTATATTCAGCCTTTCTAATAAAATCACATAACTATCCAAACTCAGTGGAATATGGCTTTCTCCCTGTACATAGTGTTTATTAAGGTAAATGAATAGCTTTCAGAGCATCTCTAATGGAACTACATTATATATATGTACATGTCATGTATGTGTATATATCCATATGTATGCATATGGATGGATGTATAGCCATCATAAATAAGAAGCCCCAGAAATGCAGCATTTCATCCTAAGTGGCAAGCAAAGAAAATAAAAGAAGATAAACAACAGAAAAGCAAGGTAAAGAAAATAAAAGATAAAAAGTTATTTCTCTCCCTTTTTCCTGGAAATTAACTTTGACCACTGGTTCAAAGATTAGAGAACCAGGCCTTGGTGTAGGAAGAATTCAACTTCAGTAGAGTGGGAATCAATAACTAACTTTATGCCAGGAAATAAAAGGTGGACTATTGACTTAATTAAGAAATTTCACCTTTACAAGGGTGAAAAAAGGACGTGGAGGAGAATGTGCACCTTCCTTTTTGGAAATATAAAATTATGTTCTTTTTAATGATTTTTTATAAGAGAGGTTCAAGGAATTACATCATTAAAAGAGTTAGTGAATTTAATATTACTTATTACATATCATAACTATAATAAAATACATACCTGTTCTGTCTGGTGCTAACGCCAAAAGTTGGATGCCAGTAGGTGTTTATATTACTGAGATTAGTTAGACTGCATTGCGAATATACTCTCTCGTCTCCTCATGACCAATCTTCTCAAATCATATGCCCCAAATTGACTGTTTTGATGTCTTAAACCAAAATCAGAATATGTGTTCAAAACTCCACAGATGTAAATTCTGAAGAAGTCCCAAGACTATATTTATATATCTAAGCAATATGTGTTTTAAATTCACATATTCAATACTTTAAGCTGTAACAAGCCTTGAAATCTTGTGTGCGTATGTGTGTGTATACATGAATGTGAAATAATGTCAGTGAACACTGATGTGTTAGTGTAAAGACAAACAATACTGAAACCAAAAGTATAAACATCAGTTTAAAGTTCCCAAATAAAGCATACAGAGTAAACCTGGCTAAAAGCATTAAAATATATATATATATTCTGGAAACTATGTGAATACACATCACTAAGAAAAAAATGTTCTTTTGTTTTGAGCATAATGTCAATAATGTATTATATTTATTAAAATGTGTGCATTATTTTATGTATCTATTTTGATTGTTTATGAAACAAAAAATAGAATGTACCAGTATGTGATTTACCAATCTTTAAACAAGCAATAGCATTTCTGCATGTTTATTATAAAATGCTACTAAATTGTGAAACCTCTCAAAATATCTAATGAAGTATATATCCAGAGAGAAGCATTATCGTTTTAATGTATGTAAAATTTATTAGATGATATTTTAAAATATGGCTGTAAGCATAAGCTACTTTGTTCTAAAATTATGTCAGATAAATTTTAGCACACTTTTTTATAAGTTAAAAGTACATGAACATGAAATTTTCTATTAAAAATACCTTTGATTGTATTTTAAAGTGAGAGTAAAAAGTAATACAAATAAACTACATTTTAGAAATCACACAGTGATGTATAGATTTGCAGAACCAAAGAGAAGAATTGAACAGACTTCATTATCAGTTTCACTGCTCCTATCAGTTCTGTCTCAAGCTATGATAGAAAAAATAAAAACTGTAACAATTTATATATCTCCAGGAAAGACAATATTCTCATCCTTTGGGTAACGTGCTCACGATATTTAAGAGACAGAAGCGGCAGCGATAGGCACTGACTGAGACAGGGTTGCTCTACTAGATTGCTAGGGCTTTGTCCTAGTCTGTTTTCTGTTGCTTAGAACAGAATACCTGAAGCTGGATCATTTATAATGAAATGAATTTATTTGTTACAATCATGGAGACTGAGAAGGCCAAGGCTGAGGGGGCACATCTGGTGAGGGCCTTCTTCCTGGGGTACACTTAGTGTCTGGAGGCAGCGCAGGTCATCACACGGCGAAAGGGTAGAGTGGGCTCACATGATACCTCAGGTCACTTTTCCTCTTCTTATATAGCCTCCAGTTTCCCTCCCAAGATAACCCACTAGTTCATTAACCCATAAATCCATTAACCTGTGAATGGGTGAATCCATGAATGAATCTATTCATGAGGGCCAAGATCTCATGATCCAATCACTTCTCAGTGCCCCTTCTCTCAATATTATCACACTGCAAATTAAATTTTTGTGCGAGTATTAGAAGGAACAAATGTTCCACCCATAGAAGGCTTCCATAATAAAACGCCACAGATGGTGGATTTAAAAACAGAAATTTATTTTCTCACAATACCGGAGGTTAAAAGTCCAAGATCAAGATCATCAAGAAGGGTTTGCTTCTTCTGGGGCCTCTTTCTCTGGCTTGTAGATGGCAATCTTCCTGTTTTTCCACATGGTCTTCCTCTGTGCTTGTCTTTATCCTAATTTCCTCGTCTTATAATGATACTGGTCATTTTAGATTAGGGCCCATGCTAATGAACCTATTTAACCCTGTCTCTTGAAATACCCTTTCTCCAAACATTCTGAAGTACTGAGAATTGGGATTTCAGGATAGGTTAATTGGGGATGACACGATTCAGCTCATAATAGCAGTGGTGAAGAAGGGGTGTCAAATGCTCTTTGACTAAGCAATAACCTCACAGAACCGAAATGCCTTACATGAATTTATTATTGGACTATGGCAGTGAACAATATCTTCACCCTCCAACATCTTTGGTAAAACACAAAAATACTTCGGAAAATCACAAAATACTTGGTGGGATTAGATTTCTAGTTGATGACTTAGAGCATTTTATATTCAGGTTAATATGGTACTTCAAATAAGCCCATTTCTAAGTTTGCAGGAATAACTGCAATATGAATTGAAACATGATTTTGTTGAAGAGATTAAGGTTCATGGTTTACTGACATCTGGTAAGGAATTCTGCCATTGCATTTATTTTCTTTATCCTTTTTCTATTAACTACATTTCCATCCTAATACATTCATCCTTACAAATAAATTCCACTTCTATATACCTTCTTATAAACATTTTAAAAATAGATCCAATATTTTCAAATAAATATGTTATTATTTAAAGTATTGAATATTTTATAATGTTTTAATCAGGAAAACAGACACGTTTTTAAGTGTGATACATTAGGGCAAATTATATAGTAGGTATTAAGTATGAGAAGTATACAGATAGAAAATTTCTATTTCCTGCCCACATATCTAAGCAAAGACAGAAACAAATTTATTATTTATCATAATCAACCAATTAGTGAATAGAGTTTAATGTGACCATATATAACATGGAAATTTATAAGATAACTGGGTTAACAAATAAATATATATATATAATAGAATACCATATAGCTGAAAAATGCTATTTTAACAACAATACTACAGTTTATTCAGGAGTAGTCTAGAGACACTCAAGTCCACTACATTGATATATAGGGTGTAAAAAATGCTACGTTTACTTAAGTAAATAGCACTATGGTCATGCTGATGTTTTTTCTGACAACTTGCATTCATTGAACCATGGTTCATTGTTTATTCAGTCTTTATATAGCAATTATGTTAACATTTTAATTACATGAGAAGAGTAAGCATTTTAGTATATTTCATGTAATTAAAAGTTAGAATAGTAACACTTATTTATTAATATTACCATAAAATCTTGAAACTTTTAAAAACAATTATGCCACAGAAGAATTTGACTTGTATATAAATGACTCCTCTCTGCACCATGAGGTGAGGATGAAATGTTTGAAAGGATGAAAATGATAAGAGAATATTTTCTACTCATTAAACTGCATGTTGTAAAACTGTTTTCTATGATCCTTTTTCATTAACTGATGAAGGATAAAAGAATAGTACATTTTCTCATATGAGTTATAAATTTTGCACTTGTTCATTTTAAATGGACATCAGAATATGAGGTATTTTATCTTGTGTAGCCTAAAAATGCTAACTTTACCTCATCCTTGGCAATGAAATGATGAAGGAAAGTGAATGTAATCAAGGGTAAATTCATGCTAAGAATTACTATTAAATCTAGAATGACTGGAACTTAATAAAGTAGCATTGAGGCTGTTTTGTGGACTGTATATAAAAGAAAAATTTACATCAAATTTAAAAATGAATAGTGGAGTCTTACCTTTTTCATTTTTAAAAAGAGATTTTGGATAGAATAAACAAATAATTTTTTAAAAAACTCCAAGTATTTGGGATTAGATTTATGATCATATTCATAGCAAAACAGCTCTTGAACTTAATCCATAGATTGTGAATTTAATATTATAATTAGGAACTTGGCTGGGGTACATGTAATTCAATTTTATAGTTACACTAATTTGTACCATTAAATATACATGATGACAGAAAACATTCATTTTTTAAAAGAAGTACATACTTAGTGTAAAAAGTTTTAGAAATTGTTCATTGAGAATTTTTTCATCCAGACATTGAAGAAAAATTATGTAGGAAAACATTGTTAAATTAGGGTGAGTGTCAAGAAATGATATCTGGTATAAAATAAAATAAGAAAAAATTAAGTTTTAACTTGTGCAAAAGTTATAATTAAAACTAACTTCATAAACTAAATTATTTAAAATAGAACTTTGATTAAAATTAAATTGATAAGCTTTCACTTTCCACTATGGTGAAGGAACAGGGACAAATTTACTCTCCTGAACTGAACAACTATAAAGCAGATGAGGTGGGCAGACCATGAGGTCAGGAGTTCGAGACCAGCCTGGCCAACATGGTGAAACCCTGTCTCTACTAAAAATACAAAAATTAGGTGGGTGTGGTGGTGTGTACCTGTAGTCCCAGGTACTTGGGAGGCCAAGGCAGGAGAATTGCTTGAATCCAGGAGGCAGAAGTTGCAGTGAGCCAAGATCGCAACATTGCACTCCAGCCTGGGGGACAGAGCAAGACTATGTCACAAAAATAATAATGATAATCAGACAAAATATATAAAACACAGATTTCTCAATGCTGGATAGTAATCAATGCAGAAAAGTAATTCCTAAGAGAAACTGATTAAACAAAGGAAATCTTATTACTCCAATTTACTTTCTGAAAAGAGTGTCTGTCCATTAGCACAGGGAGAGATAGCATCAAGATTAGAGTTCTTGCCAAGTTGAGAAGACAGGAATCACAGATAAGAGAGATCTAGGTGACCAGAAGTTTTGGGTGAAACAAAAGAATGGAGGAAGTGAATCAAGTGGAAGCCAAAAAGAGAGGAGATCCAACAATTTACAGCAGGGTCCTCTCAAAAAAATGAGTATAATGAAATAAATAAATATGTTAAAGCATCTGCTGTAAATATAATGGTTATGCTTCTGTAGGTAGATAAAAACATGAACCTGATGAAAAAAAAATGAAAAGTGCTAAAAAAAATCTAAAATCAAATTTCTGGAGGAGAAACATAAAATATCTAAAACAAAAAATTTGCTGAAAGAGAATAACAGCAAATTATATATTACAGGAAAAAATAAGATCAGTGAATTGGAAGACGTAACTATAGTAATCATCCAAAATATGGCTGGAAAATATTGAAGAACAAAAATAAATCACAAAATCTCAGTGACTTGTGGAAGACCTTATTCAGTTTAATGTATTTGTAACTGGAATCCTGAAACAAGAAGAGAAAGAAGAAAGAAATAGAAAACATAGTTGAAATCATAATGACTGAAAATCTTTCAAACGTGATGACAATTTAAAACCCACACAAGACGATTAAATAACACAAGCAGAATAGTGTAAGGAAAACCACACAAGGCCTATCATAATTGTTGAAAACAAAATATTTAAAAAATGTTTAATGCTAGAAAAAAATTTAAAACAAACATAATGTTTGTGGCACAATGCTAAGAATAGCATTAAACATTTTTAAAATATTTTGTCAGAACCCATGTAAACAAGAAGACAATGGAGTGAAATGTAATGATGGAGAGACACCATTAAAGTACGAAAGAGAAAACAGCAACATTCAAACCACCCAAATTTATTTTTTTAAAATGTTTAAAAAAAGACATTTTCAGAGGAAAAAGCTGAGACATTTCATCACTAGTATACTTGCACTAGGTACATAGTCTGAGATGAAAATATCTACCAAGAAAGAAGAATGAAAATCACCATGAATGGCAAATATGTGAATAAATGTAAAATACATCTTTATTTAAAATAAATGATTTAAAAACAATTTACTGTCTAAAGCAAAATAAACTGTGCATCATGAGTTTAAAACATATGTAGAATTAAATTGTTGGACAATAGAACAAAGAACAAGGGGGATGTGGAAGGATATTGAGAATACTGCATAAAGTTTAAAATACGCATGAAATGGCACAATGCTATTTGAAGTAGATTGTGAAAAGTTGAAGATATATATTGTAAACCTTAGAGAAACCCCTAAAACAGACCCATAAATAATATTGCTAAAATGTCAATAACAGAGCTAAATTAGGATCAAAAAAATACTGAAATTAATCTAAAAATCAGCAAGAATAAAGGAAACAAGAGAGAACAAAGACATAGGCAACTAGAAATCAAGCAGCAAGTTAATAGATTTATTCAGGAATAAAACAATATTAAAGATAAGTGGTCTGTACCTGCAATATCGAATTCATACCCAGTAGTCATATGTGGCTGTTGAGCCCTTGAACATTACGAAGTTCCAACTGAGATGTGCTGGAAGTGTAAAATAGACATAGGATTTTGAAAACCTAGTATTAAACATAAAATGAAAATTATCTTATGGATAATTTATTTAATATTTATCACATTCATTGCTTTTTTTTTCTTTTACTTTTTAAAATCTAACCACTAGAAAATTGAAAACTGACACGTGGAGCTGAAATTCAACTCGTGTTAGGCAAACCCAACCGATGCACAGCAATTCAAAGGCGTCATATGTGCAAGACCTGGGCGCTGAAAACTATGTTGTTTAAAAAATTAAAGGAGATGCAATTTAACAGAGAGAGATATGCCCTGGTAATGGATCTGAGGATTCCATGTAGTTAAGAGCTCAAATCTCCCCAAATTGATACGTAAAAAAGCAAAGCAATCCTGATAAATGTCCCAGTACAGTTTTTTTCAGAATTTAAAAAACTCTTTCTTTAGTAGGTATGAAAATACAAAGAACTATAACAGCTTTTTAAAAGAGGGTATTTTTTTAAAAAAAATGTTTAGAGAGCTAATGTTTACTTATCAAGGTCTAATATACCTTGCATATATGACTTGTGTATTTTCTGTGAAAAGAAATATATATTTATATAAATAAAATATAAATTTATATGAATTAAATATAAAAAAATGTAAAAATGCAGAAAAAATGAAGAGTGGACAACATAGTTTTGACATGGTGAAGAATTGAATAAACCAATAGTATACAAACATTTTTCACTAAATTAGTTTAGTTTGTGGAAATATAATGTGCTGTAAATTAATTAGGTTTTTTTTAAATCTTTGGCTAATTCTGTTTTACATTTTATAATATGTATTGTTATTTAACAAAAATGATTATTAAGTCACATAAAATGTTGCTCTTTTCAAAGTAAAATGTCCTATTATAAAAAAGTGTATCGTTGACATATGTAACTTTTGTATTACATGAAGTTTTCTAATAATGAGAGCGTGTATTTTATCTGAACACTCCTTTGTTAGAAATTTTATTATTTGAGCATAATGGAGAAAGGAAATTATAGACCAGTAATACTCAAAAGAAGCATCTCTTTATACATAACAAGTATTTGCAGATGACAGCAGATGACAGTAAAGTATGAATCTTAATAATTAGAAAACTGTTATAAATTTTACAATGTGAAGTAGATATTTGTAAAGCTAACCTAATCCTAAGAATAGCCAAAAATGGTAGCTAAAGGACCATAAATAAAAGGTGGCAGTCAACTTGTTGGAACACCTGCACACACAGCATGTGTACACACACACACAGACACACACACAAACACGTACACACACACACACACACACACATCTGGAACCCCCCGAAACTACTTCCCTTCATATTTTCTTATTCTCTAAAATTCAAGACTACCAAAATTCTGTTGCACTGAATTGTCAAGGAATATCTATTAACTATTTCAGAATTACTAGTTTTGTAATTGTGTTTAGAAAATTAAGAATAAATAGAGAATACGACATATTTGCACGGCTTTGTTTTTAACCCACCTATGAGGAAATTTTTGTACAAACTTGAAAATTCCTGTTTCTCTCTTAGTGGGTCTTAATGTCTTTGTCTTCAGTTTTATTTTCCTCTCATTCTAGAGCAAGCTCTTGAAATTTACATGATTTTTGTTTTTAATTTTATGCTGCTGAATTACAAAGGTTTTAACTCCAGTCCACACCTCTTTCCTAACCTCTGAAATTAACTGCCACACCCTTGGGGTGCTTTTCTTCATACCACACTGAGTATGTTAAACATCTTTCATCATATTCTCCTAGAACATTAGCCTTTTCCTTCATTGACCTTACCACATTTGCAGTTGTATATTCTATTTTATGGTTATTTGATTTATAGTATCTACAACAATTCTGCATGCCAAATGAAGGCAACACTGCTGTGTGTGAATGTGTGTGTTTTCTGTCCAATCATTTATCTGCCACTCTTAGCACATTACCTGAAACACAGTAAATATTTAGATTTTTCTGAATATTTAGATATTATGAATTAATTAGTTAAGACTTCCTTTTCATCAAATTATGTTTAAAGTAGTCAGCAAAAAACATTCTGTCTCAAGAGAAAATACCAGAGGTCTTTTGTTAAAGGACAAGTTAATAAATAATAAAGTTAATAAAGCACAAGTTCATAAAGTTATGTTAATATTTTAATACATGCTTTAAGACTTTACAAACAGGTCTCGTTTCATTGGAAAACAAAAATTGTGTCCCATTTTCACCTACCTATAATAATGTCCTTTGAAACGTCACTTTGAAGCTTCTCCCGTAAATAACTGGAGTGTTTCCTCATCTTTCATGTATGGTGTAGGGACCTGCACTGATTGTTCAATAGACGGTGATAAAAGTGGACAGCATGTCGATTTGAAGACGTGGCTCCTGGAGCATTACGTCCTTACTCTCATACCACCAGAATCTTGAAACCAGCCAGTAAACTGGTGAGGCTCCCTCCTGCAGGCAAAGCAGTGTGTGGAACAGCAATAAGTCTTCCCAACTAATTGACAATCAACCCCCAGTTGATCTGACAGCTGACCACCGACCCATAAAACTAGCCAGAGTAGCTCTGTCCATCCCAGAGCCCAATCGTCCGGTATACTCTGGGTTTATTTGTTTTAATAATAAGTTGTCAAATCAAATTTATTTGATTTAATAATAAGTTAAATCAAATTTATTTGATTTAATAAATAACAGAGTTATTGTTTGAAGTCATTGTGTTTTAGAGAATAAATAATAAATAATACCAAGAATGGTAATGCCAAGACTGATAAATTATAAACTAATATTTGTTGAATAAATATAAAAGTAAACTGAAAGATATTTTGTATTTCTATATAATCTGGTTTCAGTCAGATCTCATTTGAATGCACACCGATTCAAATGCCAAAAGTAACTGAAAGCAAGAAAATTTCATCTATGTATGTTTGAGTAACACAGAAAGGAGAGTAGTACATTTAGTATTTAGTGGAGCATTTAAACATTCATAGAAACTAGTAAAAATGTATCCTCTCTCTCAACACTCACTATCACCTTCCTTCAAATTTTGCTTCTTGTATCTGCCTGTCAAAAAAACCTAAAAACTTTACCTGACCAAAAACTAGATAAATTGGTAGTAAGATAAATCACTGGAGATAGTAAATAACCTTATATCTTTATGTTCTCAAGAATTCCTCACAAAAGCAATACCAAAGCTTTTGAAATTTTTATTTGAAAAATTATTTTTTATAAAAAGACATGTAAATTGGAACATGGGTTATTTTATTTTTAGGCTATCAATAAGTTTCACTCTTGCTACTGATATTAAATATTGCTTTAGATTAAAAATAACAACATGCAAGACCTTACAAAACAGTGAAAATTTTCTCTTTATTTTTTGTCACCATCATTTCCTAGGCCTTCTTGTTTTTAATAGAAAAGAAAATAATCACCAGAGTATTTTTCAACAGTTACAGGTAAAACAAAATTTTAACTTAACTACAAGTGTGCACAAGTATGGAATATGTCAGGATAACTTTAACTGACACTGCAGAGTTGTTACCAACTTTTCCAGTGGCTGACTAGATTAACCTAATATATTTTTAAGGCTTAGTGCAAAGATCTTGGCATAGTGATCACCAAAGCTCACACATACAAAAATGTCAGCTTCAATTCATCAGCTAGGTAAAGAATACAATCTATTAGATTTTATAGGTTGTCTTGGTTCATAAACACAGATGCAATCAAGAATCATTTCCAAAAGTGTCCATTCAATTTTATGAACTACTATGCTTATGATCAGTTCATGAACTTTAAGAGAACACTTTTATGTTCAAAAGCATGTCTTTTGGCAACGTATTTTGATAAATGATGTATTAAAAAAGGGAGAGATCAAAACACTGGAAAGGACCGGTACCACAGTCACATCAGACCAGCTAGAGTGTTTCTTCAAAAACTCAGGCATCTAAGAGGATAAGAAACATATTTAGGATTTTTAAATACAAAATGGCCCCCTTGTCAGCATTACAGGTTTATTCAGTCTTTTTATGATTACAGTGACATGTATTTTTACTGTCTCAACAGCAGAAGAAAAATAATAAACTTACCTATTTGTAACTATTCTGCCTAAAATATCAATAATTTCATTAATAATCTACTGTATCTTTCTAAAATATCTTTAATACTAAGTACTCAATTCTTTACATAGTATACAATGTATATCTATATGGGTCCATATATGTACATATGCATATGCATACAACCTATAAAATTGAATACATTGTATTCTTTACCTAGCTGATGAATTGAAGCTGACATTTTTGTGCATATACATATGTATATATACATATACATATACATACATGCACCTATATATATTCAGAAGAACACTTAAGATAGCAAAAAATTAATATATGTTGGGTAAAAAATAAACTTTGAGATTTATAAATATTTATAATTAATAATTTTATAATGATAAAGTTCTGCTTCTCTGCCCAAATTTTAAGGAATTTATTGGGGGACTAGTAAAAATAAGACTATAAACTGATAAAATAAGCTCTGATAATATAAATGATAATTATAATAAAAACAATAATTACTAAAATAGCATAGTTTGCTATATGCCTCTTGTTTATATTAAATATTTTCATTTTTATAAAATATATAGAGAAGTAGGAACTAAATTTTCCACATATTCAGGTGGAAACTAAAACACATAAGCAAAACATAATATTAATAATCATAACCTTACACTAAAATGAGTGCTTTTATTTCATGTTTAGAAAATTATTTTTCTTCTTGTATAACTCTTTAATCTTTCTGATCCTTCATTTATCAACTGTAAAGTAGAAATAAAAAAAATCAGTTTACCACATGGGCTTACTGTGAAGATTAAATAAAATATAAAATAATGAGCACAGTATTTTAGCAGTCAATAAAATCGATTTTCTCATTAACATTATCAGTATTATTTGTATCGTTTTTCATAGCATGCTTTTGTAACCACAAAATTTTTAAATTAAATAATACAATCTTTTATGCTTCCTTAATTTTTACAAATCTCAAGGGCAAAATATGGTTCAATTTTGGTTGCCTTTTAAAAAATTATTCATGGTATCTAGCATAAATATCTGTGATCACCACTATGATTTCATTTGTATTATTTAACTATTATTTATTCTTATTTTTGTGATTTAATGGTTTATTTTGTGTCTCATTGTAGGACACTCTCATGTTATCTGTGGAAATAAGCCAATATATCAGTAAGAATCTTCTTTTGGCTAGATTAAAATAAATAAATACAAAAACAAAAGAGTTTGTTCTCTCTCACTTCAATGAAGCATAAAAGTAGATTTCCGGGTTAGCATTGTCACTGTATCGTGTCATGGGCTCCTTGGTTTTGTCTGTTTAATCATTCTTAGTCTGTGCCTTCAATTCAGAAGGTTAAACAGTGGATAATGGAGCTGCTGACTGCTATCCTGAAGGTCAAGCGGTTGTGAATGAAACAGGGAGAAATGTGGATGAAGGGGCAAGCGGAATTTCCTAGGAGCTGAATCAGGAAGTAAATTTTTTCAGGGATTTCCTGGTAATCACCTCAAGATTTCCCCCCCACCCTTTTTTTTTCAACAGTCACCTGTAGTGTAAAAGAAGTTTGCAAAAAAAAAAAGAAAGAAAAAAAAATCTTGGAAGGATACATTGAATACCACGTATAAAATCGGGAGTTTGTTACTAAATACAAAACAAAAATAAATAGTGATTAAGCCACTAGATGTTCTGTCAAAGTAGAAAATAAATGAGAGAGAAAGTGTCTTTACATAGAAGCAAAACCTGTGCAATACAGACAGCTTTTCTATAAAAAGATTCATGAAACTGTTCTGCTCAGGAGAATTCCATAAAAATTGCAAGAGATGCTTCTCACAGTATGCCTTCTTTAATTTATTTCTCTGGTGAGCTTAGCAACTTGTGGGTGGCATGCAGGAAGCGAAGATGTAACACTGTGTGCTATGAATCTGTGAGTAAAGGTGGTCAAGCAAGTAGTGATGTTATTTTGAGATTAAGTAATCAGCTGAAAATTTCTTTTATGCACTCTGGAGGTGTGTCTTAAATTTTACTCTATGAGTTTTTGATTTGCTCAATGATATAGGACTTCAACATTTTAAATACATTCTTATTATAGAGCTTATGCAGACAGCTTAGATGCCCTGTCCTGTCCATACATTCTGATTAACTGCTGCTCATAACTGATATCTTGTATCAGGGTTTGTGATGAAAGAATGTTCCAGCACTTTTTGAGTTCATTTCACTGTATTTTAAGTTGTTCTGTCAACTAGTGACCTGCTATTCTTAACAGATTTGGAATCTGAAAAACTCTTAGCAGCCTCTTCAAGGATATTTTTTTTGTTCACGTGTTTTCATCAGTTTCAGTTAAACTACTTGGTCCTGGGATATTCTCATTTAGCTTTGTGAATACACATTTTCGCATAGTCCTTAAACCTCTTGCCAATCTCTCGATTCCACTTGTCAATCAGCAATGTTTACCTTGCTGTTATAGTAAATGTGACAATTAAACTGCTATTGTTTAGAACTATTATAGTTGTTACTGGAATAATGAAATTATCCTTTGCTTCCTGTCTTCCAAGAAAAGAATGAGAATCGCTGTAGGTGGAACGTTTTCTCTATTGCTCATTTTTTCTCTCATTCATTTAGTGACTCTAACATGCTTGGGGATATAATAACCCACTGTAGAGATATAATAGTGTACAAGAGACAATCTGCCTACTTTTAGGGGCTGAGAGTCTAACTGTAGGGAGAATACAAGATAGTAAGCAAATATTTAGACAAAATCATTTGGATTAGTGACAAAGGTTATGAGAAAATAATACAAAATTAGTATGGCATTCTTCAGGTTAGAGAGTCAGAAAAGACCTTATAAAAGGTTAATATTTAAGATGCTATCTGATTTACCTTTCACACATAAAGGTCAGAAGAAAGATTGTTCCAGGCACAGAAAACAGGCAATGCAAAAGCCTTATGGCTGGAAGGAATTCCACAGTTTTATTGGGCATAAGTTGGCCAACCTGAGACCAGAATCATGAGTGAGCAAGAGAGAAATACAAGGTGAGGACAGAATGGTCGCTTGTTAAGATGTGTGATTACTTATCTAAGTGATTAAAGGCATTAGCAAGGACCAATAGGAACTGACATATATTTTGGTCATTTATGATTAGTAAATTTGAAACTTTTAGCCAAGCTTTAATTAGTGAAGGGTGCATGTCCCTGAGTTGGTTAATGTCTGGATTGAGAGTGGAAGGTCTGGATGAATTGCTAGAGAGAGGAGTGTGTAGCCTGGTCTAAGATTATTCTTTCTGGATGGGAATTGGATTTTCCAAAGTTGATTTTAAATTAAGATTTTAACCTACTTGATTTTAAATTAAGAAATGCTGTTTAGAGAAGCATGAATCTAAAAAGGAGAGTGAGGATAGGAACTAGAAATGGCCTTGAGAAAAAAAACACACCTCATGAAGGTCTGACTTTTTTGGTATTTTCTTTTGTACTATATGAAAATAAATCTTGTTTCACATTATTTAATGATTTTTCCTCCTTCAGAATAATTAATTTTAATTTAATCAGAAGGTTGATAAAGCTTAATATATCTTCTTAATAATAGTTAGAAATAAGGGAAAGCTGTAAGAAAATGTGATGTTCCTTATGTTTTTTAATCACCCACGGGGAAAGAATAGGATTCTATCCTGTGAAGTTGAACTGAATGACAATGAGGGCAGTGAGAGGTGGTGCATGAAAGGTTAGACAGGAACAAGAGGATCCGTTGAAACTGAGGTAACTACTGTAAGAATAACTCAAGAAGGACAATAGATAAAATCTCCCCTTTCCCTGCACTAGTTTGAAGAGAATGGAGGGAGTAATTTACCTGGAATCGTCTTTCTGTTGTATAATATACACTTAGTGCATATAATTGCATTCAGCAATCATTTATAAAATAGAAATCAAAAGTTTGTTTTATTTCAGGCAGTGGAATAGATACTGGTGTGAAGACGTATACAAGATCAAGATCCTGATCTAACTGAGCTCACATGCTACTAAGGAAACTAAACTAATGGGTAACTTTTATAGCCTCGTGTGATATGTATACTAATAGAAGATAACTCGGTGGAATTCTTCAATGAGATCCCAGGGAAAAAAGCATTTACTTTGATCAAGTTAAAACAACAACAAAAAAAACTTTATGAGATGTGATTTGACAAATGAATAGAAAGACGGAGGGAAGAGCATTACAATCTTACAGAACAGAGTGTACAAAGAACAGGCCACAGTGGCACACATTATCTATAAAATAGTCAAAGAAGGCCGGCTGTGGTGGCTCACTCCTGTAATCTCAGCACTTTGGGAGGCTGAGGCGGTTGGACTGCCTGAGATCAGGAGTTCGAGACCAGTCTGGCCAACATGTTGAAACCCCGTCTCTATTAAAAATACAAAAAAAATTAGCCAGACATAGTGGCATGTGCCTATAATCCTAGCTACTCAGGAGGCTGAGGCAGGGAGGTGGAGGCTGCAGTGAGCCAAGATGGCGCCACTGCACTCCAGCCTGGGCAACAGAGTGAGACCCTGTCTCAAAAAAAAAAAAAAAAAGAAAAAGAAAAAAAAATTAAAGGAAATCGGAATGGCTGAGATATATGGTGAAAAGCAGGAAGTGTCAACATTTAATGGTGAAAAGGTTAGTGAGTAATAACTTGAAAATCATCTGAAACTCCAAGGAGTTCAGACTTTAGTCCAAATGTCATGGCAAAGTTAAAAGATTTTAGCAAAAAGTCAATATTCATTTTAGAAAGAAGTAATACCTAACCTATCATTTCTTCTTGTGACTTTGGTGTACTTTCTAGCCCATTGTAAAGGAAAAATAAAATGATGCTAGTGCCTAGCATAAATAAATGAAAAATAAAGGGTTTGTAAAGTGATCTACTCTAAATGTCTATCTTTTTTAAAATTTTATTTCATTTTATTTTGTGTTCCAGGATACATGTACAGGACATGCAGGTTTGTTACACAGATAAATGTGGTGGTTTACTGCACCTATCTATCCATCACCTAGGTATTAAGCCCCAGATGCATTAACTATTTATCTGGATTCTCTCCATTCCTCCAACCCTGAAACAGGCCCCAGTGTGTGTTGTTCCCCTCCCTGTGTCCATGTGGTCTCATTGTTCAGTTCCCTCTTATAAAGTGAGAACATGTGATGTTTGATTTTCTGTTCCTGTGTTAGTTTGCTGAGGATAATGGTTTCCAGCTCCTTCCATGTGCCTGCAAAGGACATGATCTCGTTCTCTTTTTATAGTCACATAGTATTCCATGGTGTATATGTACCACATTTCCTTTATCCAGTCTATGATTGATGGGCATTTGGGTTGACTCCATGTCTTTGCTATTGTGAATAGTGCTGCAATGAACATACAAGTGCATGTATTTTTATAACAGAATGATTTATATTCCTTTGGGTATATACCCAGTAATGGGATTGCTGGGTCAAATGGTATTTCTGGTTCTAGGTCTTTGAGGAACCATCACACTGTCTTCCACAATGGTTGAACTAATTTGCATTCCCACCAACAGTGTAAAAGTGTTCCTATTTCTCCACAGCCTCACAAGCATCTGGTATTTCTTGATCTGTTGTTTCATTTTAATAATCATTATTGTGACTGGCATGAGATGGTATCTCATTACCTGACTTCAAACTATACTACAAAGCTACAATAACCAAAACAACATGGTACTGGTACAAAAACAGACACATAGAACAAAGGAATGGAATAGAGATCTCAGAAATAAGACTGCACATCTACAATCATCTGGTATTTGGCAAACCTGACAAAAATAAGTAATGGGAAAGGATTCCCTATTTACTAAGTGGTACTGGGAAAACTCACTAGTTATATGCAGAAAATTGTAACTGGACCCTTTTCTAACACCTTATACAAAAGCTAATTCAAGATGAATTAAATACTTAAATGTAAAATCCTAAACTATAAAAACCCTAGAAGAAAATCTAGGCAGCACCATTCAGGAGATAGGCATGGGCAAACATTTCATGACAAAACATCAAAAGCAATTGTAACAAAGGCCAAAATTGACAAATGGAATCTAATTAAATTTAAAAGTTTCTGAACAGGAAAACAACAACAACAACAACAAACCCCCCCCCCACACAAAAACCTACCATCAAAGTGAACAGACAACCTACAGAATGGAAGAATATTTTGGCAATCTATCCATGTGACAAAGGTTTAATATCCATAATCTACAAGGAACTAAAACAAATTTACAAGAATTAAACAAATAACCCCATTGAAAAGTGGGCAAAAGACAGACACTTCTCAAAAGAAGACATTTATATGGCAAACATATGGGAAAAAGCTGAACATTACTGATCATTAGAGAAATGCAAATTTCCTTGTCTTTAAAGAAATTTCTGTTGGGCTGTCATACATTCCTGCAAAAGAAATATATATTTAGGAATCGCTGCTTGATTTTCAGCTCCCTCAAATTATTGTTACAGTTAATTAGGGTTTCCCTGTCTTTTTGCTTATTTCACAAACAAAATAAACTCTATAATTTTTTAAAGGCGTATGTCTGTCTTTTCACTGATCCTTGAATTTCTCTGTACTGGAAGACTTAAAAAAAATCTTGTTTTTTAAAACTCTTTAAAATTACTTTCTGGGAACATAGTTTTTTGTTGTCTAACATCCATCCACATTCTGCTTTTATCTTCTCTGCTCTATTAGTTCCTGGTAAATTTTGTGCAGATCACATCATGTAGTTCTCTTGGGTGCACAAGAATCAAATAAAAAGGCTTAGCCACCCATGCCTATTTCTCTGCCTTTTGCGAAAGACAATCTTTCCTAATTAGCAGGTGTCTGGTTGGTTTAATTCCCCTGTTACTGCTAAGCTCTCTACCTTGGCTACCAAGAAACTGTTTCTTGAAGAGATTACTTTCTTTGACTATTACTGTAAAATACACAATTACTAGCTTTCTTTAATCTGATTAATTTTCTCCATTGATGTCTAATTGTTTATGTTTCAATATTTTTTGGCATGAGAGCAGATACGTAGTAAATTTGTTTTAAATTGATGTGTTCCTGACTATATACTTTGTAAGAGTAACTGGGCAATATATATATATTTTTTTAAATAAGTGTTTTCCCTGCTTCCACCTACCCTTATTTAATCATATATTTATTGTCTCTCTGGTTAGCCTAAGATAGCCATTGCATTATAATTACATTGTACACAAGAAAGGTTCTGTTGAGAAAAAAGAGGTTGTTCTCTACTCCAAAACTCAAAATTTACCCGTAGCCAAAAACATCATCTTTCAGGATAATCTAGCACCAATGTATTTGTTCCTGTTGAATTAGGAGAGTAAAAAGCATGGTAGGTAGCTTTCTTGATTTGAACTCTTCATTTCCTTCATGGCGTGTATGCAAAGTTGAGAATTGTCAGACCTGACTCGTAATTCCCTGTGGGTAAGGCACTGTTGCTGGGGACAGGACAACCTGGACCAAGAGCCAAACTGAGTATATGGCATAAACTCACAATGGTCTTTAGCATGAACAGGAGCTGACAGTAACCTGAACCACCTAAAGTCAGTGTCTTTCCTCTGACTGAGCTGAGAAAGTGGAGATGGCAGGCTAACCAAGCAGGTGCATTTGAAGGGCTTGCCAGCAGAGTCCCAGTGGTTTCTGACACTGTCCAGCATGGCCTGGTTTCTGACAACGTTAAGCACGGCCCAAGCCCTGTGCTCCCAAAACACAGGAACAGTCAAGAATCTCCCAAACATTTGGGGTTCTCTGACACGGCTGACTACAAAGAACCAGCATTTGCCACATGACTTTGATAAGACTCATGAATGGCCCCTGTTTTACTTAAGACAAGTCCAGACAGGACTCTCCAAATCCCATTCTTTGTGTTATAAATGCTTACTTGAATAGTTTTTCACCACTAACCAATCTAGACAAAATGCCTGCTAACGACCAAACAATAGTCAAGCTTCTCTCCTACCGTAGTCCCCTGAAACTTTATTCCATTATAGCCAATGCAATGCTAAACAACTGTTCCTTAATGGCCAACTCCCACCCTTGCCCCAGAATTGACTGACCTACCTCAGGAAAAAATGTTTCCTGATCAACTGCCCTTTCATACTACCATATATCCAACTCTTTGACACCAGGTTATTTCTAGCCTTATTTACCACTCCCTGAAAAAGGAAGCCCCATTTCAAGATCATGTGATACAGTTGTAGATTATCTCCTATGGAAGGGCCTTCATATTGCAATAATCCCCTGTTCCTATTGCAGAAATCCTTCTGTTCTATTACCATAGTCTTCCATCCTTTATTGAAACAATCATTTTGAATAAGGTTTCTTTTTACTGACATCCAAAATTGTTTGCATTTAACAGTACATACTCCAGGACTAGACCTGGAGATTAGGTGAGAGACGTACCTTTCCCCTAATGACTCAAAGTCATATAAGTTCATTTCTCATATCTCTAATGACAACCGTGAGAGAAGCAAGGGAAGATGGAGACCCCTTAAGCATGAATTATGATCCCAAAGACATTAACTTTAACTTCCAGATTCTATACAGATTATTGGATCAAGCTAAGTTTTAAATTAATTTTTGCTAAAATTATTTTTTATTTCTTCTATCCCAGAAGGTTTATCATGAGGAGAAAGCTTGTCAAAAAGAAAGTTTAGAGAATTAAATAAAATATTTACTCGGTAAATCTGAGTGCCGTATGAGTAAATTTGTGAGCTGACTAGTCACATAAATTTTGGAACTTGAAAGTTAGTCCTTTTTTACTTAGCTTCTGTGTCTTATTTTACGAATCTTTTCCTGAGTACTTCAGCCTAACCTTTTATATATTTCACTTATTATCTTGCTTTGTTTTCAATTTGTTTGATGGTTTAAATACCTTATTTTTCTGAGGCAATTTCTCGTTAACAGAAAAATAGGGAACAAAAATGATCCCTGTGAAAATTATTTTATTCATTGAAGAAAGATGAGACAAAGGAATCTATCACCTTCTACCCCATTCTTGGTCTCTTTCTCTAACAATCTTGTGCCTTGCCCTTAATATATTCTAGCCACATTATTTTTTTTTTTCATTTGATTTTGTTTTGTTTTGTTTTTAGTTAGGGTTTTTTTTTTTTGTCTATTTTCATTTAGCAATGAAGATGTTGCCTACTTCCTAATAAAATCTTATATGTCATTTTAAATATTTTTACACAAACAAGCATTAGAATTTTGTTTAGCTCTATGATCGGACAGTTTTTAGGACCACATATGACATTTAACCAATTTCCTGGAATTTCATTTTCAAAAAAATGGAGTATAAGCTGATTTTATAATATATTCACAACATTATTTGCTCAGCTAACTTCGTTCCAAGCCCTGTAAATTGTCCTTGATCTACAGACACACTCTTCTTGATTATTTATGAATATTATTTATACGGTAAAATGCAATGGCAATGCCAAGCAACCTACTTTACAGTAGGTTAAACTCTACAAAGAAAATATATTTCTAAACGTTCAATCTTGAAAGGCATACATTATACAGGGACAAATGTCAGGCATGAGATAATTCATGCTGGTAATTATTTTAAAACAGCAGGAAATAGAACATTATTGTTACAGAAATTTGTCAGAAGAAGCTTGATTTTTAATAGATGATGTGGAAATACATAATCATTTAGGACAGAACATTAAAAATTTTTGAAGGCAAAGAAACAAAGTAGGTGGTTAAAAGGAAGGTTGGGTTGAATTGTAGAGGCTGCAGAAGGCACGCTAAGACAAGGGCGTAATGGCAGCAAAGTCCTTCAGAAGCATAAGAACATGTGTATAAGGGGCTATGCAAAATGACTTAATGAAGAGTAAAAGAGAAAGACAGTAGAAGGGGAAAATGTATTCCTAATAGCAAATGAAAGCTGTTAAGAAATATTTGCACACAGCAGAATTCATACAACGTCTATGCCCACTGAATTGCAGGCTTTACTCTGTCAGACATGGCTGTATTTGTTACTTAATTTGAGGCAATCGAAAGTTTGCAAAAACAAAAACATTTCCCTTGCATGTCCCACGCTCACTGGGGGGATATGGAAAACCATAAAGCTCAAATGGCACAGCTCAAGCTCTGATCTTTTCTGAAGATGATCTTTTCTCTACCTATTAATCTTTCTTAGAAATATTCACCTGGAGAGGAAAAATGCTTTTTCTTCCATCACAAAAGAGGCAAGCCTTTGAAAACCCGTCTTTGTTCTTCACAATGTGAACTTGTATAATGTACAAAGAAGTCTCTCTGAAGCCCGTAAACAAAAGAACACCTTGCTGTACACAAGTTATCTGTTTAACTAAGAGCCCTTTCTTCTCCTCTGTCCTGATTTAAAGTGTTTCAACGTGCCACAGAACTGAGATCTAATCATTGCAACACTTGGCGAAGGAGTCCCACTGAGATTTTAGAAAAAAGCATCATACGATTTTATGTTAAGATAGGCTCCAAAAGCACATTGGAAATTGGTTAGAGATTATTTGTTCACTTTTTTCGTTAAAAATATTTAAGAAAATTAGATTTTCAGCGAAAGATATGCACCGCTTTTAGAAATAATGTTTATAAGTTATTTGCCAACATAAATATTTTAAAATGAAGTTGTGGAATGTACATGTGAATCCATATAGTTCACTTGTACTATTATATCTGAACCAGAAGCACTGATCAAAATCAATTGTTTATATCAAAAGTATACTTTTTTTTGTTTTCTTTTCAACTGTGGGAAGAAATTTTGACTTGTGGAACAGATAGACTTTTGCTATCATCTTAAGTTGAAAGTTCTAGCCTGCCAAAAATTTTGCCCTGTGTAAACTTTATCCATCCTTGTTTTTGTGTATCTGTAATATTCATATAATTTATAAAATATATGTAATTTTAGATGACAAAGGAATGATTTACTGATATGTGCTATAAGATGGATAAGACTTGAAAATATTATAAGAGAAAGAGAAGTCAATCACAAAAAGACCACATATTGTATAATTTCCTTTGTACGTAATGTCTAGAACAGCCAAATCAATAAAGATGGAAACTAGATTTGCTGTTGCCTAGGGATAGAGGAGAGGGGAGGAAGTGATTACTGATGGGCATGTGGTTTATTTGCTGGTTGATGAAAATTTTCTAAATTTAAAATGTGACAATTGTTACACAACTCAGTGAACATACTACAAATCACTGAACTGCACACTACACATGGGTGAATTTTATGACATGGGAAGTATCTCTCTGTAAGAATGTTTAAAAATTATGAGTATGGAAAGTGATTTTGGCCAGGTGCAGTGGCTCATACCTGTAATCTCAACACTCTGGGAAGCTGACACAGAAGGATTGCTTGAGGCCAGGAGTTTGAGGTCAGCTTGAGCAACATAGTGAGATCTCATCTTCATAAGTACATAAAAGATAAAATAAATTAGCTGGGCATTGTGGTATGTACCTGTAACCGTAGCTACTTGGGAGGCTGAGATGGAAGGATCTCTTGAGCCCAGGAGGTTGAGCTGAGGAAAGCTGTGATCACGCCAGTACACTCCAACGTAGGTTACCAAGCAAGACCTTGTCTAAAATAAATAGAAAGAAGATAAAAGTAATCTGAAGTGAATAACCCAAGAAAAAACTATGCAACATTTATCAAAATGAGATATCTCATTAAACTCTCATCCAAGAAACTGAAATAATTAAAATTGCTTTTGATATTCATATAAAAATGAACATGTACTCATACATAATGAAAATAGTACTCTAACTACAATAAATATGTCACAAAGGAGAAATCCTTTTAGATGATGACTTAGATGATAGAAGCAGAATGAAAAATAGTAGTGACAGAGTAGATAAGAAAGAAACAAAATCTCACGTTTCCTCTGCCCTGCTGTATGTGTGGCACCACCAAATACAGCTGTGGACTCTTCTCCCACACGTGAAGAGAGAATGAAGCTGCTCATGAGTGGCCTTTAGAATCAAACCAGTGCAGTATACTGCACTGAGAAAAAGCATGTATTTACATATACACACTGAAAGACATACACACACCCAGATGGACACAGGTTTTTTTTTGAGACTAAGTTTCGCTCTTGTTGCCCAGGCTGGAGTGCAATGGCACGATCTCAGCTCACTACAACCTCTGCCTCCCGAGTTCAAGTGATTCTCCTGCCTCAGCCTCCCGAGTAGCTGGGATTACAGGCATGCACCACCATGCCCAGCTAATTTTGTATTTTTACTAGAGACGAGGTTTAACCGTGTTGGTCAGGCTGGTCTCGAACTCATGACCTCAGGTGATCTGCCTACCTTGGCCTCCCAAAGTGCCGGGATTATAGGTGTGAGCCACTGCGCCCAGCCCATTGTTTTGTTTTTGTTTTTGTTTCGTATAGTGTTATGGGTATAATACAATTCCCTAAAACCAACTATTGGACCCAGAGGGATGTATGGAACTCGCCTTTACAACCCCTACTCTGCACACTGGAAAAGTAAGAATGTGTAACAATCCAGAGTCATAGAAGGATTATACTTACAAGGTTTCAGTTTGGCCAAAAACAAGGCTTTTGGGGGTGTTATTGGCTACAAGTAACTGACCACATGAAGTAAATGGAGTTAGGAACTAGGTATGCAATGAAGACCAACACACTGGAACATAGGGCATAGACTGGGAGCAACAGAGAACTATAGTGGGAAGAATAGAGTCAATGTAACCTGAGTTCCTATTGAATGTTTGCTATTTAAGAGTTGTTAATCACAGTTTTTAATTGGTTGACTTCTCCAGCAAAAGCAGAAAAATATCTATATCACATTTTTGCTACGAGTACTACATAAAATTATGTATGTATAGCAGGTACTACAGTGCCTAGTGCTAAGTGGGTACACAGAATATGATTATTTGTTTCGTGAAAAAGCCTTGATATTTCAGAATAGAAGCATAAATACTAGGACTTGAGCTCTACCTGTAAAATTACAGGGAGTGTTAAAGCCTAAATCCTGAGATTAAAGGGAGCCATCCATCACCCAAAGAGACTAGGAAGTGGAATTTAGTTGCAGAAACACAGAAAGTTAGAGTAATAAGTTGTGTGGTACTGACAACAAAGCTGTCTTTTTTCAGAGTTGTCTTCTGAGACAGTGGTTCCTTTCATATGCCACAGAGGGTGAGGACTTGGATTTTCCTGAAGATAGAGCTGAGCTTACATTAGAGGGCACTTTTCACACCCAAACCTACCAGGAGCTGAGCTGTGCAGCAGTCGAAAACCTACTAGCTTGTGGCTGGGCGTGGTGGCTCATGACTGTAATCCTAGCACTTTGGGAGGCTGAAGTGGGCGGATCATGAGGTCAGGAGTTCGAGACCAGCCTGACCAACATGGCGAAACCCCCGTCTTTACTAAAAATACAAAAATTAGCCAGGTGTGGTGGCACACACCTGTAATCCCAGCTACTTGGGAGGTTGAGGCAGGAGAATTTCTTGAAACCAGGAGGCAGAGGTTGCAGTGAGATGAGATCACGCCATTGCACTCCAGCCTGGGCGACAGAGTAAGACTCTGTCTCAAAAAAAGAAAAAGAAAAAGAAAACCTATTAGCTTGCAATCATTACTGGTGGGCTGGTGATGGCTTCTTGAATCAAGAATAAGAATGAATCCATTACCTGGAGTTTGTGACACTGGAAAGACTATGTTCATTTCACTCATTTATTTACCTTCATACTGGATATACACAGGGATTTGGAAGGCGTTCTGAGAAGATCAGAATGATTAATGGAAGCAACTCACTGAGTTATGAAGAAAGATTGCAGGAATTAAAAATGTATTGTTTAGTTAAGGATTAGTTGTCTAAAGATATGTTAATAGTCTCCCAGTTGCCTGAAAGTTAAAAATAATATGCTGGCCTTCATAAGCAAATTTAAAATTACTCGCCCATCAACAGTAGAACATGTACTTAAAGTTATTTTTCTCAGGGCTGAGAATAGCTTCTAGCAAATTAAAAAAAAAGAAATCCTTCCTTCAATTCCTCTTATAAACAATAGAATTCATGTGATGAGGCAGCATGGATGATGCTGCTGATAGAAAAAAAAAAAGATAAACACTCTAACTTTAATAGAGACTGTCTTTGATCTTTTACTGTTGAAAGTTTTTTGTCCCCCTCACACCAACTAATTCACCAATTCTCTGATTCTCCAACACCAACTAGGTTTCAACAATTCAATTCAATTTCATTCTGACACTATCTACTTAGAGTGTCAGATCAGACATGTTAAAGGGACAAGACTGCCTCCACTTCCGACACTAGTTAGTTTCACCTGTGCTTCTGACTAAATGACTATAAGTTGAGAGTTCCCATGACCCCATCCGCACATTTGATTATTTGCTAAATGGCAACACAGAATTTAAAACAAAAAACAAAAAACAAAAAAACAACAAAAAAAAACAACTTTACTTACATTGACCGATTTTTTTATAAATACTACAACTCAGAACAGCCAAAAGAAAGAGACGCACAGGGTAAGATGAGGGAGGAAGGAAATGCGGAGCTTCCGTGCCCTTTCTGGGTGCACACTTCCTTTACTTCGATATATTCACCAACCCAGAAACTCTAAACCCTGTCATTTAGGTTTTCATCAGCCATTGGTGAACAGCTTAATCTACAGATGCTTTCCCATTCCTGGAGGCTGGGGAAAGTGGGGCTTATAGTTAACCAATTCTTGGTCTTTTTGGTGATCAGCTTCCATCCTGAAGGTATGCGCCCACCAAGAGTTTCCTCATTAGGGCATAAAAGTCTCCATCAGCCTTTTCACTCAGAAAATTCCAAGAGTTTTAGAAATTCTGTGCCAGGAAGCAGGGACAAATAACATGTGTTTTTTTCTTTTCTTTTCTTTTCTTTTCTTTTCTTTTCTTTTCTTTTTTCTTTCTTTCTTTTTCTTTTTCTTTTTTTTTTAGACGGAGTCTTGCCCTGTCGCCCAGGTTGGAGTACAATGGCATGATCTTGGCTCACTGTGACCTCCGCCTCCCGGGTTCAAGTGATTCTCCTGCCCCAGGCTCCCTAGGAGCTGGGATTACAGGCACGTGCCACCACGTCCAGCTAATTTTTTGTATCTTTAGTAGAGATGGGGTTTCTCCATGTTGGCCAGACTGGTCTGAAACTCCTGACCTCCTCATGATCTGCCCACTTCAGCCTCCCAAAATGCTGGGATTACAGAAGGGCCAAGTGTTTTCCTATGATACCACAACTGTATACCAACCCACAGAATTAGATGATCACAAACAAGGCGAAATACTAGGCCACCAATTAATATACTTCACAAACACACACACACACACACACACACACACACATACACACACACATCCTGTTGTAGTCCATATCAAATGTTCACGTTTGCCCCATTTCGTACAGTTTCTTACAGTTATATATGGTCATATAGCCAGAATTCTCTATTCCCCACAGACACTTGAACTTTGGCTTATCCCCATACCTGAGGAAGCGCTCAAATACAGAACATACCCTGCTCATTAGGTCATCCCAAGAATCAGCCGACTACCCCAGGTACCTTTCCTGTCATGGTGCCTATCATGCTATCTACTCACTCCTCATTGCTTGTCTAATTTCCCCTTAGACATTTCTGCAAAGTTCTGCTTACTCCTATAAAAGAAAGACTTTTTTTCTGTTTAATTTTGCATTTCTTTTCATTTGACACTTCTTAAAACAAGTGCGAATAGTGCTAAAATTACTTCAAATGTCAACATCAGCATCAAGTCTATCCGAACAAAATGAAACTAATAATTAAACAATTATATCCTAGACTTAGGCAATGCAAAATTGGCCATCTGAAGTCTTTTGAATTTATAAAGGTGCTTTTTGTAAGGTGCTTTTTACAAACCGGGTTCTACAGTGAAGGAAAGGTAAAAATACATCATTTACAAAATAACATTTGGCTACATACCAAGGGAAATTTTCTTAAAATTTCATTACTTCATTTTTATGAGTTCTCATTTACATAGAATTACATCATTTTATATCATCTGTAGCTCACTTGTATAAGCCAAATCAGACATCATCCGGCCCAGTCTCTTCTAAAGAATATACAAATACATAATTTTTATTAGAAAATAAAAATATGGAATGCTTCACAAATTTGCATGCCATTTTTTGCAGGTATATGCTAGCCTTCTCTGTATTATTCCAATTTTAGTCGATATGCTGTCTAATTGAACACAGAATCTCTTTTTATTACTATTACAAGGATAGTTGAGATTCAGGGGCTACATTGAGAGGACGGCCAGTTCATCACCTCTTTAAAATAAAAATAATTCTTTGCTTTACCCCCTAAAAGTCATCTGGATAGGGAAAAATGAATTATGTCATGAAGGTGACATTTTTTACCATTGGAGCTTTGCATGATAAAACAATATGGTGAAAGAGAATGTTGACTTTTATATGGATTTTAGCTGTGTAAATGGATTTAGCAACTTTATTTGAGGAAATAGTTCCATTTACTAAACTAATATCAATAAGTTGATTACTTGAAAATTATATTAATGAAACAAATATATTTTCTGATAATGTTTATTTAATGACAACAGACAATTTTACATGTCTTACAAATGCAAAAACAATGAAAAAATACCTCCGTTTCTTTTTGTGCTATCTTGTTCTTATTATAGTCTTTTCTTTAAAACAATTTTGTCCAGGCAAAAAAGTTAAACTAGATGAAAAATCCAGTGTTATTTTTGGACTTAGTAAAGCCACTGTGCAGTGTTTTCACCAAAACAGCAATTGTATATTGATAGCAGAAAACCTGGAATCCTCATTGTAAATGGAAGCATAAGTAGAAAAACAGTATCATACTAATACATATGCCTTTGATTCTATTGCAGACTTAAATAGAAAGCATGAACAAGATTCCATTGCATAACTAAATAGTAAGCATGAACAAGATTCCACTGTATAACTACATAAGATGCAGGAACAATGAACAGCAAAAAAATGTTGGTAAACTTTACAAATAATTGATCAGATGTGAGGTGGATCTGCCTGCTACATGGGTCACCCCATTGATTGCCAGGTTGACCTGACCGATCCAGCTGGCTCAGCCAGTGTCCCCTGCCTCCTTCATGGCTCCATGTTGGATGCTCATGGAGGATGAGGATGATGTGCTCATTAAAGGACTGTTCTTCTGTTAAGGGTATAAATGATTAGTTACTAAAATTTATGAATAAAACGAATACACAAAAAGTCAATTGAATTGCATAAATATTTCTCATATAACGTGACTAGAAATGTCCTCTCTTCCTAAATGGATTTTATGTCATGTGAAACATTTACATGACATTTACATTCATGTACATTCATAACTCATTGACATTCATAACTTTACTACAGGTTGTAATTTACATTTACATTCATAACTTTACTACTCATTTACATTCATGAGTAAATTTACATTCATAACTTTACTTCTGGTTGTAATTCACTTATTACATTTATAACTTTACTACTGGTTGTAATTCACATATTATTGCTAAATCAAGCAGTCATTTAAAAAATATGGTCAGAAACTAATTTAAGAAAGAATATTTGTCTTTTTTATATATTTTTCAAAAGAATATTAGGTATAAATAAGTAAAAACTCACTGAAGTTTCTTAAATGGGTGTTATTTTCAAAGTTAAACTATTCAGATTTATTAGTGATTCTGTCAGTTGTTTATATAAAATCACATATTCTGGTTTCACCTTCATTCTAAATTTTTAACTTACACAAAAGGAGCAGCTCTTCTGAATGTAAAAAATATGCTATTATAAACCATCTGTATTTCTGTTAATGTTGAAAAATATGAGAAAGAGTAAAATAATTTGCATATAGATACAGACACATTTCATTCTCACTTTTAACCTAAATGAACTTATTTTGGTCAGTTAATTCACTGGGAGTTGTATATATCAATCAACTCTCTCTAACTCAAGGAATCTTGCAGGAAAAAAAAGGCTCCATCTACCTTTCACTTTGCAGAAACAACTTGAGCTTAGATGGACTCTTTGATTAGAAGATCAAAATGTTTAACGAACATAAATGCTTGTTCTGGACATTGAAATACCTCATATTGCTATAATATCAGGGTCAGCAATGAACCTGACATAAGTAGTTGTTCTCAAATATAAGTTACTTGGTAATCAAAGGTAATCCACAAGCAAGAACATCAGCAACAGTTGAAAACGTATCAAAAATGTAAAATCCTTTATTAAACTTATTAAAAATGCCTCCCCTCCAAACTACTAAACTGGAATCTGCATTTTAACAGGTCCTTTGTATACATATGAAATTTGAGAAACACCAAGGTTATGTGCTTTAACAGCACAGAAGGATGCTTTAAAAGAGACCTTTTTATATATGGAATTTAACTGATGCGTGTTTTTCCAATCCTGAGACTATATGGGATCTCTGAAGGGATAAAAGAAATGAATCTTAAATGTTCACATAATCTGCCAATTTCTTGTCCCATAACTTCTCTAATTTGAGGGAAAATATTATTTCATTCATTTGCTCTTCTTTATTAGTATTTTTCTCTCAGGAAACCAAATAAAAAAAGTATAAAAGACATTTCTCATTTTCTGCCATTTTCAAAATATAAGTCAAATCTTGATCCAGGCAACAAAAGACAATTTAATAATTGACAGTCAGTTTAACCAGAGAGAATTTGCCTTTAATGTCAAAAATACAAATCCACCAATTTCTTCAATTGTCAAGAAATTTTTATTAACATTGGCCCACAATGAATTCTTTCATACTTCTTCCTGTTTTCCATTCCCAATGCTATTCCACTGGTTTACACCATAATCATTATCATCCCAATTTCCACAATACTACCTAACTAGTTTCTGAATTTTCACACAATTCTCTCTGATCCATTTTGTATAGTGTAGCCATAGTAAAATTTCTGAAATAGGAAACTGATCATGTTATCCCCTGCTTGAAACTCTTCAAATGTTTTCATTTTTAGGAAAAGGCTCAAACTCTGCAATAGCCTTCAGTAAATACCCCTAGTGATCATAGCTTTGCTCTCCTTCGGCCTAGTCTCTTTGCTTCCATCTCTTGTACTCTGCACTCCACACTCTAGGCATATCAAATTACTGTCACTTTCACAAGCTCACCTTTTCAGATTTGGCATCCTGCTACTTCAATTTAGCTCTTTCCTTATATTATATATAAAATAATATATACCGTATATGTGATGTCCAAAATAACACATAGTTTCTTTTCTCATCCTAAGTGCCACTTCAACTAGGAAGCCCATCATAATAAAATACATCTTGTGTAGATTTCATAGCACCCTGCAATTCTCTACCTTCACACATACTGCACTATATTAAAACACCCAATTATTTGTAGAGATTTGTGAAAATATTGTTTACCTAATTTTAGCAGATTACCTCTTAAACCGTCCATTTTATTAAAAACCAGTCTGATTTAGGTGATTATAGAACAACGAATAAAAAGCAGGTAAACTACAATGATAAAAAGTGAACAGGAATTTGTGGCAGGACTAAACACCAAAAGAGAGGAGAATATCAAAATAAAATAGAGGCCTAGTGATGATTATCTGGAGATAGACTTTATGGAGAAAGTTGACTATCTTTTGAGACTTAATGAAATTTCTTTCAGTTTCCTAAGCTATGTCTTACGAAAAACTCAATACCTTTCTCCAAATGCTGTGTGAATTGCCTCTCCCTGCAATTTTTGTTCCCGTGTCTGTTTCCTAGTTCCTTCTTCTACTGAAAGTTATACATCTCATTTTCGCAACTCTTTTCTCTTAGCTTTCTATCAACCCATTTGTAGAATGTAGCTCTTATCAGTAGATATAGTCCATTTTAGAAATTTGGAAACAACAAATGTGTTTTTCACAGCAGAACTTAAACAAATATTAAATATCTTATGATAATTATTATTATTTTGCAAGAACTTTGTTCTTGATGAAGAATTGTTATAGGTTGGACACGGTGGCTCATGCTTGTAATCTTAACACTTTGGGAGACCAAGGAGAAAGGATCATTTGAGTCCAGGAGTTCAAGACCAGTGTGGATAACATAGGGAGATATCATCTCTACAAAAATAAAAATAAATAAAAAATTAAAAAATTGCATCCTGGTGTGGTGGTGCATGCCCATGGTCCAGGCTACTTAAGAGGCTGAGGTGGAAGGATCACTTGAGGCTGAGAGGTCAAGGTTGCATAAGCTATAATCACACCACTGAATGCCAGACTGAGCCACAGAGAACCTGTCTCAAAAAAAAAAAAAAAAAAAAAAGGAAAAAGAAAAAAAAAGCATTTCTATACCAGTTATTTGGTCACCATGCAAATCTCATGGACTGGAAGATTCACCCATGTTAAAAATGTTCATATTACCCAAAGCATCTACAGATTCAATGCAATCCCTATCCAAATACCAAAGACATTCTTCACAGATGTAGGAAAAAAATTCTAAAATGGATATGGAACCACAAAAGACCTGCCTAGCCAAAGCTATCCTAAGCAAAAAGAATAAAACTGGAAGAATCACATTACCTGACTTCAAATTATACTACAGAGCTATATAACTGAAATAACATGGCACTGGCATAAAAACAAACACACAAACCAATGGAACAGAATAGAGGACCCAGAAACAAATTTGCATACCTACAGTGAATTCATTTTTGACAAAGATGTCAAGAGTACATTGGAGCAAGAATAGTCACTTCAATAAATGGTGCTGGGAAAAATTCATATGCAGAAGAATGAAACTAGACCCTTATCTCTCATCATATACAAAAATGAAATAAAAATGAATTAAAGACTTAAATCTAAGATGACAAACTATGAAGCTACTACAAAAAAAAAAAAAAAAAAAAAAAAAAAACAGCTTTGGAGAAACTCTCCAGGACATTGATCTGGGCAAAAATTTCTTGAGCAAATACCTCGTAAGCACAGGCAACCAAAGCAAACATGGACGAAGGGGATCACATCATGTTAAAAAAGCTTCTGCACAGCCAAACATACAATCAACAGAGTGAAGAAACAACCCACAAAAATGGGAGAAAAGATTTGCAAACTACCTGTCTTACAAGAGATTAATAACCAGAATATATAAGGAACTCAAAGAGCTCCATAGGAAAATAATCTAATAACCCAGTCAAAAAATTGAAAAAAGATTTGAATAGACATTTCTCCAAAAAAGACATACAGATGACAACCAGACATATGAAAAGGTGCCCGACATCATTGATCATCAGAGAAATACAAATTGAAACTGCAATGAGATATCATCTCACCCTTTTTAAAATGGCTTATATCCAAGAGACAGGCAATAACAAATGTTTGTGAGGATGTGAAGAAAAGGAAACCCTTGTACACTCTTGGTGGAAATGTAAATTAGTAAAACCACTATGGAGAACAGTTTGGAGATTCCTCAAAAAACTAAAAATTGAGCTACCATGTGATCCAGTAATCCCTCTGCTGAGTATATACCCAAAAGAAAAGAAATCAGTATATCAAAGAGATATCTGCACTCTTGTGTTTGTTGCAGCACTGTTTACAATAGCTAAGATCTAGAAGCAAACTAAGTGTCCATCAACAGATGAATGAATAAACGAAATGTGGTACATATACACGATGGAGTACTATTCAGCCATAAAAAATAATGAGATTCAATCATTTGCAACAACATGGATGGAACTGGAGATCAGTATGTTAAGAAAAATAAGCGAGGAACAGAAACACAAACATTGCATGTCCTCGCTTACTTGTGGGATCTAAAAATCAAAACAATTGGACTCATGGACATGAGTTCAAGAGTGAAAGGATAGTTACCAGAGGCTGGGAAGGGTAGTGGTGTACGTGGCTGAGGGAGAGGTAAAGATGGTTAATGGGTACAAAAAAAAAACAGAAAAAATGAAAAACACCTACTATTTCATAACACAATAGAGTGGCTATAGTCAATTACATGCTTAAAAATAACTTAAGGAGTGTAATTGTATGGTTTGTAACTCAAAGGATAAATGCTTGAGGGGATGGATACCCCCATTCTAGTTGATGTGCTTATTTCAAATTTCATGCCCATATCAAAACATATTATGTACTCTACAAATATATACATCAACTATGTAACCACAAAATAATAAAAAATAAAAATAACAACGAATAAATACTCAAATGGCTTCACCTAAAAGGAGCATTTGCTTTTAGGGAACACCTATCCCAAAACCGTATCCTAAACTTAGTGATATTAAAATTTTCAAATTTTCTTCCAGCTCAGAAAAACTATCCCCCAGTTTTTCCCCATGGAAATGAAAACATTCATTTGAGAAGGCAAATATCTATACTACTGGTGGCCTTATTTTTGTTCTTGTTCCAATATCATATATGTCGGAGTTACCTAAAAGATTTAGAAATAATCATCAGAATTTAAGCCCCCACAGAAAAGAATTTTGTATCTTCAATACTGCATCCTCATTATCTATAGTAAGGCTAGGCAAAGTATAGTGATATAACAAAAATTATAAAATGAATGAGTGAAAGAACCTTCCTAATCCAACAAATTGTTGGGGTTCTTCATTTGATAACCACTAGGGAGAGTGCAAACAAAATTAACAACAACAACAACAAACCATGAAAGAGCTGGGAAGGTTTCAAATAGGAGAAAAAAAAAAACAAGAATATAGGAAAACAATGGAAAGTATTACCCATTTTTCCCCTCTCTGAATATGAACTATGTGACAGCAATTGTCTTTGAGGCATTTGAACATAATAAACAGAGGAGAGACTTAGAATATGAGTCCCAAGACTGCCAAGGGTAAAATTTTTAGTCAAAAAGCATATAGGTCTTCAAGCCTAGATCTTTGGAGAAAAGGTCTTGATTTTGGGATACGGATCAGTTATTTTAAATCTATCAAATGTATGTAATATTAATAAATATTTACAAGGTTGCAATATTCTGGATATTTCTGCAAAAAGTTGATTTTGATTTTTTAATGCTAATTAATGCTGAAGGAGTAAATAGGAGGATACCAGATATTTATATTTTGATAGTCAGGAGCAGGACCAGCTACATAATTTGTGAGGACCAGTTAAAAAATAGAAATGTAGGCTCCTTTATAAAAATTATTGGAAATTTAGCAACATCAACAGTAGCACATTAAACCACATATAAGACCCTTTTGCATACCCATAAAGCTGACTGTGGTTGGGAATAATACTAAGTGCAATGAAATATGCTAAAATGGTGATCATCTATGTCTTTGTGACAAAACATTTTTGACACAAAATTATTTACCTAAAAATCTACTTGAATAACAATTTAATGTTATATTATTTTGCCTCAGCATTAACTTCCTTTATTATTGAATTTAACTGTATCTTTCCTCTTTGGAAATGGGAAAATTAGAGACACCATTAGATGATAACATCTTCTGATTAAAAGTTCCTTGATGATCAAAGTAATGAAAAAAAAGATAATTAACATTTATGAACCAATTAGTATGTGCTAGATGCTACAACTACCTAGGCTCATTAATCCTGAAGTAAAAATTTTCCGGTTATCAGCATACATTCATGTGTAATTAATGAAGTAATTAACAAATGCAAGTAACTTGCCAAAGTATCACACAACCAATAGATGACTAATTAAGAATCAATACCGAGATTTGTTTAGTATGAAAAAGGAGAAACTTCTCTAATTCTTCTTAGAGCATTCTAGTTGTCTCTTCTTTTTCTCCTATTCCCCAGGGAAAATGAAGTTATTAATATGATTGATTATATCCCAAGGCATTAACTGTGTAGTAAAAAGCTTAAATTTGTTATTTTCTCTGTTTTCTTTCCCCTTGTGACATACAATTTTTTGATACTTCCTCTCTCTCTTTCTATTTCTCTCTAAATTGTATAAATTCAGATGCTCAGATTTAGATCTACGTAAGTGGGAAACTTCATTTATGTACTAAACTTAAATGTCCTTTTACTGAGCTTTTTATTGCTGCACTGAGTTCTTGCAAAGTGGTTGTCAAAAACCTGTTCTGTTATTGCATTTGGGTTCTCAGGTAGAAAAATGGAATGATGTGTAAGGCGGTGTTTATATAGTTTTGCATCTTTATTCATAGCATCCAGCCTCATACTTAACTTCCCTTTACATCCATATAGTGTGTGATACTCACTTACAGTTTTGTTTTTAGGATTAAATAATGTAATGAATCCATAGTGCCTGGCACATCCGTTCTACTTGACAAAAGCAACTACAATAATAATGACATATCTATTTCAGGATGGGGAATGAGCCTATGAAAATACATACTTGGAACAATTGAATTAGAAAAAAACTATTGATTTGCAAATTGAATAGGATAAGATTATGAAAGTTAGCTTTGAGAATGTGATAAGAAAGAGAATAAGAGATACATGTGACATTTCAAAGTTTGAACAGTCTATGATAGTCAATTACATTAGGAAAGCTAGGCCTTTTCAACTAGAAATGATTCGTAGAAGAATTTTATCAACTTGACATTTATGAAAGCTACATTTGATAATATATGACAAAATATGGCAAATACTCTAGTTTCTTGTGTCTCCATAAAAGCTCAAAATGTGGCTTTCACTCAATGAATATGTTTCTATGGAAACTAACATAAATAATGTATATATACTATTTTCTAATCATCTAGCTTAGTACAGGACTAGAATTTCAAAGGCTGAAACAAGTAAAATTTATTTAATATCTTAACTGTGTCAAGTAAGAGTTAGAAGACATGGGCCACATTAAAATTCTTCTGAAGAACTCAGTATGTCAGTATTCTATTTGTTGAATAAATGGTGACCTATATGTTTTAAAGAAAATATATGTAAGAATTAATTGACATGCTATTGTAAAAGTTTAGGAGTTTTACTTGAATTCTCCTTCAGACAGATGGCTATTTCATTTTAAAAAGACAGAGGACACAGGAGTGCATGTGGTGAGACAAAGTATTTTATTATTTTTCCTCCAAAAAAGTTTTGATTTTAGTTAGGTACTTAGACATGTGCAGTTTGAGATCCAAAGTTCAGCACCATAAATCTTAGAGCAGACCATCTGGAGCTAAAAATATTTAAGAACAGGTGTTATAAATTGTCCATTTATGTTCATATAGGAGCAAGATGGTAGTAGAAAATCTGCTTTCAAGTAGAAGTACATCTTGATGGACATTTCAGAATAAATTATCTGCCAAATATACTCTTAAATGTAGGAAAAAATTTTGTCATATAGGTGAGGTCGCTTAGGAGCATCTGTTTACATTTGGAAAATTTCAAGTTAAGTTTCCATTTTAGAATACTTGTTGCTTGATAGATCATTTTACAGGAAATATTTACCAGGAGATTTTTCTTTAGGTCTCTTTTCTTAGTAACATAAAGCTCTTTTGTCAGAGAATAATTAATATGTCTTCTTACTTATTATGGCAGGGATACCCAACAACCCCTTATTTGCAAATATCTTTATTTTATATACAATCACCTCTTTGCATTCATAGGGGATTGGTTCTAGAACTCCCCGAGGATACAAAAATCAATGGGTACACAAGTCCCTTATATAAATAGTGTAGTATCTGCATATAGCCTTAGGTGTAGTATGTGTATATAGTCTTTAAATCATCCCCACATTACTTATAATACCTAAAACAATGTAAATGATATCCTTGAACAATGTGGCAGGTCAGGAATGCTGACTCCCCATGTAGTCAAAAATCTGCATATAGTTTTTGACTCCCCCAAAACTTAACTACTAATAGCCTACTGTTGACTAGAAGCCTTACCAATAACATAAACAATTGCACACATTTTATATGTTATATACATTATATGCTGTATTCTCCCCATACATTAAGGTAGGAAAAAATAAAATGTTATTAAGAAAATCCTAAGAAAAGAAAGTATATTTACTATTCATTAAGTGGAAGTGAATCATCGTAACGGTTTTCGTCTTCATATTTTCACATTGGACAGGCTGAGAGGGAGGAGGGAAAGGAGGAGTTGATCTTGCTGTCTCAGGCACGGCAGAGTAGAAGGGGGTGGAGGAGGCAGGAGAGGCAGGCAAACTCAGCGTGACTTTACAGAAGTTCATTGTAATTTCTGTCTAACTTTTGTGCATACATTACTAATCCTTTCCCCACTGCTTGCTTTACTTTCAGTGTCTGTGTCACGGAAGGGACCATGTCATAAAAGAAGACAAAAGCAGTCTTGAATAATCGGAACAATTCTGCTAGATTCTCTAATGTCAGTTTGTTTCCTGGTACTGCTGCTTCTAATTCTTTTTCCTCATCATCTGGCACTGGCTCAAAAGCACACAACCCATCTCCATCAAGTCATCTTCTGTTAATTCCTCTGGAGTGGTGTCTATTAGCTCTTAAATTTTTTTTAAGATCCATATCTTGAGTCCCTTCTGCCTCCACCTTTTTTTTTTTTTTTTTTTTTTTGCCATATCCAAAATCTCTTTCGTGATTTCCTTGATTGGCTTTGTTGTAAATTAGACAGTCACGCCAAACATCTGGACAAAGGAGGAATTTATTATTTTGGATTTAATGACTTTCATGGCTTTTTCTATAACAGCAATGGCATCTTTAATGGTGTAATTCTCCCAGACTTTCATTATGTTTTCTCTGTGAGAGTTCCTTTTTATAGCATTGAGAATCTTTTCCATAAAGTATCATACATAATGAGCCTAAAAATCCTTATGACCTCCTGATCTCGAGGCTGAATTCGAGACTTTGGGAAAAGTAGACCACTTCGAAGGCTTCAGTGATGATCTCACGGGGTTCTGGGTGGCCAGGGACATTGTCTAATATCAAAAGAACTTTAAAAGGTAGTCCCTTACAGGCAAAGTACTTCCGGACTTCAGAGACAAAGCATCAATGAAACCAATCCAGACTAAAACTTTCTTGTCCAAGTCTTCTTGTACAACCAAAAGGCTGGCAGCTGGTATTTATCTTTTCTCCTCAAGACTGGGGAATTAGTATCTTTTTAGATTATGGCAGTTCTGACCATAAACCCAACTGCATTTGCACAAAACAGTAGAGTTAGCCTATCCCTTCCTTCCTTCCTTAAATTCTGCTGCTTGCTTCTCTTCCTTACCAATGAACATCCTTTGTGGCTTTTTTTTTCCATAATGCAGCACTTGTGCCTGTATTAAAAGCCTGTTTGAGCAGATATCCTTTGTCCTCAATTATTTTCTTCTTTTGTAATTGTATTTAATTAATTGTATTTAATTTTAATTTTTATATATTTTTTGTTTCAATAGCTTTTGGGGTAGAAATGATTTTTTGTCACATGGATGAATTGTATAGTGGTGAAGTCTGAGATTTTAGTGCGCCTGCTACCCAAATTTCTTAATGGCATCTGGGAATTTGCCTGCTGCCTCTTGGTTGGCAGAAACTACTTCTCCTATTATTTTCATATTTTTTAATCCAAATCTCCATTTAACATTATTAAACCATCTTTTGCTGGCATTAAATTTTACAGCTTTAGATCCTTCCCTTTCTTTTGCTTCAAGTTGTCATATAATGACTTCACTTTTTGTCAAATTATATTAAAGTATAGAGGTGTGTCTTTGTGTGTGTGTGTGTGTGTGTGTGTGTGTGTGTGTGTGTGTGTGTGACGGAGTCTCCCTCTGTCGCCCAGGCTGGAGTACAGTGGCGCCCCCTCAGCTCACTGCAACCTCTGCCTCCCGGGTTCAAGTGATTCTTCAGCCTCAGCCTCCCAAGTAGCTGGGACTACAGGCGTGTGTCACCACACCTGTCTAATTTTTTGTAGTTTTAGTAGAGATGAGGTTTCACCGTGTTAGCCAGAATGGTCTCGATCTCCTGACGTCCTGATCCACCCGCCTTGGCCTCCCAAAGTGCTGGGATTACAGGTACGAGCCACTACGCCTGGCCAGGTGTGCTATAGCAATTTGAGCCTCATATAAAAACTACATTTTCAAAACAAGATGAGATAAGAGGATACTTTGCAAAAAGTGCAAGGTTTTCACATCTGTTGGGATAACTGCAGCAAGGGCTTCATAAATTTTTTCTTTTTTTTTTATTCCAATGATCCTTACACTAGATTAATTTATCTTGAAATAGTGGGCAACTGCAGCTGCAGACTTCAACATACAGCACATATCAAACAAAGTGATGTTTTCTTGTAATGTCATGACTTTTCTATGATTCTCGGGACCACTTCGAGCATCACTAATGGCATTTTGTATGAGTCTCATGCTGTTATTCAAGGTTCACCGTCTTGCACTAAACATGATGAAAATATGTGAGAACTCTAGGAGATCACTTTTTATTGCAGTACACAATTTACTGGAGAGATGAACTGCTCACATGGAGATTATTAACATTTCATGGCTTTTTTTTTTTTTCTTTCTTTTTTTGAGCTGAAGTCTTGCTCTGTCACCAGGCTGGAGTGCAGTGGTGCGATCTCGGCTCACTGCAACCTCTGCATCCCAGGTTCAAGCGATTCTTCCGCCTCAGCCTCCTGAGTAGCTGGGACTACATGCAGGTACCACCACGCCCATCTAATTTTTGTATTTTTAGCAGAGATGAGGTTTCACCATGTTGGCCAGGATAGTCTTGATCTCTTGACCTCATGATCTGCCTGCCTAGGCCTTCCAAAGTGCTGGGATTACAGGCATAAGCCACCACGCCCAGCCTCATTGCATGACTTTTAAGCTGATTTTGGCAACACTTGAGTTCATCACAACAGCAACAGGAAGTGGCTACCAAATTATTATAGTAGTACAATATGTACTACAGTTAATTTTATGCAGTTGTAATTTAATAGTGCATCTTAACATTTGTTTACATTTATCTCAACTGTGAATGGTACCATGTAGATCTGTGTTGATATGTGTAATATTTTATAAACTTTAACTTGTTATCATAAAACTGTATATTTTGTGGTAGTAAATGATAAAACAAGTATCTACATTGATTTTACACACTCATGACATACCTAACTTTTTCTTACTTTTTTCTGTATTTCTAGGCTATGCAGTTCATCTGAGTTTTTTTTTCAAACTGTGGCAAATCTAAAAAAAAATTCCAGTATATATATTGAAAGAAGTTTTCACAGAAGTAAACTTACACAGTTCAAACGTGTGATTATTCAAGGTTCAGCTGTCATTGCTATACTGTATGGTTTAGGAAACAACAGCTTTAAAAGACTATACAATATTCTGTACAGACACAACCATTTTTTGAGTATTTCTGATCCACAGTTGGTTGAATTTAGAGATGTGGAATCCGTTGATATGGATGGATGATTGTACTTCCTTTTCCTTTCTACCTCAAGGAAGAATTTGTATATATTTTGTTGGGAAACTTTTTATCATCTTAATACATAGAAAGACTTTGGAGCCGGGCGTGGTGGCTCATGCCTGTAATCCCAGCACTTTGGGAGACCGAGGCAGGTAGATCACAAAGTCAAGAGATCGAGACCATCCTGACCAACATGGTGAAACCCAGTCTCTACTAAAAATACAAAAATTAGCTGGGCGTGGTGGTGCGCACCTATACTCCCAGCTACTTCAGAGGCTGAGGCAGGAGAATTGCTTGAACCTGGGAGGTGGAGGTTTCAGTGAGCTGAGATCGTACCACTGCACTCCAGCCTGGCAACAGAGCAAGACTCCGTCTCAAAAAAAAAAAAGACTTTGGTTGGCAGAATTGTTTTATTTCCTCAACAACACCATTGTCCACATAAGGTAGAAAAGCCAATCTATGGTATGTGCAAGTCAGCTAACATCCAGTGAATGCAGAGCTTGGGAAAAAGAAATGCTGGTCTTGTTTTATCCTGGAATCTTATTGCTCCAAAATTCTGCTAAATTATTCTACTGCCCAAAGTCTAATTACAAAAATTATTACATTTTATTTATTTCTATGCACAAATTGGAGTTTTGTCTTTTGAAATCAAAGACTTCACACTAATTTTCTAGTTAAATAGGTACTGTGCCCTCCTATACGAAAAGCACCATGCTAGGTGTTGAGGTTTGAATTTACAAAGACAAATAAAACTTGGAATTATCCATGAAGAATTTGAAGCCAGATATAAAAAGAAAACTCTAAAATTGAGTATGAAAACATCCAAAGTTCAGGAATATAAGAATTGCTACTGAAACAGAGAGAAATTATAGAAATATAATTTCCTGAGGGTTTCCTGAGCCAGGGAATTATGTGCCATTCTTCTTGTTCTTCACTTTCTAAACCCAATCTTTTTAACAGGTTTTGTCCATTCTATGTCTTCAACCCTTTGGACTTTTCTTTATTTCATTTTCTTTCCTTTTTTAGCATGTGTATTGTGTATATTTTGCATATAAGTAATTGTAATTGTATTGTACTATTCTTAAATAGTATTTAAGAGCATGACCTCAAGAATCAGATCCCTAGTGCACAAATCACACGTCTACCACTTAGATGTTTTATTTAGGGTGAGTCATTTAAACGTTCTGCTTTTTGGTTTCCACATTGGTTAAATACGGCTGAAAACAATACTTACTTCAAAAAGTTAGATCTAAATAAGGTGCATTATTTCAACATCCAGCAAAATAGCTGGTATACAGTAAGAGCTCAATTAATGTTACTTGTTTTGTGTTATTGCCACAGTTTGTTACTTGTTGTTTCATATTCTCAGATTCCAACCTCATTCATCCATCACCGATCATCTGGACTTATTTGAATAAAATATACATATGATCATTTCATTTACCTACCTATGGCTCATCAGGAACTCCCATTTGCCTTCAAGATGAACTCATTTTTTTTTTGAGAGCATGATAGGCCTTTTATCATCAGTACAGTGTTATAAATCAGGAAATCACAATATATAGCATACATTACTGTTCTTTTATGTGCTTATTTTGCAAAATCAACCTCTACTATTGAAATTTGGTAATATATGTATTAACATTATATAACTCTGTGTGGAGGGAGAATATGGCATATTGGAAAAATAAAGTCTGCACTGAAAATGTGGTGTCCTGGATTGGTATTCTTGGCATACAACTGACTGCCTAGGACACTTTAAGCTTCTTAATTTATCTGATTACTGTTTTCCTCAGTTGACCTTCAAGTGAAAACGGCTTAAGTTCCTTCCAGCTTTAGAATCCCCAAATCCTAATATTACTGGATGTTAGGGGTTGTATTGTGTCACTTCCAAAATTTATATGTTGGAGTCCTAACCTCCAGTACCTCAGAATGTGACTATATTTGAAGGTAGGGCCTTTTAAGAGGTGATTAAGGCCAGGTGCCGTGGCTCACGCTTGTAAACCCAGCACTTCAGGAGGCTGAGGCGGGTGGATCACTTGAGTCCAGGAGTTCGAGATCAACCTGGCCAAGGTGGTGAAACTCTGTCTCTACTTAAAATACCAAAATTTGCCAGCTGTGGTGGCAGGTGCCTGTAATCCCAGCTATTTGGGAGGCTGAGGCAGGAAAATTGCTTGAATCCATGAGGTGGAAGTTGCAGTGAGCCAGGATGGCATCACTGCATTCCAGCCTGGGCAATGAGTGAGACTCCAACTTTAAAAAAAAAATGGTGATTAAGTTAAAATGAGACCATTAAGATGCAGCCTAATGCAATTTTACTGGTATGCTTCTGAGAAAAGAACATTTGGACACACAGGACACCAGTGAGATACATACACATACAAAAATACCATGTAAAGACACAGCAAAAATGCAGTCATCTGAAAGCCAAGCAGTGGGTCCTCAGAACAAATCAAACTTGGTGACACTTTGATCTTGGATGTCTAGCCTTTAGAACTGGGAAGATTATTCTGGTTGGCTCAATCTAATTACAGGCATGCCTTGGAAGTATTGGATACCTCGGAAGTATTGGGGGTTGGGCTCCAGACCACTGTAATAAAATGAACAATGGAAGTAACACATACATTTTGGTTTTCCCGTGCATAAAATGTATGTTTGCACTATACTGAAGTCTACGAAATGTGCAATAGCATTATGTTTAAAAATGTACATACCTTAATTTAAAAATATTTTATTTCTAAAATGTGCTAACAATTACCTGACGCAGAGACACAAAGTGAGCCCATGCTGTTGGAAAAATAGTACTGATACACTTGTTCCATGCAGAGTTCCCACAAACTTTCAATCTTAAAAAAAATGCAGTATCTGTGAAGTTCAATAAAGCAAACAGCAATAAAACCATACATGAGACCCAAAAGCAGAGAATCTGTCCTGGTGAGGTCAGAGAGATAATACAAGAAGGAGGAAGAAAAGAAAGGAGACAGAGAAGGGAAGGAGAAGGAGAAAGAGAAGAAAGGAGATTTGAAGAATGAGAGGTCTCGATGACTTGTTTACTGACTTTGAAGATGAAGGAAAGTAGCCATGAACCAAGGGACATAAGCAGCCTCTGGAAGTCAGAAACAGTCCTCAGCTGATGGTGAGCAAGGACAAACTGATCTCGGACCTGCAACCACAAGAAACTCAATTTTGCCACCAACCCACTAAGGAGAAATGAATTCTTCCCTAGTTACCCCAGAAAGGGATGCAGCCTTACCTACACCTTGGTTTTAGTCTGATGAGAACTATGTCAAACTTCTGACCTACAGAACTGTAAGGAAATAAACTTGCATTGACTTAAGCTGCTGAATTTGTGGTGAATTTGTTACAACAGCAATAGAAAACCCATCAAATGCTCTACTTAATCCAAAATCTTCAGAACAGGGATGCAGTAGATTTATTGCATGGGCATATCCTGAAAGCTACGAGCTTCCTTTAGTTTTTGCGTTTTCAAATACAAACCTCAACTGGCATCTTTTACAAACTACTCCATGCGCTTGTCATATAGCCTCCACGAGTAGGCTATAATTCACCATTATCTTGTTGACAAGGGCTATGATTTGTTTCACACATCATTGTTCATTAAAATAATGTGTACCTGTGCCTTAGTTCCCTCCCACTTCAAAGCCCGACTGCTAACAAATTTATGGTCAATTAATTTTAATGGATGAAGAGCCACTAAATTTAGTGGATAAAAACTTACAGGTTTTCCACTTTTGTAATTAGTTTATTTTATGAAATTTAGTGCCTATAAACAAATTACAATACAGTGTTCTTAAGACTGTCTTTTCCAAAATTTTCTTATAACAGTATTTAGCCTTATGTGAAGAAGGCATTTAATTATGTTTAAAGATTAAAATTATGTTTCTTTAAAAGTTACTTATTTTAAAACCATGATTACTTTCTTTTCTCTATAGTATTCAATTTTAAATACAAAGTACCCATGTTATATGTTGAATTGAATTCTTTCTGCTTTCCATTGTTTTCCAAGTATATTTCAATATTGAAGAGGAAAAACTTTCTGAAAGTTATGTAAAAAATATTTTTTTCTAGAAAATCTCTGTGCTGCTTATTTACTATTATCCAGAAATATTGATCATAATTTTATTTGATAAAAGATTATATATTGATCCATGTTAGCAGGTGGTCAGTGTGAACCCACACATTTCCATGCTGAAAATTTTGCAGTTGAAATGCAATTTTTACAACACTGTTTAACAGTGTTCTCCAAAGGAATTTTAGCTACCTAGACAGCTGGAGGGTGACAAACGTAGCTAAAAATAGACCAAAAAGATTTCTTGGTTGCAGAGGGGTCAATTACATTGTCTAAACCAGATAATTCAACAAGAAGAAATTATTCTAAATGTATGTTTCACAACCATACAGGAGCTGCTTAAAAGTGGGAAGAAATCAAATAAATGAGATCTAGGTACAAAGAGCTTTACATTCTATGCGTTTATGAAGGAGTATAGAAGCAATGGATTACGTTTCAAGGAAATGCCTTGGGGAAATAAAAAAAAAAAAAGGGCAGGCAAAAAAAGACTAGAGAGGAAGTATTCACTATAGTTTCAATAAAAGGTATGACATCCTGAGATATCAGCATTTCAAAAAAGTAGGAAGAATTTTCATTTAAAAGTAAAATCGCCAAGTTTTAAAACCTTACTTGAAATGAACAGCAGAAATTTGCAACTAAAAGGAAAAGTGCCTCAGAATAAACCATTACATCTAGCCCATGATCATCTGTCCTCAGAAAGTTTCTACTTATAAAGTACACAAAATTTTTAGAATAAAGAAAAAACGTGGTTTTTTTTTTTTAGGAATTTCTTCATGCTTATGAATCCTTTAAAATACAATATGTCCAATAAAAACTCAATTTTTTTTTTTTCGTAGACAGTAATCCTGATTTCTTCTATCTTTTTTCCTTCTTGTTTTTTGGGGGATAAAAACACAATGTTTATCCACAGAGATCTCAATAGCTTTTTAGTTGTAAAATATTTCTCCAAAATACATAAATGTGAACAATATAATGTGTTTATGGATACGTACATATCAAATCATATTCTATCAACAATACAACAGTGTCTGACGTATGTGTGTGTGTACTTGTGCTAGACAGAACAAATTACTATTTACTATTTACTACTATCACAAGACAGTAATTACTGTTAAATACTCAGTTACTCTGATGTGAGGTAATGGCATAAAGTCCTTTGAACTAGGGCCTGTTTGGGCTCTGTGGAACATGCAGAATTTTTTTTCTCCTTACATTTATTCTACGAATCATCATATAAACTTCAAGAATTTTGACTAAAATATTAAATCATTCCATAAAAGAATATATTTTTCTACTTTACAGTTTCATTAAATTTATATCTTTTAGTTACAGAAATATTGTGCATTTCTTTAGACTCTTAAAGCCCCACTGCCTGAAGTAACATATCAGTTCCACTACTTTCTTTAGGTTATTTTATTATAATTAATTTTTTAATGTACTATTGTTTCATGTTATAATTGCTGCATAACAAAACTATTAATTATCAAATGTTAAGTTTCTCGGCCGGGCTCGGTGGCTCACACTTGTAATCCCAACACTTTGGGAGGCCAAGGCGGGCGGATCACGAGGTCAGGAGATCGAGACCACCCTGGCTAACACAGTGAAACCCCGTCTCTACTAAAAATACAAAAAATTAGCCGGGAGTGGTGGCCGCGCCTGTAGTCCCAGCTACTCGGGAGGCTGAGGCAGGAGAATGGCGGGAACCCGGGAGGCGGAACTTGCAGTGAGCCGAGATTGCACCACTGCACTCCAGCCTGGGCGACAGAGCCAGACTCCGTCTCCAAAAAAAAAAAAAAAAGTTGTATGTGTCTCATCACAATGAGATATAGAACAAAACTTCAAATAGCTGACTCTTTTGTCGCACTCCACTTGAACTTTCAGTATCTTTTACTAATGCTGAAAATAAAATATGTGAAATGTCTGAAAACAGGCCAGTGAAAGAAATATTAAAGCGCAAGCATGGAGTTATGCGTGTCAGTCAATTCTTAGTGTTGTTTATGGTGAAGCAAGGGAACTTCATCCTAGAAGCGCAACAGCAGATTTTTAAAAACTACGCAGAATTTTAAGGTTAGTTTTGAAAGATATAAACAGCATCTTCAAAAGTAGTTATTTTAAAAACTAAACTCTTATTTTGCATTTAATGAACAATGATAAAGTCAGGAAATTTACATAAAAATAATTAATGTGCCTAACAGAATATTCACAGATTGTAGGGATAATGTATCAAAATTAAACATCATAAATATAGTTAACTTTTACTGAGCTCTTACTCTATTTCAGATCTTTTTAAAGCTGTCTTACAGATATTAACATACTTAAACTTCATACAAAAATGAATAACCCCGATTTTCAGAAGACAAAATAAGTTACACATTGTTCAAATTGCCTATAATTAGAAGATTAGTAAAATAGGCATGCAGTTTTCAAACCCAGAGCCTTCACTCTTAATTAAGAAATAATACAAGAAGTAGTAATTGCATATTGTACTATCAATGATGATAAGAGGTTACTGATGTTAGAATTAGTGAATAAGTTTTCTCTTTAACCTTTTCTATGCATACATTTCTCATTTACTGTGATAAAGAGGACAGTTACTCTTGCCTAGATTTTCCTTGCCCTTCTTTTCTATAGAAATAAAATACCCCTGAAGATGCCTATCCTTTCTGAAAATGTATAGTATTATAGTAAAAATACTTGCTATTGCTTTCTGATAGACATGTGGAAAATATCTTCAGACATCTCTAAGCATAACGAAAAAACAATTTATTAGTATATTTGTACTTCTGGAAAAACTTTAACAAGGATTACTTATTTATGCATAAATGACTTACTGAACTGAGATTTCTACCATATCCAAGGAAATAATTTGTTCAACATTAAAGTGCTGATTCACACTGTTTTCAAAATTTTTCTGACAAAGTAAATCTAAACAGAGAGTGAAACTGGCCTTCCTAATGGCCATGAACATCTTGCAATGGAGCTTAGTACAAAATAGCAACACCCTGTAAGTACCCCCACTTAATAAGACATCTTCTTAATAAGTATGAAATATTCATGTGCCTGCAATATATTTTAAAATAAGTTAGAGTTAACAGTAAATTATTTCAAATTGCCACTTTGGGCTGTCCCTTCTATTGAAATGTATAGGCCCTCTACACCATTTTATCACACCCTATACCATTACCCTTTCTGAATATGAGTCTATTCACATTTGAGAAGAGTGAACTTAGAATAAAAGATTGAAGACATGTCTTTCAGATTTGGAGAACAGAATAGAAACAACAACAACAGATGGAAGAGATTAGTAATGACTTGCCAGCAAAATCAGCAGTCAAGGTTATTGAACTTTGCTTTAGTTTGAATGTCCTCTCCAAAAGTCATATCGAAATTTAATGGCCATTGTGACACTACTTAGATGTGAGACTTTTAAGAAGTGATTAGATCATGAGAGGTCAGCCCTCATGAATGGATTAATGATATTATCACAGATTAGCCATTATGGGAGTGAATTTCTGATAAAAAACATGAGTCCAGCCCTCCTCTCTCTTGTTTCCTCTCACACATGCTCTCTCACCATGTAATGCTTTCCAAAATATTATGATGTAGCAGCAAGGCCCTCATCAGATATACCTCCTTCATCTTGAACTTTCCAGCCTTGAGAACTGCATGTCAAGAAATCTCTTTTCTTTATAAATTGCCCAGTCTGTGGTATTCTGTTATTGCAGTAGAAAATAAACTAAGACAAGCATCTACACAGGTGGCTCCAAATAAGGAATATTAAATTTTATTTAGTATGTTACATAGCCTTTGAGATATAATCGAGTTACAGTAATGTTAAGCCATTTAAAATGCATAGGTGGTGAGTTCAAAAGATGTACACATTTATGCAATCACAATTACATTTACAACATGAAATATTTCATTCTTATCTTTTCTCTGTATTCTGTTTGAATTTTTTCACTCTGCAAAATGATTTTGACATTCATCTGTTACACTGCTTGTCTCTCCACATTGTCAGCGTAGAGAGATGGGGTCTCTCTACGTACGTTGCCTAGGCTAGTCTCAAATTCCTGGGCTCAAGTGATCCTCCTGTCTCAACCTCCTAAAGTGCTAGGATTACAGGTGTGAGCCACCATGCCTGGCCTTATGATTTTTTAATTGTCTGTATATTTCAATTATATTTAGTTTATTGATGGTTTTCATTATTTCAACTATGTATTTACTGATTTTCTCTCAGCTGAGTCTATCTACTTCTGATAGAGAGATGTTAAAACTTCTGATGATAATAGTGGATTCATCTAATTGTCCTTACAGTTTTATCAATTTTTACCTCATAATTTGATGCTCTGTTGTTAAGTAGATACATAGTAAAGATTGTTAAATCTTCTTGGAATATTGACCACATTGTTCTTATTTAATGCCCTTCTTTATCCCTGATAAATTTTCTTGCTCCAAAGTGTGCCCTCTATGAAATTAATATACTTGCTTTTACTTTATTTTGATTAGTGTTAGCATGGTATATTATTTTCTGTTCCTTTACTTTGAATCTATACTTGTCTTTATATTTAAAGAGAGTTTCTTCTAGACCCCTTCATTTCACCATATACAAAAATCGACTCAAGATGGATTAAAGACTTAAATGTAAGACCTAAAACTATAAAAATCCTAGAAGAAAACCTAGGAAATACCATTCTGGACATAGGCCTTTGCAAATAATTCATGATGAAGTTTCCAAAGGCAATTGCAACAACAACAACAACAACAAAACAGGCAAGTGGAAACTAAAGCTGAAGAGTGAAAGAAACTATCAACAGATTAAACAGATGACCTACAGAATGGGAGAAAACCTTCTCAAACTATGCATCTGACAAAGGTGTAATGTCAAGGATCTATAAGGAACTTAAGTCTATGAGTAAAAATAACCACATGAATAAATGGGCCAAGGAAATGGACACCTCTCAAGACACACAGTTAACAAGAATATGAAAAAATGTTTAACATCATTGGTCATTAGAGAAATCCAAATCAAACTACAATGAAATACCATCTCATACCAATCAGAATGACTATTAATTAAAAGTCAAAAAATAACAGATTTTGGCAACATTTTGGAGAAAAAGGAACACTTATACTCTGCTGTTGGGAATGTAAATTAATTTAGGCACTATGGAAAGCAGTCTGGAGTTTTCTCAAAGAACTACCATTTAACCCAGAAATCCAATTACTGGGTATATACCCAAAGGAATATAAATCATTCTACCAAAAATACACATGCACATGTATGTTCATTGTAGCACTATTCATACTAGAAAACATGTAGAATCAACCTAGGTATCCATCACAGTGGACTTGACAAAGAAAATGTAGTACATATACATCATGGAATACTATGAAGCCATACAAAAGAAAAAATAATGTTCTTTGCAGCAATATGGATGCAGCTGGAGGCCATTATCCTAAATGAATTAATGCAGAAACAGAAAACCAAATGCCCCATATTCTCACTTGTAAGTGGTAGCTAAACATTGAGTAAACATGGACACAAACTGGAACCTAATGGATACCAGGGTTTACTTGAAGGTGGAGAAAGGGAGAAAGGTGAGGGTTAAAAAACTATGCTCACTACCTGGGTGACAAAATAATTCATACACCAAACCCTGACACTCAATTTACCCATGTAACAAACCTGCACATGTAACCCCTGAATCTAAAATAAAAGTTGCAAAAGAAAAATATAAATAAATAAAGTGGGTTTCTTGTAGATGATACATAGTTGGGCATCTTCTTTTATTCACTGTGACAGTATTGATCTTTAATTGGTGTATTTAAACCATTGACATTTAAAGTGATTATTGTTATCATTACATTGATATCTACCATATTTGTTACTAATTTCTACTTGTTGTTCATGCTCTTTGTTTCTATTTTCGTCTTCTACATTATTTCTGTGTTTTGGGTTTTAATTCAGCATTATTTAAGATTCCATTTTTCTCTAATTTCTTTAACATATCAATTATACACAAACTCACGTACATACACGAATATATATATACCTTATTTAGTGATTGCCCTAGAATTTACACTGCATATTTACAACTAATTTATATTAACTTCTAAGTAACAGTATACTACTTTGCAGATAATGCAAGTACCTCATGATAACATATTTCTAATTCCTTCATCTTTTCTATCATCACTGGTCATTTAATTTATACATAAGTATACATGATCATACATAAATATAGATATGCACACGAGTACACATAATTGAAAACATTTTGCTACTATTTTGAACAAATTGTTATCTGTTGGATCAATTAAATATGATAAAACTTGTATCTTACCTTCACTTATTCATTATTTGACCCTCTTCCTTTCTGTATGTAGATCAAAGTTTTTAATCTGTACCCTTATCTTCTCTCTCTGAAGAACTTTTTTCAATTTTATTGGGATATAACTGATGAAATAAAAATTGTGTAAGTTTAAGGTATACAACCTGATGTTTTGACATACATATACATTGTGAAATGATCACCATAATCGAGCTAATTAACATCCATTATTTCACACAGATGCCATTTGTATGTGTGTATATGTGTGTGGTATAAGAGCTACTCGATTAAAAATTTTCTAATATACAATAGAGTGCATTCACTGTGGTCAGCATATTGTATATTAGGTCAACAGAATTCGTTCATCTTATAACTGAAAGTTTCTACCTTTTGACAAACACCTACCCATTTCTTCACTGCTACCCCCTCAGACCTTTGTAACCACTATTCTACTCTCTGCTTTGATGAGTTTGACTATTTTAGAGTCCACATGTAAGTGATATCATGCAATATTTGTCTTTCTGTGTATGTCTTATTTTATTTAGCATAATGTCTTCTTCCATGTTATTCTATGTTGTCATAAATGTTAGGATTTCCTTCTTTATTAAGGGTGAATTTCCCTGACAACACTTTTCATCTTTTTTATAATTGTCATTTTAAGAGTTGTAAGCTGATAACCCCTTACGGTTTTGATTTCTATTTATCTGATGATGAGTGATGCTAAGCACCTTTTCATATATCTGTTGGCCATTTGTATGTCATCTTTTGAGAAATTCAAGAGTGCCAAGAATACACAAATAGAAAAACAATAGTCTTTGCAATAAACAATGCTGAAAAAACTGAATATTCACAAGCAGAAAAATAATATTAGATGCTTATTTCACAACATATACAAAAATCAATTCAAAATTATTTTGCAAACTATATATATGATAAGGAGTTAATATCCGAAATGTATAAAAAACCCATGTAACACAATAGCAAATAAACAAATAAATAACTTGAATAAATCGGGGGCAAGAAACATTGAAACCTCTTCTATGTCTTGCAAGGCAGAGCTTACTTGCAAAAAATTTCCTCAATTTTTGTTTGTCTGAGAATATCTTTATTTCTCTTTCACTTTTGAAAGATGCTTTTACAGGATACAAAATTGGTGATAATTTTTTTCTCTGAATGCTTTAAAGATTTCATGCCATTCTCTGCTTCTATGGTTTCCGAGGAGAAAATGAATGTAATTTTTACTTTTCCTCCACTATAGATGAAGTGCTGTTTCCCTTTGTCTGCTTTCAAAATTTTCTTCATCTTCTAAAGTTTGAATATGATATGCCTAAGTGTCAATTTCTTAGCACTTATTCTGCTTGGTGTTCTCAGAACTTCCTAGAACTGTGCTTTGGTGGCTGATGCTAATTTGAAAACATTCACAGTCATTACTGCTTCAGATATTGTTTCACTTTCTTTCTCTTTTATCTTCCTCTGGTATTCTCAATATGCATATATCACATAATCTGTAACAGTTGCTCCACAGTTAGTGGATATTCTGTTCTGCTTTTTATTTTTTTCTTTTTATTCAGTCTGTTTTTCCTTCTTGCTTTTCAGTTTTGGAAGTTTCTATTGTCATGTTCGCAAACTCAAAGATTATTTCTTAGCTGTGTCCAGTTTATTCATGGACACAACTGAAGAAAGTATTATTCATTTCTATTATAGTGTTTATTTTCTCTAATATTTCTTTTTTATCCATTCTTAAAATTTTATCTTTCTGTTTAAATTACCTGTCTATCCTTGAATGTTGTCTGCTTCTTCCATTGGCACCCTCATCATTATTTTACATTCCTAGCATGATAATTCCAACATCTCTGCCATATATGACTCCAATTCTTATACTTTTTTAGTCTCTTTAAACTGGTTTTTAAATGGTTGGTTTTTGCCTTTCAGTATGCCTTGTAATTAGCTACTAAAATCTGGACATGATATACAGAATGAATGAAATTCCAGCAAATAAGCCTTTAGTGGTATGATAGTAAGGTTAGGAGTTAAAGAGGGCAAGAATTATATAGTTCTATGGTTAAGTCTCAGTATTGGTGAGCCTGTGTTCCTGGACTACAAACTATATTAGTGACTCTCAGTGTTCCCCCCCCCCCTCCCTTAGGTGGGACTGGATGGCTAGAGAAGACTAAGATTGGGAATTTCCCTTCCCCCATCTAGAAGGCTAGAGCTAATTGGAGGTTGGTATCCCCTTTTCCAGGTAGGGTAGACTCTGATAAAATCCCATCAGGTTAGGCTATAGTAAAATAGTTTCTACTGAGGACAGTCATTGTTAAAAAGAACAGAATGCTCTGCCTTATGTTAAAATGATTTCTTTTCCTGTTATCCTACTAAAAGCATGAAGATATTATTTTTTTCCTAATATTTATTGTGAGGAGCTGGAATAGCTACTAAAAGTAAAACTCACAAAAGGATGGGGCCTCCCATGACTCTGTCCTGTGCTTTTTACTGTCAGACTTGTCCAACCTTAGCCTTCAGCAATCCGTTCATTACAATTTAGGTTTTCTTACCTGGGCTTCTGCAGAGATTTCTGAAATTTGGAAGACAGTAGTTTGTTTTGTGATATCAACTTCTCTGACAGGTCCAAGAAGAATTTTTCATTTTTGAGTTTTGTTAAGCTTTTTACTTGTTGTTAAGACATGGTAGTTGACTTCTAAGGTGCTTATATGACAGATTGTTTGACATGATTTTTAAGGTAATAGGAAGTTGATCATTAGCATATGACATAAATAGAATCAATTTTTAGCAGATATTAATAATTTTATCTGAATATTTGCCAAAAAATTTATATTCTCAGATAAAACATCTCACATATAATCAATGAGAACAATGCTATTATAAAAACTTTTAAAAACAAAATTATCAAATTTATGCGTTTTTCAATCATTTACATATTTTATATATATACACATCCATATATACACGTTATATATAATAAATATATAAATATATAAACAGTATATATCTTGTATATATACTATAAATGCTACATAAAATATATATAAAATTATACTTTTTGTATTGTATATGATATTAAATATCTCATATTAAAATAAATAGAAAATAATATTTCCATTTTTATGTGAAAATCTTATTTGCAGTTTACCAAATTGCAATTTAACATTATAAAATATTAATTATGGCTAAGAGTTGGAAGAGTAATTATATCAACCATTTTGTTTTTTAATACATATACAAATACACACAAACACATACATATACTGAGGGTTCAAATATTATTCAGAGTTAGCTTCAACAATGCAAATTTTCCTCCAAGAGTTTCATATCTTAATTTGCAAAAATGAAAAGAAAGTGTGGTTATGTTATTATAAAGGATATAGCTTCTAGCTTCAGAGTGCTATACCTTGAAAGGTATTTGAATAAAACCTTGGGCATATTTCTTAATTTTCAAAAATTATATCTCTTCGATTGTAAAATGAGAATAAGTACCTACATCCTACAGTTCTAGATCATGGGGGTGTGTACAAATGTGCATAAAGCACTTAACAACAGTGCCTAGTGCACAGCAGGCAGGCATTAAATGACAGCTATTACTAGATATTAACTGGACATGTGTTCTCATAAGTTCATATGGCCTGCTTCCTATGTTGACACTGGTAGTGATAAGGTAAAGGAAAAACAAAGTATATGGGTAATTAAACTGCCCCTAAAAATAAAGAAATACTATGAAGCAAAAAATAATAGGCAAACTTCTCCAAGTATCAAAGTTTTATATATTGTTCATATTTACTTGCTTTTTTTTTATAGGGTTAAATTTTTGAGTATTTGAGAAAAAAAGTATAAAAGATGTCTTTCTGAAGCAAAAAAAGTAGTCTATTAAAAAAAATGACCCATCCACTTTTTTTTTCCCCTCCAGAAATGCTGGGATTGCTGGCATTCTTTTTAGTCTTCCTTTTTTTTTTTTTTTTTTTTTGTTGTTGAAATAAACATGCTCTTCATATTTCCATAAGCCATGTCTCACATATTATAAAAGGGCATGCTAAATATAATTAAAAGTAGAGGCAGAAGCATTACCAGCAAAAGAGTGGGTAGCACTAAAGCACAATATTAATGTTCACAGTGAAATGTCATTGAGTCATCAAGGTTTGTGCCATATGGGTCTGCGGCTTAACTCATCCCCAAAGACTGTATTGATTTGCAATTACAACATATCTTGGGGTTAAAGAAAAAAATGTAAAAATTTTAGTTAATCAATTAGGATCACATTTTACCATGCTGAAAGTTATTTAATAAAAGATGATAGGAGCAGGAACCCACATCCAGGAACAGAGCCCTTTGGTCCTCCTTCAGAATGAATGGAGACCAGAAATCAGATATTTATGACCAAGAAAAGCAGAATTTCATTCAGCACTCCTCCCAGATCTTTAGAGTGTTGACTGAGGATGAGATGGGACACCCAGAGACAGGAGATGCTATTGCCCGGCTCAAGGAGGTCCTGGAGTGCAATGCCAGTGGGGGCAAGTATCACGGGGTTTGACGGTGCTAGTAGCATTCAGGGAGCTGATGGAACCAAGGGAACAAGATGCTGATAATCTCCAGTGGGCCCTGACTGTGGGATGGTGTGTGGAACGGCTGCAAGCTTTCTTGCTGGTGGCAGATAACATCATAGATTCATCTCTTACCTGCCGGGGACAGATCTGCTGGTATCAGAAGCCGGGCATAGATTTGGATGCCGTCAGGGATGCTATCCTTCTGGAAGTGTATACCTACAGCCTGCTGAAGCACTATTGCCAGGAGCAGCCCTGTTACCTGAACCTGATTGAGCTCTTTCTGCAGACTTCCTATCAGACTGGATTGGGCAGCCCCTGGACCTCATCACAGCCCCCCAGGGCATTGTCGATCTTGGCTGATTCACTGAAAAGAGGTATAAATCTATTAACAAGTACAAGACAGCTTTCTACTCCTTCTACCTTCCTGTAACTGCAGCCATGTACATGGCAGGAATTGGTGTGAGAAGGAGCACGCCAATACCAAGAAAGTCCTGCTGGAGATGGCAGAGTTCTTTCAGATTCAGGATGATTACCTTGACCTCTCTGGGGACCCCAGTGGGACCAGCAAAGTTGGCACTGACATCCAAATGCAGCCGGCTGGTGGTTCAGTGTCTGCAGCGGGCCACTCTGGAACAGAACCAGATCCTGAAGGAAAATTACGGGCAGAAGGAGGCCGGGAAGGTGACCCGGGTGAAGGCACCGTATGAGGAACTAGATCTGCCTGCAGTGTTCTCGCAGTACGAGGAAGACAGTTACAGCCACATTATGGGTCTCATTGAACAGTACGCAGCGCCTTTGCCCCCAGCCATCTTTCTGGGGCTTGCGCCAAAATCCACAAGCAGAAAAAGTGACCTGGAGACTGCAAGGGTATGAGGGGAGATTCTCAAAAAAATATATGATTGTGTAAAAATAATTGATGATAAATGAGTGAATGAGAAGAAATGTTATATAATAGTCACTATATGAAATACAAAAATAAAAGATCAAATATTTCTATTTGGAATAGTCGTTCTTACCTTAAAATTACTGATAATAGAACTTTTTTTTTTTTTTTTTTTGAGACGGAGTCTCTGTCGCCCAGGCTGGAGTGCAGTGGCGGGATCTCGGCTCACTGCAAGCTCCGCCTCCCGGGTTTACGCCATTCTCCTGCCTCAGCCTCCCGAGTAGCTGGGACTACAGGCGCCGCCACCACGTCCGGCTAATTTTTTGTATTTTTAGTAGAGACGGGGTTTCACCGTGTTAGCCAGGATAGTCTCGATCTCCTGACCTCGTGATCCGCCAGCCTCAGCCTCCCAAAGTGCTGGGATTACAGGAGTGAGCCACCGTGCCCGGCCAATAATATAACTTTAGAGAGGGGTTCATGAGGTAGCTAACAGTGTGGCTTAGTTCAGTTTTATCATGCCATAGGGTTTAATTGATTATAGATTTTGACTTCACAGTGATTTTCTTTACTCCCAGCAAATGCCCTAAGATTGGATCTTCCCACAAGTTTCCTTACTGGTATGTTAAGAATGATGAAAGAAAATCTAAATCAGCCTTCGAAAGAAAAATATTAAAATCTTAACTCGCCTTTTATGGTGTTTCAATTATGGTTTCTCTCTAAGTATATTTGTATGTGTTTATTGTTTCAAAATATTATATTGGCATTTCTAAATACCAAATATATTCAGACACATTTCAGAAAGAATCAGGCTGAGACCAGCTCAGTCTTGGAGACCCTAACCCAGCAGCCTTAAAGGAATTAAAGACACACACACAGAAATATAGAGTATGGAGTGGGAAATCAGGGGGCTGACAGCCTTCAGAGCTGAGAGCCATGAACAGAGTTTTATCCACATATTTATTGAAAGATAGAAATAGCTTGATGGGTTACAGGTAGGCATTTGCTTAAACTGGTCATGATCTCATCACTTTGTAGCCAATGACTGGCTGAAACTCAGCTGCTTGTGATTGGCTGAAACTCAGCTGCTTGTAATTGGCTGAAACCTGCCTATCTGTTACTAAAAAAGTATTCTTCTAAGTTAGGTTTCAGTTGTTTACATAGGAACTCAAGTAGGGAGACAGTCTCAGGAAAATGACCATCTGCTTATTTAATTTAGCAATGGAAAAATTAAACAAACGGAGACAAAATATTATTGAACATGCAGTAGAAAATCTTACTGCTAGTTGTTCTGAGGCATGTGAAAACAAACCAAATTAATAACCCCTCAAACATTTTACAGTGTAAATGGGAACTATATTCATGAAAAGAGAAAAACTATTTTACATCCATATCCTCAGGGAATGAACAGTCCTAGCACATGTTAGTTGTTTGAAAAAATAATTTCAGAATAAAAATGCATGAATGGTTGGATTAAGAAAGAGATATAAATGTGTATAACACATATCTGCTTTAAAACACTGTAGCAATTTATTAGTACTGATTGTTGGAAGAGGTTTGGGGCCGAAGTATCACAGGACCACCAACTACCCTGACATAATGAAACTGTCCAATTAACAGATATGTCAGAAATAATACTCTTTTGGTAGTACGGGCATTGAGCAGAAAATGTAGATATTTGTTTCCTAGCTAGGAAACGCTGAAAATAGTCACTGACAGTAAAGTCAATATTTATGGCAAACGAAGATGTAATTGAAAGGAGGGGCCAGCTGGGCTTCCTGGGCCGAGTAGGGGCTCAGAAAGCGGTGAAACTCACTTATTTCCTGCATCAGAACTTACTTCGGTGCTGGATGAATAACACTGAAGATATACGCTTAAAATATTGCTAACATCAGAATTTGTGCATGTGTTTTCTTCCCCAAGAAAGCTATAAACAGCGAAAATTTTGCTGTAAGCTTCCCCTCGTCCTCTCTCCCTCCCCTCTCCCCTAAAACTAAAAGGAATGTTAAAAGCCCGTTTTTCTGTGAGCTGTGTACCTTATCTATGCTCCGAATTCCAATTCCTTGGAAACATCCTTTGTAAAGTCCTGTAAAATGCTGTCCCCTTTGCCATGCTCCTGCAAGGCCATAAAATAGATGAAACCTAAGTTACAATTACGGTTTTCCTCAAAATCTAAGACATGTCACAAAATAATTTGCTGCCTTTGTTTCTCGCTCTGGGAACATCTTCCCTCTGCACGTATTTCCCGCTTTAAAGAGTTTAAAAGGTGATCGAAAAATCGAACACTGTCTACCCGCTTGGGACCCCTTCCACGCTGTGGAAGCTTTGTACTGTCACTCTGCTCAATAAAGCCCACAGTTTTTTGTTTTGTTTTGTTTTCTCTCCATCCGTGTCCCTCTCACTCGCTGCGGGCTGCCGCCACAACAAATTCTCTGGCCTGGCTAAGGCAAGGACCTTTGGCCTTACATAATGAGTATGGGTTTAGACAAACCATAGGTAGCAAATGATAGTGAAGAGAGAAATGTGTTTAGCAGAAAGTGAGATGATTAAAAATGAGAGGTTTAACAAGATTGGTTCCTTCTGCGACCATGAATATTTTCACACCATTCTAATTTCTGCTTAATGCCAGACAAATGCTATAGAAACTTAAAAAAAGAAAAAGAAAGAAAAAGGCAGTGGGGATTAAGGAAAGGATTGAGGGCAGGGGTGAATGTCTTCTTGGAGAAATTTGTATTTTAGGTATACATTTAGAAATATGTAAGTTACAAGGTAGTTAGTGGGACTTTGACAAGAGCTTTCTAGAATGAAATAAATGGAAGGAAGTTTCTAGTTGTATGGTCAGGAAAGTAGACTTAATTTGATGCAAATAAAATGTGGGGCATAGGAAAGAAAGTAATTTCCTTATAAATATTTTAAATCATTTTGCATATATAGAAATGACATGGCTCATCAAAGCATTTAAAAATACTTATTAGACACTTTGAAGGGCAATTTCTTCACATGTTTGGCAAGGCAAGATATTTTCCATTGTCATTAACTTTCATGTAATAGAAAAACTAATCTGGGCCCAATTTAAAGGGTTTTTTTTTAAGTTAGCAATTATGAAGTCATTAAGAAAGTGTTCAGAATGTATTGAGTAAGTGAATTATAAGAAAGTATTTGAAATGAAAAAAAGTAGGCCTGCAGGGGGGGAAAAAAAATAAGAGGAGATTACTACTTCCCACAGATAAAATGGAGAATACATCAAATACATCAATAAGTATGTTGTAGAATGCCATAAAAATTATGACATCTTTAGGGCAAGGCAATAGAAGAACATAACATTTTTTAATAAAGAACATTAAGAAGGATTTTTACACTTAAATTAATAGACAAGTGATTACCTGGTGAAAATGATATTTAAAGTGAAGAGAAAGTGACTTTTACAAAAATGTCAAAAGCTCTGGGAAAATTAATAAATTGACTCTTATTTGAGAAGTCAGTGAATCTCTCAACAAGAGGTTTGAAATCAAGAGACCATTCAGAATGAAGCTGTGACTTAAATGGCAACTTTCTAAGAGAGAAAGAAGCGGGAAGTGATTACAGTAATTGACACAGTATTGTCCTTAAAGGCTGTCTTGGTGGTTCCGGGAATGACTCAACAGACAAAGGGTAAGTTATAGAATATTACGTAGCTCTTGTATTGAGAATGGTATTCCAGCATTAGGAAAAAAAAAATAAAAAAGCCTGGCAAAAAATGATAAGTAATAAAAGTGCTCATATTCACAGGGAAACTAACCTGTGTGGTATTTTTCCTGTACAGTGAGTTAGCAGTGTTGAAGTTACAATAAATCAGATATGTGAGCCCAGGAGAAGTTATAGATGAAACGTTAATTGAAGTTACCCATGGTATTCACATATATGGTGTACACTCTTTAGGTTTAATGACTTTTTTTTCAAGCAATTCTCCTGCCTAAGCCTCCTAAGAAGCTGGGATTACAGGTGCCTGCCACCAAGCATTGCTAATTTTTTGTTTTTTTAAATACTTTAAGTTCTGGGATACATTTGCAGAACATGCAGGTTTGTTACATAGGTATACACATGCCATGGTGGTTTGCTGCATCCATTGACCCATCATCTACTTTAGGTATTTCTCCTAATGCTATCCCTCCCCTAGCCCCCACCGCCTGACAGGCCCCACTATGTGATGTTTCCCTCCCTGTGTCCATGTGTTCTCATTGTTCAACTCCTAATTACGAGTGAGAACATGAAGTGTTTGCTTTTCTGTTCCTGTGTTAGTTTGCTGAGAATGATGGTTTCCAGCTTCATCCATGTCCCTGCTAAGGACATGAACAAATCCTTTTTTATGGGTGCTTAGTATTCCAGGGTGCACATGTGCCACATTTTCTTTATCCAGTCTAACATTGATGGGCATTTGGGTTGGTTTCAAGTTTTTGCTATTGTAAACAGTGCTGCAATAAACATATGTGTCTTTATAGCATGTATCTTTATCGTAGAATGATATCTAATCTTTTGGGTATAAACCTAGTAATGGGATTGCTGGGTCAAATGGTATTTCTGGTTCTAGATCCTTGAGGAATCGCCACACTCTTCCACAATGGTTGAACTAGTTGACACTCTCACCAACAGTATGAAAGTATTCCTATTTCTCCACATCCTCTCCAGCATCTATTGTTTCCTGACTTTTTAATGATTGCCATTTTAACTGGTATGAGATGGTATCTCATTGTGGTTTTGATTTGCATTTCTCTAATGACTGGTGATGATGAGCTTTTTTTCATATGTTTGTTGACCACATATATGTCTTCTTTTGAGAAGTGTCTGTTCATATCCTTTGCCCACTTTTTGATGGGGTTATTTTTTTTTCTTATAAATTTGTTTAAGTTCCTTGTAGATTCTGGATATTAGCCCTTTGTCAGATGAATAGATTGCAAAAATTTTCTCCTATTCTGTAGGTTGACTGTTCACTCTGGTGATAGTTTCTTTTGCTGTGCAGAAGCTCTTTAGTTTAATCAGATCCCATTTGTCAATTTTCACTTTTGTTGCAATTGCTTTTGGTGTTTTAGTCATGAAGTCTTTGCCCATGCCTATGTCCTGAATGGTATTGCCTAGATTTTCTTGTGGGTTTTTATGGTTTTCAGCCTTACATTTAGCTCTTTAATCCATCTTCAGTTAATTTTTGTTTAAGGGGTAAGGAAGGGGTCCACTTTCAGTTTTCTATGTATGGCTAGCCAGTTTTCCCAGCACCATTTATTAAATAGGGAATCCTTTCCCCTATTGCTTGTTTTTGTCAGGTTTTTCAAAGATCAGATGTTTGTAGATGTTTTGCATTATTTCTGAGGGCTCTGTTCTGTTCCATTGGTCTACATATCTGTTTTAGTACCAGTACCACGCTGTTGTGGTTACTGTAGCCTTGTAGTGTAGTTTGAAGTCAGGTAGTGTGATGCCTTCAGCTTTGTTTTTTTTTACTTAGGATTGTCTTGACTATACGGGCTCTTTTTTGGTTCCACATGAAATGTAAAGTAATCACTTCCTTTTTAGTACCCCAACTACAGAATACTTAAACATGTTTAACAGAATTTAGCATATTCTTCTTTCTATTAAAGCAATCTATATGGTAAATTCTAGTCTATAAAAGGCCACAGGGACAAACCTGTAATCTCACAAACCAGGAGTGTCTTTGTAGGATTTGGCTTTGTATGGAATGATTTTGAGAAAGGTTTAAGAAAAGATCAGTTTTGGGTGATCCACTTTTTCTCAGGCAGGATTAGAATTGGGGATTAATTTTACATTGGGTGCCTTCATAAAGTGACGATGGTGTAGTATTTGGGCATCTCCAGTTATAAACGCAAGAAGCATGATAGAGCTGGAAATGTGATTGGTAGGAAAGCAATAGTCACTCCAAAAGGAGATCCTCATAGTATGAACATGGGAGAGACAATGTTTCCTGTTAATGTAGTAGTCCTTGTATTCTTTTATTATTATTATTATTCTATATTTATTTTATTTTGAAACTGTCATTGTTAGTGTTTTTTTTAATAATTAGAGTTTTATTTCTCTCTCTCTCTCTCTCTTTTTTTTTTTTTTACTTTAAGTTCCAGGATGCCTGTGCAGAATGTGTAGGTTTTTTACACAGGTATCCATGTACCATGGTGGTTTGCTGCATCTATAAACCCATTATCTAGGTTTTAAGCCCCGCATGTATTAGATATTCATACTAATGCTCTCCCTCCCCGGCCCCTCACCCCCCGACAGGTCCCAGTGTATGCTGTTTCCCTCCCTGTGTCCATGTGTTCTCATTGTACTCCAATTGTAAGTGAGAACATGTGGTGTTTGGTTCTCTGTTCCTGTGTTAGTTTGGTGAGAATGATGGCTTCTAGCTTCACCCATATCCCTGCAAAGGAAATAAACTCATTCTTTTTAATGACTATATAGTATTCCGTGGTGTATATATGCCACTGTTTTTTTTTAATCCAGTCTATCATTGATGGGCATTTGGGTTGGTTCCAAGTCTTTGCTATTGTAAATAGTGCTGCAATAAACATACGTGTGCATGTGTCTTTCTAGCAGAATGATTTATAATTCTTTGGTTATATACCCGGTAATGGGATTGCTGCATCAAATGGTGTTTCCTGTTCTAGATCCTTGAGGAATCGCTACACTGTCTTCCACAATGGTTGAACTAATTTATACTCCCACCAACAGTGTAAAAGCGTTCCTATTTCTCCACAGCCTCATCAGAATCTATTGTTTCCTGACTTTTTAATAATCACCATTCTGAGTGGCATGAGATGGCTTCCTATTGTAACTGTTGTTTTCTGTGCCTGTCCATCCCTATCTCCCCGTAGCCTGATTAATTAGAGAGCTTTTTGTCTTTTTTCAGTGCAAGCTTATTTTTATTTTCATTTTCAAATAGTGTTTAGCAATGTTCCATGTGTGTACTATTTGCCCTATTACTTGAGTACAGGAATATTGTTTGTTCAACTTTTTCAGGGGAAATGATATAACCAATTAGTCAAAAGGCAGTTCTATAATTACATGAGTTCCAGTCCAGGTTCCTCTGATTTGCAATGTTTTGAATAATTTACCTCCCTGCACTATCCACTCAGAAAGAAAATGAGAATAATAATACAATAGCTCATAATCTTGTATTGAATAATGGAATTAATAATTTATAAATGGTGTTGCATAGTGATTAGCCCTTACAAGCCCTCAAAAAGCATCACATGATATTTCATTATTTCCTATAATGATATTTCATTATTCCTATAATGATATTTCATTATTCCTATATAGTTTCTACTACAAAGACCTATACATAACATTTATAATAACAGGAAAATAAAAGAGAAAAATATGCCCTGTTATCAAAACTCAAAGACTATTACTCTTTTATTGTGATATACTTACTTTCAGGTATATAATCAGAGATCATTTCCCATTTATTGCCTATAAAATCCAGTTACAAACATGTATTTTAAAAATATTTTTAAACATTTTACTATTTGTCCTAATTTCTTTAGGGGCAATTTTCTGAAGGAGAATGGTTATTTGAAATCATGTGTCTATATGATTAAATTACACAAAAATGTATTCTTGGAAATTAAGTGTTTTTTGTTTGTTTTTGATGAACACAGTCGAAATTTGTGAGGGAAAGTAAAAACACTGAGACAAAAATGTAATGGAAATTGATCCTTTTCTTCAATGTGATTACCTAAATAATTTATCCTTTAGGATACCCTTAGTGTATATAAGTGTACTTCTTGCACTTGAACTGTGCCGGAAATACTAATTGCTACAAAGGAAGTGCTCAAGATCATTGAATTAAGCAATTGAAGAAGTTTGTACCACCCTGTTTGTTCAAAAGCAGTGAAATTTAACAGACTCGCGAGACAAAGGGCTGTGGCACAGAGAGACATTTAAGTCATAGATGATCTTCAAGAAGTTCAGAATCTTGTAAATAAACTAAAATTTATCATGTAGTTTTATCATCCAGGAGTATTTCCAAATCGTTCAAATGACTGAAATTTTATCTTCAAAGAAAGGCGAGTGAGAAGGTGAGAGAGAGAGAGAGAGAGAGAGAGAGAAAGAGAAAAAGAGAGAAATAAGGAGGAAGAAAGAAGGGAAAAGTGCATGATCACCTTGGCAGGAACTTAGTAGGGATGTATTCATTTGTGAAAACTGACATTTTCAAACCTGTCCTACTTGTGAATCATACATTTTACCAGATTCATTAATTCCATATTACAGCAGCAGACATCCCAAGAAATGGAGATTTAGCCCTCTGTTATATTCTTGCATCACAAGGAACTGTTAGGTTGGTACAAAAGCAATTGTGGGTTTTGCCATTATAATATAAAGAAAAAGCTGGAATATCCTTGTCACCTATCACTATTGGTTCGGATATTTCAAAGGGGCATTTTTTTTAATGCTTGAAGATAAAAGTTATTTATCAAGTAATTTGATAAATTATCTAGAAGAGATATGGAAAACAAGATAAATAGAATCAAATCTACTTGGAAAACATACAACACTGTCTCATTTTTATATACATTAAAATAATTTCATTTTTTAAGTGAAGGAATGCTTTAGTTCAAGAGTTCCGAAGGAAGGCTGCCTGGGTTTGAACGCCTACAGCCATGTCTACTGTGTTTTACCAAATTGAATACATTAGTTTTTAGTGGGTATCATTATTCTACATACTATCCCCCACCATCTGCAAATGACTTGCAGGATTACAATTATTTCAAGATGTATATTGAGTTCAGAGATGTTGTGATTTGGGAAAAAAAATGTGCATATTAGAGTTAACAAAATATGGCAGTAGCAGAATAAATGGGCAAATTACTTCATCTACATAAATCTGAGCTTCTTTATTTTCCAAACAGGGTGACAATAAAAGTACCCACCTATTTAAACTGTTTTGATGATTAAATGATAAAGTTCATGGAAAGTACTTAGAAAATTGCAAGGCACACTTTAAATTTATTAGCTGGAATAAAAGCCTAAACCACTATGACTTTTTATTTTAAAAAGTAGTGTTTTAACTAAAAAGAAAAAGAAACAAGGAAGCGTATCTTTTTCATATAACGATTTTCCTGGGAGGCAGTAGCAAACACCTGGGATAATATGCGTGCTGCACAGTGGTCGCTGGAGTCTGGTTCCATCAAGTGAGGAACCAGAAAGACAGCATATGGAAGAGGTCACAGTCTTACAGAGCCAGACCCCAAAGTAGCTCATTGCCATTCACTTTCCTGAAGGATAATTTAATTTTATTTGGCTATGTCTAATTCTAAGGTGGGCTGAGAAATGAATTCTCTAGCCAGAAAGCCACATGCCTAGGAGCAACCCTATTCCTAGGTAAAAACAGAAGAATGGATTCAGTGAAGGGCTAAAAACTTCTGCCACAGTACAAGTATATAGTCGATACATATCAGCTATTATGATTACTTTTAGCTACAACCAAAAAAGGTTGATGAAATGAGAAAAAACATTGCATTTGTTTAATAAAATTATAATATAAGAAAGATTGTTCCTACCTAAAACATAAAATATCAAAATTTCATGTGTGACATTTTAAGTATATTCTGCTCTTAGTATTTTATCAACACATCATCTTTTAATGAAGACACATGTGTAACTAGATCTCATTTTTTACCACTTGGCGATAAGAACAAGGCATATTTCCACTGCATTATTTGGTCATTTTCATAGTTATCTAGAAATGGGTGGCTGTGCCTCTTAGATTTTCTATACATTATTCGGAAATACATTAGAAAATGTTCAGTGACACTGGTGCAGGATTTTTCTTGACTTCTTTGCCATACCCCCAACAGGGATTCTCCGTCTACTTGACCCACTGCGCTCAGCCCCTTGTGAGAAGGAGCATGTGAGCGAGTGAGTGTGGGATCTGGCCGGCTGCTCTGGGCACTGACACAGGATCATGCTCCATGCAGGGCCCATGGCCAGACCAGGTGTGTTATCTCAAGGGGAATGCGACGGCACCCAGGTGAGGGTGCCCACAACCCAGAAGCCCCAGAGTGGGTGTTACAGAACTCTTTTAGTTCTGCCACCTGCAGTCTGATGGACCTTGGTGTGTTAGCAGCTCATTTGGCCCCTTGCCTCATTGCCTGGGGCAGCTACCCTCCACTGGCAAGGGCAAAGGGCCAATATGACAGCCTTTCTGGATACCCACCCTCGGTAGGTCCCAGGCTCTTGACCAACATATGAGAAGAATGAGGTCACATGGGCAATTAAAGATGGTGAAGGTGGATAATTTCATTGAGTGATGAAAAGGGCTTTCAGTGGAGGGGGAGCTGGAGAGGGAGTGGGAAGGGGACATCATCTTCCCCAGAGTCAGGGTGTCTCTTCCCTGAAGTCAGGCTTTCTCCCTCTCTACTGAGTCTGGGGCCTTCATAGGCACGGGGAGGGGAGTGTGTGCTGATTGGTTTGTGAGTATGCAAAAAATGTTAACATGAAGACACCACTCAAAGGTGGGCACAACAGTGTAGAAAACACAATTAGGAAATGGTGGGGATAGTTAAAATAGGTGGAGGGTGGTGATCAATCAGAGGAAAGGATGCCAAACAGGAGGACACATTTTCAATCCAGTCCAAGGAGGTCTGAGGATTTAACTTGTCGTTTGGGTGTCAGGCTTTAAACTGTCTTCGGATGGGAGGTGGGGTTTCACTGGATACCTGCCCCTATCTGCCTAGGCATTTGGCTGCCTTCTGTTGCTGTCAGTATTTTCTTGTAGTTAAAACTCATTTTACCTATGCATTTTATAAAAATAGTATGGTCACAGTAATTCCATAATAATGGAATCAAAATCTATTTATTTCAACAACAACAAAAAACATCTACCTGCTGCAAATAGAGGACAATTTCTACCTTTTAGACCTCATGGGAAACATGGAGCAGCTGCTTCACCATGTTTCTGTAAAACAATCTTTAAATAATTCCTTCCTTGGAATGCAGGAGCTTAGGAAGAAAGCCTTTTTTTCTAATCCTCTCTGTTTCTCTGCATTTGGTTTACACTTTCTTTAATCTGTGGTACCTAACACTTAATTGAATCTGTACCTTTCCATTTTGCTGAGCTTTAGACCCACTGCCAATTTCGAGTAATTATTTTTCTATACATCAGCTGTTCCAATTACAAGCAGGGTCTTCTAATGAAGTCTGTCAACCACGAGAAATTGTTTTGAATAAAGCAATTCTTTATTCCTACCAATATTCCTTATTTCTATCCAATATTATATAGATCTGTAGAAAAATGTGCCTTCAACTTATATTCTGCTGGTGCTTTAATTCAGTTCAAACAATATTGTTGTTAAACAATATTTTCTCATGAACAATTGTTTTTACTATTCCTCCTTTTGAAGTCAATCCATCATTAAACATTATTTATGCTTAAGTGAATAATTGACTAGATTAAACTCTTCCACTTAAGTTGAAATACTATGTTCTTAAAGAGGACAAAAGATACATATTAAATATTAACTTTAAAAAATGTTTTGATTAAAATCCATTTGGCTCTGAAATTACTGAAACACTCTGCCTATTGTTGGAACACCATATAATCTTCACCCAATGAATTTTTTATTTCTTCAGATTTTAATGCAACTCTCTCTCTATATATATATAATATATACATATATATATATAAAATTAACCTAAAATTTTAAAAGCCAGTTTTCTGAATAAACTAGAATGATTTCGTAATTGAGCTTATTCTGCAAACGGCAGTTCAATCCAGAATCTGTGCAGGAATTCAGGTCAATGTGAATCTTTCAATTTCTTTAGTTACTTTGTGTATAAAAACAGATACACAAACGCAAAATACTATTGGTCATAAAGAGGCATGTTAAATAATGTATATTTCTTTAAAAAGAAAAACAACACTGGCGCTGGTGTCTTGACAATTCTCCCTCTTTTTCTGACTCTTTCTAAAAATACAAGACATGTTAAGCATATTCTGAATTCTTCAACACACACAACCCTCAAATGGTAGGACCAAGCCTGATAAAGCATTCTCTGCACTAAGTACTAAACAATTTGTTTAAGATGTAGCTCATTTCTCACAGCTCATTAGCTCACTGAATGATTTTGTCCAAATTATGAAGGCAAAATGGGTTTGTATTCCTAGGGTGCATCTTTTCTTCTTCTAGTCATGTAATTTCCACCTTTATCACTTGGTCTCAGAGCAAAGAGCCTTTTCACTAATGAAAGTATTTTGAAGCATTGCTAAAGAAAGATATAATGAGGATATATACTGAGTCAGTTAAAGAAATAGAGGAGACTTAAGAAATTGCATACTGAGAAAAAGAGTTACACAAACACTTAACCCAAGAACTCTCTCTGGGCTTCATAGTTTTGCTACTTTATTTAGAAAAGATAATGTGAATAGACAAAGAATTACACCAGGGTTTAAGTTCATCTTGTAGCAAAGGAACATCCACATGTTTCTGTGGTTTGAAATCACAAAACGATTTTTATATAGTTTCGTTAGACTGCTGTGTGTAGAATCAATTTACAGCAGTGACCTACAAGCAAAGCGTTTAAATGATTCTTTGAGAATGATTCCTGTATCATGTAGCTTGGGGAGGTGGCTGTTAATGATAAAGAGAAATGGAGAGCAGTAACAAAACAAATATATAAAGATACAGATTTTTATAAATAGAATTCTTCAAGCTAAGTCTTATGAAACTATTTCACCCTCTTGAAAAGCCTATGTATATGTGAAAATATAAAAGAAATTATTCCAGCTTGTGGTGTGTATATTTACAAAATAAATTCTGTATAACTTCATTTATATATGCATATAAGTTAAATATGTACTTGGAAGAAAATGTATTAAAAAGAAAAATATAGAAGTAGAATTTACTGAAGGTCAAATCAAAACAAAATCAACATATTACTCAACTCTAATATGAAGACTAGAAATTGAAGGGCTACTTTAAAATGAAACATCTAATAGATCAAAAAACCAAAAGCAATTTGCTGAAAGTTCCAAAATACATCAAAAATAGTGAAAACATTTGTTGTAAATATAGGAAAACTACTGACTATGGGTATTTTTTAATAGCAATTCCTAATTCTTCAAGGATATGACAAGCCTAATTTGGAACATCGATGGGTAAGATGATTGTACATGAAGTGAAAACACAGCTAAAAAATGAACAAATTAAACATCAGGAAATTTTCCCCAAAGAATAAGTCAGATAAGTTATTTAATTTCTGTTGCATGAACTTATATTTTTATATAATAAATATGAAGGAAATAAAACATATAGTATTTTTTTTCTAAATGTGGTTGGATAACCACCTTGTTAGGAAAACTCTACATTCAAATATTAATTACAATATTAAAGTGATCTGTTGAAAAATATGCCCTCAACTTATATTTTGCTGGGGCTTTAATTCAGTTCAAACAATATCATTGTTAAACAATATTTTCTCATG